>NC_143410.1:22061666-22680833 GCF_059467195.1 Physcomitrium patens | reverse complement strand
TATATCTCCTACCTTCACCAATACCTCAGTAGTTGCCCTTGTCCAATGCTTTCGAGTATAATGGCTCAAAGTTTCCATTTCCTTGTTACTAGAATCTTCGAAACGTACTCGCTGATTATACCCATTCTTTTCATTTGTTGGTTGCTTGTAACCAATATCAACCTCTTCTTCATCTCTACATATTCTTGCATCAATAGCATGACTCATTCCAGTTTCGCCCATTAATTGCATCTTTCGCTTAATGCTGTCAATGATGACATCATGAAATTCCTTCTTTGCAATTCCCAAGACTTCTTTTAATGTGAATTCCACCTTAGCGTTTAATATACGTTCTTCCAATACCCCTTTCAAATTTTTTGCCGCTTCAATGTCAGAAAGTAGCTTATAAGCAATTGATTTGCCCTTATCTTTTGTCTCCGTTGTTTTTTCTCCCAATGATGCTGAGGTATCCTTTACAGGCAATTCTTGTGAAGCTGCCTCCCGAGCCTTGTCTCCTCCAGTTTGCCTCTTAAAAGAATTTCCTTCTCTAGTATCATCAAAATTTCCTCGTCTTTTTTCTTCCATCAAAGCTTCATGTTGGCTCTTAGCAATATATGCATGAACTGAAAGAGACTCAACATGATCCTCCCAACCTGTTCTTCCTCGTATTGTAGCTACAGTTCTCAATAACGCTTCTCGAGGTAATTTCCCTTCTTGCATTGTAGAAACGGCAAAAGCCCAAAACTCACTAGTTTCCGTACTTCCACCAATTTCATCATCTACTCTAGCACCATAACTTGCACTTTCTCGTACTACTGTTTCATGCTCTTTTAGGTAATCTTGAACCAATGCTCTCATTCCTTCCTTGCCAAAATTGGTTTGAAGAAGATCCTCCCTATCTTTCAATGCTATCTTTCCATCTTTCCAGCAAATAATTCCCTGCCGTATCATATTATTAAATTCATTGCAATCTTTTCTAGTGTGTGAAGCATCATCACACCAAATGCATCTTTGTACATATCCTTGTTTTGAAACATTCTTCGAATTGTTTATAGAAGTATTCTCTTCAAGTCTTGCGAATTTAATTTGAAGATCTCGCATTCCTCGTATAATTTCTTCCATCCCCATATCTGCTTTCTTTGATAAGGATGTCGAAGGTTGAACTGTAGGCATTGTTGGTGGTGTTGTATGTATTGGAGCTTTGGGTGCTTGTACTGTTTTCGGAATATTGCTTCTATCCTTCCTCCTTTCTTTTTTGTAAGCAATCCCACCGCATCTTCAACGTTCTTCAACTTTGTTGTCAATCCTTCATCTTCTTCTTTGTCTTCAAGAAGAAGTTCTAATTTCCCTTGCAATTCTCCATCAGCAGCTTGAAGAAATAGATCAACTTTGTTCGGCTCCAATGTCAATTTTTCTACCTTCAATAATTGAGAGTACTGCCTCTCAAATTCCCTTGGTAGCTCTGTTGCTTGCAAATTCTTATTGGGCCGTTCAATCCATTCCAGAAACAGCTTCTTAGTAACGCGATCAGCATCTTCCAAGAAATATTCGTCTTTCAATGCATGTGAAAAAACCTCCCATGAATTCCCATAACGATCCGTAATCGATGTAATGTGGTCCCTTATCTCTGGTATCGTTGCAAGTCCAAATAGTGCAACCATTTTCTTCTCAAAAATCCGATTTAATTCCATTTCACGAACATAACATCTTAAATACCTTAAAATATTCCTCCCATCAAATTGATCAATTTTATTGACCACTGCTTGCAATGCTTTGGTTGCCAAAGCTTCTTTTCGATCATTGCTTTGTTGTTGCTGCATTGACAATGAAAAGGCTTGAAACATACTAGCAATAGACGGATCCATATGCATACCTTGTCCTTTAGAAGAATCCTCACCAGAAACTCCTCCCAAAAATCCTTCAAAATTTTTATTTTTGTTTTCCATAAAAATAAAGATAAAATCAACCGAAATTCAATACCTTCCACCTCAAGCTTTCACGTCGGGTTCACCACTTTTGTCGTATTACTTGCTTTTGTGCTCAAAAACACGTCGGGCGTCTGGCTGTAGAAGGTAGTATGGAGATTCGCCAATAATCAAGCAGTCTATCAGTTTTTGACTGCTGGAATATAAACTACTGCAAGAATACACCGTAAATCTATACGGATGCCCTTCGACTGCTTGTCGAAGTCCTTTTTTTGCCCTAGCCGGTAGGTCTCTAGACGTTACAGAGAACCCCGAACAATCCAAACTGTTAATCTTCAATACCCCTTTGTACTTACGATCTTGTATCCACTGACTGTCCTGTTAGATTAACCCAATAAATTTCATTCACTCCGCATACTCAATCCTATAGACACCCCTTTAATCCTTCAATCACAGACGTAACTCGATTTTACAAAACAGTCAAGAGTATTCAAACCCACTTCATTTAAAAATCCCAATTCACCATTACAACACTGACTTCAGCAGCGATTGCTTCAGTTGTCCCAAAACTCTACGAAGAAGAAAAATCCAAATTCTATGTCTTTCCTTCCCCGACCCGAAGCATGAAGCTCCTCTCTCTAATTCCCTTGATCTTCCAAAAACCTCCAATGAAAACCGAACTAGTAACCTTGCAAAAGCTTGAAAACTCGCTCCACCCGATTCCCCACCCCCTCAAAACTATATCCCCCCTAACCTTATCCTCTGAATTTCTTCAATCTTCCATCTTAGATCCGGAATTGGCTCCCACCTCAAGCTTGGATCCGAAATTGGCTCTCGCCGTCAAGCTTTCTCCTCCGTTTTTACCTTTAAGAAATCCATTTACCGAAAACAACGTTCCCTGAAACGGCACAGAGAACAGGACAGCCTGAAACAGAATCGAACCCCGTAATCGGGACCACATTGAGTCGCCCGACCAATTCAGGTCCTATATTGGAAAAGATGCCCGTAGTAACCTGGATGTTCCCGTAATTGGGTCAAATTGATCCTCGCGTCAGATTGGCTAAGACCCATAGTAAGACCTAGATTTCCCATAATTAGACTTCATTGGGTTGACCGACCAATTTAGATCTCATATTGGATAAGAGGACCCGGATTGGATTATCGAAATTGGATCCAATTGGCTCCTCGAACCCGTCATGTGAATTGGTCCTTCTCTTCCTGCTGACTCCCGTTATTGGAATCGAACGGAGCATTTCAGTATGCCCCGGCTGACTGTAACGGAGTGACTGAACCTGACCACTCAGTATTTGTACTGGAGTTGGTCGATGCTCCCAATATTCGAGGTAACTGAATATTAATAAAATTCCCCTTTCTTTTTATTTTCACTGTATATTCGTGTTACAACACGACAACGGTCGCTCCAATAAAATTGGGTATGATAATATAGAACTTCGTAATAAAAAATAATATAATCAATTTTGTTGGTGTTCTCCACAATTATTGTATCAATACTTCGTAGAATATCCATAGGTTTAATTCGACTAGAACCAACCATTCTCAAAACTACTATAATAGGTAATAAGTGATCCAAACTCAACTCTTTTATTGTAGCGACATTCATAAGATTTACACTAGATCCTCTATCTACTTGCACTCTCGATAATAATATTCTATCAATTGACACATCAATCATAGGTGCATCTGGATTGGGATTCAAACTTACTTCTCGGATTTTTTATTTCAAAATCTACAATGAATTAATAAAAAATTCAAGATAGTTTGGCACTCAGGTGCTACCACCAATAGTTGCTTCATAGAGATCGTGGGCTGTATGGTGCCCAAATCTTTTAGAATATCATATGGTTCTGTATTAGTGGTAATTCCCAATGTCCGTTTCTTCTTCCCAGTGCTAGACACTGATGCAAATAAATTGGTTTTCTCTATATTGGAAATTGGTAGAGCTACTAGAACTGAATTTGACGGAGCTTGTAAAATCAGGTCTTTCAATGGATAAGATTGTTCTCCCAACTGGGCTGATATTGGTTCCTTGGAATTCACGGATCTGAGAGGATATTTCAACTGAAAGGATATTTTCCAAAATTGTATAGAAAATAGAACTTCTTAAAATGGAACCGAAGCCTTCGTAATCAATATCTCATTAAGGTGTACAACCGATTCAAGTCTTATACTGAGTAAGAGGCCCATATCAAGACCTGGATTGGATGGCCCCATAATTGGATCCAATTAGCCCTTCGCTTCAAGATCATCCAAATGTTGAATTGGTCCTTTCTTCTTTTGTTGACTTCTTATAAGGACAACTTGGACTGCTTCTACCTGATGAACTAGTGAATCTTGAGGACCTTAATTTATCTCTTCCATTGTTCTTTGGCTTTGGATCTGCTTATCTCGATTATTGAAATTGAGCGGAGCATTAAATTACTGATAAGTATATTCTGACTGCTTGCAATTCACACACAGTGGCACATAATCGTCATTGGCTCTGGGATTGGAACATTCATTGGCATAATGATCAATTTGTCTACAACGGAAACAACAAAGTGGTCTTCTTGTACCTCCATCTGGCATATTAGGTATCTCCATCGGTATATACCTACTAGGCTTGTTCCATGTAGGATTAGAAAATGATCCTCATTGTCCCGTTGATACGGAGGGTACTTGGTTTGATGATGCCGATGGAGCATATTGCTAATACCTCTGCTGCTTCTTCTTGTAGTTTTAGAGATTTGATACAGAACCTTGATTAAAATTGGAACTATGAAAATTATTGAATGTTCGATTTTGTCGATTAGAACGATTTCCATTCCATCCATCCATATTTCTTGTTTGAACTTGATTGACTTCCCACTAAGTCGGTGGAATCATAATCTGATTATTGAATTGTTGTTGCCTTTGTAAATGCCAGCAGTTTTGAATAGGATGCTTTCCTCAGCAAAATATATATTGAACACCCGTTTGTTTGGATAATAGATATTCTATATCAAAATGACCTTTCCCTTATAATTATTATATCATACATTAGGTCTCGTATTAGAAGGCTTATGTTGTTTCTCCTTATCTTTAGACAAATTCATGGCCAATTCTTCCATCTTCTTTATTAGATTTAATAACAAGGCTTCATTTGGATCTTTAACAGTCGCATTTGTGAACAATTCTAGTTGTTGATAGGTTGGCGATGTAAAATAAGGTGTCATCATTATTGGTGCTATTGCTTGAAGTAGTGTAGCATTAATTGGTTGTTGCAACATAATATTCTTCACATTGGAGGCAACCATTTGTGGATAATTACCCATTGACACATTTTTCGGTTGTATTTGTTGGCTTCCTGAACTTGGAATCATCATGGCCCCCACTGTTAACAATTCGTCATAATGACATTCTTTCCACAGCTTTGCTCGTACCAACGATGCTTCTACCATAGCTGGTCGAGCCTCTTTTACAAACATTTTTAATTCTGGTGGATGCAAACCATTGATTAATATCGACAATATAAACGCATTTGGTATTTGATTATTTGACCATTTACAAAGTATATCTGTGATCCGGCCATAATAAGACTCTACGGATTTCTCCGCAAACATCCTACTATTCATAAAACTTTCTCAAAGCCAATCTTCAAATCCAATTGGTCTAAAATGGATTAGGAAGGCGTTCCTCAAGGCCTCCCAATTGAGAAATCTATCCATTGGTTGCCGAATATACCATTCAAAAGCTGTATCTTTTAAAATTGTTGACAACCATCTTCACCAAATGTCTTCAGTTCTACCATTATTAGTCACGTAGGCTGTCCAGAATTGAGATATATGGTGATTGGAATCAGAGCTCGGCCAACTACTAAAAGTAGGTAATGGTGCCACACTTGTAGTTCGGTCTCCTACTACTCCAATTTGTACTGCAATTGGTACTTCTAGCACTCCCGTGGCCATTGGTATTATCACTGGTCTCCTTGCTCTTTGAATTTGAATTTTTCTTCTTTTGGTTTTATTTGGACCTATAATTCCTTTTTATCATTCTCTTTGGAGATTTCTTATGTGTAATCGCTCATGTCTTTTTTTTTCTAGTTGATTAATTCTTTGATAATCCTCCTTTTCATGATTATCACTCATAATCTTTCATTCTTCTTTACAAAATCAATATTGCTTTAAATTATATTTCACATATTTGTAACTCTAAAACTGTTTCTTCTCATGTTTTCATTCAACATATAATTCCATCTCCCATACAATCAATTTCTAACATTTCATATTGTTATCATTTCTCCGACAGCGGTACCAAAATGTTGTTTTCATTGCATTCAAGCTTTGATATATCAAAGCAATTGAACTAATAGAGGTGGGTTTGAACACGGGGAAAGTTTAGTTATATAAATTGGGTCTGTTAGTATCACAATTGACTATACTCTGGCTATCTAAAATCAAGTATCAAACTACAAAATATTGAGGCTTACTACTTCTATCTTAATTCAACCCATAATCCATTCTACAATTATCAATTCAACAATACTTCTCTCAATCACAATTCTTCATAAGCAAATAATAAAAAAAACAAAGAGGTAGCACCAAGCTTATCTCGGCTTACGACTCTCACAGTCTGGCTCTTGGCTTATGACTCTCATAGTCTGACTCTTGGCTTACGATTCTCACAATCTGGCTCTTGATCTTTCTATCCTCAACCTCTTCATCCTACCCAAAAGTTGATCCATCGACCAACGGATTTCAAAAGTTATGACCCTTTGTATTTTTAACCATTTATTCTACTAACAACCTACTGTTACCAACTAAACTGCCTACCCTTTAGTCTAATTCTCAAGGTTATCAATAACCAACCAGTAACTTATTACAAAATTTATTTATCTATTCTATAATGTTCTAGAAGGAGAAGCACATTTACGTGTTCTTCAAGCACGTCACAACTTTCTAGTAATATAACATTTTAGATATAAGAAGACTTTAGAGCTTATATCCACAGAATTTTAGTGGTCACAAATATGAGAGGTGGTAAAAGTCTTTTTTCAGTCATGTAACATTTATTGAAGATCAAAAACTCCTTATTATTGACTTTACGGACTTTTTCAATCATTGCCTATATTCAAACAACTATCATCTTTTATTTCTATCGATTTTATTATAAATCTTTTAAATTCAAGTTTATATGATTCTATATTTGTAATTATAGATTGCTTCATCAAAATAATATATTTTATATTATGTAAAAATTTTATTTTAGATGAAGAAACAACTAAATTTTTCATTAACAATATTTATTGCTATCAAGAATTACCAAAAGATATTATATCAAGTAAGGAGATTCAATTTGTATTAAGATTTTTGAGAATCCTATTGAAGATTTTAAAGGTGGATATAGAGCTCTATTCAACTTTTCATCTTCAAATTGATGGACAAACGAAACATATGAATTAAGTTTTGGAGAAGTATTGGGTTGTATCATCAATTATCATCAAGATGATTGGACAATTCTTTTGCCATTATCAAAGTTTGCATAGAATAATTTGATACATTTTTCGACTCAACAAACATCTTCCTTTGCCAATTATGATTATCATCCTTGACTTCATACTTTTGACTTTTCAAAAGTTGATAATTTTGTGGTGGAAGATTTAGCAAATTGTTTGTTAAAGCTACATACAATAATGAAGATACAATTAAAGGAACCTCAAGAATGACAAAAGATCAATGTGGATGCCTATTACAAGAAGCAACTATAATTCAATGTGAATTAGAAGATATGGTTACTTCGTCACAATATCAAGACTACTCATCTTTGTGATAAGTTGGACTATTATAGGTTGGGACCTTTTCTTATTTGTGATCAAATCAATCATGTTGCTTATTGATTACATCTATTAAAATCTATGAATATCCATTTTATATTTCACATGTCTCTTTTTCAGTCTTATAAGTCAATGAATATCTCAAAAAGAAGACAAATGCTACCTTTTCTTATAGAAGTGAATAATAATCAAGAATTTGAGATGGAAGAAGTCTTAGATTCAAGGTAGCGCTGAAATAGGTTGGAATATCTTGTTTATTGGCATAGATATGATATTAGTGAATGCACATGGGAGCCAACAAAGAATCTTATAAATGCAACAAAGAGAGTTGAAGCCTTTTATCAACGACCTCTATTAAAACTAAGATAAAGAATTACAAGATCCATGAAAGGTAATGATTGCCCCTCATGGAACTCGTTCCTAAAAGGAAAGATAATGTCTTAAATATATACATTTACTCCAATAGTTACTTATATGATTATATAGAAGTATAGAAATATAGATTAATTTCAAAAAATCTTCTAAAAAAGATTTATAGATGCGGTTTTGATTTTAGATATGTTTGTAGGTTGGAAACTTATACAACAAATTAATCACATATTGGTAGCTTGTGGAACAAGTTCACTATTTGGTGCATACATAGATAACTTGCCTTACAAGTTTAGATATGTGGCTAGCAAAGTCAATACATTTTGGAAGTCCTTTAAAATATTGCCACATGGTTCCTAGTTAGAGAGTATATATGGATGTAAGAGTAAAGCCTTCTTCACTCTAGTCAATGCCTTTCTATTTCTTACTCTTGTTTCAAGACTTTCTACTCTTCTTATTTTTGGCAATAGCGATTCTAGTTTAATATTATATCATCTTTAAGTGAATTTTTTGTTCCTTTTAGTGATACAAGAGTATATTGTGAATTTTATTTCTTCAAGATTCATATCTTTGACATTAAGATCTAATAGTAATTAGCAAATTTTTAAAATTATTAAATATTTCTTATTATTTTTTATTCTTTCAATCCATGATAGTTTAGATCTTCTTAAGATCCATTATAAAGCCATCATTTAAAATGATGTATCCTAAAAAGCCAACTTAAATAATATAAAATAAATATATTTCTATATTAGCATATAATTCTACATCTCTCAATTTTTATAAGATACAACAAATATGAAGTTCATATTCTTTTATATTCTTAAAGTGGATTAAAATATTATTTAGATACGACATGATAAAATCATCAAAAAATCCACAAAAGACATCATTCATTAAATATTAAAAAGTAATTGTTATATTTGTGAGTCTAAAGATCATGACATTATATTTAAAATGCCTATATCTAGTTTGAAATGTAATTTTTTGTTCATCTCTTTCTTTGATTCTTTGTTTCATTGAGTTGATCAAGAAGTCTTGAAATCAAAGATAAAAGATACTTATTCTTTATGATAATGTTAATAAGTCCTTGATAATTTATATACATTTACAAAGACATGTATTTTTTCTACACAAATAAGATATGATTTTGTGTTGGAGATTTAAAATAACATATAAAGTTCATAGCCAAATTCTAATTTATATATTCTTTGAATGCAGCCAAGTTCTTTCGAGATAAATTATAGATTTATTTGAATGGTAGTTGAGTTATTTTTTGAATATCAATAGAAAAATCTTTGAAACCATGCTCTAAAAGAATATTTGTATTTTTCTTCTAAAAAACGTCTTAATAACCTTCAAACATACTATATCAATTTACATAGATTTTGCCCTTGATGAATAAGCTTTTAAAAACTTAGAAGTTAGCCCCATGACTTAATTTGTACCTTTCCAACCAAACCTTTATTCTTAGAATCTTTCAAAGAGTCAATTGTTACATATAATGGCTTGAGCAATAAAATATTTAAATGAGTATGATCTTAGCATTGTCAATAATAAATCTTTGACATTGTCTTTCAATCCATATCAAAATTGATTGATTAGAGCTTTATCATTTCAATCCATATTATAAGCAAGGTTTTGGAATTATATAACATATATATTGATTGAAGGTAATTTTTGTTATAAAAATTTGAAGATTAATCTCTGCTACTATTTCTTAATCACTTTCTTCAAATATGGCTGTAGAATCTTCTAAGAATAGATTTACATTATAAAAAAGTTATAAATCTTTCTCTATCAAAAATACAAAATAAGAAAGAATATTTCCAAATAAAAATAGATTTATGAATCCAACTTGAGTAAATCCATTAAGATATAAAAAAACATGCAACTTTAGATAGAATTCTACTTATTATAGAAATCCTTGAAACTTTGATCTTGTTCTGTTAAACTTCTTTGGCATATTTATCTTTGACTATTTTTATACAGTAGCAAGATTTCTTGAATTTAATTATAAATTTGATCTACTTGCTTCTCTCAATTGCACAAGTTTTTACCATTATTATATTACATTTATTTTTGCTTGAGAATACATTGAACACTTAACTATAAAAAGTAAGTAGAAATATAAGAATAATCCTACTAAGTCCAATAGAATATTAAATAACTTTAAGTAGATCCTAAAAATCTTGATCAAACTTTGACTAAGCCAAAATAATTTTAAAAGAATTTATAAAAAAAAAATATATAAAAAAATTCCAAACTAATTTCAAAAAAAAATAATAAGAAATCTTAAAGAAATATAAAAATAAACCTTTAAAGAAATAACACTTATCTTAAAAAAATACCAGAATTATAAATATTTTAAAGAAATAATAAAGAATCCTTTTAAATTCTAAAAATAAAAATTCTAATATAATTCTAATTAAAATCATAATTAAAATTTAATTAAATCTTAAGTCAAATCCTAATTAAAATCCTAATTGAATCTTAATCAAATTCTATATTAAATCCTAATAAAATCTTAAATAAATCCTAAATTCTAAAAATACCCTAATCAACTCTTAATCAAGTTTTAAACCAAATTCCAAAAAAATCCTAATTCTAACCAAATCCTAGACCAAATCCTAAGGCCTAACCAAACCATAGATAAATCCTAAACCAAATCCTAAATCAAATCCTACAATAAATTAGAACTTCAACAACTAATGATCAAATCATTGATATTAACTCAAAATTTGCATACTTCTTAATATCTTAGTTAGGAACAAATATAAGATAGATGAAATCAATTGCACTTACTAATTGAGAAAAATTTAAGATAATCTAAATGGATATTAGGTAGCCTCCTATTCCAATCTAAATACTAAACTTCTAGTACCAATATCTCCTTCTTAAGCTATTGAATTGCTTCTACATTTTATCTAAAATATTAAAAATTGAGTCTTGTATCCATAAAAAAAAAAAATCTATTTCAATCCAATTGAAAAATCATTAAAGATCTTAGAAATATTCATTGACCTTCAAACTCCAATTTATGAGACTTCAACCCACAAAAACCTTCACACACCTTAATCTAACCATTTGATTGATCTCAAAATTTGCATACATATTTACAACTAGCACAATAATATACTCTCTAAAATTCATCTGTATATATACTACAAAAGTCAAGAAACCTTCAAATTTGTAAACATATTTTTATTCCTTAAAATTTAAACAGATTGAAAATATTACTAACTTTAAAATTTTCTAAAAAATTCTATATTAACTAAATTGATATGAAATTAATGTCCAAAAATCTTTTCTTAGGTTTGCTTTCAAATTCCACTTTTCAATTATTAAAAGAACTTTGGAATCACTATAGATGTGAGGTTTTATGCCTTCAAGTCTCATTTTGATCTAAGTTGATAACTAGTCCTTTTTAGATATCAATTCTTAGCTTCTTGAGGTAAATTTTGCTAAAATCTACTCTTAATTCTTTTTTATATATTCCTATATTATTTAATTTTCCAATATCCTTTTTTTTGCCTTATTTATGGCCCTTCAAAATAAATAGAAGCCTATTTTTTAAAATATAATATTAACATCCTATTATATTACTATCTTTTTTATTATTATCTATATTTTTAAGATAATTTGCTATAATATTTTAAAATAAGATATTTTAGAATATAATATTTTTTATCTTTTATTAGCTATGTTATATCATGACAACATAGAGTCTAAACTTCATTATTGACTTCTTTGATATATGTAGGAATACTACTTCCATACTTTACGTGAGAAATATGTGAAATTTTGATCCTAAAAATATTAACAAGTTCATGAAGATCTGAAATAGTTGAAAATCTATTTTCACTTCTACCAAGGATAATATCCATAATTTTTGTTTGATGAAAAATTCAACTAAATTCATAAGTCAAATTAGAGGAAGGTAATTCATAATTTCTAATAATAAAAAAAATTACTAAGGAAAGTAGTCTATTCTATTTAAGAAAAAAAACTAAACCATTAATTTAAAGGTAGATAGTTGATAACCTTCAAAATAAAACAATAGAAGTAGAATAATCCACTCTTAAAAACAAAACAAGAATGATGAATTAATATTCTTATCAAACTTTTAAGGATATGAATCTCAAAGTAAAAAAATTCAATACACTCTTATGTTACTTGGAAAGAATAGATATTCACTCAAAATTAATATACTATTGAAATTAAAATAACTATTACCAAAAAACAAATCTTGAAACAAGAATAAAGACTAAAAAGGTATTAACAAGAGTAAAGAAGGCTTCATTCTTGGCTCTATATATATTACTTTATTAGGAGCTAAATGATAATATTCTATAGGACCTCTAATATATGTCCAATTTGTAAGACATGTATCTTAACTTCCAAGTCAAGTTTTTCAGTATGTGCACTATATAGGTAGAGTATACAATAAGCTATCAACATGTATAACATATGGCTAATTTATTAACCAAGTTTTTAATCTTCCAATCAATTATAAATATATATAAAGTCAAAATTGTATCTATGAAGCTTTTAAAAAACTTCCCTATAAGGTATTATCAAATTTATCTACTTCAATCTACTTCTATCTATTTATATCATTTAGATAACTATTGAAGTAAATATATATGTCTATGACATGGAGTTGATTTGATTATAAATATAAAATGGTTTAAGTCTACAATAAACCAACTTTTTATTAAGACAAATAATTTTAATTTAATAATAAAATAATCCTATGTTGTTACTAATATATAAATAAATATATTTCTTATAATGTATATTTATATTGATCTTTTTTTGTTTTTGAACTTTCTTTAATTAAGCTTTTATTGTTATATGTGGCTTTCATAAATAATTATATCAAATATTTTTTTATAGGATTATTAATTTTTAAAAAGTCAAAAGTATTAAGTTATAGATAATAACCATAATTAATATAAAATAATGATTTTTTAATAGAAAAATATATAATATTATTACAAAAAAACTCTCATAATAGAAAAAATGTCATTCAATAATCTTAATAGTAGTTGATGGTGCATCTTAGATATTGCTCTAATAATCAATTTATAAATTTTGTTTATCTATTATTTTGAGAGTAGAAAGTCAAAGATAGTTTTATATATATCTTCAATATCTTAAATAAATTTTTATAAAACCTTATTACAAATTGAATCTATGTATATGATATAATATCCTTTAATAATCTATAATAATGGCAAATATTATAAAAAAAAATATCTAATTCTTAACATATAATAGATTTTATACATAGTTTAAAATATTCTATTTTAATAAAATAAACCAAATATCAAAAATATAAATTTATAAAAATTAGAAATTAAAAGACCTATTATAAAATCTATAAAAATAAAAATAAAAAACTATAATTATTTTGGTATAGATAGTAATTAAAAAAGTCTATAAGGTTGATGACAAAAAACTTTTTATTTTAAACCAATATCACATTATTGCAAAAAAAAAATTATTGCCTTTTATAATTAAAGCCACCAAAAATTTCTTCACATTAATTTTAAAATCTTTTTATATCCAAAATGTCTTACACTTAGAAAATTATGATAAGCTTAAAGAACACATAACTGTGCTTCAAGTTTTGAAACATATAAGTATCTATCAAAATATAATAGATTCTTTTTTAATTCAAACTTAAAAGAATTATAAGTTATAAAAGATTTATTTTTAATATCATGAACAAAAAGATTTGAAGACATACTTCATTGAACTTGATCAAGAAAGATTAAATTAACATCCAATGTGGATTTAATTATTCAAAGATGAAAATAATTCAAAAGAATAATTTATTATTATTAAAAGATGCATTTCTTTCTTTTAGCGCATAACAAGAATACATAAGAAGTACATCAAAAAATTCTTCATGTTTTTTTCACCAATCAGTGATATTGAATATAATTTTTGATGAAAACATGTTCTAATAAGCTTTTCAATGATTTTAATTATATATATTAATATAAAATACTTCAGGTCCTTATGATATGTATAAAAAAATCACAAGATTATAATCACCTTTCACATAATGGTGCTATTCTTTAAATTAATTTACAATTAAAAGAAGCTCTTTGTTATAGATCTTATAATTGATCTTGATAGCTAAAATATTTTTTTGAATAAAAAGCTACATTGTGAAGTTTTTTATATGCTCCTATTTGTAACAATATAATACCAATTTTTAAAAATCAAGTGACATATTTATGAATCCAAAAAGTATAATATTATATTCAAAATATCTATACTTAATTTGAAATACAATCTTCTATTCATCTCCTCCTTGATGCATACCAAATTATATCATCTTTATAGATCTATTTTTGTATAGATCTTTTCTTGATTTAATTGATCAACAAGTTTAAATATTAAAGATAGAATATACCTATTCTTGATAGAAATCTTGTTAAATCTTCAATAATCTACATACATCTATAATAATTTGTCTTTTTTTTATTCATAAACAAGATAAAAGCTCTTATTGAAGATTTTGAATGGTGCATGAAGTTCTTGACCAATTTTTCATTAATTTACTCCTTAAGTGTAACTAACTTGTTTTGTAATAAGTTGTAAAATGGTCCAAATCGTGGTTTAGCTTCTTTTTGAAGATTAATTAAGCAATCATAAATACAATGCTCTAGAAAAATATTCACATTTTTCTTTCCAAAAACATCTTGATAATCTTAATATTAGCTTAGAATGTCATTTGAAGGTTTCATGTCATTAAAAATGGACGTAGCATAAATAATAAAAGATAAAATTTATTTTGAAACATGTATAAAATCTCTCGCTCCTACAAATAATAATTTGATTATACTAGGACTATGATTTTTTACTTGATTAGCAACAATCACACTAGTAGAAAAAGTTAATATTATAAGAAATTTGATCTATTTTAGGATTATATTTATTTAGCCATAATAAATCTAAAATGACTAAATTAAAAAAAAATCTAATAATATTAAATATTACTAAGCTATTATGACCATTTTTGTTATTTCTAAAAAAAAAGTTTCATTGCTAATATTTCAAAAAGATAAAGAATAATCATCTATGACTTTTACATACATTCGCTTGGTTTTTTCTATCAAAGATATTTTATATTTTTTAACAATTTTTTTGTCTAAAACATAAGTTGAGGCCTTAAACCTAAAAAAATATAGACTTTTTGATTTTAAGGTTAAAAACAAACATCTATTATAAAACAAGATAAGAGTTTTGAAGCGAGAATAAGTCCTTTCTTAAGTATAGTACAATATTCAAGTTGCATTGTTCCTATTGTAATTGAATTTTTTTTAATACATTATTTTTTTTTTAAATCATGCTTTTTATATTATAATTACATTATTTCTTTGAATAATATTAAGCAGTGTATTTAGATTTTTTATAATATAAGTAGAATATTTTTTTTTAACAATGTCAAGTCTTTTCTTAGTTAATAAGAAGTTTATAATCTATCGTGTCAATTTACATAAATTTTTGTCTTTATAAATAAATTTCTAAAAATTTAAGAATTATTATTGTGATTTGATTTTTTTTTTCAACTAAATCTTTATTTTTGGCATCTTCAAAAAAATCAATTAACATAAGCAATAGCTTGAGCATTAAATTATTTTAATCTATATAAATCTACTTTTGGCATTATTAATAATAAATATTTAATATTATATTTTAATCCATATTAGAATTTATTGATAAAGGCTTTATTGTTCAATTCATGTTATATGCCAAATTTTGGAATTTGATAGTATAAATGATAGGTGATTGTGATCCTTATTGTAAAAATAGGAGTTTTATCTTTGTTATGATTTTTAATTTTTTTCTCCAAATATAGTTGTAAATAATTCTAAAAATAAATTTATATCATATATGAAGAAAAAAAATTCTATCAAAAATAAAAACCAAGAAAGATCACTTTTAGAAAATAGTACACACATAAATCAAACTTGAGTAAATCCATCAATATATTGGAAAAGATATAACCTTAGATAAAGCCTGACTTGTAAAAATCTTCAAAATTTTGATCTTATTTTATCAAAATACTTTAATATATCTATTTTCACCTCCTTTATACTTATAATAATAAGTTTTTTGGATTTATTTATAAGGTTGGTCTACTTACTTCTTTCAATTACACAACTTCTTAATATAGATATTGGACTTTGTTGTTGATTTCTTCTATAAGCATGCAAATAAAATTTTGATGGTTGATATTAATATTATATGAAAACTCCATTCTAAAACTCTTCATAAATTTACAAAGATCCACAATAGTTATAAATCTATTATTACTTCTATTAAGTGTTGCATATATAATCTTTTTTTTTATTTATTTCTACAACAAAAAACTTCAGTAAATCCACATATCAAACTAGAAGAGAATAATTTGGAATCTTTAATATCAAATGAATTTTTTTACAAAAAATGATAATTCATTCTTTTTAAGTCAAAAAATCAATGTTAGAAAATAAAAAAATATTAGTTTAAAGGTAGATAGTCTACAACCTTTAAGATAAATAATGGAAATAAAATAATCCACTCATTTCTAAAAAAATAAAAATAAATAAATAAATAAAATAGCATCTTTAATAAACTATCAAGAATATGAATCACAAACATTAAAAATTTCAATATATTCTTGTATTATTAGAAAAGAGTTGTCAAGGACAAGAACTTGATAAAAGCAAATAAACAAATGAGGCTTTTTCAAAAAAATATGACAAAATAAAAATAGAGAAGTATGTATATTCAAAAAAGAAACTGGAATGGCTATTGCCAAAAGACAAGGAAACTAGAAACTCTTAAAAATAGACTAGAAGCAAGAAAGGAGTTGAGAAGAATAAAAAAAAAACTTCATTCTTGTCTCTATATATACTATCTATCTGAGATCTATATAACGACATTCTATAGAACCTCCAAAAATATGTTGATTTTGCATGACAGGTATCTTAACTTGCAAAGCAAGTTTTTTATATGGGCATTACATATTTAGCTTATTTCATAAGCTACCAAAGCATGTGGCACGTGGTTAGCTTATTGACCAAGTTTCTAACCTATTAATCAACTACACACACATATAAAGTCAAAATAAATTCTAAAAAGCTTTTAAGAAGCTTCTAAAGAGTTTTTTTAGAATGTATTATGAACTTAATTTATTTTTATTTACTTCTATCTATTCATATTACCTAGATAACATTTACAATAGATATATATATATATATATATATATATATGATAAGAGTATATATTCATTCAAAAATAATATAATATTAAAACTTGAATGGCTATTGCTAAAAACAAGAAGTCTAGAGATTCTAATAATAAGACTAAGAAAAAGACAAAAAATGTTAACAAGAGTGAAGAAGGCTTTATTTTTGCTTCCATATATACTATCTAATAAAGAGCTACCTAACAACATTCTATAGGACCTTTGTCACATGTCAAACTTACAAAATACATATCTATCTTGCAAAAGAAGTTTCCTATATGTATGCCACATGAACAACTTACATTATAAGTTACTAACATGTGTAACACATGGCCAACTTGTTCGACAATTTTTTAAGCTATCAATATATTTAATGATTCTTCTTCTTCTATCTATGTTATTCACAAGAAACCTAACTCAATGTTTAGGTTTTATTAAATTTCCTCATACTTTATTTAAGAGATTTTTCTATATAAACTTATTGCATTTTTAAAAAATAAATTATCTTTTTAAACTTTAATTGCAATTTTGTAATTGATAGACATTGAAAAAAAATTCAAGATAAATCTATCACATTAAAAAAATCTCAAATAATATTTGTCATGTTTTTTCACTTTAAAAGGTGAAGCCTAATTTAAACCCTCTTTAATTTTGATGAAATTACTTTTTTTTGATGACATATAAATACATGTGATACATATTACAAACTACCATAAAAGTCGCTTAATGATGCTATTTTTCTACAAAGTGAACATAAACAATGAAGTACTTGTAAACCAGGTCTTGAATAAACTCATTCTCACCAGTAATGAATGCTTCATCTAAAATTAAAAAGAATTATTGATTTATATGAGTAATTTGGAAGTCATAAATTCCACTTCGGTTCATGGAATTTCAAGAAGGATTGGAAAAATTGGCCACCGACAGGTTAACATTTGTCTCACTAATCATGGATTTAGCTACCACAAATTCAGAGGTCCAAGTGAGTTTTGGAGCCGTCGAGGCAAGGAGCAGCGGCACCCATCGATCGTCGGAACGCTGAAAGGCAACTCCGAATCGCAGTCGACGCGGGGCAGTGGTCAAGAGCGGCAAAGGCGGGGTAATTTACACCCAAGCATCGCGAGTGCAGAGTCCCACACTTTTAATCCACGCCCGCCCGCGTCAGGATGATCCTTGCACAGCATCGCGGGCCGGGTGGGGCCATGGGGATTGGAAGGTAGGTGGGGTCCCAGACGGTCTTTTCACAGCTTGAACACAAGGTTAGGTGAGGATCCGAACCTTAATCCAAGGCTATTGAGTCGGTTAGATGAGAATCCGAATCTTCACCCGAAGCTAGAGGACATTGGGAACCACCCTTCCACGTGAGTGAAGTGCCCCGTCCAGCAGACGGAAGCACAAGAGTGCTGCTCTATCAACTCGCGCGTGACGGCTGCAGCGGCGACCGGGACACGCAAAGAAGCACGTACGCGTCTCGCCCACTGGGCCGTCTTTGGCGCATCTCCATGTGCATCATCACCATCGTCGTCGCGTGTTTTCATCCCCTCCATCAGCTCCTACGATGGTCGTCTGTACCCGGAGCGGCGGCTTGCGTTCGTCGTGTCGTTTCAATTCCCTCAATCCTAGAATTTTTTTTGTATTCTGTGTCATCGTTGTCGGTATTCGAGTGAGACCAGCATAAGTGAACCTGGTATCTGGGGCGGGGTGTTTAATGCGGCTTAATTTGGTGAGGACCTGGGGTGGGTCGGTCGTGGAGCATCTTTTTTCGAGGGAGTAATCCGTCTTTTGGGGATTTTGGGCGGGGTGAATCGGTGTGCACTGGCTGCAGTTGAGTTTGGGAATGGGGTTTTGGACACTGGCGCGTGACAATTCCCGAATGGACTTCTCTTTCAGCTTCTGTGTTACGGAGGATCGTTGGGTCCTTTCTGCCTGCCTCATACGCTCTCATGCGGTCTTCTCGGGTTCGGTGTCTCGCTTGTAGTTTACGTTTTAGTAAATGGTTTGGTCTGCGCGCTTGGGGGTTTTGAAGGTTCTGGCCAAGAGGCCAAGTTCACCGTTTGTGGGCCGCTGTGACTGCATATCTAGCGTTCGAAGTGCGTGGTTCGTCTACTCAGTAATTGGGTGGAATCACTCGGAAGTGAGTGCGTCAGGAAGCCATCTGGTTCATGAACGGTTAAAATGTAGCCACTGTTAGACCCCAAGGGCTACGTAACGGTGATCGAATGTAAATAAGGGGTCATGGAATTTGCGGCTGCCGATGCCGGTGTAAGCTTCTTATACGTTCTTGAACATGCTTTGGACAACATTTCCTTGGTTGCGGGTTACATGTTGTTTAGTTTTAGCACCCCCCATTGAGGACACTGTAGAGTGCAGACCGTGCGTCACGGCCCTCAGAAGAAAACGGAGTTTAATCGTTCGCAGGATGATCACGGATTTTCGTAGTGGAGCAGCTAGTTCCAAGCCGAAATACAACGGGAGAATGCTGGACTCTTAGATTTTTTTCAAGATCGGGCGTGTCTGAAGCCACCTGCAGAATTCGAGGTGTCTAGTAGTGCAAAAAATAGACAGCCGGAGGAAAAGGATCTGTGGACAAAATGGAGGGTGATATAGAATTGTACGTAGCCCACCTGATGGACCTTAGCATGGAGCATCTTTTTGCATTTCCGTTACAGGTTGCGGATCTGATACGCAAAGGGGTGGATGAAGCTGATTCTTTCAAACAGGAGTGTGCGGATCTTGGCAACAAAGTAGAGAAGTTGATAGTTTTGTTACGGAAAGCTGCTCGGAAAGTAGGGCTGTATGAGCGGCCAACGCGGCGAATCATGCTGGAAGTGATGAAGGCGTTAGAACGAACCCTTGGACTGGTGAAGAAGTGTAAGAGGGGCGGGATGCTCAGAAGGGTCATGACCATCACCACCACCGCGGACTTTAAGAAAGTAAATTACGTTTTAGAGAGCTCAATAGGAGATATCACTTGGCTGCTTAACATTTCCTCCAGCGGGGACGAGCGCTCTTCGTTTGCAGGACTGCCGCCTATCGCATCCACCGATCCCATGCTGGCACTTGTGTGGGAGCAAGTATCTATTGTGCATGTAGGAGATGTAGAGGAGAAGGCTGATGGGGCAGAGTATTTAGCAAACTTGGCTAAGCTCAACGAACGAAACGTGAAGATTATAATTGAGGAAGGAGGGGTGGCGCCGTTGCTGCGGCTGCTTAAAGAGGGGGCAATTCCTGGCCAAGAGGCAGCTGCCACAACCTTGGGTTTTTTGGCGGGGAATAAGGAACAAGTTCGGCAAATACGTGAAGAGGGAGCTATCGGTATCTTTGCGCACATTTTGGGGGGCCATTCAACATCTGTGAAAGTTCAGGTAACAGTCGGCTCCCTTTTTGTGTCAAATTTTCTCGTGTGGAAAAGAATCGTAGCCACCGGTGAATTGTGCTCATGCCCCATGCTCAAGGATGTGGTTAAGTGAGTAAGAAAAACATTCTGCCATGAAAGAAACTTATGCAATGCGTCCTTGTCTGGCAAACACAGTTGAAAGTCACACAAGTAGTTGCAAAGTTTGCTGCCCTGGATGAGGAAGCACAGGGCGAGCTTGCTACTCAAGGCGTTATAAGATTATTGGTGGCCATTCTTGCCCACCAGACCAATACATCAGAGAGTACAGATGGCCCAGCAAGCATTCATTCAATTGTAAGGACAAATATGAACCAGCTGAGGAGTACCGGTGGTAAGGGAAATAACCCTCAGCCTGATATTCACGTACAGCCTGTAGCAATGGCAGTCTCTTCAGTGATGGCTCGTATGAGAAGCACTGCCCCACCCACAATCACAGAAAACCCTACTTCCAGTGCTATGTTGATTAACCCTTTGCGACAAGCCAGCCGAGTGCCTCGAGATTCAGAGGACCCCGAGCTCAAGCTGGGAATGAAGGTGGAAGCTGCCCATGCACTCTGGAAACTCGCAGCAGGAAACATAAAAAATTGCAAGCTCATCACGGACACATGTGCACTTTTATGCTTCGCAAAGCTCATGAAAAATACTGAAGGGAAGCTCAAATATAATTCTGTTATGGCTGTTGTTGAAATCGCAGCTGCCGCGGAGCTAGACCCTGAGCTTCGTCGGGCTGCGTTCAAGACCAACTCGCCATCAGCTAGAGCTGTAGTTGAACAGCTTTTAAAAGAGATAACAAACGAAGACGGAGATCTTGTACTTCAGGTATGCTGTTCTGACACTTCTTGGATGTCTGGAATTTCTTCTATATCGATTTAATGTAAACTTGTATATAGTTGTGCAAAGTTGCTTGAAAAAAAGAACCTTAATGTTGCAGCTCAAGCAGATTTTCTGCTGCAAAGTTTTACTATCTCCCCTTAATCTACAGCACATTGGTATATGTGGTGTATTTAGTGTTTCCGAGTCATCTGTTAATTTGTTAATAATGATATTCGCATTCTGATGTCAGTTGTGGATGGTTGTCAGGTGGCATGTTGTAAAGCGATAGGTAGTCTGGCTCGAATTTTTCCTGCGCCAGCCGAGCTTCCAATCAAGGCGTTGACATCAGCGTTAGCCAACCAAAATCCGGAAATTATTCAAGTTGCCACGGAAGCGGCCTCTTCTCTGTCGAAGTTTGCAAGTGATGAAAATTATTTGCACTTGGAGCACTCCAAGAACATCATTCAAGAAGGAGCAGTGGACCACTTGGTCTTGTTGGCATTGAACTTTGGATACTCAGAATCACAACTCTCTGCGATTGAACTGCTTTGTTACCTTTCTTTGAATGTTCCTGATAGTGAACCGTTATCAAGAGCGAATATTGTTCATGTCTTGAAATCTACCGTGCATGCCAATCAATTATCTCAGATGTTTGCGAAACATGAGAATGCCCGACCACTGATTATGGATGCCATCGCAAAGTTGGAGTTTTGGCAGTTGCGAAGCTCGAGTTTACATGAGGAGGAGACAGAACACTTAGTTTGACAACCTTCGAAATCCCTTTTTTTAATCTATTCTTCAATCGGAGATGACCATTTCAATGTAGAAATCTTACATTCCGATGTAAAAGATTTCTCCTGAAATTCTCTCCTTCAAATTGTTTCCAACATTGTAGCATATTTTAAGGTTGTTGACCCTTTTGTTTGTGGGCCATGAATCACAGTTGTTGTAGGGAGCACCCTTGATCGACTCATATCATGATTAGGTTTGGAGATGACGATAGGTTAACATGACTTGGAATTGCAGATTTATGATTTGGGGTAAGTTTTTTTCTTTTTTGCCGTATTGGGTATTGGTGTAGAGACATGCTTCGAGTAATAAAGCACGAAATGTACATTTCAAATGCTTGTAAGCGAGACTTCGCAAGTATGGTCTTGGTACAGTGGATGTCATTCCAGGATCACATTAAGCGAGATTAAACATTTTCCTTTAAGATATTGATACATGAATAAACAAAAGCTCATTATGTCATTGTATTTTTACATCTATTTTTTTAAAAAATATTTAAAAACAACAATTTCTTGCATAAATATGTGTATATATATTTATTTAAAATCAGATTAAGATAGTAGGGTTTCTTTAATTGTAATAGTCATACTCTTTTGAAATTTTTATTATTTTCTATATTCGTTTTATGAAAATATGTAAAAGGCAGCATACTTTGTGTAATCCTATTAAACCATTTAAGGCACAAAATTGCCAATTTTTTATTTTTATTATTATTTTTTTCTTTATTTATATACAGTTCCTGATATGTAGATATACATAGGAGAATGTTAAATAGATCCATGCTTTTACTAAATAGACCTGCCTTTGATGAAGAATATGGTAATCATGATGAATGTAGTTGGTTTTTATTAATCGTAAATCTAATAGTGGAGAAATGAATCTGAATGTCATTTTTTTTTTTTTTTTTTTCTTCTTCTCATGATGGTTAGAATGGGTGGATTTATTTAGTAAAAAAATTGGTCTATTTAACATTCTTGTATATATATATATATATATATATATATATATAAAATTCTCTTCTTATCAAAGAAGCCATGACTTTTTTTTGTTTTAATAAAAAACAATCTCATTAGTTTCATGCATCTTATTTGAATACATAAGCTTTTTAATTTTTAATTTTCCAATGTTCAATTGAAAAAGATATATATAATTTATGTACTCTATAAAATGTTGATTTTCCAAAATTATAATTACCTTGATATTTTCCAATTCAAAAATAAACTTAAAAATACAAAGGAAATATAAGTTATATTAATTAACCCTTAGATTTACTAATGAAAATATGAAATTGAATAAGATCCAATTTTTACTGTAAATCTGTGATATATTCATGACCATATATATATATCAACACAAACATATTCATATGCTAGTGGAGACTTAGTTTACAAAAATATATTTACTGTTACATTTTTATAGAATTTTAATTTCTAAAATTTACAAATAAGTACTTGCTTTTAGAATATATCCTGGTTTTCTTAATTTTCCTTATTTTCTTTTCTTGTAGCAATTGCACTACATGAGTATTGTATGATTTCCAAATCTTATCATTTTGAATGCCTCAAAATGACCGAATTTATTCATTAAATTAGCTTCAAAAAGAAAAAAAACAAAAATCAAAAAACAAAAATAAAACCTGCATTCAACTATGGTACTTTACATATAGGAACCAAAAATTCATTCACCTCTAAAAAACACCAAAACATGTAGTATCATATTGATAAGCATTTTAATGGTAGATAAAGCATACCCATAAGACAAACACATAAATGATATGAAATTTTTATACTCAAGGCATTGAAAAGTAATTAGTCACCACCTTGGCTCTCTTTATATTCCAACCCTTTTAAACTCTCAAAGCCTAAAAGACCAATAAAGCTTGGATCGGTCTTAGTGTGTATTTCTTAAAAAACTAATCCTTGAAAGGATTTCTACGTCATCGTTATCAGAACCCCGGCTCCACCTATTATCGAACATCATCCATCCACGGATGAAGAAAGTATAGAATACTATACAGAGTAAAGACGTATAATTATACTAACTACGACTACCGCACCCCAGCCAAGCATGGCAGTTGTAGAGGGGGAGTGGCGTCCTCGAGAGCGAGAGCCTGAGCGATAGTGTGTTTGTGCTGCTCAGGATCGTCATAAGTTCGCTCAACCCGAGTAATTCACTGTCTCTATCAACCCATAGCTCTATGTCTGCTGCCCTTGCTTGTCTCCCTCGCAATGCCGTTCTTTTTAGCCTAATGCGAGCCAAAATGGTGCTCTATGGCGTCTAGGCGGAGGGATTGCGTTTCTCAAGCCCCTTTCGGATTTGGCAGGAGCAGATGCTTCTTGTCTTGTGAGCTTGAATGGAGATCGAATTAGTGTGGTAGAATGGAGCGAGACTACTACCGGGTCGCATGGATTTGTGGGTTTTTAGGGCAACGGGAATTTGTCTCAATCGTTTCTCGGGAGCTGCGATGACGTCGAAGGGATCTGTCGAGTGGGATTTGTCGGCAAGAGATTTACTGAAATGGGGAGTGTGTGGGAAGTTAAGATATGATGTAGGTTTTCGTCAGAGGGTTTGACCAGTAGCAGTTAATTGCGTAGTAATGAGGGTATGGTGTGTCAGAGGTCACACTCTTCTTTAGAGTCAGACTGGAGGCATGGAGTCGTCGCACGAAGTTTAGGATCAGTGACTTAGTAGCGCAGGAGTCTTTTGAAGTGTTTACTCTTGGTGTGAGAGCGAGATCTCACTCTTCTGTCGTGTTGATTGTTGTCTTTCCTTGAGAAAGTTTTGTGCTCGCTTGTATTACTTCCATTATGGGATTACGGCAACTTTTCTAGCGTAATGGCGATATTATCCTCTCCCTGAGCTAGTGTCAGGTATTCATCTTACCAATTCTTCTAACTTCCGATAAGTCCCTCTCACTAGAGTTTTGATGTTTCTTTTAGCACAATCATGTGAAAACTATTCGTGGCAGCAGTTTTTTTATTTTTATTACTATCAGTCTTCATTCTCTGCGAGTAATGTTCGCAAGTAGGACTTTGGAGGATTTCAGATTTGCGTTCATGATACTTGAGGGCATGGCGTGAATGGCTCTTGTTTTGTTTTCATAATTTTACTAAGTCGGTTCGTTTTGAACTGTCACTGGGAATAGTGAAGCTTGCTTGAGCTGTTATCTTTTCAATACGTTTCAGATTTTCAGATATTAGGAGATGTTGGTGTACATTTTACTGGATAGGTTGTCTTCGTTCAGAGATTTATTTCTGATCATGTATTTTGGCTTCGGAAGGATAAGGCTGACTAAGTATTGATTATGTCGTCGTTCCCGTGGTTAGGAGTAGTCACTTGTTTGGTTTATCGAATTATTTTTAATCATGCGTCAGGTTGTTGATTCGTTGCAATGAAAGGACAGCTTGTGCGAAATTTATCAAGAGGAAAATCAGATCATCTGCATCGATCAAGTGTCATGCTTTTCACTTCTTGAACCACTCGCACTGGTCGTTGGATTGTCCTATATGACAATTAAGAGAATGTCCAATTTTCATTT
Organism: Physcomitrium patens; assembly: GCF_059467195.1. Lineage (NCBI taxonomy): Eukaryota > Viridiplantae > Streptophyta > Bryopsida > Funariales > Funariaceae > Physcomitrium > Physcomitrium patens. Next base: position 22,654,961 of record NC_143410.1, on the reverse strand, counting down.
CACCAACTTTCTGCTCAGACGCATGTGATTCGGGTTCAACGTTGAAAAATGGAAGAATCTACTCTTTCGAATGATGGCGAGAGTTCGCCCACACACGCGGAGGGAGGTGTTTCGAAACTCGAAGGAATTTCACAAACGGGTTCCTCCAGAGTTGGTGTTTGGAAGAAACTAGAACATCGTAGGAGCAGGATACAAAAGTCATCTCATGCAGGAGGGGGCAACGGTCGTACTTTTGATCTAGAGAATATAGCTTCAGGATCCAATGGCTCCCATGTCACAAACACGGATAGGGCGTGCCGGGTGACAGTGACTATAATTGCTGCAAAAGATTTGAAGAGAACTACACCTGGGCCTGACGCAAGGGACCCTGTTCTCAAAGTGCGAGTAGAACAAACCTTGAAAAAATCAAAAGACATTAGGACTGGTGTTCATCAGGTATTAATGGATCTTTTAGTTAGTACACAATATCTACTGCTTGAAAGTCTAGTTTAAGAATAAACCAAGTCAATTGCTTGTCAACAGAAGACGTGTGTAATGTTCTAGTAAAATTTTAAGTGTTAACGATGAGATCAATTCACTTGGTGAGTTTCTTGTGCATATTGTCAGCAATTTGTAATTCACTGCGCATTGCTCCTCGCGCACAATGACTACCTACAGGGAAGTTCGAATCTTAAACACCGGTTAATTCTGGTTAATTTGCTTGCAGGACGGGACTCTTGATGTGAACCAGAGTTTTACATTTGATGTTAGGGAGTTGAAGAGCGCTCAAATCACACTTCAAGTTGTGGCAAGAGGGGTGCTCGGTATTGAAGAAGCTCTTGGACACATCAATCCCTTGTATGTGCTTAACTTGCTTGAGGTAGGAATTGGGTTCTCTCCTGTATTTCTCAATTTCTTCTTTTCAACTGTCTATCTGTAGCCATTTTGCTCAAGAAACCAAATAGGGGGTCTTCGTGGCAAGACTGTAGCTCGAGAAACCTGATGGCCTCTGGATTTGTTTAATCTCTTACACACCTGAATAGATTTTGTGGTCAAGAAGTCAGCTTTTCCCTTACTAATCTTTTTCGCTTCGAAGAAAAGGTTTGTTAATGTTTACGTTGAAACCTACATTACCAGGAGCAAGATGGCCGAAAGGATGTGGAAGCTAAGTGGTACGATCTCTATTCCAAAAGCGGCAGTAGGATCATGCCTGGAAAGCTCTACATGCAGATCGTTGTTGGTATGGCAGAGCCAGAGCAGACTATTTCAGCATTTGTGGGCACCTGGAATGTGGGAAATGCTCGCCCTCCTGCGGATCTGTCTCCCTGGTTACCTACCGATGCCTTTTTTGAGATCGTTGCCGTTGGCACTCAGGAATGTGATTATCCACCTCGTGCTCCATTCACCGAATGCAGTAAGGATTGGACCCACACGCTGAAGTCGCACTTTGGTGAGCGCTATAAGCTTGTTCATGCAATATCACGCGGGCAGATGCGACTTGTGGTCCTTGTTCGAGAGGATGCCGAAAAGGCAATTTCTGAAGTAGATAGTGACAGTGAGGCGACAGGAGTAGGCAATGTTATGGCCAACAAGGGAGGTGTTTGCATATCGCTTAAGTTCTGGGACACAGGTTTGTGTTTCGTGAACTGCCATTTAGCTGCTCATGTTGGGCAGTGTGAGACACGCAACAGCAATTTTAGACAGATTGCAATGTCCATGCGGGTTGGCTTACAAAGTATGGACTTACTCAGTCAGTTTCACCATGTATTCTGGCTCGGAGACCTGAATTATAGGTTGGACTTCGGGAATATAGAACCTCAAGGACTGACTCCTGATCGGACGTTCTGGGCTACAATCGTGAAGCAAATTCATGCCAACAGGTGGAAAGATCTCCTTAAGTATGATGAGCTACGGAAGGAGAAAGGAGCCTCTCGTATACTAGCGGGTTTCAAGGAAGGAGAAATAACATTTCCCCCTACTTTTAAAATGCAGAGGGATTACTTAGATCATTACGATCAAAAACGGTTGCCAGCATGGTGCGATCGTGTCTTGTGGAAAACCTTACAAGGATGCCATTCATATCTTATTTCGTATTTTTCTGCACCCAACATCCTCACCAGTGATCACAAACCAGTAGGAGCAACATACAAATTGACGTCATATGCATTACCGTCATCGACGTTGATTTCTGATGACACTGATGAGGATGATAAAAGGTAGGTGGCTTTCACTGACAAAGTTATACTGTTGCTTTTCATTAATTTCTCTAGTTATTTACGCACTGAATTGATATTTTGACACACAGTATTCAGCACTAGTGCCTGCATTAGTTGGGTGTGATACTGGAAATTCATTATCATATTAAACTGCTGAAATAGCAGTTAACACCTTAACTAATTTTTTCCAGTTCATAGGTCCTTTTATAGGTGATTTGTTTGCATCCAACTTGCAGGCATGTCAAGAAGAGGATGTTTAATTTTTGATGTGCAGGACATATATCTGTGATTTGGTATTCAACAATTTGTTGTTTTTATAAGAAGTAATTTTTGAAGATGTTCATCTGCAGCTCATTTTAACTTATGTCAGCAACTCTTTTGGAACTTAAAGCTGTATTAATCGGGATTTAGACCAGGTTGCTGATTTCTTAACTGGTATACACTTTCAGGTGGCATATACGGTTCACTTCTCTGCGAGCTAAGAAATTGCGTGCTTCTGACATAAATGGATTCTCAGACCCATTTGTCTCGTTTGTGGGCCCCAATTTGCTACAAGAATTTCACTCAAAAGTGAAACACCAGACTTTGAATCCTGTTTGGAATCCTTTTCAGGAACTGCCTACATTAGTTTTGAGCACTTTTCCTCTGCAACGAGTGGACAAGGAGTACCTATTGGTACGTGTTCTTGACCATGATTCAGATGAAGAAGCACTAGGCTTTGGAGTCATTCCCTTGAATCAGGCTGTGGCCTGCTTCAAGAAGGGTGCCTTAGAGGTGGCGCATTTCAAGGTCAACCTTTCTCATTATGGTGTACCAGCTGGTACGTTAGAAGGGGGGATGAAACTTACCTGGGAGAAAAATGCAATCAAGAATAAAAATAATTTTCCTAGTCGAGGAATTAGTATTAAAGATTCTTTGAAAAAGAGAATATTTGTCAGAAGACATAGCCCCAAATAGTGGGGTGAAGGCCCACTAGTTCCAATATCAGTCTCGGCAGCATCCCTCGAACGCCCTCAGCAGACTTAGGATATGGAGATTTTCTTACAATCTGCCGTTCGGAGTTAGTTATTCTATCACCCCTCAAGTGACCAAGGATCATTAACTTCGGAAGAAGCAATCTTCCAAAGTTTTCTAGAATATCTTTAATGAATGAAGCTTGAGGCTGAAGACGACGTCTGACATAATCGTGTCACATGAAAGGTCTCAAAACTTCAACTATTTATGCATTTGCTGCTAAGAGTATCAAGATGGCTGGATGGCCTTTTCAAATGGATGGAGATGACTGCTGAAACGCCTGCAGTGCCTGACGGAGCACTGGCAGCTTGCTACTGGTATTGGTCTCTTACCTGTAGTGTCGATCTCAACGTAAATGCTGCACTAATGTGTTGGTCTAGATTTAGCATAGTTTGGGGTGAGCACATGATGTATGAAGTGTCTCAGCGTTCCTGTGCAGTGCTGTCTCACGCGAATGTTTTATAGCATATATCGGGTTTTTAATTGTTAGCCACTGGCGTTGCAAAAGTACCCGGAAGAGAGTGCTAAAACTTGGCAGGAATTGAAAGCAATTGGTGAATGAAGCGTCTAGTGCACTATAGAAGTGGGCTTGAAGGTCAACTTGTTCTGGATTTGACGGCACGATTGATGAGAGTTTCTTGAATTTCATTTTCTTCCATGGTTTTACTAATATCGGTTGTTTAATGAGCAGGTTGCTGGTAAACACGATGTTCCTGTGAGCCTGAAGACTTGACTCTTTCAAGAGCCATTGGATCACTGAACATAAGTTTTGTAAATGGTTGAGAACCGACTTTATTTAGATAGTAGCCAATTCTAGTCCAAGTACTGGTGTAGCACCTGTGGAACCACATTTCATGCTGTAAAAGAAGGTTTTGCAAATTCTCCTTCTTGGTTCTTCACATAGATATATTTTTTTACAGCTCTGGGCTTTCTCACTGTTTTCATCAGAAATCGGTGATTGTTTGAGAGATGTGTCTCGCAACGTTGATGGCTAGTCAGTTAGCACCATTTAGACAGGATTGGGGTGGATGTAGTTCTCTGGCCCGGTTCAAGGGACACTCCATAAAGAACCCATCGTCTTTTGGTACAATCATGCTTCATTCACCACTCACAGTGTCATGTGGAATGTGTGGGCAGATCTTTAGGGAGCAATAAAGGGAGGGTCATTCAAACAAGCATAAGTTCTCTCCAGCTCAGGTGTTGCAAAATTGACTTGACTACAGAGCAACACAGGATCCAGGCTGTACTGCTACAGACTCTCATGTTGAACGTTAAATGAGATATCTTGGGTTTTATCCACATGACTGAGCTTAGACGTGAACTTCTCGACCGAGAATTGAAGGTCAGATTTCCCTCTTGCTGCTGTTAGCACTGAAATCAATAGAATGGTGAAAAGACCTTGTTTGCAAGAGGTAAAAGAATGGAAACTTTCCTACACTCTAAACTTAGGATGTTATATATCGAGAACCCCACTTATAACAGGTGTATTGATATTGATTTTCACAATTGAATTGAATGGCATGTGGAAGGTACCAATAAACTTGGTCATTAGAATAGTAGATGAATATGATTTGTTTGAATGTCACATACTTCAACTTTGTAGAAGATTTGAAGATTATAATTAGTTGAATAATTCTTTGCAGTTGAATAATACTTTGTAGGTAGTAATATTCTACATAAGATTTAATCACAATTCGAAACATATTTAGAATCATAAATTTACTCTTAATATGTATTTTGTTTTTGAAACATAGTCTTTAAATGATTCAATTGTATACATGTTACTTTTTTCAACCTTTATCCCAATTTTATATATTATTCCTACCAATCTAGTCCTTACAAACAAATTTCTTAAATTTTCAAAAAATTAAAATTTAGTTTTTTTATAAAAAATTTCATTCCAAAAAAGATTATTTAAGAATAAAACCTGTATAAAAAATCACAATAGCATATTAACATCTTGAAAACACTTCTTTCAATTTTTCTTTCAAATGAAGATGAAAAATTAAGTCACTTCTGAATAAAGTTTTTGTCAAATAATGCTTTCTATCTCAAATAGTTGGCTTATATTTTGATTTCTTAACTTAAATTTATAAAATGTAATTTCTTAATAATAATAAAACTATCAGTCTTGGTTGTTGATGTTGTTGATGTTGTCGATGTTGTTTGTTTGTTTTTTTTTTTTTTTTTTTGATCATATTTCTATTTAAAAAAAACTTTCAGCAAAAACAAAAACAAAAACAAAACAACACACACACACACACATTAAGTAGTTTTATTAGTATTAGTCATGTTACTTATATCAAAAGTTCATATATTTGTAAGTATTGCAAGAAAAGAGAAGTTAAAAATATATTTTTTATTTCTATAATCTGTAAAAACCTTATTGTAATAAAGTAATCTTGATCTTAAAACTCTATATTATGTAAATGTTTATTCTTGATTTTGTAGACTTTAATACATTTTTTTAATAGTATGTCTATTTTTTGATTCTCTTAGTCAAAACATAGTTGATTTGACAAATAATTTTGTAAATAATCTTTAAATCTTTTTAATACAATTTTAGCATGAATTTTCATGTTTTACTACTCTTTGCCAAAATTTATTATAATTTAGTAGTCTTTATTGTTGCTATGTTGATTTGTACTTTGTGTAATATTTCTGAGTACATCTATGTTTTTTTTTTAGCACCTTTAAACTATCTTTGTTTCAAACCTTTAGGCTACCTTTTGCATGCTTTGGTATACATTCATGCTTTTATAATATTCATGGTCTTTGCTTTGTTGATTATAATTTTCTATTCAATAAACTAATGTCATAGACTATACCGAAATATTTAAATCAATATTATAATATATTCTCCATTCTTTTAACACATATAACTTTTATAGTTAAAAAACTAAAGACTCAAATCTTAAATATTATGGTAGGAAAACTTTAATCAAATTTACCATCTAATAAAGTTGGTTTATTCAATAGTTTATCTGTTTACAATTGCTGATCAATATCAAAATCTTAAAATATTCATAGAATTCTAATTAATCTAATTATTACTTCAAATTGTATAACTTATTGTTACTATGTATATTAAAAAACTGGTAATTCATTCCTAGTGCCTATGCCAATAAATTTTCCCTTGATTACATTCATTTCCAATATATAATTTTTTATGAATATGGTTTAGATTTATCTGTTTATAAATTAACACACATTGATTGAAAAGATCACAATCATTTATTTTAAAAGTTAAATTAAAACCATCACAGTGACCATGATATTATTTATCAAAGATATAAATAATTTATATCACAGTGAATATGATAGTTTGATAACTTTGTATTTACCTAAATCCACACGAACATCTACTTAATTTCAGAAAGCATCATGTTTGCAAATGATATGGGGTGCCCTTGTCACGAGGTACCACTCCATAGTTGCTGGTTGTACTTATTTCCAGAGGCTATCATCACCAAGTTTGGCCTCACCGTAAATGCACAACTAATGAGCTCATTTTTTCATATTGGCAAACTTCGCACTACCAACAAAAGTCATTGCACAGCTAACAACTAATAATAAACAAATAGATAAATAAATAAAAACTCCACGTATTCCCAAATCTTCACCAAATTGCCTACCTGCGTTTCCATCACTTACTTTAAAAAGAAATATATAATAATATATGTATACACATGAACAAAGAGATGCATCATCAATCAATAACCATTGCTAGCTAAAGAAAGAGAGACTGCGACGAACATCAAACTTTGATGGAGCCACGATGTCGAACAACAAAAGTATCACTAATCGACACAAGTGCAGTTGCTAATTAGGCATGGATTAGTACCGATTAGATGTGCAGGAATAGCACAAGAGGAGATTAACAAAACAAACAAGGATTCCAGTTACTAGGTTGGTCCCAGGTGCTGCTGCTGCTGATCAGAACATCGGCGAGCACCGCAAGAGCCTCAACTCGATATCAGTTCGAAACCTGCTCCAGGACCAGGTGTTTCCCATTCCATCCCCCTTCAACTGGAGCTACACTGATCCGCAGGCAATCCATGCCGAACATGCACATAAATGGGGAGAAAAAGAGGAAAGAAATTGAGAGAGGAAACCTTGTGCAAGAAGATGGAGTGTGTCTCGGTCCCACACCAAAGCGATCTGTTCGTGCAGGACGTGTACTCATGGAGCGCAAGAGCGATGGTGCGCTGCGTGCAGATCCGCACCCCAGAAAAATTCGGCGGGTAACAGTAGCAGAGAGATGGGTTGTTGTTGTTGATCACCTCGACCGGACAAGCAGATCAGTTCTTGCGCAGCTCAGCTCCCTGTGCTGATGCTCGGCTGCTCGGCTGTTCCACAAGGACGCAGGACAGGCAGTTACGTAGCTTTGCAGTGATCGGTGGGTTACTGTAGACGGTGATGGCCACCACTGTAACCTCTTTAGGTTTGGGACTTGGAGACGTAAGCATCGTGTCAAGAATTGTCTGGTCCTTTCCTGCGCTGCGCACTGTTATTGCGTCGTGTGTGTTGTGGTTGCAGGAGGTGAAACGCCGCTGGTCGTAACTCCAAGATAAGAAATCCAACCCTTGACAGTATCCTTTTGGAGATGGTACTCCGACGCTCACTTTTTGTATTCTAACTTTGAGGATGAGACCTCTGTTTGACTATTTACGTGAAAACATTCTTGAAAATGTTTCCACTCCAACCACAGTTGGTTTTTGGAGGTTGAATGGTAATGGAACTCACTTTTGAACTGATTTCGACATGATGCACAATTTGGAAACGATTGTTATATCAAGGAATTCACAGTGTACCTTTTTGTTTATTTTATTTGTTCATGTCTGAGAGTCATGCACCCATTTTATACCAATTTCTCGCCGCACATCGATTCACACTGTATATTATGTGAAGAAATGGAGGGCCACTTGAAACTAACATGAGATTACTCAGGCCGTGAAGATGCAATTTGAATCTTCCAATTTTTCGGTACGCAAATATTGTTAGCGTAACGGCAAAAACTGTGCAGCAGCAAAAGCAAATTCCTTGCTTTATATGATGTTAAATTTGTCTCCATGCTGAATTCTTAGCGTGGCTTGAACTCCCTCCTTGTTGCTGAATGGGCTTTGGTGTGGTCACTAGATTCCTTCTTGGCATCGTCGTCAAATCATTCAAAAGGTTTGATTGAATTGAAGAACACAATTGAACTACAAGAGTTCAATTCACCTGGTTTTAATTCGAGGTTTTGTTCCACGAATATGGTGCCATGCGAAGCCAGACATTGTAAACTTCAAAATGGAGTTATGTGCAAAGTCATGTGCAGGCTCAGCCTAGATGCAGTAATTGTCCCCGGAAAGTGTGAATTTAAACAGCAAAGAGCAAGAGTCCTGATCCTCTGGAGCTTACCATGAAGATGATTTCTTGAGTTACGCCGTTTGTTGGATCCTCAGCATACAAACGTAGACGTTGTTGCGAGGCAAAATCGACATTTGCGAAATCGTCACCACTAAAACAAACGCAAAATTCAACGCAACATGTTCTCTTTCTTAAGAACAATTTTGCATCATCCAGAAAAAGGTTGTAGAGGGGAAATGAGACCGAATCATGGTGAGTTTATTTTTGCAACACCAGAAATTCGAAAGATTCAAATTGAAGTTTGAGGAACTCGGATTAAGAGTTTCTCGCCTTCGTCTATGTGGTCTTGACGTGTACATTTCATATGGACTCTTCAAACCAATGCTTCTTACTCTCCATGGTGCATGTGTCATCGTGTGAGTTGAGCAAGCTTCAAGCATTCCCGATTATGATAACCGTTCATTTCAATGTGTTGAAGGGAAGATACTTTGATCAGCAGCATCCGCTAGGGAGGGGCTGGGAAGTGTGAATGTTCTGGCCGCAACCGGTGATGACGATTATCGAGTACTACATTCCGGCGGTGATACACTTCCCAAGTGTATTTGTTTTTTTGCTCCTTAATCACAAACCCAAGTGACGGAAAACCAGTGAATACGTTTTGTAGCACAACGTTTGTCCGTTCCATAGCCGAGTCTCAAGTGTTAATCTTCGTTGCAACTATCCAACAATGATTCAATTAAGTAACCTATCAATCCAAATTGTGATACAGGCAGCATTGATTTTCCAAGACGGATATCCAGATCCATTCTTTGCAACATTATTCTGATTGAGAAGTAAGTCGATCTCCTTGGCACAGCTGCGGCAAAGTTAGGGCTCCAGGCACTGCTTTGAGTTGCTGGAACTCAACATCCAATCCATCGTTTGTTTACACCCGAACATCAATCTCCTCCGTGTTTTTTCAGAGCTGCAACATTCCCCTTCGAGACAAAATCATTCTCTCAGAATCATCTCCAGAGGAAATTCAACCGCAGCCCATTTCAAAATAAGCCCCAAAACGTGCCAAACACACTACTTGATGATACCGGAAGGGTCCGTTAGATCTGAAGACAACAACGCACGACGGCCAGCGCATCAGCATTCGGTTACCATTCTACGATCTCCGAGGCCATCGCTGCGCATCAGTAGGTCCCACTCCATAGCACGCAGTGTATGATCCCAACACTGTTGATTATAATCATTCTTATTCTTATTCTTATTGTTTTCTATAATATTCTGTGAGTGTCTGTGTTTTCTTTTTTTCCCTTTCTTCGTTTTCTTCCTCTGTCAGATGTAAAGTGAGATTACAAAACGGCGCGAGGGGAGGGTGGGGGTGGTCTGCTAGTTAATGAGACTCCATTGAAGCACTGGGAACTGGGCCAAGGACGTCAGACAATGGGCTGAGAGGTGCCCATGTGACCCTGCGGGGCCTCGGATTCCACGCCTCACGAAACGGCCCCTCTACGGTCGCGCTGTGCCGTGGCGGCGCCCCGATTCCACGAAGCTTCCACTGCCAGCGTGACAGTGCCCGTGACGTCACATCACACGTTTCGATTTCCCATCACGTTTATCATTCGTCTTTTTCATCCGCGGATTTAGGGGGTGCTCCCCCTGCTTGGTGCAACACACGGTGTCAACTAAATAGTGGGTGAGGTCATTGCGACTTCGTAGAACTACCCACTTGATTCAACCCCAATGGATGGATGTATGGATGAATGTATGGATGAACGGATGGATGGATGAATATCCTCCATGGGGTCAAATCCGGGATCTTGTCTCCTCTGAGTTTGGGGGACAGCCTCGGGGGGGACTGATTTATTTTTATTATATTTTTATTTCATTGTTTCTGTTTATGTATATTTTAAATTTTCATAAACTTTCATGTATGTATGCTCCAAAGAAGTCACTATAACCAATTTTAGAAGAAAAAGAAGAGCTTTAAGGGTTGTTCTTAAGTCAAAAGCTTAAAATTACCTCAGCAACAGAGCCCCAGTACTTGCTAGCTAACTACTCAAGGCTTGGACATCTTTTTATCATATCTATTCTATTATATTCACAAGTTTAAACCCTATAATTTTTTTATTAATTATTTAATGATCTTCTACATCAAAGGTATTCTGTTTTTGTTCAAATCATTTTTATCTTTATTTCTTAAATACAAAATAATTGTTTTATCTAAATTTATTAATTTATATCATAAAATAAATTTAATATAATATAATGATTAATTTAATTTAATTAAAATTTATCCAATTATATTAAAAGATATATTTATAAATATAATATTTTTATTATTTTCATATTATTCTATTTAAATATCTAAGTAAATCAAGTTCTAGGCCACAAAATATTAAATGTGTTTGAAAAAATAGAAAAAACACATAAACTCATTTATATATATATATATATATATATATACACACACACACATATAGATCTAAAGTAACACGCACATGCAATTAGAATTCTACAAAACTAAGCATTAGAGCAGCTAAAATTATCAAAGACTATTCTTAAAATATTCTAAACATCCACTAAATAGAGTATACTCAATGCTCTGGGGGCAATGTACTTGCTCTCTTCTACTAAGGGAGGACTAGAATAATGGACCCACCTCTTTCTCTTCTCTTCTTCCTCTTCCTCAAACCTTCACAACAAAAAAAATTAATCACATAGCAAGCAAGCCCTCTAAATTACATATATTAACTTGAATAAAATAAAAGATATTTTTGTAATAAAGTGATCTTATAAAGTGTCTTCTAAAACTTGTATATAAATATGAATCTTTAATCAAATATAATATCGATTAAAAATTTATTATATCAATGGATATTATTTTTTAAAATATCATTTTCTAATACATGATAGTTTCAATAATAGATTAAAAAACTGTGCTATTTAAATTAGAAAATTAATTACTACATTTATTTTAAGAATGTAAGATTAATAGGTTCAAATAATATCTATTAAAATAAATGACTACTATTTATTTTAAATAAGCAAGAATTGAAAATTTTGTATGGTAGATAATTAAAAGTCTTTGTTAAGAAAACGAGTATTATGAGGTTGTGAAAAATCTTTAAAATATACATATATATATATATATATATATATATATACTCTAAAGTTTTTTTCTATCTAGAATATCTTAACATTGAAAAGTCATATTATGTTTGAAGGTCATAAAATTGCACTTAATTTTATACTTTAATATAAATATAATTATAATTATATAATTTTATTTAAAGATATATTTTTTTTAAATAAAATATATTTAAATTATGACAAAGTCATTTTTTGTATTAAAAACAAAAAACTGTTTCTCTTTATAAGTAAATTTTATAAAATAATCACTAAATTAAAAAGAATTTTTTACTTTACAAATAAAAGACCTAATTATATTGATTTTAAAGAAAGGATCTTTTTACTAACTATACTTATTATTTCACTTTTTAAATGTAAGGTTAAAGTATTTAAATACTTCAACTTAGAAATATTTAATTTTTCTAAAATTTTATATAATATTAAATATAAATTTTAATAAATATCTATTTTATAAAATTCAGAGTAATTTTAAACATAAAATAATTAAATATCTAATAATTGATATATTTTTTAGTAAAATTTAGGAAAAAAATATAATTATACATTCTAATATAAAATTTAGTTCATTGATAATAATTTTTTTGTTTTAAATCTCATAATTAATTTTTTCTATAATTTTTTAATTTAAATAGAAATTAATAGAAAACACTATACTCAATGAAAAATCCAAACCATTATTTTTATAATTTATTTTTTAAAAATAAAATAGAAAAAATTAATAAAAATTATATAAATTATTATTTCTAGGGCTTAAAATAATATTATGAATTTATACTTTATTATATTTTTTTCAATAAATCAATTATAAAACTTAAAATATTATAAAAAATTTATAATAAATACATAATAATAATGATTAAAATAGTAAAATAGTAAAATAGTAAAAAAATTCTATAAATACATAATAATTATTATTAAAATAATAAAATAGTAAAATAGTAAAATATTTCAGACAATCACAGAAGTTATTTCATCTATAATTTATTTTTTTATCTTTATTGAAGATATCTTTGGATCGTCAATTAGAATAATATATTCCAAAACATTTGGTTTATTTGTCTACAATTCAGATTTTCAAAAATATATTCATACAATCTTTGAGTTTTTGTGATATATAAAAAATTTGTTTAAACATTAGAATGATGAAGAATATTTTTAGATAATAAATAATAAATTTATCTAAAAATTTACAAAATACACCACTTTAAATGTTAACAGGTCTCAAGAGCATTTGAGATACCAAAAGCCACAACATTACCTTTAAAATATCTATACCATATTCAAAATATAATCATCTAGTTCTCTTTTTTTTCACACATTTTGAATTTTTTATTCTCTTAGAATTTATTTTTATCTAGATCTTATTTTGGTTTAGTTGATAAAAAAATTAAAATATTAAAAATAATTAATCTTTTTTTTAATTTTATGATAATCTACATAAATTTATAAATATCCATATAATTTACTTGTTAAGAAGATTGATATATTGAATAATAAGCGATTATTTAAAATATTAAAATTTTAAATATTGAATAACTATCTTTGTACAATTATTATTAAAATATAACTTTTAAATTATATTTTTTTCTAAAATAAAGTATATAATAGTCCAAATTTTAGTTGATTCCTTTTTTAAAGATCAATTGTATAATTATTGCAATAATTTTTTTTAAAAACTATCTTATTTTTCATTTTTTTTTTAAAAAAATCATGAAGAAAAGTGAGGCAATAAATTAAAAATAAGAAAATCTCAATTTCTTATAATTTTTAGAAATTTAATTATTCTAAAGATGTAAATTTAAATAAATGAATAACATTTAAGAAAAATTAGGAAAATTTTAAATTTTTTAAGATGAATAAAGAAAAATAAATAAATTTATTTTTCTTGATTCATCTTAAAAATTTTAAGCCTATTAAATTTTAAATAAGTTTCAATAATTTTCTTTATTATCTTAAATTAATATCTTTAGTTAAAACCTTAATACTATCAAAAAGTACTATTTCTTATGACCTCAATCAATTATTTCTATTTGTAGGATTTTATAGATGATATCTTTACAAGAAAACATTTATGTAACTTTGACTTATATTTGAAAAATTATTAATAATAATTTTTCATCAACAATATTTTGTAACATTTAGTAAATATTTTTTTAAAATATATATATTTTTAAATTAAATAAGAAAATGTAGAAACTACATGATATTTTTATTCTATAAAAAAATTGATAATAAAAAATATTCGAATAATTAAAATTAACCTTTAAAAAATAATATTGCATCTGATTCTAATTATATAACTCCTATTATAGTTGAAAAAAATTATTTTTTGATATGTTAAATTTTGTAATTACACCTTTTTTTTGTAATTATACAGCTATTTAGCACAATTTTTGGTTTGATATTTAGATCTTAAAAAGTACAAATAAAAACCGTCCCACCAATATTGAGTCTTTTCTGTATTACTGGAGGCTTAAATTAAGCAACATCAATCCATGTCTTTTCCTATTAATTATATGATTTTAATGATTATAGTTGATGTTCTTTATTGTAAAATCATCAGGGTGCAATCATATGACTTTTTGACCAGTATTCTTAGAATTAAATTGTTACATTTGGAAAAAAAAAATCATTTACATAATTTTTAAAGATAATTTAAATTTAATATTAATTTTTATGTCATATATTTTACAATAAAAATATCTAATAAGTGTAGCATTATTCTACTTATTTTTTTGATATATTTTTTATCATAAATTTTATAGAGATATAAAATTATTTTTATTATGTGTATTAAATATTAATAGATGCTGTAGAAAAAACACATAATAAACTATATTCATAAATAAAAAAAACTATGTAAAAGAATTAAAATATTTAATATATGAAGTTTTTAAATAGTAAATAATTAAGATAAAGCTTTTTTATTAATTGATATTTAGTATGTTTAATTTAAAATATTTATGTCGAATATTTTATTTATTAATTTTAGATTATAATCTGTAATAAACTCGTGATTTATTTTTAGTATTAGAAAAAAGAAAAAAAGCTATATTAAGGATATAAATTACAATAAAACTTTAAAGAGACAATGCATTTATGTATCATTAAAGAAAAGAGAAAGTAAAGGAATAAAAATAAATTATAAGATTAAAAAAACTAAAATGACTATTTCTAATTATAAAGAAAGTAAAGTGACTTTAATCAAGACTAGAACGCAAGAAAGGTATTTATATTATTGAGAATAGTTTTAGTCTTACCTCAATGTATACTAACAACAAAACATGTCTCATAGAAGTTTTCTAAAGACCACAAGGCTTATAGAGTAGGTGTCAAGTTGTAGATTATTTCTAATGTAAATTTCTAAAAATTAAAGAATTATGAAATTTTTTATTAGTCACATGATATATTTAAAAATAAATAAATATATAATTTTTATTAAAGATTTTTTTTAAAATTTTCTTAAATAAGATATTATCTTCAAAACATATTTTTATCAACTTTTATTTACTCTCATTTGCTTCTATTTATTTTTTTATTTTTTTTACTTAAATAAAATGGATATTCATTGTATTATCTCTTTTGGATGACAAGTTCTATAAAAAGTGATCAAATTATTTTATGAGTTGATGTTGTCTAATATTTTTTGAATGGTGTTAGTAACAAATTCCAATCTTTGTTCTCTTTGAAGGTGGTTGATAGATTCCTTCAATCATATAAAATATCTTGTAGTAAGACAAAAAGACCTTTTTGTTATTTTGTTATCATTGAGACTTTCATAACTATCTTCAAACAATGAATTCTACATCCTATTAAATATAGTAGCTATCTCTAATAGTATTACTAAGTATCAGAAGTCACTTCTAAGATTCTGATACCTAATCGATAGTATCTCAAAATCTATATAAAAAAAATACATGTCTTTTTTGAGAATCTTCATCAAAATTTTGATTTTTTTAGATTGAGACAATTAATTGCTTCATTTAAAAATTCTATAAATGATAACTCTTGAGATGAATTTGTTAGCTATTGATTCTTTGTATTGCAAAGAACTTATATGAGTTAAAGTTTGAATGTTTTTTTTTAAAAAAAAAATTATACCATCATATTATTAATGATTGGTCTTTAATTTTTATGATTTTTATAAATAAAAAAAACAAGTCATAACAAATTTGCAAGCTTTTTAGATAGCTTCCATCTCTATTTATTACTATCATCTCTACATAAATGTATTAGATATTTCAATTTATTTTGAAGCCATCTTAAATTCAAGACTTCTTATATTTCAAATTCTTGGATGTTATTTATTTTAACAAAAGGTGGTAGTAATTTCTTTCTTCTTGATATATTAATCACAATATAAGACCTAATAAAAAAAATATAAAATACAAGATGGATCTTTATTTACTATGATAATTGCTATTAAAATGCAATTGAATTAATATATTTTTTGATAATAGATAAGCCAAGCCTTTGATAATCTATTAATATCATAATAAAATAACCATATCTTATCACTAGCTTTAATTTTTTTTTAAATTATAAAAAAACATCAATATTTTTTTTAATATTTTTTTTATTTTTTTAAGCATCTTTTCTTGAATCTTTAATATTGTACAAATCTCTACTAATCTTTTTTCCAAATACTATATTAGTTCTACTATTCTTTCTACCAAATTTTATACTGCCAAATTTTCAACCTTTGAAAATTTTAATAGTGTCAAAAAAATCATAATTAGAAAAAACAAAACAAAAAAAAACAAGGTTTTTTAGTAGAAGAATGTATTATTAATTTATATAAAAATTCAACTAGTAATAAGAGAGTTGCCTAATTGAATTAAGTTGTTGGTACATTGCAAATATTTCTCTAATATTTTATTTAATTATTTTATTTATTCTTAATTTTAAGAAAGAAAAGCTAAAGATAATTTTATATTAAAATTTATCATGTTGAGGAGTATTCTTTAAAATCTTCATACAAGCTGAGGTCTTAAACTAAATATAATATCAGTTGTAAATCTATAATATTGATAGATATTTTTAATAATAATAATAATAATAATAATTTTTAAAATTTTATAAATAGTAAAAAAATAAATTTGATTACAAAATCTACCATTACAACAATAGTCAAAAGAATTCAAAAATAAAAGATTTGTAATAGAAAAATCCATTCAAATAAATAACCAAGGTTTCTTTATAATAGGTAGAAATTAAAGAAGTCTATGGGATTTATGACTTAGAATATTTTCTTTAGAACAAATATTGTAAGATAGAAAAAATGATTTTACTTCTTTTTATATATAAAGCCACCAAAAATCTCTTGACATAGGTTCTAAAATTTTATTATATTGAAAGTATCTTCTCATTGAAAAATCATATTGTGCTTGTAGTGCACAATATTTTGTTTGACCTTTTGGAATATATACACTTCTTCTATAATAAATAGAACTATTCTTAAACAATGACTTATGACTCAAAGGTGGAATTACCTTAGTTTCAAAAGAAAAATTTGTTCTTGATTACATAAGGTATTATTAAAAAATACATATAAGATAAGAATATCTAGACAATGCATTTGACAAGTCTTGTAATTTTTCAAGATATCATATAATATTAAATTTAAATCATGACAAAAACATACTTAGCAAGAAATTAAGACATATATAGACTTGAATTACTCAAGATTCTTGTAATTAGTATAAATTGTGATTAAATAAGAAGAATCTTTTAGATAATGACAAAATCTAAATGGATCTATAATACCAAAAAGTACTTTGTCATGAATCTCATAAGTAATCTCAACTACTAAGAGTTATTATACAAAATGTATATATATATATATATATATATATATAATAAATTTATTCTTTGCATCTAATTGTGATAGAATTTTACTTCATATAAATTTTGATATGTTTTTTTATAATAAGAATAAATTCACAAAATCCCAAACAACATAAAATAGAAGTTGACATAAAATTATTTTTAAACCTTAAATATAAAATTTAAATCTTTATTTTATTCTACTTTGTCTAAAAAGTTGATAGTCTAACTATAGTAACAACTTGAGAGAAGTTCTTGATAAATTTAACAATAATTTGTAAGCTCTAAAAATCATTAGACATCACATATAATTTTTAGTATGATCTAATTTTATTTGCCATAATAGATTGTATTTGCTTAATATTCATTCACAAAGAGTCATTTGAAATATAAATTCTAAAAAGTAATACATAAATAATTTTTTTTATTTATCTATTTGTTTAATGCAAATAAAATTGTAAGTTCTTTGTAGATTTAATTTGATACAGATCTGAGCTTTAATTACTTAATCAAAGAGCCTTAGTACCAAAGGTAAAGAATAATAAATGTTTATAGTCAATTTAATGAATTTAAAATAATTTACATAAATTTGTAAGAATCTATCTTGTTTCTTCATAGAGAAGATTAGCTCATATGATGTCAAGCAGTCAAAAGATGTAAATAAAAATATAAAGACACACATCAAAGAAAGATGAAAAATGTAGATATATATATATATATATATATATATGATGATTATTTGTATATAAACATCAAGAATTACAAATGAATTTTTATTTTTATCATTAATATTTATTTTTATTATCCATCAATAATGGAATTTTCTAAAAAAATATGAAATAGTAAGTTAAAAGATCCAATATATTACAAATTATTAATTATTCAACCTACCATCAGTAGTCAAGAACTACCTATCAACATATATAGTTCTCTGATGCATATGTTTCATATGTACTATTGTGTCAATAGAATATTTAATTTTTTATATTAAAGTTTCTCCATTAAAATAGTTTCCAATTCAAAAATTTTAAAAAAAGTCTTTTAAATCAGATTCTACTTTTATTACTAACTTCCAACATTCACCTTCTAATCTTATGGATCTACACAAATTTTTAATACAAGCATAAATATGAATATTATATATGCATTAATAAGAATATATTTTTAAAATATCATATGTATATATATAATTATTTTTATAAAAATATCAACAAACGAAAATTGTGATTTCTAAAGAAAAAATATTAGTGGTCTTGAATTAAGACTAGAATACAAGTAATAGATTGACAAAATTCAAAATAATCTTAGTCTTACACCCATATGTAAAAATTAATTAGAATGTCATGTAAAAGTTTGTTAAACCCTACAAGATTTAAAAGGCATTTGTCCAACTTAAAAGATGATTCTTCAAAACTTCTTAGATCTACAAAATATCTAAAAAAACGTTTATACACCTACAAAACATATTTAAATAAAATTTGTTAATAAAATCTACCAATGCAACCATTAATTGTAGTTACAATTGTGGTATGGTATGCATAAAATTTGTATACTATATTAATTCAGATTTTTTGTGTAAAATAATGAAAATTAAATCATTGATAATTCTTTTACCTTTATCAAGCTATTTTTAATTTTTAAAAAATAAATCTCTAATTCTTTTTATAGAACAAAAGTAATTTTAACATCTTATCAAGTGCACATCTATACAAATACTTTGGTTTCAATTAAATGACAAGATCTTTAATAGTATTATTTGACTCAATAATAAAATAAGCTCTATTATTAAATAGATTTTTATTGTGTGTTAAAATAGGCTAGATTGACACACAATGTCAAATCTATATATATATATATATATATATGTATGACATTGCTAATGCCACCACAGTTTTTGCTACTACCACCACATGCCACCTTTGTTTAATACCTTTCAAACCAATCAAATTTTCCATATTCAATATCTTCCAAACCAAAAACTAAAAAAATATATTGAGCAGGTGGTAGGTTCCATTAATAGTACTATACATATATAGTTAGGAGCATTTACTTGCACATAAATGTCAAAAAGCATCTAAGATAAAAATTCAAAAAAGGAAGATTTTGTTTAAAAAATCCCACATGTTAACTAGCAAGAGTGACCCAGTGTCTTCTCTGTTTCCAAAAATGAAGCAAAACAACAAAGTAAGGTAGGGTGGTCACACCAACAAGAGACAAAGTCTTTGTGAGGTAGAGCCCGAAGATGCTCATGCCCACCTTTGAAGAACTGTTCACACACAAATTCCATTACCAACAAGGCTGCTCCTGCTGCTGCTTCACTTTTAATTTATCCTTTTTCATTTCTGCTGTTACTTTTTCGTTCTCAAAGTAGGCAGAACATTTGGGCAGGAGAGAATGTTCAGAGAGATTCCATTTGGGCAGGCCTGGGTGACGGGGACTCTCCTCCTTTTCAGCATTTGTGTTTGTTTGTGAGAGGAGGGCATGTGACGGGCATTGAGGAGGGTGTTGTGATGAGTGAGGGGAGGGTGAACCTGCACCCATCTGCCCCAAGCAAGGCCTATTCTTTTTGTTTGATGTGGCAAGTTGAATGGCTTGGGAGCCTCTGGTTGAAGTGAAAGCAGCCCCCCATATTCTCATCATTGAGTGGGGAAGGCCACAAGTGGTTACAATATATTACGAACAAGGTCCAACATGTATGTATGTACATGTGTATAATATATATATATATATATATATGAACAAAGGAGGAGGAAGAACCTTGGAAAAGCATATCAATGATTTACCTCCCATTCCTCCTGGGTCTCCTTTTGTGGATTCCATTTTCAAGTACAAATGGAGGATATGGAAGCATTGATTTTGGTGCATATTTGAGTGATTCATATGGCACACCATACAGTGTCACATGGGAGACAAAGAGTTTTTTAGTATAAAAATAATCAGGCAGGTGAGTGAGTGGGAAAGCTGGGTCAGCTCCCTTTCCTTATAAGCAGTTTTAGTTGTGCATCACAGTTAGTCAGTCATTCAGTCAGCAGTCAATACATATGCTCTTCTCTCCAAACAGCACAACTTTGTACCTCCCTCTCACATATATCTCCTTCATTCTTGTGGGTTATCTTCCCAAATATGCAACAAACGAACAAACATAAATGAAGTTAAGGAAGGGGATGCCTGTGCTGCTCAAGGAAGAAAGAGAAAAGAAAAAGAAAAGAAAAGCTGCTGCTTATCCTTAAAAAAAAAAGAGAAGGGATATCTTTCTGAAGGGCACCTCCATAATGGTAACCCATTTGTAACATTGGACCTCCATTTTGTCTGACCTGGTGCACAGCAGACTGGCAGCTTCCAGTTGTATTTTTTTTTGAGAGGAAGAGATAATAAGGGTGTTGCATTCTGTGCAGAGGAGTGGGGGGGGGGGGATCTGAGGGAACAGAATACTACACATTCTGCACAAAATGCCCTTTGTTTGAACTTTATTCAGTCTCTGTTTGGAACCCACGGGCCAAGATTGGGTTGGGGAAGTCTGGTCAAGCTGTGTGCAGAGGATGGGCTGTTAGGTTTGTATGTACCCCAGTTTCCATAGTTGTAGACAAACATGAGCATCTGCAGTCATTCAAACATATGGTGTGTGGGAGTGTGCAACCTCACTGGTTTTAAGCCTACCAACTTGAAGCCTTTTCCTTTGTACTTTTTTTATTATTGCTATTTAAAGCTTAGATCACTGTCTACATTCTCTGGCATGCAGAACCCCTCTTCCCCCTCACTGCTTCTAAGTCACCAAACTATCTAGTAGAATTTAGATGTTTTAGGTATTGACTTTAAAACAATTGTTTATCCCTTTCTTAGACACTCTAGAGGCTTATATGAGGAGAAGCATAGAGGTGGTGGAAGAACCATCCATTTTCATTGTAATAATCAACCAATTATTTATTTATTTATTTTAAGAATAGTTGTTATTAGGGCATGAATTATGATTCGAAGTTTTGTGGAATTGGTTGGTTTACGTGTTTTGACCCAACTTTGAATTCAAAATTTAATGTGAACAATCTATTTTTACTTGTAATAAAACTTTCTAACAATTTACAAAAAATTATACATTTCCTTATTATTGGATCTCTGTTTAACATGACTTTTTTGGCTCATAAAATTCGATTTTAAAAAAGGAAATCAAAATTATGTTAAACAAGATAGATAAAGAAAAATACACTTTCAGTAAACTAGCCACCAAAAGTAATGAATATGTTTATTTATTCATTGATTTTGGATTAAAAAAAAAACATTATGAGGGGCAAATGTAAATGTATCTCTGGGCATGATAATATCCCTCTTACATAATGTTGACTTTAAAACATTGTTTTCTGTGCTAATGGGAAAATGATTTATGTTCCTAGTGACACTTTTCTTATCCATGAGCTTATCATTGATGTCTTCATTTTATTTCAATCTTCAATACACATTTTTGGTTACAATTAATTCTCAAAAAATTTAAAGCTTCATAAGTATTTGTTACTATACAATTGATTCTCAATTTTTTTTAAAGCTTGATAAATATTTGATACTATACAATTGATTGAGGTTTTAAGTTCTAATTGTTATTATTATTTGTATATATTTAATTTAAACAAAACAGAATTTTTAGAATCTAAAATAAAATAAAATGTGAATATATATATATCAAATAGATTGTGGTGGCAGTAGCAAAACTTGTATTGACATGTGATGGATGAGACATTGTGGTGACAATAGAAAAATTATGATAGCATTAGCAGCACTATATGTATGTTTAAAAATAATAAATAAATTAAATTCTCCATAGTCATTATGTTGAGTGATCAATATCATTTTCTAATCATTTAATGATATTACTTTAATTTTCTATAAAAATTCGTAATTTTTAACCTTTTTTATAATAACTGAATCCATGCATAAAAGTATACATGTAAGTAGTACAATTTACTATTCAACATTCAACTATGGGCCGTAATCCAACTTTAGTTTGGCAATATATGAATGAGAATGAACTCGGGCGCATCCGGGAATAGTGGGATGTATTCACTCACTAGCGACGACGTTCATATGATGAATGTGACATCGAGTGGTCCCAAATCTCCCCGGTCATCAATCCGGGTCCCACACGACCCCCCTCCCCCTCCCCACAGTCCAGCCTTGTGAGCCGCCCGTTCCACCCCCGGTCCCCCGTTCCCCTCCCGTCCCCTCTTGCCCATACTGTGGCATCTTTGGGCTGCCACATCAGCTCGCTTTTCACAGATATTTCACTCCTTCCTCCCAACCCATTAAAATCTCTTATTCCCCATCACTTCTTTTACTATATAAAATAAGCCTCCCAAGTGGCATCCATGGTAGAATGTCACTTTCGAACATCGAAGTTTTATAAATAAAGAAAAAGAAAAATGAGGACTCTTTTCGGGAACATAGGATAGGTTGTGTGGGTGGGATTGTTTAACCTTCTTGCTTACACTAGAAAACCAAATATGCTTTCCTTCTCTCTTTCCTTATTCTTGAGTATATTTGTACATTATCATCTCACAAAACACTTTTCAAGTGGTCAAAAACAAGTACGTGTAACAACCATTGTTGTCATAAATATTCCATATCATTTTCTCCGTCCCTGGTGTGTTACCCTTTGCTTTTATCAAGTAGCTGAAAGCGTAACAGAACACCTTTTATCTTTTTACGTTTACTTTAAATTTTCAGTTCAAAGGGCAGGGCAGAATCTGCCTGGGTTTCCACGTCAGTTCGTCCTTCAAGAATGGAACCCACTACTCCTGGCCACTTGCCGCGGAGGATAAACGAAGAAGCTTCCGGCACCGTTCGAGATCCTGAAGAGAGTACAACGTTCCAGCAGAAGCCCCGCGAAGGAAGCGACAAGCCCCAGTGCCATGCTTTGCTTCGTAGGGGTGAATGAAGCGAGGGTGACGGTGAAGCATGGATGGGGGTGTGTCCACTACGGTGGAGGACTATCTGTCTGTCAGCCCCATCAGGTAAAAGCGCTGGCAACTCACAGCCGCTTTCGCCCCTGCAACAACAGTTTCACGCCACCGGTGCAGAAACCATTCTTTCCCCATGAACCAACTCCCAACAAAATATCTTCGTGAAAGGACCCCTTTCCCATCTGCAATTCCTGTGTGGAAGCAGGTTCGAATGTTGTGTAATCGTATCAGGTGCGGTGTCAATGCAGATGTGTGCGTGCTTCTTTGCTCCACCTCTTCTAGGTCCAGTTGGATTGCAATTAGATTTTGTGCAGTTGAGGGTGCTTAAACGACAGCATGTTCCTGAAAAGAGCGCACTCAGCTGAATAAAATTCGCAAACGCACAGCGCGGCGCCGTGTTGGTCGTGGCGAAGCTCTGCAATGAAGCGCTGGCCGTTCGTGCAATTCTGGGTGGTGTGCGTTCGTCGTGAACGGCTGCTGTAGCAGCCCTCAACCGCTTTTCTGTCGCCTCCGGAAGTCAGTCCCGAGAGCCTGCAATGGCCCCGCATTGTGTACCGCTCATTGTCCACGGATGCATTTTCGCGATGCCACGTTTGTACAGATCACCGGCAAAAGGGGGTGCAGAGATGGAACTTTGGTGAACCTGTCATTCTGATTATTCTGTGAAGTCTTCAGGACCCTGAAAGACTAACGGGGACTCATTCAACTTCCTCCCTGATTGATGACCATCTTCATTCACATATCGAAAAGCCTTCATCCATTCTCCCATTGTAGTTCCAGCTCTGGAACCCTCGTGAGCTCACTCTTCGTTTCAAACCCTTTTGCTTTCTGAGGTGGGATTTCACGACGACTAGAAATTCAAGCAGCTCCACCCTATGTTCCAGAATGTCTTTGCCGCCAGTCCATCCTGTACAGAGAAATCTTGAGATTTTTTTTGAGAGAGGTCATCAGTCATTCTACAAAATAAAAAAGGGATTATTTAAAGCATGATATTTGTGAATTCTTCTCTTTCCCTTCAATAAGAAGATTCCTGTAGTCTAAATAAATGTAGGTTGTCAAAGGCAATACTTCAATTCTAACAGTGGAATTTCACTTTTTGGTGTAGAAGCTTTCAACACACTTGCTTCTAATTGCAAATCGGGGAATATCGGGTCATTCAAATGGTCACGATTTCTTCTTATTTTACTGCTGGGGTGAAGGGGATCAATTACTTCAGATTGGAGCCAAATGCATGAACCCAAATCACAAACTGAAATCTCCTTTGTCTTAGTGTGCAACAAGGATTCTCTCATTCATCCCATTTCACTTCCTCACTGGCCCCCATTCCTTGTAGCATACAAATATCTGCAATACAAGTGTCAGATGCTCTGGCCTTGTTGAGTTACAATTTATTTCCCTTTTTCAGTTTCATAGAAGGTGATCAATGTAGCAGCTACAAAGGGGATGGAAGGACTGAGTGAATGTATGTACTGTGTCCTGCTTGTCCACAAGTACTTGGGAACTACGCGAGGCAGGGGAAGAAAATATCAGTTCCACCAGATGTCATACATCTGTGCAACCCTGCTAGTCCTCAAGGTTGTGCTCAAATGGATACCAAACCTGAACAAAACTGGCTACATGTTAAGGGCTGTGCTTGTTTGGAGCCTAGGACCAGTGCCACCTTTGTTGAATGTTTTGTGTTGGCTCTATAAATTGGACAGATGTGACTTGAGGCTCATGCACATAAAAATGCAGGTTCCTGTGGAAGCAGATTCTATTGTTTCTTTTTTCCTTTTTCTTTTTTGAGTAAATGTGGCATGGGAACCAACCCCAATCCCTCACTCCCTTGTTGACACACTTGTAACAAGCTGTTGTTACCACAAGGTGAAGTGAAATTCTGCTGCATAAATAGTGATAAAGATTAATTTAGCAATTGCTGATAGTGCACAATTCTGGAGTTAGGCAGATCCATAGCAATTTGTGATGGCTATGTGTGAGTGTACTTTGTTCAGCATGCTTCAACCTCATTTCTAGGGCCCATTCAATTCAATGCCAGAGAATATAGTTATGTTCCTCAAATGGGCAGCTCCCTCAGGCATTCAAACCACTGGTTATCACAGAATAATTGCATGTAGACATATTGAAAGCTGGACATGGAATCACCCCTTGTTTCTAGTATCCATGCGCATGTCTGCCAAAATAAATAAATAAATAACAAAAGAAATAAAATCTACATATGCACACACATATATCTACACACACGAATAAAAAGAGTCTGTGGAAGAATACAGTAGAGATTTGTGACCTATCAATTTGGCTTATCATTTTGTAGCAGGGGTAAATAATTTTTCAAAAAACACCATCTGCTGAATTGTGGTCAAGTACAGCCCCTTAGCCTCTGTCAGAGGTTCCATTTTTTTTATTTATTATTTTTATTTTCCTTGCAGTGATTTGTGGTACATCCCAAGCATCTGTTTGTGAAGCAGCCCAAGTATCTGTTGGTTTAGCAGCCAAAGGAAGTCCCTCTCAAACAGCCAGAGCCAGAGATATGTCTTTCACATCTGTCACGGGTACTGCCTCCACTCCTCCTTTCCTTTCAGTTGAGATTATTACTTCTCTGGTGCTGTCCATGCTGGAGCTTCTTGGACAGAGAAAGAGAGAGCATGACTGTCATGCTATGCCATGTCCTCCTTTTACCTGTGATAGTGTGATTGGGGCTCTCCCCTTTACAACCCAAGTTGCTGTCAAGTTGGTAGGGAAAAAATCTAGTGTTAAAAATCTACCAATAGCCTTGTTCATTTTTTTGAACCCCACACAGCCAACAATATATGTATAAAGTATACTTGTATATCACATGGTAAACAAGTTGACCTCAATTAGCCATCAGGCTAGCTACAAGACAATGTAACTTCACTTGAGAAAGGAGGTGTGTATTTTACCTTCTTTGTTTTGTTCAATGAATCCACATGCTCCATTCCTCACAAAAAACAAAATATTTTCTTATGCTTCAGGTCCTGTCATTTGATGAATAGCTACAGTAAGAAATGAGAAAAAGGAAAACCACTCAAAAATGTTAGATTAAGTAGGGGTTTGCTATTCCAAGGCAGTGAATTTGGGCTTGAGTGGCAGGCCCAGAGCAAATGCAAAAAAGAATAGAGAGTGATTGAGTATTATTAAGAGTTGGGATTTCGAATGTGTTAAATGTCAATCCTTCAGATCGGTGCCACACCCCCCATGTCAGCACTTGGCAGGCATTGCAGGGTGCAGGCTTCCGCTGCAGCCACCACTTAATTAAGCCTTGGCTTCAAGTTTACACAACATTCTGAGGTTGAGCCAATCCAAATTTTGAGAACGAGGGCACAAACAAAGGAAAAGAGGAGATCAGCTCTGAAATGCAACCGCATAATGCAGCTGACGGGCAAATATAAACGCAACAAACCTCAATGGCAAATCCCAGAGACTAGCTAAAAGCATTCCATGGAAGGAGCTTAATAAAGCAGGGTCAAAGAGAACAAGAACGAGAAAAGGTGGATGGATCAGCACTGATCGCTCTTTACATGACTATCTTTGAATAGCCAACATCTCGTTACACAGTCGTCATGCGATCCCCGGGACTGAATTTGAACAGAGGTGGAAGAAAATTTGGCAGACAAAGCACAGAAGAACATGCAGCCGAAGCTAAGGAAACAGAGCCACTAAGATGCACACGCGGCGGGACCTGCCTGATCCAGGCCCTACATCGGGCATGCGTTGAATAGAATAACATGATGTTAGCCATTATTCAATTCCGAATACTCTCTGCCAATTTTTTTATTAATTTCCAATTAGCCCCCAAACTCAACGGTTCTCGTTCAATTCCTCTAGCTCGAATTCCGCAATTGGTCGTCTAATATTAGCGTCGGGAGAGTCTCAGTCGCTCAGGTGGCACCACAGAGACCGAGTTGCCATGCTGGCATGCTGACAAAGCCCGCTGACGCAGACTTCGGTGAATTTTCCGCGGAACAATCATTGGCAAAATTCGACGTTCGTTCGTTCGTTCGTTCGTTCGGCATATCGTTCGCCGGACTGCAGAGATCTGAAACCAAGTTGGAGGTTGGTTTGCAATGGACCTGCTTCTTGGAGAGTCTCTTTCGATTTTCCCCAAATCAAGCACAATGGTGAAAGATGTCGCTCATTTCTGTTGTTTATTCTTCTGCCGGCTCGGAAGAATTCCTTGGAAGCCATCAATCGTCACACCTGTGGTGGCGTCACGAAGGACTACGAAAGTTACCCCGGGTGTCGCTGGTTTTTTCCCACTCCGCTGTGTCCTGATAGCGGTGGAGGGATTTTATTTCTTTTTCTGTAATGTCGTGGTAAAACGATGGAATGGTTGCAGCGAGGCCCTGAGCGATGTAAAATTAGAAGGGAGGAAACACGGGAGTAGGAAGCGTGGTCGGTTGACTGTGGGAAAGGTGTCGTGAAATGGACGATTGGGAAAATTCGGGGAGGAAATTGTAACGGACGGTTGTGTGGAAATCCCAGGGTGGAATTGGAATAATAAAAATACAGGGGCATTTTTGGGGGCGAGGAGGGAGTATGGTGTTGGAGTTTTATTCGTTGGGGGTCCCCCACTTGAGTGACAATCGACCATCTATGGCCGCTCTTGGAACACACTTGCTCCCGGCTTATTTTGCATATTTATAGCACAGGTCTGGTATAGTTGTGGGCACATCTAAGACATACATTCAGCATTTGACACTCACATTTTAGAGCGGTGTAGTAGACATAGAGAAGAGGAAGAGGTTCCCACGCCTTTGCCTTATGCAACATCTTCACTCATCGGAGAAAGGGAGAGGGAAAGAGAGAGAGATCAAGATTGATATTGCTCAGATTTGCTGATCGCGGTCAAGATTTGCGGCTTTAGCGGCGGGAGACATTCTGGTTGTTGTGCGCTGCAGTTCTTCAGTTGCAAAGGTGTGTGTGCCTTCGGAGAATTCTGCAAGGTCTTTAGTGTTGGTTGCAAGTAGTGAAGCCTGTTCAGCTTCTCATTCTTCTTCTACGTTTTGGGAGTAGTCATCCTCCTATGGCGAGAGTGTAGTCTTTTGTGCATTTGTGCTAGTTGTTTCGAGGGAGCACGAGTTTTGGTGAACGCAGCTCGCAAGTCTATAGCAATGTATAGCTTGAGGGATCACTGACCAAGGCATTGCCGGTCAAAGCCCCGATCGTTCTTTCACTGCCGGTTTTATTAACGATTCTCTGTTTGCATGCATTGCATGCTCAGAGGTGATCGGTTTCAAGCGAATGATATAATTTTCAGCTCTACTGGTGATTGCATGAAACACTGTAACTGTTGAGGCTAGTTCACATTTGAGCGGTGCGATCTTGTAATTGAGGCGCGTGGGTGGTTTCTGAGCTCTATTGTTTGGATTTCGTTGTACAGGTTCTGTGTTGCTGGGTCCAGTCTGCTTCCCAATAGCAGGTCCTGACGCTGCCTCAAGCTTGAAGGTTGGTAGCTGCAATGGCAGCAGCAGGGATGTTTGCCTCCACGAGCTACTGCACCTTGGCGGGGCCATCTTGCTACGAACCTATTCTAGATGGTGACTCCTCCTTGCGTTCGGGCTTCAAAGGAGACAAAAAGCTCTCCTCCGCAGGGTTCCTTGCGCCAGGTGGCGACGGTTTGTCTTTCAAGAGCAATGGTTGCTCCAAAGCTGCCGCCATCAGATCAAAGAGTAGCACCCTTAATGTTTCTGCTGTCTTGGCTGAGCGACCAATGGAGACTTTGGTAAGAAGCTGCCGTTTCCTTAATCTCTGAATGTCGTTTTTGTAATGTGTTAGTGTCAGCTTCAATTCGCGAAATCGGTTTGGTCAACACAGTTTTTGCACTGGTAAGGATGTGTGCTCGCTATCGTTAACCGAGGTATTGTGGGTTTCAGCAAGGGCAAGCAACGCGAGAGCGGGATACCAAAGTTCCGAAGACGCAAGTGAATATGACAAAAGTATTCTCTATCATTTTGGGAGGAGGGGCAGGGACTCGCCTTAATCCCCTCACTCTTCGCCGCGCCAAGCCAGCGGTAAGGACCACTTTCTTCTTACAGGCCATTCTAGCTAATCGTACACAATGAAAGTCTAAATAATGCCGTTGTAGAAGTGTACTGTCTCCTGGTTGGCGTGGGTATTTGTAGCTGGGGGATTGCACATGATTGGAAGTTGAAGGGATAGAGCTAATCTTCTGTATTTGTGTATGTGATCAGGTGCCTCTTGGAGGTGCGTACCGATTGATTGACGTGCCGATGAGCAACTGCATCAACAGCGGAATCAACAAGATTTATGTTCTCACTCAATTCAATTCTACTTCTCTCAACCGACATCTCGCTCGAACATACAACTTCGGAAATGGATGCAATTTCGGAGATGGATACGTGGAAGTGCTGGCTGCTGCACAGAGGCCTGGTTTTGGTGGCGATAAGTGGTTTGAGGGTACAGCTGACGCCGTGAGACAATATCTGTGGTTGTTGGAGGATGCCAAGAACAAGGACGTTGAAGATGTTATTATCTTATCAGGTGATCACCTCTACCGCATGGATTACGAGGACTTTGTGCAGAAGCACAAGGATTCTGGTGCCGATGTGACGGTTTCCTGTGTGCCAATGGACGACAGCCGTGCCTCAGACTATGGATTGATGAAAATTGACGGAAAGGGGCGGATCAACTACTTCAACGAGAAGCCGAAAGGAGATGACTTGCAGGCTATGGTAAGCTGATTGTTTCATAACCTCGAATTAGGTTAAAACCTTGAAGTGGATTTCTTATTTCCGCTATCGGTTGTCAATTTCTCATTTTCAATTTTGGTTGTTCTCACATTATCGTCTTGCTGTTTCGATTGTGTAGCAAGTAGATACATCTGTGCTGGGCCTGTCTTCCGAGGAGGCGAAGAAGAAGCCGTACATCGCTTCCATGGGCATCTATGTCTTCAAGAAGAGCGTTCTCACGAAACTTCTCAGATGGCGATACCCACTCTCCAACGACTTTGGCTCCGAAATTATCCCCCAAGCTGCTAAGGAGTTCAACGTGCATGCGTACCTTTACAACGACTACTGGGAAGACATTGGTACCATCAAATCCTTCTTCGATGCCAACTTGGCGCTCACATCGCCAAATTCTAAATTTAGCTTCTACGACGCAGCGAAACCGACCTACACCTCCGCACGTTACCTGCCACCAACGAAGATCGAGAAGTGCATAGTGAAGGACTCGATTGTCTCCCATGGGTGCTTCCTGAGGGATTGCAGTGTTGAGAATTCGATCGTCGGTATCCGGTCTCGGCTCGAGTCTGGGTGTGATGTGAAGAGGGCCATGATCATGGGCGCTGATTATTACGAGACCGATCCTGAAGCTGCTGCCTTGCTGGAAGAAGGGAAAGTGCCTTTGGGCATTGGCACCAACACGAAGATCAGAAATTGCATTATCGACAAGAACGCTAGGATCGGCAACAATGTCGTCATTGCTAACACTGATGTAAGTACTTTAGGCTTCCTCCTTGTAGCTCACTTTTGCTTTCTGTAAACTTTCACGATCACCGCGATATCTTCATTGAATACGAGTCCTAATTTGTAATTTCCACTTTATTCAGAATGTTTTCGAAGCTGCGAGACCAAGCGAAGGCTTCTACATTCGCTCCGGCATCACAGTGATTTGCAAGAATGCTGTTATCAAGCATGGAACAGTCATCTAAATGTGCAGATCTCCAATCAACCATCGCATCAAGCCATTCGGTCAATCATCGTCGGAACTTAAATCCAATCCAAAGTGTCGTTGCCAGAAAACCTTTTCGTGCATTAACTGCTCTGTTAGGTTGACACTATGTCGATTTAACAATCAATCGAGGGCGACAATGCTCCTTCAATGTGTACGAGCTCCTTAGCTCGTAGTAGTCCTCTTCCCTCGTCATCCTGGGGATTGTCTGCAGATCGCAGAGTGGATGGACGAGCGATTAAGAGTTGCAACTGCAGCTCCTCGTCCGAACCTCATTTAACTGTACAAGTAGTATCTAGCAATTTAAAGAGGATTCATGTGACAGAAGGATCAGTTATTTAGATTAAGTGGAAGGTAAGGCATCCAGTTTTGGAGTGTATAGAGTGAGCGAAAGCATCTATTAATACTTGTATTATATCCTTGACAATTGAACAATTATGCTGCCTCGATCTTATTGAGGTGGTATGATTTACCCTACTCGACCTGTCTGCCTTCTATTCATATCAAGGATTTTTTCGTCTTTGTTCACTTCAGCTCTGTACGTTCACCCCATTGTGTGAATTAGCAAAAGGAATTCTGAGTCTCAAATTCTCCTTCATGTCTGGAAACAATGTAGGAAGTCTTTTTTAAAACAAATATATATATTTTTATGGGGTCAATTCAATAATTGTTATTATATTTTAATTTTATTACTATTTTGTATGAATCACAACATTAACAACATAAAATAATGTTTCTGAACCATTTTATTCTAGTCATAATTTTAATTATAATTTTAAAGCTTAAATGATTTTGATTTTTTTATTATTAATAACAAACATAATATATACTCTTGGTTATGATATTAAAAGTATTAAAACTTCATAAATCTTGAAATTATGAATCAAACAATCAAAATTTAGAGCTTCATGCACATTTAAGGTTTATCCTATGATACTTTTGACTTAAATGACCTTAGCATCTTAAATAGTACTACTTGTAACCACTTACGACTTAAAGAGCAACCTTACAGCTATTTGAGCAATAAGATAGTGATTGCAAAAACACTATTAAATTTAATAACTTAAAAAAAATAAATGAGCAATTTTTTTGTATGAGTCACAATCAAAATCATCACAACTACAATTATTTATCTAGTTTAAAAACATCGAGATATGTTTCTGTTAAAATCTAAACATAAGAATTATTTAACAAAACACTTGTAAACTTAATAATTCTTATGTTTAAATTTTAACAGAAACATATTTATAATTACTAAAATTATTTAACATTTCTTATGTTTAGATTTTAAAATTTTGATTAAGTTTTGATCATTTTAACCATACACTTAAGTTTGTATTCTAAATAAATTAAGTTTTTTTTTCGTTTATAATCATCTTGATAAAATAATTATTAGAAAAATTAATTTTTTTGATCAGAAATAAAAAGTATTATTTTTATCAAGTTTATTTGGTTTTTTAAATTTAGTTTATCATTGATATCTTTAAAAAACTTAATTTATGTTTTGTGAATTTTTTTGTGTTTTTGGTTACCTGGAAGTATTAAAAATATTTAAATTTCAAGCTTTTATACAATTATATTAACAAATTAATGTAACAAACTTATATGCAGCTTAAATAAATAGAAATAAGTTCAAATGTGATAAATAGATATTGCCATTTCTAAAAAAGTTGAAGAAAGTTTTCAAATATGAATTAGATCTAAAATTTCTTCTAGACATGCCATATGGCTATAGAAATTTCTCTTAGTAAACTATTATTCTGTAAAATATAATATAAAAGCATCTTACAATTTAGTTGCTTGGCCTACAAGCATTCTAATTTGAATACACCTTCTACATAGTTCTCCTGTTAATAAGTATATATATATATATATATATATATATATAAGTAAAATTAGGATTATTTTTAATCTCATTGATACTTTTCTTAATATTGTGATCTTGGTTCAAGCTTTTTTAGTTTTTTGTATATAACAATAGCCATTCTAGTTCTTTTGTAATTTACAAATATAATACTTCTTTGTTTATTTTTACTTATATTTTTTTATAGAATCA
The DNA here is from genome assembly GCF_059467195.1 of Physcomitrium patens. NCBI lineage: Eukaryota > Viridiplantae > Streptophyta > Bryopsida > Funariales > Funariaceae > Physcomitrium > Physcomitrium patens. Next base: position 22,621,722 of record NC_143410.1, on the reverse strand, counting down.
AGAGTGGCTTTTTTAAAGAATTTTGATGGTGTTAAGTCTAGGTTTCAAAGATTCATTAATCAAGTGTAATTTTTTATTTACTTCCAACCTCATAGCTATTTATTGCAATCGTTTTAAGTCAAGTTTGACAAACTATTACTTAGTATACTTGCTCTTTCTTAATTCTTTAGTTGTTTTAGAAAAATAATACAATATACATCAACTTTGATGTATTTTTAGAAGAATTTAAATTTAAAAATGGCAAGTATAATGCAAATTATAGAAAAATCTGCAAAATATATGTTTTGCAATACAACAGTGATTTGAATTTAAGTATTAAAAATTAACAATTGATGCTAAGTGAGGTAATAATAGACTTCTTAGACAATTTAGAGAAAAAAGAAAAAATAATATATTTATTTATTTTTTAACAAGCTCGAGCCTTTCACATTGAGTGAATTGATTGATTTTTTTTTACACATGATAAAATCAGGTTCTTGATTTTTTTTCTCAAAAAGTTATATAATAACACTTTGACACTCTTGTAGTCAATGCTTCTATCAATCACAAGATGTAATTACTTGTAAAAGAAACACAAATTAATGTTGAAGAATTCTAAGTTCTAGAATATGAGAAAAAATAAATTGGCAAGAAAGATTGTGCTTATATTGTAGAAAAATAAATCATATTATCAAAGAATATTTAAAAAATAAGCAAAGCTAAAACACATTGAATATAATTTTAAATAATACAATGTGTTGAAAAACAAGTTTACTTAATCACAATAAAAACTATATGATTAGATTCTTGCACTATTAAATTATATAATTTAAAATTATAATAATATTAAATTTTGCAAGAATTAAATTATATATAATATTATTAAGGTTTTAAATTATCTTCTAATCTTCAATACATCTTTGCTTAAGTTATACTAATTGTGTAATTACTACCTTTACTTAAACAATTTTTAGATTTTGTGATTCTTTCTCCACAAATACTTTGTTAAAAATTATAAAATAAATTTTGTACAAAACTAAGATAGTTTATGTAAAAGTTTTAGATAATTAACATTTGTTTTTTTAATATGTAAGTTAAAAAATTCTTCATGTTAAAATAATTATATGTATTTATAATAACTTGAAAGTATTTAAAATTATGAAGTTTTAAAGTAATCTTGTTATTATAAGTTTATCGGAGTTATTAGAAAATAACTGTTAAAACAATTTAAATGTTATAATCCTAAAATTTCTTTATAAAATATATTATAATAAAAATCATGTTTAAAATATGAAAAGTAATATCTCTAATTATTAAAATATAAAAATTTATATAGATTGTAGAAGTATGAAACATATTTTTTTATTTATCCAACATATAGTATTTATTTAAATTGAGATTATAAAAGAATTCTAAAACAATGTAAGAAATATCAAGATGTAGTTCATATATATATATATATATATATATATATATATATAACTTAAGCATTATCAATTTCATTAAGTAATTTTCACTCAAAAATATATTTAACCACTATTTGGATCAATTTTCAAGTTTTTCCAAAAATGACTAATTATTATCAAACAACATATTAATAATTTTTTTATTCAAAAATGTTTATTTAGCATTTAAAATCTTTGGTTTGTAAATTATTATTATTTTTTGGAATAAAAAAATAGAAAAATAAAATAATTATTCTTTATTTGATGACAAATCTTTTTTATTAATCAAGTTTGTGAAAAGCTTAAAATTTTGTTTGTAGCAAAGGAGAAGTTAAATAGAAGATTGCATTTCAAATTTGGCAAAGCTATTTTGAACACGATATCATGCCTTTTGGACCTAAAAAAAATTCTCTTTGCATGTTAAGATTGTTAAATATTTTTATTTGTGAATTTTTAGATAGTTTCAAAAATATTTTTTATATATTGTAAGGACATAGAAGAAAATGAAGACACATTTGTTTTGTATAAAAAAATAAGATATATATATATATATATATATATATATATATAGAGAGAGAGAGAGAGAGAGAGAGAGAGAGATATTCTATGATAAAAATAAGAAATAAAATAAAATAATAAAAAAATTATATATTGTACACAACTTAACTAATGTCTTTGAAATACATCATTTTCAATAAGAAATTTGCAAATGGATTGTAAGAAGGTGCAACTTACTATAAACTTAAAAATACATAAGAATTATATATGATGTTTAATGTTATTTAAGAACTTAAAATTACTTTTAAATATCTATTAAAAACTTTTCTTTAATTTGCTTTTCTATTATAGATATTGTAGCTACAATAGAAGCTACAATAGAATAAGGATGCAAAAGCTACATTCTAAGGTCCAAAAATAATTTTTAGCTAAATAATTCATATTTTAAATATATATATAAATTGAAGACATTTTATAGAAACATATACATCAAAATTTGTGTTATACATACTTTTATTTTATATAAATTTAGATGTTAGACTTTGTTTTAATCTCTTTTATTTTAAAATATTTTATATGATTAGAATTAATTATAAAAATGATATAAATTAATAATTTTTTTTATTGCTCCAAAGATTTGTTATAAAAGTAATAGTATTGTCTAGAAGATGTTTTTAATCTTATCACAATTTATACTAATTATAAGAATCTTAAGTATTTCACATGAACATGTGTCTTAAACTTTCACCAAACTAGTTAGAATATGCATTTGTTACGACTTGTATTTAATCTTATATATTGTTCCAATAAATAATAAGGCTTATCAAATATTTTATCTAAGCAATCCCTTCTTGTATCAACAAAAAGAAATTATATATACCTAAAAAAAATCTTTTGAAATTAAATAAATAATATCTTTAAACTAGATAGCTAAAACAAATTTCATTGACATCAAAAAATTTATTAGTTTTTTCTTTTTAATATATCAATAGATTTTTTTGTTCTTAAAGATAAAAATAAAATTTATATTAGTTTAATTAAAAATACTTTACTTATGTCAAAATACTAAGTACAATGTAAATTTTTTAATATAAGAAATCTTAGATATAAAACAATTTTAGAGTTTAATTTTAGAGATATTTTATAGTCATAAATGTAAAATTTTATTAAATTATTTGTACAATTTGGGAATATTTAGTCTCAGAAAAAGACTCCATATTATGAAGTGTATAGACTTCTTTGATCATTGCCAATTTTAAAAACATTTAGTCTTTTGATTCAATAGATTTTTATTTAAAATATATTAATTATTATTTTTATATTAAATTTTTTAATAATATATTTTGAACCAAAATTATATATCATGTACTTTATATAAAAACTATCATTTATATAAATATATGTTAGTATTATAAATCACTAATTAATATAATATTTCTATTAAAGATTCAAAAAATATTTAATTCAAGATGTTAAAATAGGTAATTAGTTTTCTTTAGCACTTTATCTTTAATCTAATAGATAAGAAATATATATAAATCAAATATTTGAATGATATTTAAAATATAATATAAATATCAAAAGAAGTGCATCTATGTTATCCATAGATTCTAAAATATAATCATTTAATAAAAGAATTAGGAGGTAAAATATAACAAAATTATTCAATGATGAATATAAATCTTCAGAAAGAAATTTATCAATAAAATCAATGTGGATTATTTTAGAAAAAACAAACCTTTTTTTTTAAAGTTATTAATTTTTTTTTTTATTATTTTGTTGTAATATTAAGATAAATTGATATCATAAAAATTCAGATTCTTTAAATTTTAGATATCTTATTTTTCAAAAATTATCTATTGAGTTGTATATTAATTTTAATTTTAAGAAATACTTAAGAATATTTTTAATATTATTTCTATGTTTTAAATTCTCTTTGATCAAACCATAAATAAAATCAATATATCAAAAAGAAGCAATATCAACTAATTTTACTTGAAATAAATAGTAGTATAAAACGAAAAATAAAAAGTATTGAATTTGAAATTATCCTAAAATTCTTCAAACACATTTTTATATTAGTGTAGATATGATATAAGTAAATATATAAAATATCCATCCAATATTCTTGCATATGTTATAAAATGGGTTTATATTTTATTTTCACTTTTACCAAAAAAACATCCATTGAAAATATGAATGAACCATTAATATCAAAAAATATAAATAAAATAAAATTCATAACTAATAATTAATCATTTTTAGAACAAATTTGGAGCCACTTTAAAAAATATTCTTTATAAAGGTTTAAAAAACACATAGCCTGCAAAACTATCTCAAGAATTTCTATAAGAATTTTTAAAAAATAAAATACTTAGATTTTTACAACTTTTACAATATTCAAATAAAAATGAAAAGCCTTCAAAAATATATTTTTTTATAAAATAGATGACCAAATACAATGCATGTAGTACTACATACAAAAATAATTTTGGCATTTATTGCCATTTTTGGAAGTAAAGACTATTCATATTAACATTTAAAATGTGTTAGTTTTACATAATTAAATAATTGAAAGAACTTCTTGCTTGAAAATAAAACTTTGTTAATATCTTAAAGGTTTTATAAATCATCTTTGTGCATAATATAAATTAAAATGTGTAGAAAATACTATTTAATAGATCTTAAAATTTATCAATTTGTAAAAAAAATTGATCACACATCTGAAAACTTACTTGTGAAAGAATAATTATATAATAGATGCATATATTATAGACATAAATAGAAATAAATAGAAATTATTAAAAACATATTAGATAGATAATATTAAAATTTAAAGAATATTATTTTTTATAAAGAATTTAAGATTAAATTAAAAGATATTATTATATATAATACAAAATTATGAAAGCTTCTTTTATAAAAATTTTACTTTTAAAATAATATAATAAAAGTCTCCTAAAATTTAAATATTTGGTCTAGAATCCTTATAGTTTTTAATGAGCTTTTACTTAACCTTATTTTTAGTTGATATATATGGAGGCAAGACCAAAGCCATCCTTAGCCTTATCAATGTTCTTTTTATTTTATTTTATTGTATTTTATATGTTATAAGATTTATTCAATATTCTTCAACTTTTTTTTATTTAGTCAAAGCTATTCTAATTCTAAAATTTTTGATATATATATATATATATATATATATATATTATGTAAATAAGTTTGTCTATATTCAAATCTATAATAGTTAAAGAACAAATCTTTAATTATTAAAACTTAATCAAAAGAATATTATTTTATTTAAGAAGTTGAATACTAAAAGTACTTGAATTATTTTACCAATAATAATAATAATTTAAAGTATTTTTTATATACTTACTAGCATAAAAATTTGTGGCCAACACTCATTTTTATCTCATGATTTTAAACCTCTAATTAGTCATATAAATAATAATCATTCTAAATATCTGACATTTCAAATTTAGTTTTTAAAAGAAATTATTCAAAAAATTAATAGAATATATATATATATATATATAAAGACTTTGATAATGTTTTTCTTAAAAGATGATTCTGTTAATAAAAAAATAAGAAATTCCTAACTTATTTTTAAAAATTATAATAAAGAATTTTTTGTTGTTCAAAATTTACAAGAAATAACAAAAAACTATTTTTATAATTATATACAGTATTTTTATAATTTTTAAAATATATTTCCAATAATCTATACAACTATAAATAAAAAATTATATATATATATATATATATATATATATATATATATATATATATATATTACTATGGATTAAACAAATGGTTAAAATTGAATAAAAAGAATAGCTTTTAAATCAGTACCTTTTGATATTTATTTATATATATATATATATATATATATATATATATATATATATATATTCTTGTTGGAATTGATTTTATAAACACTATTTAGATACAAAAAAAATTGAAGTAATATTTATTATTTGGTTTTTCATTCTAATTTTCAATCTAAAACCTTTACAATATATAAAATAGAAATAGGTTGAAACTTGAAATATATGTATTCGATAAATTTTTATTTTTAGAATTTAAATAAAAAGGAAATAAGAAGAGATTAAAAGTAAGATCTTATTTGTAATAATTATTGATATTCTTATGATTTTTTTTGCATGTTTTCAAGATTTTATTCTTGTTTAATTTTGAGAATGTGAAATCATAACTGTTGTATACAAGATTTTAGCAGTTTGAAAGGTAATTTTTTAAAAAAAACTTGATTCATTTTTCGAATGTCACGTGAACTATTTCAAATTAGCAGTCTACATATTTTGATGTTGCTTAGTTTAATGCAACTAAACAACTATTCCACACCCACACATATTGTGTTCATTTATATAGATAATTATCCATTTTCATGACCTCCTTACACGTTTTATATCGTTGATTCTATAGACTGCTGAATGTGTGATAAAATATCTACGTATCTAAATCACACTTTCTAAAATTGTTTCATAAATGTGGCTTTGTTTTGGATAATGTAATGAGATCAGATTGAATACACAAACTTTCCGTTCAGTTATCTTCTACAATTGATTTTTTTAATGTATTGATGAATAGCCTTTGCATTGAACATAAAGCTAAGTCACTCCTACAATCAGTTAAATCTTCTCTGTGCTTCTGAGCCTCAAATCGAGATAGGGATCTTATCTTCCAAGAAATAAAAACCCAGTGGCTTTGAACTGCTTTTCATCTGCACAGAGTCATGGAGATTAATTCTCGCAGGTCATTTTGAACCAAGGCAATGTGGGACCAGTTAAAGAATTCGAAAGGGTGATGCCAGCAAGAGGTTAATAGCTTGCAGATAAGATGTGTATCGAAGGAACACCAAGAGATGGCAATGGCCCTTCATGTGGTGAGCCTTGAGCATTTTGATGATCTCGCTGCATTCAGTGGTGGAGACTCGGCTTGAAACCTCTCTAAAATCTTGCAAAATAATAAATAAAAAAATGAAGGAGCATGGTAGCCAACAGTACGAGTCTAGAGTTAACGTTTTATGTGCTACAACTACTCTGCAGTGAATTCACACATGAGAATGCCCTGGTTGGAATTTGCTACGAGCTAAAGCAGAAGTTCAATTCATTGCAGGGCTTAGGACACAAAAAACCAAGATCGAGTCATCGATCCAAACCCCATGCGAATGCAGAAGGTTAGAATTCACAGCCTTCCCTGACTCGGCAATGTTTTTGGGTCACAATATAAACGGGAAAATATAGATCTGGTGAATGTTAGCACCCACTCTGGATCACTGATTAAGCCCAACTCTTTGGGTTGTACAGAAAAGAGAGCCCTTTTGGCAAGCTAGTCCAGTCCTGCAGCTACTACTATACACGGGCACTTGAGGAAGATGAGGTGCAAGAATGGCTGCATACATGTTAATTACAGCCTACGAACCGGAGTGATTTTGTATGTCTTCGCTACCTCATCCATGGACATGCGAATACTGGCCATTTTGATCTTATGAGTGACGGGTGGAGATCTCTTCTCACTTTTCCTCATGGGATTACACACCCTCGTTAGCACCTTCATAGCCTCCTTCACTTGCAAGAACCACTCCGCCCCTGCCCCAAGGCATAACATAAACCCTGCAAACCTCAGGGACATCAAATTGTGCCATACGTTTGACGCCATGGTTGAGCTCCAGTTCCCAGTCTCTAAGACTGACAGCAAAAAAAAAAAGACACGACAATGGTTTCATCAGAAATCGAAACGGTAATGCTGAGAACAAAATCTCTTTTAGGGTTTCGTCGATTAAATCTTACACAGCAGGGACTTCGATTGGGGAGAAGAAAGAAATCCTGAATCTTAGAAGTGATCTTAAACAGACAATTCTCACTCTGAGAAAGGGACTTAGATTGGGGAGAAGAAAGAAATCCTGGATCTTAGAAGTGATCTTAAACAGGCAATTCTCACTCTGAGAAAGGGACTTAGATTGGGGAGAAGAAAGAAATCCTGGATCTTAGAAGTGATCTTAAACAGGCAATTCTCACTCTGAGAAGGGAATGCGTGCCAGCGCAATCCTTCCTCTGAATACTCCACAACAGAAAAACCACGACCGATCATGCTCGTTACTCAAATCCAAGCAATCTCTTGCTCTCAATACGATCGAGGGCATACAATACGTCGCAAAACTACTGAGTGGACTCAAATTCATTCAAGAAAGTCTCTACTACCTCAAACTACAGTCAGGCATGACCCACCAAACAACCCACTCACCCACCCAAAAACCATGCATGCATGCAACCATCCATCAAGAACCCAGACGTGCAAAGATACCACTCGGACATCATTACAACCCCGCGTCCCAAGACACAGAGAGAGAGAGAGAGAGAGAGTGAGGCACACGAATTCTCACGAACCACGAGAATCTCAACCAGCGAAAAAAGCTACCTCCTCTCCCTCTTCTTCCACTCAAGAGAACCAGATCCGCTGACAGAGTTCCACAAACGGAATGCCTCCGCGAACAAAACGCCTGGAAAGACGCGGTGCAGACAGAATATCATGCGAGATGAGGGGATGGAATGCGCCAGCAGTCTGACCTGCAGCGAGGGAGGGATGGCATTGGGTGTGTGTGGCATAGGGTGGTGTTTGTTTTGTTGCGAATTGGGGTGAGGCAGGCAGGCAGGCAGGCAGGCAGAGGGAGCTGGCTTCACATGAAGAAGAAGAAGAAGACAATAAGGGAGGTGAGGGTCGGATCGCTCCGCTGGGTCGCCGTCTCTCGCAAAGCAGCGCTGCGATCTGATGCGATGATGCGATGATGATGCTCTTTTGCGATGGAGGCTTCATCTTCCTCCTCGTCTGCCGAGGTGGGGTCCTTCTCCCCAACCCAACACACACACAAACACACACCCTCACACACTCTCTCGCTCTCTCACTCACACCAACTACAAGACTCGCCCATATCATCCATTATACGTTCGTCCATTCTTAGCGATATCATCATCTTCGGTTCATCCATGTTGCATCCGCGTATTCATCCTTGGCCATTCGTTCATATGGCTGCGTTCATCCGTCCCTGACTGACTAATCACGGATGAGGTTCAGGATGAGGTTATATAGCTTTGTTGTGTTTAAGAAATCTAGTTATTTAGATATCTATTGATCAAGCAATCTATTGATTAAAGGGGGGCTTTGATTATAGATTTTTTTTATTTTATTGGATCCCAATTCTCTCTTCAGACTGTTTTCAAATTGGGCTGCAGGACCTCGTGGTTTCCTTTTAGGATTTTGGTGTGTGGATAATCATCTGATAATTTATTTGGTTCTTTGATTTGTTTTGTTTGTTTGTTAGATTGTTTGTTTTCTTTTAATGATTGATTGCATGCATGCACATTGGTTAAAATGCACTTTGTTCTTGAGACATGATCTCATCGTTCTTATTGTTTTCTTCTCACTTAGATCTTCTTTGTTACAATATGTTACTTTTAATTTGGAAATGAAAGCAGTGAAAAATTTTAGGGGAAAGTTTAATTTCTAACTTATTTTAGTTCATTTTGAGCTTATCTGATCTTATTTATATAGAGAGAGATAGAAAGAAGGAGAGAGATTTTTATTGGAGAATCCAAAGTCAACAACTACTAGTAAATTTGCCCAATAGAGAAAGACTTGTCTTTTGTGAAAGCATGAATTGTGAGTCATTTTAGTTGAAGTGTGAATTTGTTATAAAATGGTAAAAAACAAAGATTTAAGTATAGAGCACATTCTTTGAGTTGAAGACCACATAGTGAAAAACAAAAGAGAATTTTTTAATCATTGAAGAATAAATTTTTAAGATTGAGGATGGCATAGAAGTGTGCATCTCACCAACTTGATTTGATAGAATTGGAATTGGAATGGTTGGTTGAGAAAAGTTATTTAAAAGTACCTTGTTTTATATCTATATATAAATACTTTTTAATATTATAAATTATTATAAAATTACATATAAGTTACTTTAAAATAATTTTAGATATTAGATACTTTAATATTTTTATAAAAAGTGATTTTTATACCATTGTCATATAATTGAAAATAATAGTAATAGTTAAACTCTTTTTCTTTTAAAAAATATAACCTTTCAAAGTGTCAATATAAAAAAGTCAATATAAAATTATACAACCTTTTGAAATACGATTGTAAAGAGGTATCATGGTGTTAGGGACATAGTCCTTAGAACCTTCTAGAGACAAGTTTCTAGAACCTTCTAGAAGCTTCTTAGTTGATAGAAGATGTTAGGGACATAATCCTTAGAACCTTCTAAAGATAAATTTCTAGAACCTTCTAGAAGCAAGTCTCTGGAACCTTCTAGAAGCTTTCTAGTTAGTAGAAGTTGCTTGAGAAGCTTCCTAAATAGGAGTATATATTGGAATCGAGGCTGAAGAGTTCTTCAGTCTCGACAATACATCTCTTGGAGCTCTAGCTCACCTCTCTGGTGTTGTTCTTGTATTCACCTGTTTAATCTAGTTCTTGCCAGTTCTTCTTGAACTTCTTGTTAGATCTCGAGTCTGTATTTCTGTGTCCGTGACAGTTTGTCGAGACTTCACTCACCTCAGATATCAGAGTTAGTTTCTTCCTCGTTAGAGTGCGGATTACTCCTCTGCTTGGAAGTGTACTAGCATTTTAGAGGTTGTGGATTACCCTCTTCTAAATTGATATTTCTTTTGTTACAATATTGGAGTCTTATTCTTCTTGGAAAGAGTGGATTATCCCTTTTCTTGAAGTTCTTAAGACATTTTAGAGGTTGCGGAGTATCCTCCTCTAAACCAATATTGTCTTCTTATGGAGTCATTTCTGTCCTTCTCTTAGAATGGCTGGAGGCCAATGCATTAGTATGACAAAAAGTTCGGAGTCCAAGTTGGATGCTATCATGAATGCCCTCGCTACGTTATCGCAAAGAACTGCAGAGATTGAAGGAGTCGTGGCAAGGCTTCATAATGATGGAGCATCTGGGATGGCACAATCTAGGTTGCACCAGCCTCAAACTTGTGCACTTGGAGAAGCAACTTTGCCTCAAGTTCGACAAGCCCCGCTGGTTCTACAACATAAGGAGCCCAGAGTTAGCCTTCCGGACAAGTTCGATGGTACGCGTTCCAAGTTTCGAGGATTCGTCAACCAAATCAGGTTGATAACAGTTTTACAGCCCGAACGCTATTCAAAAGAGGAGTCGCGTATTGGGCTTGTTGGAACCTTACTTACAAGGCAAGCTCTATCATGGTTTGCTCCTTTATTTGAGAAACGATCATCCATACTAAACAACTTTGAAACCTTTTTGGAGGCGTTTACAGAAGCGATTGGTGAACAAGACAAGGTTCGATTGAGCTACAACAAAGATCCAGTCACTACGACAAGGGATGTACTCTACATCAATCTATGCATCGGACTTCAGGCAATTAGCATGTAATATCAATTGGGACGAAGAAGCGTTGATGAGTCAATTCTATTGGGATTTAAGAGATGATGTGAAGGATTTGTTGTTAACTCTTACTAATCCACAAACGCTCAACGAAGCTATTAGCCAAGCTGTGAAGTACGATAATTACCTATTCCAATACTGCCAAGACTAACGTTCAAGATAACATACGGTTCGCCACGCCCCAACTATGTCGGCAAGCAGCGTGAATTCACATTCGGAGGTAGAAGACACGTAAATTGATGCAGTATGTGTCAAATCTCTTACCCTAGAAAAAAAAAAAGCGGCGTATGGAGGAAGATCTATGCTTGTATTGCGGTCAAGAAGGCCACAAAGTTGAAAACTACCCCAAGAAGCAAAATTGACGTATTGTCAGGACTAGAGGTGCGTTTGTTCAGGAAAACGAGGATGCCTAGCCACAATAGGAACCGTGCGATTGGACAGTAAAATATCGCAACAACCAGATTCCTTTCTCTCCGCTCAACCTGCCCTTTGCTTTACAATCTCTTTGCTTATTGGCCCTCAAAAACTGAGAACCTTAGCATTATTAGATTCAAGAGCATCTGCTTATTTCTTAGACGAAGAATTTGTGAAGCGTCATAAGATCCCTTTAGTACAAAAATCCAAATGTGTTCACGTTGAGGTCATAGATAGGCGACCTTTATTGTCTGGTAGTGTCACCCATGAATCAAAACCTATAGAAGTGACGTTTAAGGGCCACAGTAGTCATATTATTTTCAATATTATTAGAACCCCATCAAATCCTATTATTCTTGGACTTTCCTGGTTGGAAAAGCATAACCCATACATAGATTGGAGGTTGCGGAAGATGACCTTTTCCACAAAACCACCCAAGAGCAAGCCTAGTAGAAAACCCCGAATAGAGAAATCTTTATTCATTGAAGCAAGAGCGTTTATAAGATTTTCCAAAGAAAGCACACCATTTGTCATTTATACGACTCCAACTACTAAAGAGAAGATCTCGACAGCAAGTATACCGGAGCAATATAAAGATTTTAAAGACGTGTTTCAAAAGAAGAATGCAGACATGCTACCAGAACACCGACCATATGATTGTACCAAAGACTTGCACGAAGGAGTACAACCGCCTTTTGGCCCAATCTACAATCTATCGAAGACGGAGTTGGCGGAATTACGGAAGTACATCGATGAGAATCTAGCCAAGAACTTCATCCGTCATTCAAAATCGTCAACTGGAGCATCCATCTTATTTGTGAAGAAGAAAGATGGCTCGTTGCGAATCTACGTGGACTATCGAGGCCTCAACAAGGTAACAAAGAAGAATCTTTATCTGTTATCCTTAATTTCTGGTCTCTTAGAACAACTTGGACGTACAAGGATCTTACAAAAATTGATCTAAAGATAGCTTACAACCTCGTACGAATCAAGGAAGGAGATGAATGGAAGACAACGTTCCATACAAGGTATGCCCATTTTGAGTATAATGTCATGCCCTTTGGTCTTACCAATGCTCCAACAGTCTTTCAACATATGATGAATGACATTTTTTGAGAGTACCTTGACGATTTTGTTGTCATCTATTTGGATGATGTTTTGATATTCTCCAAAAACGAGGAAGAGCATGAAAAGTACGTTCGTTTGGTCTTGGAGAAACTACGCGAGCGAGGACTATATGCCAAGTTGGAGAAGTATTTATTTCACCAAATAGAGATGGAGTTTCTGGGATTCGTTGCGACTACGGAAGGCTTGAAGATGGACCCCAAGAAGGTAGAAGCAATCGTATCTTGAGAGGTTCCGAAGACAGTTAGAGACGTACAATGCTTTCTTGGTTTTGTCAACTTCTATCGGATCTTTATCAAGAATTACTCTCAAGTTGATGTTCCTCTCACTCGGTTGACATGCAAGGATAAGCTGGAATGGAGACCTCTAGCGGAGAAGGCGTTTCAAGACCTAAAGACCGCATTTACTACAGCTCCAATCTTGGTACATCCAGACTTTACAAAGGTCTTTTATTTAGAAACTGATGCTTGAGATTTTGCTTTGGGAGCTGTACTTTCACAAATGATAGAAGACAAGAAGCTCCATCCGGTTGCATTCTATTCTCAAAAGTTCTCTGCTGTTGAAATCAATTATGACATCCACGATAAGAAACTTCTTGCTATAGTGGATTCTTTTCAAAAATGGCGTCACTTTCTTGAGGGAGCTGCACATCCAGTGTCCGTATACACAGATCACAAGAATTTGGAGTATTTCATGTCGACTCGAGTTCTAAATCGAGGTCAAGCTCGATGGAGTATGTTGCTATCTAGGTTCGATTTTGTTATCACTTATTGACTTGGAAAGCAGCAAGGACTATCTCATGCCTTATCGAGGAGATCGTATCTTATACCAAAGGCTGGAGAAGTAGCGTTTGATCAACAATGTACGACATTGTTGAAGCTAAAGCAATTTCAACTTTACGCTACTATTGTGCCAATTGATGCTGACTTCTTGAATCAAGTACATGCTGTGACCATTGAAGATTCAGTAGCCATTGATATTAAGCAGCGTGCCAATGACGACAAGTTCAAGGTGGAGGGAGATCTTTTATACTTTGAGGAGCGGTTATATATTCCAAAAGGACCAACACGACTCCGAGTTCTTCAATCTCGCCACGATTTTCCAATTGCGGGACATTTTGGATTCAACAAGACCTTGGAGCTTATTTCTCGAGATTTTTTGTGGCCTTAAATGTGGAAGGATGTGAAAGATTTTGTCCTCTCCTGCGACATCTGTTCAAGATCCAAGAATCCTCGACATCGCCCTTATGGACTCCTACAGCCATTGCCGATTCCACGTCGACCATGGTCTTCAATTTTCATGGACTTCATCCCGGACCTGCCATCATCGAACTCATTTGACAACATCTTTGTCGTGGTAGATCGGCTTACAAAGATGGCATACTTTGTCCCTTGCAAGAAGACATCGTCTAGTGAAGTCACAGCAAGGCTCTTTCTCGATAATGTGTATCAATATCATGGACTATCACATGATATCGTATCAAATCGAGGAACCCAATTCATATCAAAGTTTTAGAGATCTCTCTTTGAGATACTGAAGGTAGATATCAAGCTTTCTTCGGCTTTTCATCTTCAAACTGACGGCCAAACGGAATGGATGAATCAAGTCTTGGAACAATACTTATAATGCAGCATCAACTATCAGCAAGACGATTGGACCACATATCTGCCGCTAGCCGAGTTTGCATATAACAACACCCTCCATGCGTCGACTCAATACACACCATTCTTTTCCAACTATGGGTATCATCCGAAGCTTGATTTATTGAGTCCGTCAACAAATAACAATCCAGCAGCTGAAGGATTTGCAAAACAACAATCAGAGCTTCAAAATATGTTGAAGCTTCAATTACAATCCGCTCAAGAATCCTACAAGGCGTCTGCAGATAGATTTCGGAATCAAGCACCTACTTTCAAAATTGGAGATAAAGCATGGCTTCTTCGACGGAATATCAAGACCAAGCAACTATGTGATAAGTTGGACTATCGAAGATTGGGACCATTTATCATCTAGAAAGAAATCAATCCAGTGGCATACCGTCTAGAATTACCAGCTTCTATGAAGGTACATCAAGTCTTTCATATTTCTTTGTTGGAGCCTTATCGAGAGTCGTCTTTTCTTGAAAGAGTGCAATGTCCGCCACCTAGTATTGAGATTGAGAACCACGAGGAATACAAGGTTGAAAAGGTGCTGGATTCACGGCGAAGGTGTGACAAGTTAGAGTATCTTGTTCATTTGTGCGGCTACGACATTAATGAGCGAACGTGGAAGCCAACTGAAAATCTTGCCAATGCGCCGCAAAAGGTACAGGAGTTTCATCAATAACATCCTCATAAACCTAAGCCGGTTTGACGATAGCTTCCTTCTGAAGCTTGCTCACCTAAGAATATAAGAAAGGTGCAAAGCACCACCAAAATTCGTAGTTGATGTAGTTATTTTTTCGAAGATAAAATAGATTTTTTTCAATAGCCATAGTTTGGTCTTCTGATATGAATAGCCAAGAGATAGATACTATGCCAGTTAGATTATCGCAACTGACTAGCTCACGAAGGCAACCCCTGAGATGAAGAACTGCCTACACCACGACGACGATGGAGGATACCGAGTAACCGATCATTGGTGATTGTATTTGAGTTCGAGCCTACTTACGATGGATAGTCAGAAGGCGTGTTTGTAGGACAATTTTACAATGAGGACATGGAAGTTCATGCTTGGTCAGAAGTTGAAGGAGTGGACTACTACCGTTGGCTTCAAGGGTTGATGAACCACTTGCCTCGTGAACAACAGTTGGAGTTCATAGCAGATGTTATGCGACATATCTTTATTTTCTTGCATTGGTACTGATTAACAACAACATTGCTTCTTAGAGACCTCGAAGCTAAAGGAGGGGGTGATGTTAGGGACATAGTCCTTAGAACCTTCTAGAAACAAGTCTCTGGAACCTTCTAGAAGCTTCCTAGTATTATGAACATAGTCCTTAGAACCTTCTAGAAACAAGTTTCTAGAACCTTCTAGAAGCAAGTCTCTAGAACCTTCTAAAAGCTTCTTAGTTGATAGAAGTTGTTAGGGACATAGTCCTTAGAACCTTCTAGAAATAAGTTTCTAGAACCTTCTAGAAGCAAGTCTCTGGAACCTTCTAGAAGCTTCCCAGTTGGTAGAAGTTGCTTGAGAAGCTTCCTAAATATGAGTATATATTGGAATCGAGGCTGAAGAGTTCTTCAGTCTCGACAACACATCTCTTGGAGCTCTAGCTCACCTCTCTGGTGTTGTTCTTGTATTCATCTGATTAATCTAGTTCTTGCCAGTTCTTCTTGAACTTCTTGTTAGATCTCAAGTCTATATTTCTATGTCCGTGACACATGGACATACTCATGTAAGCTAGTTATTACATATATAAAGAAGTAGAAGTAAGTAAAAGTAGATAAAAGTAAATTAATTCTATAGTATTTGATATGAAAGCTTCCTAGAAGCTTCATAGAGGCTGCTTTGACTTTATAGGTGTCTTTAATTGATTTTTTGGATTAGAAACGTCGTCAACAAGGTGGCCATGTGCTACACATGTTGTTAGCTTGAAGATCAAGTTAACAATGTGGCCCACACATAGAAAAACTTGCCTTATAAGTCAAGGCATGTTTCCTACAAAGTCAACACATATTGGAGGTCTTATAGAATATCGCCACGTAGCCCCTAGTTAGATAGTATATATAGATACAAGAATGAAGCCTTCTTCACTCTTGTCAACTCCTTTCTTGTTTCCAGTCTAGTTTCAAGAGTCTTCATGTTTTATAGTCTTTGGCAATAGCCATTCCAGTTTCTCTTTCAATATACATACTTGTTTATTTATATTTTGTTACCTTTCTTTGAGTGAAGGCTCACTTGTTTGAATTAATTTTTTATCGAGTTGTTGTCCTTGTCAAGAGGTCAATATAATACTATACAATCTTTTAAAGTGTCAATATACAACATAGCATCACAACTATCTTTAACAACTATTTAAGATCAAATTAGAATCATAACATAATATTTTTTATATGAGTTAGCTTAAAAATCTTAAATTTTTTAATAAGATCATTAACATAAATTTAGAAATTTAAATATTTTTAAAGAAGAAGCAATGATACATAATATACTTTAAAAGTAAAAATATCACCTTTATTTAATGATTTTATATTTTGAATAAGCCAATCAAAAGAGATTTGATATATCTAATATTTTATCTTACAATTAAATAACACAAAATATTAAGTCAATATGTGAGGATTTTTAAGAACTTAAAATATTAAATTAATGTAATAGTTTTTAGTATTATCGCAGATTGTGTGTTGTAATTAATTTTGCCGAAATCAAAATTTTTTCACTACAAGTTTTTTGATGATATTCTTTTATAATAAAAACTAAAAAAAAATTAATAAAAAATAGCATAAAATAATTTAATAAATGTTTAGTAAATAAAATTTGTCAAAGCTTTAGCAAAAATAACTTAGTGTTATATTATGCATAAACAAATGTATCAATAATTTAATGTGATATATATGTATATTATATATATATATATTATACTTAAAATATAATATTTTCTTTTATGATTTTATTTTTCTTTTCTTATTTTGATTTAACATTTTATAAAATTCTAATTACATGTATTTTATATTATTTTAAATTAAAGATTTATGTTATTCAAAAATATGTTAGAAGTGTTACTACTCTCTCTCTCTCTCTCTCTCTCTCTCTCTATATGTATATATATATATATATATATATTAATATATAATTCATATATATTATTTTAAATATTATGATTATTTGAATAAGTAGATTTATTTATTTTCTTCAAAATAATTTTTTTTATTGTGGTTTCATGAAATGAATTTTTCAGAAGTAAAAACCTTTATTTTCATCAATTATTCTTTCATCTTCTTTTAGATCTTAAAGTATTGTCATGATATTTTAGAAGTTTTAAGTAGATTATTGCAAAATCAAGTATTCTTAAATAGATAAAATTATTTAAATATATTTTTTTATTATGTGTGAAAAAAGAGAATAAATAAAATTATAAAATAAAAAAATATTTTGTAAATGCTGCAAAAAATGTAAGCTTAACATATGTAATATTACTAGAGAATACAACTTATAATATTGTAGAAAATAATTTTCTAAAAGCCATATAAAATTGTGTTTTTTGATAAAGTATATTGTCAAATTTATGCATAAATAACAATACAATCTTTAATTAGAATAGGACATGATATCTACATACATACATACATACAATAGTACCTTGTTTACTTAATAATCTTGGTGGATGGAAGTTTTATATTTTATACAAGATTTTATCATTTATAGGAGATGATGTAATTTTACAATTTTTTGTTGACTTCTTCTCACAAAATTGTCTTTTTCTTCCAGCCCTTTCATTGGTTGCATCACAATAAAGAAATTTTGCAAATTTTTTGGCTTTCAACAAAATTTGGTTAGTTTTCCATGTATTGTCATTTTTGAGCTTTAGGCTAGCTACAATATTATAAAAGTATATTGTGGTTGTTGATTTGATATTTCAAGCTTCCATCGTACAACTCTAAGAATTGAGCTTTGCAAGGTACAACTTTTGTCTTAGAACTTTTCTTGCAACTGCAAGAAGTTAAATATAGCATCTTTTGACCAATATCATGTAAGTTTTTTTTCTTTTTTCTTTTTTTATAATCATTACTTATATTTTATTTCTTTTTTGAAGATAGTAAATATTCTCTTATGAATATTCATTAAAGATTATTCTATTCTTCATGTTCATTTTAGAGAATTTTTACTTTCAAAAGTTGTACAATTGGATCTAACCTATATCAAAATAATTTTAGAACTACATAAGGTGGATGTAAATGGTAAGGTAGAGTTTTAGGTTGGACACTTTAATGTGAAGATTTGAAATAATATTAGTTTTGTAATTAGGTAGAAGTAAATCATTTAAGATTTTTTCTTTTTTATAATTAATAATTATAATTATTACTAATTTTTGTATAAAATTTTACTACTCTACACTCCTTTGTAAAGGAGTTGCAAGGAATTTTTTAAGTTGCAACAATTCACTTTAGAAACACTAATGCACTAATAGCAAATGATTTGGTGCAATATTACTCTAAAAAGTAGTATTTTTGTTTCTCCTACATATGTTAATTGTGATGTGCTAAGTCTTGTATAAAAAGTTAAAGAATGTAACTATTTTGAATTGCAATGATCAAGTGGAATTCACCTAGTTGACATGGTGCAAATCAGCAATTTCTTTGTAGCTCCTTTGAATTTATTGTAATTAACTATTTCATATTTTTTTTTATTCTTTTTGTTTGTTTGTTTGTATGTTTGTTTGTACAACTCAATCCATAAACAAGGCTTGTAATATTCTAAATCACAATCCAAATGTAAAAAATTGGAATTTTATTTCTTATTTAATTTATGAAATTATAGCGTTTAAAAATATAGTTATGCAAAAACCAAGATTATTAGTTTACAACCTAGAAATAACCTCTATTCCAGCAAATACTATTGGCTAAGTAAGGAATATTAGTTAAGAGATAATAATTTGGCAAAGTATTGTTCAATATATATATATATATATATATATATATATATTAATATCATAATTATACATATAATTAGATGTATAATTTTAAATATTAATAATCATAAATTAGAAACCATGTGTTTGTTAAATGAAGGTAGTTAATACTCCAATCTTTGATTACCTAAGTTTTTACAAGACTGATTATCTTTTATATTGCAATGCAAAAATCATACAATATTTCTAACTTAGCATATTACTCATTTTTAAATATGCCAATTAAATTTTTTGATATATATGTTTTTCTTCTAAATGATCCTTTTAGATTTTTTATTGCTCCAACTACTATATTGTTGGAGAAAAAGAAAAAAATAACTATGATAAAATCCACATAAATAAGAACATTGAGCTTTTCAAAAAAATATTAGTGCTTATAAAAGCCTACAAAACTTAATTTCAAGGTTTTTTGGCATAGTATATATATACAATTAGTGATACCTTGCCTCAATTAAAGAATCAATTATACATAATAGAAGAAGATACAATTATTACTTATAGTATAATTTATAAGAAAAATAAATATAGAAAGAAACTATTTGTTTTAAATTGAGTTATAGGAATTAAAATTATCTAATATATTGTTCTAATTGCAATATGAATAAAAATCCATTCATTTACTAATATATTGTAAAAACTATTTATCTCAAATAAAATATGATCTTTACTTTGAAATTCTAAATTGGATAAGTAGTTATTCTGTTTGGATTGTAATTCTTTGGATATTATGACAAAAATGCCTTATAATAAAGCATTGACATAAATCAACTTTTTTGGAAGTTAACATTTGCTTAACTTTTGATAAGACTTTTTAACTCTTTTGTTATGTAAGTTTTAAATGTTATAATCATATAAAAATTAAAATATATCATTTACTCAAATTAACAGTTTTAAATTAGATCTTTCTACAAAGTGATCTTGACTTAGAAAAGTTCTATGTTTTGAAATCTTCTTTAACCTATATTTAAAGAACCAATACAAATTTAATTTTTAAAGAGTGATTGCAAAGTGCCATAAGTTGATGTTGTTAGCTTAAATAATCCATTTATAAAATTTTAGATGATAAAAAAGTAACAAAAGAATTGTAGTATATTTAAAATTTTATAAAACTATAAAATTATACATTTTTATTGTAATACTTATTGCTAGAAGAAGAAATTATGGAACTAACATTTGCCTTCAATTTTTATGATTATGTACAAAGATTGAAAGGATTGTAAATGTTATACTTGATTATATTATTGAATTATATCTTCTTAAATATCAAAACATGAATGTGATATTTATTGATAAAAATATATAATAGATACTAAAGGATGTAAAAACCATATTGAAATGATGTATTCACAAGGATGTTGTTTATAAAACCATCTTGTTAATGTCATTAACAAAACTATCTTATTCAATACATCCTTTCAATATTCTTTCAAAAAAAAGAGAGAATTCTATTTCATCACTTTTAGCGCAATCATCATTAAATTTGCTAGTATTGAATAGTTGTCATTTCTTTTAAACATTCATAAAAAATCCACTTTAAAGTGCATCTTTAAAGTGGATTGTATGTAAAATATTTAGATAAGATGTGATTCCAATCTATTTTTATATCTAAACAGTTTCATAAAAATGAGTTCACTTATTGCAAGCAAGTCTACACTGACAGTTAAAACATTAGAAGCATAGCATCTGTATTACTAATCATTCAACTCATTACTTGAACAATGTCTTAGTAGTAGGCATGCACAAACTTTTGGTGATTTTAATATGTTAATTAGAAATGACTTGATCTTTTCTTTGCCTTCTTGAAGACCCCACTTCATCCAACACTAAATTATAATCTAATATAGATTTCATTTCTGAATTTTTTTATTGCTGGTTTATAATGTTACTTTCATCATGACTTGTCACCATTACTTAGTCAAAATACAGTCATACCTCTTATAACAACAATTTGACTCAAGCAGGATGTAAATTTTTTGTATCCATCTCGATTAATCAACCATGCACAAGAACAACCCTAATGTAGACCTAGCATTTATCTAAACTGGTATCCGTAATTAGTGTTTGATACACTATTCGCGAAGTGTGGAAATGAACAACCGCTGCGTCGCATCACTCAGTTCTTTTGTTCCGTTTTAACCCAGTTGTTTGATATTTCCGTGGTTGCGTTTTGCATATCATTCTCTACGCCGATATCCGAGAAGAGTAATACACACTATCTACGAATATAGGTGTGGCTTGATCCATTGGGAAGTTGACATGACCATAGTTTATCTCCGACTGAGCGCAATAGCTAACTTGTGGACGATGTCATAGAAGTGTTTATCAAAGGACGAATCCATTTTAGTTTTGTGGGTGCACGATGAGACTGTTTTCTCATGTCTTTGATGAAGCTCAACAGAGAAGGAAATGGTGGTTCCGAGAGGTCATTTCTAGTTTACGCCGTTCTCATTTATTAGCAAGTTGATGCCACTGGCAAGTATTTTCCTCATTTCTTATCTCCCATCATCCACATGGGAGGTACTTGGAATACCGGTTTAGAATTATTACAATGTGAATAAAAAGGCAGGATTGTGATCCCCGCTGTGCCTGTCATTTCACACCTTACGAGGGGAAAGTTCGGATTAAGTACAACGCATGAACTGTTAGTACTTGTTCAGAGCCAGTTTCGAAGAATATATTACTTGGGGTTGAGGGTTGCGATTAGTGTTTCACACTATAATGAATCCAGAAATCTCTTTCGATGTTCGCGGAGAAGGATGAAACAGGCTTATTTCACATACAAAACGTCAACACATGCGCAGGCAATGACACAACCTTCGATAACCCAGACCGGATGTAAGTATGTAGCAAAGACGTGTGGCAAACTAAGTAAAGAGCAGGAGTAAGGACACAGAAAATATGTAGGGTAAGTCTGCTGAAACTCAATACAAACGCATAAGAGTCGAATGCAGACAAGACCCGTCACTATCGTCATCTTCCGACGCAAATCAATTCATCGACACAATCGAGCCATAACGATTTGCTTTAAATGATGACCTTGAACTGTATACACCCCTCAAGGTGAACACATGACCACCTCAAAAACAAAGACGGAACCAGCAACAGAAGCGGAAGATACCTCAGCCTAGACAAGGAACGCGGTGACATAGATAGGGCTGGGATTAGACGAAAATCTTGGTGACCGGAAAGGACCACATTGAACTACCCTTGACGGCGGTCACATCTCATTGATGCAGCAAAGACATTTGAACGAAGGAGATACAACTACAACACCTGACCCAACGTTAAAGCAACACGGAACATTGCAGTCAAATCGAGAGATGCTCATTATATGCACACTATGAGAGCAGAGCAGGCGCTTTGAAGACGACAATAGGCGATGCTGGTTCTGACTCGATTTACTGCCGGTGGAAACCCTAAACCTAAAAACCCTGAAACTCGACACAGTTGTCACCTGTTACATAACCCTAAAGGACTGTAAGATAGGTAACAATTAATCAATTGATAGCATTGAAATGTGTCTATCATTTTGTACCTCCATTCAATCCGTAGAAAGCATCTATTTGTGATTGAAATCACCAAGTTACTATCAAATGTCGCAGAACTGTCTTATGTCAACGAGGAAACGTAACCCTAAAACAACAATTGACATGGATTGGCTTCGAAAAGAGGCGACTCAAACTGGCTATCCACTCGCCTCCACTGTTAGTCATAGCGGTGGATCAAGCTCGCAGGTTCTCGTACAGATTGGACGAAAGACGCCAGGTCCTGTACTGAGTCCAAAATCGTAAATTCTGCAGATGGGCCAAATTGATTAGGGTTTGGCAAACTCGGCAACATTACGCAAAATGAGTAACGTGTCCCATTTGCAAGTCAGCGTCATCACTAGCAGCACAACGCACCATCACCCCACATGCGAACCGAGCTGCCATGTGTAGGGTTGAACATGGTTTCCTGTTTTCAATAACATTAAACATGCATGAAATTTTGCGACTTAGGTCCTCATTGAACATCTGCAAGGACACGTAAGGATGCCATCTTCTTCACTACAAACCACTGAAGTGGAGTACTCTCGATGTAAGCGTCGTAATCGATTAGACACACCAGATCGAGAGGTTAAGACTGAAACTCTTTAGTAAGCTTAGTCAGAAGTCTATGTAGATGATATGTGAGGCTTTCATTTTGAAGCAGGTAGTGCCATTGACATCACCAAAGGGCAAAAGCAGCTTCCTACGTTGGAAAAGTCCTGATCGAGATGGGTTCGTCAGTGACCGCGTGAGCATCTACACACCAGTTTCCATCTTGTTGCAGTTCGAGAATGGAATTCTTTGGCTCAAAGCTTCGATGTATGATCACCTCTCTCATTCCGCGCGGAACCAATCTAGACGTCAGCTTACTGCGGAAGCAAATTTTTTCACATCCGAAAGCGCATTTCTTATTAGATTCTTGGATTCCGCGTCTTTACTCTCCATGAATTCCAACACTTCCTGGGTCAAAAAATAGACCTGGTTAACAAAAACCACTACAACGACTTCACTGCAATTCCTGCAAAAGATAAGATTATGAAGGCGATCAATCAGAGTGTATTATACTAGCAGCTGTGGCTAAGCAAGTTCGATGCTCAACGTCACTCTCTCACCAGGAAGCATGCACAACATTCCGTCTGAAATTCCTGCAAAATTTGAGATAAAAACCAGACAAATCAGGCAACAAATTCATGTCGAAATCAGAGCATCGAAGCAGAGACATGCTGCGAGATGATGTTTCTTACTTGCCCCATTCAGATCCTTCAAGCATTGCAAAGTCAACAATTGCTTGACATGTTGCAATTGGCGATGCACATCACTCCAACCAACTGTTTGGATGTTAGGAGCTGACAATTTGGTCCGTGAAAGTTGATGACTTCCAAGTGTGAATGGTGGATCATTACAGTTCTTGAGAGTACTGAAGAAAAAGCAACCAATGTGTATGCATCTGTTGATTTTCTTGACATTGTTTAGACAAGGTCTTTGAAGCTCTTGTGTTGTCCTTCGAAGCTCTTGAGTTCGAAATTTTGGTATTGATGAATTAGATTTTTATGCATGCATATATTTATTAATGAAAAAAATTATCTTATTTTAAAACAAAGTTGTGGATTAAAATCTTACTATGCTGAAAAATGTATTATCTTGAAATTTAACTTTTAGTTTTTAATAATCAGAAGAAGAATGGAACAAAAGATTTCTGGCACAACTACAATAAATACGTATTGATGTAATACAATATTATTACATCATGCAATCTTATTCAATCACTAATTGAATTTGTGTCGTTGTCATAGAAAATATATTGTTTAGAATTGAGACTACATGCTCAAACAAAACATCCTTCAAGTTGGAGCACAGCAAGACATGGCTCATTTCACATCTTTCAAGTTGTTCTATACATTGCTTGATGACTGCTTGTGGCTTCAGCAACTCATTGACTATCAACATCTATATACTTGGGCTTGCTAATAATTGCAATATAGAAGGAAGTCAGTTGAGTGTAACACATTAATTCTGTGAATGTCAATAAAGTTTAATGTAAGTACACACAATAATCAAAACAAATGAAATAAAGCAAAATCAACACAAGGTATTATACAATTTTTGGCCAAACAAACTAATCTAAAGAAGCAACTTTAAAATTGGTTCTAACAACTATTTCAAATCTTCAAATCTGATTCAAGACAATTTTACAAAGGATCATTGAAGAATGGTTCTAAATCAACAATAGAAAATATGCCAACAAATCTTTGAATTTGGTTGAAAACAAAGATGGAGGATGTTATTATTTCTAGTAATAGCCTCATCTTTTTTTTTCCAAGTTTTCAATGTGCAACATAGCTGCAAAATATTTTGATAAAGCTCCATATTTATATGCAATCTTTTCTCAATTGGTCTCTAATTAGAGACCAAATATAAAATCCAAAGAACAAAAACATTTCAACGATTTCCGTAATCTACCTCTTAGTCAAAGGACTCTATATGTAAAATATATCAATAGACCTGATAATAATATTTATGGGTGTTGCATCACTCAATCATGTTTTCAATAAAAACTTTTGTTTCATTGTTTTTATCAAAAGTTTTGATGAAAACAAAGATGATTAAATCAAAAGCTTATATGATATCATTTTTTGAAGTAGAAGTGAATTATATGTGTTATTAAGGCCTTATGAATTTGTAAACGTGATTTTGTTAAGACCTTCTAAATTCCTACATAATTCAACTTTTGCTTTACTTTTGATTCACTTTTGATGAAAACAATGAAAGATGTATCCAATCAAAGATCAAAATTATCTCTTTTGATTTATCTCCTTGGTTTATTCTTCCTTGATATTCATTATTTATCATACTACTTTTAGTTATAATTGTTTGTTAGAATATTTAAATTTAATTCTTATTATTATATTATTATATATGTATATGATATTGAAAATATTACCACCAATTTTGCTCTATTACAAAGGCATCCAAAAGCAAGTACTCAATTACAAATCCATTGTTTTTGTATTTAACATGTCTTTTTATCAAAAAAATATTATATTTATGTCTTAACATAATTTATTACTATACAATTATAAGATTTATAAATCCTTTCAATTTTTATACATAATTATAAAAATTGAAGACAATTTATAATTCCATAATTTCTTCTCTTGACAATAAGTATTATAAGAAAAATGTATAATTTTATAGTTTTATAAAATTTTCAGTATACTATAATTTGTTTGATATTTTTTTTACTTTTCATCATCTATTTTTTTTTAAATGAATTATTTAAACTAAAAATATCAACAAATAGCAATTTCCTATCATCTCTTAAAAATTAAATTTGTGTTGGTACTTTATAAGTACATCTAAATATAGGTTGAAGAAGATTTCAAAACATAGAACTTTTCTTAGTCAAGATCACTCTGTAGGAAAGATCTAGTTTAAAACTATTAATTTGATTAAATAACATATTTTAATTTGTATATAATTACAATATTTAAAACCTATATAATAAAAGAGTTAAAAAGTCTTGTCAATAGTTAAATAAACATTAATGTGTTAATGATTGATCATAAGGCGTTTTTATCATAATAGCCAAAATATTATAATGCAAAGATGTATTTTTTATATTTTTAATTGAATTATTGACACTTCTTATTCAAAGAGATCTTACCATGATTACATACAAATTTAATGCATGTATTTTGTCTTGTATATAATAATAGTAATTATAGATGGCATCAATTACAAAACAAAATAGTCAATCTTTACAACCTTTTATATTCACTAAAATCTGTAATGTTTTTTATTTTTATTTAAAAAAAAAAAAAAAAAAAAAAAAAAAAACTTCAATAAATTGATTCAAACTTGAATATGTTAAAAGTGTTTCACTGGTATTTTTAAATTAATGGTTTTGTCCTCTATGCATTTTCCCACATTAAATATTCCTCAATCTAATATTTCTTGGCTAAATATAATATATTGTAGAGTTTTAAAAATAAAGCATATATATTGTACATTATAATTAAATTTATGCCAGCTTGTCTTAATATGTGACACGTCTTCATACAAAATCTACTAGAGTAAGGTAAATCTATGTACCTGAAGGGAGTAGTTTTGAACTTACATGTGTGAACAGGGATAATTGTTTGGTGGTCGGTTCATTAAATTAACGAATTGTTGTACGAGTGATATTGTGCAGCACTCGCTTAAAATTATTCGAGCAGAGCTTGTGAAATCTGGGTCCGCTAAGGAAACATCACATCAGATCATTAGTGAAGAAATTCTCAACCAGTGATACTTGTAGTTAGAAACATCTTCACTGAAACGCTTGTAAGATTACCTTTCCTCACTAAGATCTTGAGAGTTTCTGTTACACCCCACAATTAGTACAGCAAAAGGGAGTAACCTTGGTGAAGAGCGTGGCCAGAAGCAAGTTAAATAACCGTGAAAACACGTCAATCTTTCGGCAGAACGTGCTGGCAGCGAATGATACCAGCAGCACCTCCAAAAGCTAACCAATTTTCCTTTCCTCTATTACAATTCCAACGCAAGCGCTGCACAGCTACAACACGTAGAGGCAGGTTTTGAACACCACCCGTGGGGTTCTGAAATTCTGCCGAAGGCTCGCTCTCCTCTTGAGGATCCTCACCAAGAGCGCTCGTCTCCTCTAAAATAGCCAGGGATTTCTTTATCTTTTTGGGTTTGGAGCCACTGGGCTTGTCCT
The DNA here is from genome assembly GCF_059467195.1 of Physcomitrium patens. Taxonomy (NCBI): domain Eukaryota; kingdom Viridiplantae; phylum Streptophyta; class Bryopsida; order Funariales; family Funariaceae; genus Physcomitrium; species Physcomitrium patens. The sequence goes on along the minus strand of NC_143410.1, from coordinate 22,593,968 downwards.
CGGGTTTCTTCTTCTTGTTGCCCGGTTTTTCCATGTCAAGCGGATTGCCACTAGGAATAAACCCTGAACCTGCTACATGCGACTTCAGCACGGCGTTCCGTCGCGTTAAAAAATCACGCCTAAACTGGGGAGTAAGCTGGACTAAAGCTGCTTTTTGCGAGCTACGTGTGAATAAAGGGTTCTGGGAGATTATATACACAGGTCCCGTCTCTGCATCTGCAGCAAACGCTCCACAGAGATAATGCGGTTGCCTGTAGCGGGAGCCCTCCTTGATAAGTGCCTTCTCTGTCAGCTGTTAATACAACCGCACGCGTAGGATGAGGTAACCTACAAGTCCCAGAGATACAATAACCAAATAAAAAAAGTACCTACTAGAATAAGTTACAACGTTAAAGAACAACAAAACGAAGCTGCAAATGCATTCTCATGTAAGAAATATTTGATTTATGGGCTATACAGAACAATGATTTTACTCTTTAGAATGTCACACTTGGGAGGTTTCATTGTTTAATGAGGGGCACTGGAAGGAGTTCAAGAACCTGAAATTGAAGGACGTTGCCATCAGTGCCACAATAGGCCACCAAACCTGTAAAAGAAGGACAAGACAGTTAACTTGTAGTATTTCGATCGCAAAGAGAGGCGAGTACAGAACCTTCACTATTCACGTGGTCTTTACGGCGAGGTAAAAGTACTTGCCTGACGCTCGAGAAACATGTACACCCCACATTGCATAATAGGATGCATAGTAACTCGCAAGACCCTGGGTCGGCGTGCCCGTGTAATGTTTTCCTGTAACTGCAGTGTCTGTGGCAGCTTTATCCAAAGACAAGACTCGCACAGAACCGTCGTCCATTGTTATCAGCATACACCTAGTAAAGCAAAACCCAAGTCAACCGAAGCTTAATTACAACAGAATATTAATCCAAAACAAGTGTAACACAACAGGCAACAGGAGTACTTTGTAGCATTTAAACATTCACCTCGGGTCCGACACCCAGTCAATGCCCGTGACAACACCTCGCGATATTTGCAACTCATAAACAGGTTGGTAGGGGTCTCTGTAGTTTCAGACACCAATTCATGTTAGATTCCACATTTCCAGTAGGACAATATTATTAGACTTGTCTAAATGAACTCCATGACCATCATACTTGAAGGGTAGAGAGGAAAACCATAAGTTGCAGGTTTTGCGATCAGTAACTGAAGCTCAAGTACCCACAGAAACAGCGTAAGAGCAGTCTGTAAGAGTATTAAAACTTTTCTATGTATGCATACTCCAATGCAGAAAGTTGTACTGGTTACAGGCCATCAGACCTTAAACGCCCTTCATGTATTGTATAGACAGAAAATTTCAGCACCAGTGATGAACAATATGTTGAACATGTTGAACATCATCATGGGCAACTCACGTGCTAAACCTAGAGGAATAAGTCAGCGTGTTGAATTTGAAAAGGAGACTTAATATGAGAGTTTAATCAAAGGGGCATTCAAGTTACAGGTCAATTACTGACCTCAGATCCCAGAATCGTATCCAGCCACTGTGTCCAGCTGTGGCTATCAAATGCTGTCCAGCGGAACCACTGCCATAGACTCCAGAAATTGCATTGTCAATAAGTCTTACCTCTCCTAAGCAAAAGGTAGCATATCACACAAATGCACCCAATGCTGTTGTATAATGAACTCTCCCAAACTCAAACACGGAGAAGGTCAGCCATTATTCTTTGACATGAGAATGCAGAAAATACCAGCCTCCAGGTGCCCAAGCAATTGTTCGTAATGTCATAGAATCAGCTGTGAAGAAAAGGAGCGGCCTACTCTCTGCAGCGTATAGCACAGTTTCGTTAGGTATAGTTATCCTACTCAATTTTTCAAGAGAATACTGGTTGATAGCACAATCACGATGTGATGTATAGTATTCCCGTTGAGAGATAAAGAAAAACATATTTAAAAGGACGAATTTCAGGAGCTGAATACACTCGAAAAGCACAGCTACTTGTTTACTTCAAGACTTTACCTTCAAGAGGTGTAGGATATGGGAAAACTCTGAAGACAGCCACCTGCAACAAGGTATAAAATTACCAGCTGAATAGCACAACACAATCCGCATGGAATGCGTCACCACTAAATCAGAATGGTTATCATAAGTAAGGGCAGAGTAAGTAAAAATCATGAATAAATGCAACTCACAGTTCCATCGTGGCAGCCGACAAGCAGCATATCATGTGGGGCCCACGTAGACCATTCCACAGCAAGTGGGATGCTGCTAAAAAGACATTGCGATTGTCAAGATCTTATCATACAACTTCTAAAATACGACAACCCAATCACATGTCGTCGATTGCTTGTCACATCATGTGGATAAACAACTCTAGGAAAATTTATCATCTATGCAGCCAGACCATGCTAACTTTGAGAAGAAAATGAAAACGAAAAACCTAGTTAAAGAAATAAAATACTAGCAATAAAATACGATACAAAGGGGATTAAAGAAAATGTAAGTACTAGTCACAATTTTTTTGTTGGCATCCATCTGCCAACAGTTAGGGAGATAATAAGCAACGAGCATCGCACCTCTTATGTCCGTTGCTTTGAAGTTCTGAGCTGTGGAAGATTGGATTTATTTTTATGATCGGGGGTTCATCTTCCTTTTTCTCCAACTGGTAAATTCCAGATAACTCCCAGATACTTGGTAATGGAACATCAAATCTATTTGCAAAAACCAGATTTGATCTCAATACTCTCATGTGATTGACGTCAAAAAAACCGACCAAATACAACTTCACTCACCACACAGCTAAAACCAAAAAGTACAATCATAAAATAGAGAAGTAAATACCATCATTTTGATTTCTTCCGTTCTTAACTATATATCTGAGAAGCCATGCGTCTTTAATGACACCTATAAGAGGGAACTTACCATATTCGTTAGAAAAGGATCACAAAGAAGGGGAAAACAACTTAAGCGTGTTTAATACATCTGAAATTACTAAGTCTTGTCACAATGATGAGAGACAGAAAATACACATTGGTGCAGTTTAAGCGTTACATTTGCAGAAATGTTTATGACGCTGAGGAAATGAATGAAGTACTCACACTTGAACTGATCCATCTCCCAAAATAGCAGCCAGAAAACCGAGTCTTATGCTCGCTCGACCATCCAAATCTTCCGTAGACTCGCAAGTGCTATCCACCTCTGCCACAGGTCGCCATTTTGCATCCCATGTAACTTCACCTTCATGTACAATACCTAAGATCATCTTTGGCAGCACTTCAGGAGACTTTGAGAGAGAATTCTTATGAGATGAACGAGAGGCTGCATCCCGCTTAGATTTTGCTCTGCCCTTTACATAGACAAGCAATGTTTCAGGTGGAGACCCTGGTTTAATGTTATCAGCAGGACCAACGTCTTCCGCATCAGAAGTTTCAGCCTCGAGTTCAGAGGACTTTAAGGTGGTCTTTCCACGACCTCTCCCTTTCCCTCTTCCCTTCCCTCGTGCTTTCTCTCTCCCACCCTTAGTCAAATTGAAACCAGTCAAGGTCGTGTAAGTATCCACTGGAGAAGCACTTATATTTGGCTCTTCATCTGAGAAGCCATCATATGTAGCTCTCCTTTCTTTGCCTCTGCCCCACTTTCCCCCTCGACCTTTAAGCCTTCCACCTCTTGAACCCTCATCCAAAGGAGTATTTGACATGGCATCACCCCCATTGTTCTCGTCGACCAAAGTCGACTTCCCTGGCCTGAGATCAATTGCCCATATTTGCAACAAACCTTTCCCATGCAATGATTCGCCGAGCCTATGATGTGGCGATTGTCTTGGGTGTGCTCCTACCACAAGAAACTGAGAATGGACCACACGTATTTTCAGCTTACGACGTTCCTGACAACTGGACATAAAAGTTAAATGTGATGACAAATATCGCATCAGAACGAGGCGAAGAAACAAGATGTAGGTGCTGAATACAGTACGCCTCAAAAATCAGCACCTCATTCTGAATGACCTGAGACGACCATCCGGGTCTACGAGGACACCAGTCCAACGTCCATACAGATCCACCGACAAAAAAGACAACATCCGCGCTGTTCATCCAGTACCACCAAAAGGGTGAGCAACGTCTGGTAAGGTGTCAACGGCCATAATTGAATTCAGACTTCCCTATGTTCGAGAATTATGAGAAGATGACTTTGCCTTCGCTTGGGTGACCTTAGTGCAACGCCAAGCTAAGAAAAAGAAAACCAACCAAAATACGGGTCATACACCTCAAAACCCAAATTTAAAATTAAATACAAGTTACGAGAAACTGACCATGTACTTTTCATTCCAGCGCCATTTTTGGAACCACTTGAAGGCTGCAAATAACAGACAATCAGTATGTGGTGAAAGTATTACAGGCATGTAGCACCGTTTACGAAATTGAAAAAAATTAAAGAACTCAAAGATGCTGAAGTAACCTAATACGTGACTTACATTTTCCACAGCTTCGGAACCAAAGAGGGACAATCCAGGCCTCGTTGCAGCTCCCAAGACATCGCCTTCTTCATCCTCCATTATATAGCACAAACCCGGTGTCTGCTCGCCAAAGCCACATTCTTCCAACCAGTCCCTAAAATGAACACCCAAGTAGAACTCCTGAAATCAATAAAAAAAAAAAAAAAAAAAAAAAAAAAAAACATCTATCTAACATGCAAACCGCCATAGATTCTATCCCTGTGAATGTTAAACCAACTTCATCGCCTGCTCAAATGAGTAAGGGTTCACTATTCGGTTCGTATGATTCACTAGACACTAGCTCATCATACCAACTCAACGCAAAGCACTGAAAGTAATGACTCATGCTGCACATTTTGAAGACCCGATCCCCGTACTGCAAACATACATACTCGTAGAACGAAAATATTTGTATGTTCTTTTGTCACTAGTCCTCGCAAGCATGCTTATGGCGCTAAAATTCACTAAAATTAACACTGCATAGAAACAAATAAGATTACATACAAGCGGCCAACACCATGAACAGTCTCTTGAAACAATTCTATACATGTTCACGATGTCCACGGGCGAAAATCCACAACGAAAGTCATCGTCAAACGTGAAAGTTGCCCTAAGATGACAACTATTTTTACCTTAACGAGACAATGTACATCACAATTCGAAGTAGGACCAACTTAAGGTACAACGGATAGACAAACACAATTACTCTCCATTTGTATCAAAGAACAGAGGCTCACTAATACAGTGTTGTCAAACAATAACAAGAATCCAACACCATAGGAGATCGCACACAGGTAACCCTAACACGAAAATCGAGGTGCCGGTGTGACTCGCCTGGCCACACACACCAAGTGATGAAACTTGAAATTTCATAAAGTCTCCCAATTATTTCAGTAAAATGCTCAATGACCGAAAATGTACTCACACCACCAGTTTAACATGTCTAGATGCTAATGAGTACACACTATCCGTGAAGTCAGCAGTTCATTGTGTACGAAATTATCAGCAGGGTCGAGTTCAGTTCGTGAAACTTGGACAAGATCCCCAAGAAAACACAAATCTCGGCGGTCAGAAAGAAAACAAGTCCTACATGAACCATCAGCTCGTCACGAAATGTACCAGACAGTGCTAAGTCAAAGAATGTCGTGATTCTAAGCCTTCTCCGATCAGGAAAAACAGAGATCGCACTCTTATCCATTGGATTCGGTACATATCCAACACACTAAACCCACGATAACATGATGTTGGACGAATCTCCTAATCATGAGGCTAAAGCTGAATTCATCACTACGTCTTTAGCTATTAACAAATTTGCTGGATTAGCCCAGCTAATTCAAACTAGAATTCCACAAGAAAAAGTAAAAAAATTCCTGTCCTTTAGATCTCAAGCTCGACTGCTTTACATCGCCAATAGATACCCAGGGATTAACATTATTGCATGTGCAAAATATGACCTCCATGTCACTCCACAGCGCAATGGACGAATCACTCGCACACGAAACATGTCTCAGTTCAGACCAATCCTACCATCCAACTAAATTCAGCTCATACAGCAGTGCTGCTATCAAGATGTCAACTCAGCGACAACCCTAAAACCTGGACTGTATCTCAACTTGCTCATAATTCCATCAATCTTGTAAAGAAATCAACCCTTCCAGCACAAATGGAATAAAAATCAGAGGAGATTTTGGAAGTCACTAGAAGAACAGAGCAAACTCACGGCTGCAAAGACATTTCCGACAGCCAACGCATTGCAGGATCAATATCGTCCCCTCCATCTGGTCCTCTGCCTTCCATACCTCCACACAACTCCAAAACTTCGGCTGCTCCAATCCACCTCTACAAATCGGTGGAGGCTGAAACACTAGATCAATGTGAGCGATCTTTGTTGTCTTCAAGCCTATCACGACGAATCGACCCCGCTAGAAACCGTTATGCTTCATACAAGCTTGAAAAGAATACAGACTACGAACTGAAACCGAAACCGAGCACACAACCAGAAAAAAGCAAAATGCTGTTCCAGGCCTCGCCTCCGTCGACGCTCCGTTGAATCCCCGTCGTCATATCGTCGGTCCTGGGCAATGCTCGTCGACGTGCTCCGTCCCTTGACTGTGGTACTGATTACTGCTTAATTCATTTCATTATGGAGCTCAGACACATAAAATACATCATTGTACGTGGTTTTAAATAATGGGAAGAAAGAAATTGGATTTCTCTTTAATAAATTGAATACACCCTCCCCCCTGTTTTAATTTTGAAGGCATTAAAGTAAATTTTAAAAGTCAGTATTTAGCTTTTATATTTATACATAATGAACATCAACAAGTTTACAATTTTAAGTAATTTTCTTAATTAAAAATAATTAATAAAATTATTTAATATATTTGTATTTAAAAAAACACATTCTAAATATAGATATAAAGTAACAAGCATTTACAAGATATTACACAAAACATGAAATACTATCCATTTTAGTCTAATTGGTTTTATTACCAGTTTGTAATGTATATATTCTATGAAAAAGAAAATCTATTTTCATGACTTTATGTCTTGTATAATCTTTGAATGCACATAAAAAACTATGAAAGATTTATTTTTAAATAAACGGCATTTTTATAGAAAAAACAAACAATTAGATTGTTAGAATTTTTTATTGTTAATTTGTATTTAAAGTAAATCTTATTCTTAAATAATTGAAATTATAAGCCAGATATCTATTTTAAATTATATGTAAATTACTTGTTCCTTTACTTGTAATATTTTAGCAGTATTAACCAAAGAATATTTTCTTTCTCTTTAACATATTTAATAAACTTTATACATGAAGGTAGGTTGGTGTTTGAATCTAAATTTTAGCTAAAATTTTGTAACAAAACTATTGACCATTTCTAAATCTTTTCTATCTTTAAGCTAACTAGAAAAAATTGATTCTACTTATAACAAAAATTTAATAATATTATAAATTTTTTATAATTAAGTTACCATATAAATTCAACAAGAAAAAATAATTAATTAAATAATAAATATAATACGAAAAATATTATATATATATATAATATTTTTCATGTTATATATATATATATATATATATATACATAATATGATATTACTAATATATATGATATTTTTTGATGTATGATATTTTTAAAGTATCAAATTTGACTTTAATTTTCATGGAGTTGTAGAAACAATAGATAAAATTGTAGTTGCAATGGCAATAGCCTTTATATACTATTTGCTATTGCCACAACTTGCCATTTACTACATGCCATTCACATCTTTTTTATTTCTAAATAAAATATGTATAAGTTAATTAGTAATTTATTTATTTTTATCTATTTAGTATTTGGATCCTAAATAATTTGAATGGATATAATCAAAATATTAAGACAATTTTTTTATTAGAATAAAAAACTAAAGAAATATATTGAGTGGGAAATAGATTTGGCTAGCAATAAGAAAATTTGTGGTGGTATTAGTAATACTCTCTTTCTCTCCATTTGTATATACAAATAGTTGCAATTTACAACTCTCATTAATCTCTAGAAACTGATTGCAAACTTTATAAAATATAATTTACAAGCATTAATTTTGTATTAAATATTTATATTGAATTTTTGTATTTAATGTATTGCATAGTTTAATTAGGGATAAATGGCACTTACATGAGGTTATCGGAAATTTGGTGGCAATTCCTATGGTAGTAACTCGAGCCCATATGAAATGCTTGGATTATCATTGAAAACAATAGAATTGGATAATATCCAATGCGTAACTGAGATAATCAGAACAATTTAATAACCGGGTAGAATTTGCCTGTTTTAGGAAAATCACTTACACTATGATTACACCGAGGACTTGATGGAAGTTGTTAGAATAATAGTAAAAATATTTTTATTAAAAAATGACTGGGAACGGGCAAAACAACACCTAATCAATGGTACTCTCTTCTGCTTTCTCCATCCAGGCTGTAAATTATACAAAATATTATAATTCAAAATCCATTACTAACATGTATTCATAAAGAAAATGTAAAACCCAAATACCCCTTTCATTCTTGTTGAACAAGTCCCCACCTTGTCTGCAGTAACCCAACAGATTCCTCCACAGAATAGAATTATCTGCCCACTTTCGGCAGTGGAACATCGCCCATCAAAAGCTCCCAATGCCCGTCCCCCTGGTGCCAATCACTGTCAAAAAGAACCGTTCCCATGAGGTTCGCCCCAAAAAGGTTAGGGAACAGAAACCCTTGGACTAGATTTGGATTCCCCCGGATCCAGATATGAAGTTCCCAGGCCTCTGTGGAGCCAGTCTTATGCCCGGACTTGATTCGGCCCTGTGGCCCCTATTGATATCTCTCCCTCCCCACCCAATTGCCTTCCTTCTAAAGGGGCAGTATCAGGCGAGCCATAACTTTCCTCCCTCCCTTTTCCTTTTGTTGTTTCCTTTTCCGTCTTTATGTGTGTTTTGCTTTGGTTCCCAATCAAGTGCCCCTGCTCAAATGAGGAGTTGGCTTGTGGGTTACTGCTCCCCAGGGATGAATGCCTGGCTGTTGATTGTTCCCTTTTGACTCTCATCTCCCCTTTGTGGCTCCTCCACAAGCAATGCAAGCAAGCCCATGGGATATTTGTTTGTGTGAGTGGAAGGAAGAGTTTTCCTAAAGGAATGCCCACCAATCACCCCTCCCCTCCCCCCACCCCTACAGGGTATTTTCTGATAAGGTGCATGTGGCTTGATGGGGATGGTAGCCCTTGCCTTGTGGCCATGTATGTCCACAGACAAGTCAGTCAGGCTGTCCCTGCAGGCTTGCATGGTGTATGGATAGATAAAAGTATGGATGGAGGGGATCGATGAAAATCCCTTCTGGCATAGGCCATGGCTTGAATTTTCCAGATGGTGGGTATTGACTGGGGGGGGGGCATGACATGGCACAGCATGGCTGAGTTGGCAAGGGTACATGATAAGCTGACGGGGCAGTTGCCATGTGTCAAGGTTGTTTGTTGTTGTTGTCTGTATTATTCATGTGTTTCAATTTTTGGGGTTGAAGACCAACTTTGAGTGGTACTGTCTTTATATGTAGACCTGGCTACAAATGCTTGAGACTCATTAACCTTGCAAATATGAAGAGGAATACAATGCAATTAGCAACATAATTCATTTATGATTCACATTCTACTCTATGTATGGTAATAATAATAATAATAATAAATAGTAGTGATTTAAAAATGGAATGGGAAGAAATTAATAAATGTTACAATGTAGGCATGTTTATTACATGAAATAATAAGAAGGTGAGGGTGATAGAACAATCAAAATTTGTTTGCTTCACAAATTCATTAGCTTCAGGAGTTGCACAGTATTTGTTAAGACTTGGCTGAAGTACAAATCACACAAATGCAAACACAATGCTTTCAAAATAACAATTGTCAAATTGAGATTAAAGAGGTGAATGTATTGCTGGAGAGCAAAATTTTGACAGGCAAAGGATAGCATATATCCTTGTGGAGGGACATTGGGATCAGCTGTGGACACGACATGACATGCCACTGCAACATAGAAGTGTCAAAGAAGAGATGGTAGTCATCATAATCAATCAAAATCAATAATCACAAATTTGGAATACCAAGTCAACGTTCAATTACTTTACAATGTTGATGATTGCAGACACACCAAATACATTGATATTGATAGTATTATTCACTCTTACTCATGCCATGTCCCAAACCATAAATGAATAAATAAATAAATTAATTAATCAATCAATCAATACACAAAGTCTGTATCTGCATGCTTGAGAGATTTGCATTTTTTTTTCGAAAGGGTAAAAATAAATTACACATATTAATTTCTTAATTGAATAAATTTGTGGAAAATTTTGATTATCCTCAGATGGGTTAAAGCTACCAATGATATTATTCAAACTGAAGATGGGAAAATTTGTCATCCAATTCCAGATTGTACTTCCACTCACTGTATCAAACAACAGCAGATTCATTATTCTTATTATCATTATGATTATGTTGTTTTGAAGGTGGGTTCAGCAAGTTCTTATAAAAATCACTTCCACCCAATTACAATTCTGTTAAAATGGTAGCAGAACAGGACTCAGGCTCTAAGGCCAGCAAAGCTTGAGGGGGAAGGGAAGCAAGGCAGTGTGTCTGTAGAGTGAAACAACGGGGAAGCTAAGCAAAGGGAATATATTTCCTGCCCTTCCCTTTTATTCTGGGGACGTGAACACGAAAAGAGTACAAATTCCCCAACCTAGAGGGAAACAAAATAGTACAAGAAATCTGGCAAACTGGGAGATGAGGAACAAGTGTTGGAGGAGCAGTAGAAGAGGCCACAGTAGCTCATGATGAAGTGTTTGCTTTGGACACTCTTGTCCACATAACAGATAGAAAGTCGTCGCCAGGAGGCAGGGAGGTGGCCTCCGGGCGGAACGGGCCGGGCCGGGTGGGGCCATATGGGCATGGGCATGGGCTTTGCAACTCGTCCCGAGGATTTCTCCAAGCTCTCGCCGCTACAGCACAAGGCCTGAGTTCTACAAAAACTTCTACATCGGTCTCTCCCACCTCCCATCGTCTGCACTGCTGTTGTGCATCCCGTTGAGGATTTTCGCAGCTCGTTTGCAGCGCTGCTCACCTTGTTGCGCAGAGCGTGTTTTTATCTCCTTAATTTTAATTTTAATTGGATGTTTTGTCGTGGATTTTCTCGGACTAGATCGACTGGGATTTCAAGGAGCTTCTTCATCTTAGAGGTGTACAGTGCAGAGGCAGCCTGGTTTTGGGGACAGCAATCTGTGTCGAGAGTGTTGAGCTTGTTGAAACATTTGATGACGGATTTTGACACGTTTGCGCGTCGATCGTGCACCTGTGGTTTTGATCTTCTCGTGGCTAGCGTGGGTAGTGTTTGATCTTGAATATTGGAGAATTGCGTTGGTTTTTGGTTGTGAAGTTCTGGAACGACTACCTTTCCGTCTTACTTTAAGTACAGTAGTGAAGATGCCTTGCCTATGTGCGCCTACCACCCACGCCGGGTCGTTTCGGTGTCGTCTGCACCGTTCGAATTCCAGAAGCCAGCGTTCCATCTCCATCAGACCTACATCCGGCGAGGACTTGGAAATCTCGACGGCTTCCTTGATTGAGAACTTTTTGAGCACGAGAGAACAGAAACCGAACACGAAGCCCGTGAATTCGTATCCCTCTCCTCTGCGCACTTCAAATGCAAGGAGCTCAGTGAAAGGTGGCAGCAGGTTGAGACATATGGTGAGCAGCTCGGATGAGGAGGACGAAGTGATCAAGCCATCCGTCCCTGTGTCGTAAGACTCTACTGTCCCGTACACTGCTCCGTAGAAGATATTTCTCTGATCATCTTCATAAATTTTAGAAAGAAGATGGCGTAATTCATGGATTGAAGCATATTTTGTTGCATTGTGATTGGCTACGATTTGTTCGGAGCGTCTTACGATGCAGTGGTGCACAATGCAGAGAGCACATGTCCACAGGGACGGGGGGCAGCTACTCTCCAGCGCCTGGAGGGCGAGTCGCACTGTTTAGGATGATGAAGACTGGCCAATTGGCTTCTAAGATATATGCATGAATCTGTCAATCTTCGGTAGTAATCAATACCAATGTATGATATCCTCGCCCACGTATTGTAATTAACTAGAGATTGTATTCCTTTTCCGATCTTAAAAAATGTCGGTATAAAAATTAGTAACTGCTGTATAGCATTCCTGAGCCCCTTTTTACCTCTTTGTCCGTTTCTTTCCGAAACTAACTGCTCAGGTTTTCATCATCCTCTTGTAGAAATATTTTTTAGAGATCAGTATTTTAGAACATTATCTAAATAGAGAGCAATAGTCGATGTCGTCGCAATGAGAACGAGTTTTGTAAGAAGAGCAGGCACCTTGTGTGCTCTTTTGCGTGATCAATTATGAAGTTGGATAATAGAAAATTTGTTGACTCTTCTGTGCACATCTTTGCAGCCATTATTTTTACAGGGTTTGTATCTGTGGTTTATGCACGTTTGCGTGAGATCGTATGTTATCTTGGATGTCCGGTCAGGTTGCCAAGTGTCTGCAGCTTAGTGCGCTTGAAACCTATGTGATCTTAATCAGACTATGCATGGGCGAACGATTATTACGCACTACATGACCGAGGGTTTACAGGTTCACAGACCTCAATTTTTTTCTCATACGTTTGGATGCTTTCCGTTCCGAGCTTCACTTGTGCCACAAAGTGGGCAGAATCACACGGCCTGTATGACTAGAGCATGAATTTTATGTGATACTTTTCATTCCGAGATATCGTTAGGTGTTTTCTCTTTCTTCCGACCCTTGCTCTGAAAAACGCTGTCTCCATTTGTTGATCAATTACTTCTTAGTTGTGTAAGAATGGATCTATGTGCATGTCAGATGCTACTCAGTTGGATCTTCTCACTTGGAAAATAGTTGATTATTTCCGGGGCGAAGATATTCTTGCGTAAGTGCAACTTATCATTTAGGCACTTACAACAGCTAAACACAAAATCGGAGTTAATTACTGAATTACTTGTATCTGTTTGGCGTATCCTCTTCGAAACGGTGTGGCTCATGCCACATTTGTGTATCTTACCACCGCATGGATATGGCGGACGCTTGGATGCAATCTGATCACTCGATGCTCTCAATACCTGGTTACCCAACATTCTTCCAGCGTTTGGTATTCTTTCATATGCGTTAGTTTAGAGCTTTCCGCACGCTAGTCAGGCAGTCAAGAGATGCAATCAAGCTAGGAAATATCATTCTGTAGCAATAGGTTTCTTCGTCTTAGCTCTTCAAGCGAGGGATGTTGAGATATTCAGAAGTAATGAAGTTGTTTTTTTACTTGTACTATCCAATTGTGGTACGTATACTCTATCTGTTAATCTGTCTCACGCAAATGTCGAGTTCTGAAGGCTGAATTTGAAAAGCAGCAGAATCTCTAGAGCATCTACTATACAAGATGTCTAGTCACCACAAATTCTCATTATTCTACTGTACATTTCAGTCCCAAATAAAAAAGGTCAGGATAAGTTCTGCTTTTCTTGCGCTTCAGGATGAAATTAGAGATCATTATCCCTACTGAGATATCACAACTTTTGTTCCTGTTTATTAAGTTACTTTTTCGAAGAGAGCCCACGTGCTTGCAGAGCGTGCTGGAAGTTGGAAAAGTATTTTGCAGGTCCTTTTGATCTATGTTAACTGAGGCATACCTTGCTCAGAGTGACCTCTAGTGAACCACCATTCTAATGTGGAAAGGGTAGAATTGAGCTGGACTGTTACAGTTTGAGATTCATCGTCTAATTAGCCTCCTGCAGAATTCCAGTAGCAGATGGGCTTGGGAGGTTTGACCCACCAGCCCACAGGAGTTTGGACATGGGGACAACCTCCCACATGCATTGAATGCTGAAGCCTTATTTTTCTTTCTTGCAGCAGCATATCCAAGGATCTGTGAGACTTTCACACTTGAATGTGGTATTCTCCCATACAGAGTATTCAGGTGATGACTAGGCAAGAGGTTGCCATGCCTGAAAAATGCTCATTTAAGTCTCACACCAATAGTTGACTGCAGCATTGGATGAGCAGAGTGAAAGGTGTGGTAACACTCCCAGCATCCAAGCACCCTTGTGGAAGACTGCAACTTTCAGGAAGCATGACTTTAATGTGAATCTTGTAAGCCCTTCTTGAGCTCCAAGTTTATCAATTGTGAACAATACATCAGAAATAAAGTAAAATAATGTACAGATGTATGTTTATATATGTGTATGTAATCTTTACCAAATTAGAAAGGATGAAGACATCCAAAACACTTTTTTATTGAGCCTCCACATTAAGTTTTTAGTCAACACAACCCAACAGCCCAATACCACAGATCATCTACTATCAATGTACTACCAATATGCCTATTGAAGAGTGTTTCACTTGAAAACCCTCAGTTTATCATAACATTGATGTTTTAACCAATTGCCCATTAAATGAAGTTTGTTCCAGACAGGAATATTCATTTTGTTATGATATGGAATAGTTTGGTGGACTATAATGATTGTGTGACTACAATAGTGATCATTTGAGAATCTTAATTATCAAATAGTATCTTTATCAAACATTAAATTACAAAATGTAAGGTTTTTTTTTAAAAAAAGAATGATATAAGTACATGAATTTTTATTCAAAGATATAATAAATTACTTACTTGATAAAATAAATTTTATAATTTAAAATTTAAAAATAAAAAATCTCTGCTTTAATGTTTATTTATTCACATAAACTATTATTTTTTAAACTTTACCAAATATTAAAGTATTTTCAATTATGAATTTTAATATTTCATATTATAAATTAACATTAAATTTAATAAATTTATTACCATCACAAAAGAAGTTTAAATACTATTAATCAATCACAGATGTTTAACATGTCAATAAGTTACTTGAAACTTTCATGTACAATTTTCAAGTTAATTTCTAAACATAATTATGATATTATTTTTTTGATTAGTTTCATTAATTTTTTAAGAAATTTCATTGCTGTCCAAAAACATAATTTTAATTAGTGATATCTCTTGTATAAATTTTTAAATCACCAATTACTTAAAAAATGAAGGAAAATTTAATTTTTTTTAAAATTTAAACATATTTTACTTATTTAATTATTGAAAAAAATTAATATATTATAAGTATCAAATATTTTTATTTTTATATACTTAAAATTCAATATATTTTATTTCTAATTTATTTTTTATAAGAAAAAGATATTTAAACTATTAAAAAACTATAGTAAAAATCTGATATTAAAGAACAGAAAATAAAAAAAAATAACATAACATAATAAGGATTTTTTGAAAAAAATAGAATGATTCAAAATTTCTAAAATACTTTGTTATTTTAAAATAATAAAGAAAAAAACACTTTGTATAAAAAATAAAAAATAAACTAAAATTTAATATTATAAATATTAATGTTTTAAAAACTCTTAATTATATAGATCTAATTAAAATTACATAACTATATAATATTTTCTATAATTATAGATAAATAAAAAATTATAAAAAAATTATAATAAAAGAAGATGTTAAACTAGTTATCATTAGATATATAAAATTAATAGGCCTATAACTAAGATTTAAGTAAAAAAAGACATTGAAAAATTCAAAGAAGTTTCCTATAAGTCATTTTGTTTATCATGTGACCAATTTGTACTACATGTCACCAATATGTGACAAGTGGCCAACTTGTTGGCCTGGTTTTTAACCTACCAATCATCTACAAATATGTATAAAGTAAAATCCGTATCTATGAAGCTTCTCCATAAGATATTATCAAATTTACTTCTACTTCTACTTCTATCTAACTCTTCTGATTTAGGTAAATATGCATGTCTTTGACATACAATAATCAACAATAAGACTATATAAAAATTTCTTAATGATAACAAGGTTTACATATTGAGTGTTTTAAATGTGATATATATTTTTAATGGATTTCGAGAAGTTTTTATAGCCAAATATTATACATATATATCTCATGCGTTTAATTTTAATTATTTTATAGAAAATATAGTGTGTATCTAATATAATATATTACTTTTATATTTACTACTAGTCACTTTAATAATAAAAAAAAATCTTACAACTTTTAATTTTTATATTATTTTATTGACCTTCAAACCTTATTATGCATCTTTTTATTTATAAACATACATTCTTTGATTGAAGTGATTATATCTTAAGTTAGTTTTTATAACTTTTTTTGTAATTAAATTTATTATAATTAATTTTGAAGTTTTTAAAATTAAATATTATATGTATATAAATTTTTAAAATTTAAAAAGTTAAATATATATATAAACTATATTAGGTTTTTTGAAGTATTTTTTATGAATTTTAAGTTTTTATTTTCTATCTACTATTATTTTTTTCTATTACGATATAAATATAAAATTAGAATATAAATATAATTCATATCTCTTATAAAAGTTTAATAGTTATAGAAATGGTTTTTTAATTTTTTTTTTTTAGTTGAATTTTTTTGATATTATTCTTTATTTATATATTCATATAAATTCAATGCATAACATACATTTAATTAAAAAAAAACTTACTTGAATTTTTAATTTTATTAAGTTTTTGAAAATATTTTTGTTTCTCAATTTTTCTTAAAAGTTACAAATTTTTTAATAAATTGAATAATATCTTATATATGTATATATATATATATAATTTGGTGGTGATTAAAACATACATATTTATAAAATGATTAAAAATATTAAATTATTTAATATTTTTTTTGATCTTTTTTATCTTTGAATAAATAAAATTAAAACAATATAAGTTTATAAATAAAAAATACTGTATAAAAAGCTTATGCATTTTAAAACCTCTAATATGCTTAAAATTTTGAATCACCTTTTAAAATTTATACTTTTTTTTTTGTAAAATAAAAATTATTTTAATATATTTTTATTCAAGAATTAAATTTAAAATAAGAATCTTATAAATAATTTAATTTTTAAAATTAAATTTATTAATTTTAATACAAGCAATAAAATAATGATTTTAATACAATTGATTAATACAAAGAAAATTTGTAAAATTTTATCTTCTTAAAGTAGTTTTTAAAGATTGGTTACTCTCATCTAAATTGTAAAACTACAATAATACTTGATATAATTTTATATAATACTTATTCCTAATATATATATATCATTATATAAAATTAAGATGTGTGCAAGTACTTATATGCAATATAGCTACATGTTTGGAATTAGAGTGTCTACATATATAGAATACACAAGCTTAATAGAAATATAGAACCATAAGTTTGTTGGAAACTTTAATATTATGCTCAATTTAATCTCCATTGTTCATAGTGTTACTTTGTTTTTGTCTCTTGTGCAAATTGCTCTCTACTACTTGATGGTGTTGATATTCTTTGTACAAATTATATTAGTTCTAGGACTTAGAAATACCACAAAATTAATTATATTCATCTTAAGAATCCAATATATCTCTCTTCATAGTTTTAGAAATTTTACTACTTTGTTCTATTGCTTTCTTTAAGTTAAGACACATGTATAATTGTTCATTGTCTCAATAAATTTGAATGAAGTTCTTATTTATATTTTTTATAATATAATATAATAATATTATTTCATTCTATTTTATTTTTTATTAAATTAACTTAAATCATATTTAGAAATCAAATTCCTGATTTAATTTCTTTTTTATTTTTATATTATTTTATTAATTAATCTTTGTATATGCTTTAGAGTTATATTTTAAGATTTTATTTATTTATTTTTCATTGATTATTATCAATTAAGCTCACTAGTCTTAATTAGTATTATTTTATATATGCTACCTTAATTAAAGATTATATCTTAATTCTTTTCAATATGGTTATTTTTTATTTTTTATTTTTTAATCATAGAATTTATTAAATTATTTATTAATTATAATAAATTTACTAAAAGAATCATCTATATTATATGCAAAGTTTCAAGGATAAGAATTCAAAAAAGATATAGTAGCAAGTGAGATATGTATAAAAGAGAGATGACAAATTGAAATAAAAAAGTTTATTTTAAAGCAAAGATTTGCTTGACTCTTTATCTTGTTTTGATAGATGTTGTTCATGAAAAGCTTTAACCTTTTTTGTTGCATTTACAAGATTCTTTGTTGGCTCTCACGTACATTTATTAATATCATATCTTCACTAATAAATAAGATATTTTAGCCTGAATCAATGTTTCCTTGAGTCTAAGACTTCTTCTACTTCAAATTCTAAGTTATTATCTACTTCTACAGGAGGCAGTGGCATTTATCTTCTTCTTAAGATATTCAGTATCTTATATGACTCAAGAAAAGATATATAAAATATAAGATGGATCTTTATAAACTTCAATAAATATAATCAATATCCAATTAGATTGATTTCTTCATACATGAAAAATGGTCCAAATCTATGGTAATTCAACTTGTTTTAAGGCCAAATAATCTTGATATTATAGTGAAGTAAATATAACATATTGCCAATGTAGAATTAAGATTTTTTTTATGATATGTTGTGTAAATAAAGATTTTATACACAATATATTGAGTACTACAAACCAATTACAAAATATGTAATCTAAACCAAACACAAATACACAGCCAACATACTTTCAAGAAAAGATTAAAAATATATACTAAATTAAGTCAAGCTATCTCTCACACCACAAAAGAAGAATCTAAAAATATAAGTATAAAGAATAGAAAAAAATCCAAAGCTTTATTAAAATGATTAAATCATCATAGTTAAACAAACTATTACAATAAGTTCTCTCTCTCTTTCAAAATCACTCACAAGACTTGACTTAATAAGAATATCAAGTCTATGATTTTTTTCTATCTAAGTATTCAAACCTTACTTGATATGAATAAAATCAACTAACGAAAAAACTATCAATAGATGCAAAATCACTAATCAAACTAAACTACATATATTTGACAAGATTTGGTACTCTATGCCATATCACGTGGCAATTGTTGTATAAACAAAGATTGTTATACACAACATATTAAGTGCTACAAAGAAATCACAAAGTATGTAATTTAAATCAAATACAAATATACAACTAAGATACTTTCAAATATCCTATTAACTGATTAAGAGCCCCTCCAGTCAATTAAGACCATAAAATATACATTATTAAAGATAAGTGCTATAATAATGTTGTTGCCAAATTATACTCTTTCAAATCATTTTTGTAGCAACTAGACCACTTAAAAGTATGACAATTATAATAGAATAAATCTTCAATTTTCATCAATAAATGAAGTATATCTTGAAGATTTCTTATAATGAGGATAAATCTAACTTCTAAAAGACGAGCTAAAAGAGGTGGTCATAAATATGTAATATGCCGCCTATATTGGCATTGATTATATAAAAACATGGTAGCAATTCTTCTCTTCTCACTACATACAAAACAAGGAAGGCTAATTGCTACAATTCCCAATTGAGGATGTATAGAATCATCAACATGAAGATGACAAGGAGCACAATCCTTTGAATTCTCTTCATAATTTTGTCCATCTTTGCTTTCCAAGAATAAAATACCACAAGGAGTACATCCTTTCCTTGCCTTAATATCAAGTTTTGTAGGCATTTCACATTACAAATACACATAATCTCTTTTAAAGAATCTTTACAATTGAGATTGATAAGATTCACTAAAAATACAAGGATATTGTAAAGTAATATAATGTTGAGGAATAGATAAGTTCTCCAAAGCCATAGACATGACTTTCTTAAAGAACTCTACTTGATTATGTAGACATTAAGTCCAAACATTAAAATCATGTAAGTCTACAATTGGAGCTAGCTTCTTACATATTGAGCTAGTTAGAACTGACTTATGTCTATACAACATTTAATAAGGACTATAAGATATCAAAGATGCTTATCTAATAAAACAATAATCCTTTGCAATCCATGGTAATATCAAATTCTAATCATGATGGTTGCTATGATGTAATTTATACTTTTGTAAACCATGTTTGATAGTCTAAACAATCTATTAAGTTAAACCATATATCTCATGATGATTTCTAGAAGTGATTTAATGATCTATTAAAGTTTTAGTACATAAATTTTTAAATGCTCTAATAAATTCTCTTTCTTAATCTATTAAGATTAAATTAGGTGTTCCAAAATGTATTAATATATGATCAAGAAAAGCCATAGCTGCTAATTTTGAAGAATTTTATAATAAAGTTATAAATTTAATCTACTTACTAAAATTCTCTACCATTACCAACATATATTTATCTCTATGTGAAATAATAACAACTGAATTGACAAAGTCTAAAGACTAAGAATAATCCAAATCCATGATTGGTAAATGCTTCAATTGAGGTAATAAAGTGTTTAAGTTAAATCTAACTCAATCACACACTTCACACCAAGAAACATATGTCACCATTTGTTGATATATATTAGTCTCACAATATTGATTATGCAATATAAAATATGTCCTACAAATCTCAAAATGTCTAAACTCCTTATACACTTGCAATATCAAAGAGGCTCTTTGATTTGGCCATGAAATTATGTACCTAGTTTTATTAGGCTACATACAAAATAACAAATTATTCTTTCAACTAAATCTTGTTATTTAGTGATTAATCATATTTTTTTTTACATTAGAGATAATTAAAAAAATGTTCCTTGTTGAAGCTTGTAGAAGACTATAAAATCCTCTCATATCTTACTAACTACTTAATTCTTATTCAATTCATCATTTAAATTTTGAACAAGAACCACAATTATAGAACTTAATATCAAAGTTAAATATGTGGCTGCATGCCACATATGGATTGCCTCTTTGTCGCAATCTCTATACCATTGAGCTTTGATTAAATCTTTTTTTGAAGGCAATAGATTATAAAAAAGTTTATAGGCATCTAAATTGCTAATGCCTATTGAATGCACAATCTCAAAGTAATATTCTTAAAGCAACAAAGTCCATCTTGCAAGCTTCCTGGTAAGCTTATCTAATTCCATAATCTACTTCAAAGATTAATGGTTAGTTATCAATATAAATTATTGACCATACAAGTAAGGTCAGAAGTAAGCAATGGCCTAAGCTATTGCCAAAGCTTCTCCTTCAGAAGATGAGTAATTAGACTCTACATTGTTATTGCTTTTAGAAGCAAATGCAATGACATACTTTTCTCTTATATCATCTTTTTGTATCAAGACTACTCCCAATCCTATTATATTCTAATCCATGTATAGTTGGAAATGTCTAATATTATTTAAACATTGAAGCATTGGAGTTGAACTTAACTTTTGTTTCAACATGTAAATTGCATGTTGTTGTTCATGGCTCCAAATTCATAGTTGATCCTTGCCTATGAGAATAGTTAAAGAATTAATAATTAAGCAAATTTTTTAACAAAGCTTTAGTATTAATTTTTTATTTTAAAAAAAATCTAAAGTAGTAAAATATCACTTAGTATCAAGATTCTTTGCAAGGCATCTATCTTTACTTCCTATATACCAAAATCTTCTAAAATAATCATATGATCCAAGTATGATAATTTTTCATAGAAGAATTTACACTTGCTATAATATAAACAAAATCTCTATTATTCTAATGACTCCAACACTACTTGTAAATATCTCACATGATCTTGTGGGCTGCTATTAAAAATAACAACATCATCAATGTAGCATCTATTAAATAACAAGCCAAATAAAATCTAGTCCATCATACATTGGAACTGAGTTGATGCATTTTTAAGATCAAATAAAAGAAACTTTTAGTTATAGAGTTAATCTTTGCTATCTTAATCAACTCTCTAAAATTTTATCTTTATTTAATCTTCAAAAAGTAATAGCAATTAATAATAAGTAGATTTTAAATCCAAAGTATTGCATATTTAAAAAAAAACATTATTGCATCAAATAATTCTTCTGGCATTGACATTGGATATCAATCAAACTTAATCTTACAATTAATTGTATAGTAGTTTTTATACATCTATTTTTTTTTTTTTCTAATTATCAAAATCATCCTTCATTGAAGGCATGACTATTGCACAAGTATATCCACCATTAGAAAGCTCAATCAAGCATGTAACCAATAATTCTTGAGAATGAGACTGAACATCAGCTTTTTCTAAGATAATAAGCTTGTAAGGTTGTCAAAAATTGGATGATCATCTTTTAACTGGGTATGAATAAGTTTATCTCTATAACTTTTAAGATTTTTAAGACTAAAGGCAAAACAATTGTAATACAAGCAAATAAAATTTTGTATATTTTATACTTTGATATCAATAAGATGTGGTCCTAATTCCAATGGCCAATCACAAAACTCTATAGTCTCCATTTTTACTAATGGAGCACCATTGCATGGTAGCACGATCTTTAATTGCTAATCTATTAAAGAAATAATTTCTATGCCTCAACATCCTCACTTCTAGGCAAATGAGGGACTTCACCACTATAATGTTTGTATAAATTGGCAATGTTGATAGAATATGGAATACCTTTCAAAAACAAATCTCATAAAAAAATCTTTTGAGTATTTTTTTTCTCATGTCTTTGGCAAAAACAAGAAAGACATGTTGAGCTTGTATCGATCACGGACACAAAATACAGACTTGAAATCTAAGAAGAAGTTTAAGAAGAAGTGGCAGAACTAGATTAAATAGATGAGTACAAGAACAACACCAGAAAGGTGAGCTAAAACTCCAAGAGATGTGTTGTCGAGACTAAAGAACTCTTCAGCCTCGATCCCTATATATACTCCTACTTAGGAAGCTTCTCGAGCTACTTCTATTAACTAGGAAGCTTCTAGAAGGTTCCAGAGGCTTCCTTTCTAGAAGGTTCTAGAAACTTCTCGAGCTACTTTTATTAACTAGGAAGCTTCTAGAAAGTTCCAGGGGATTCTTTTCTAGAAGCTTCTAGAAACTTCTCTTCTAGAAGGTTCCAGAGACTTTCTTTCTAGAAGCTTCTAGAAACTTCTCTCTAAAAGGTTCCAGAGGCTTCTCTTCTAGAAGGTTCCAGAGGCTTGTTTTCTAGAAGGTTCTAGAAACCTCTCTCTAGAAAGTTCTAAGGAATATGTCCCTAACATCATTCCCTCCTTTAGCTTCGAGGTCTCTGAGAAGCAATGTTGTTGATCAGTACCAACGCAAGAAAATGAAGATCTGTCGCATAACTTCTGCTATGAACTCCAACTGTTGTTCACGAGGCAAGTGGTTCATCGACCCTTGAAGCCAACGGTAGTGGCCCACGCCTTCGACTTCTGACCAAGCATGAACTTCCGTGTCCTCATTGTGAAATTGTCCTGCAAACACGCCTTCTGGTTGACCATCGTAAGCAGGCTCGATCTCAAATACGATCACCAGTGATCGGTTACTTGGTATCCTCCGTCGTCGTCAAGGTACATGTAGTTCTTCATCTCGGGGTCGCCTTCGTGAGCTACTCGGTTGCGATACTCTGACTGGCATAGTATCTATCTCTTGGCTATCCATATCAAAAGACCAAACTACGATCTATCTTGGAGAAAATAACTACATCAACTATGAATTTTGCTGGTGCTCTCCCCTTTTCTTATATTGTTGGGAGAACAAGCTTCAGAAAGAAGCTATCATCGAATTGATTTAGGTTTATCGGGATGTCGTTGATGAAACTCCTGTACCTTTTGTGGCGCATTCGTAAGATTTTCAGTTGGCTCCCACGTTCGCTCATTAATGTCATAGCCGCACCAATGAACAAGATATTCTAACTTTCCCCACCTTCGCCGTGAATCCAATACCTTTTCAACCTCGTATTCTTTGTGGTTCTCGATTTCAATACTAGGTGGCGGACATTGCACTCTTCCAGAAAAAGATGACTCTCGATAAGGTTCCAACAGAGAAACATGAAAGACTAGATGTACCTTCATAGAAGCCGGTAACTCCAGCCGGTATGCCAGTGGATTAATTTGCTTCTGGATGATAAATGGTCCCAATCTTCGATAGTCCAACTTATCACATGGTCGCTTGGTCTTGATATTTCGTCGAAGAAGCCAGGCTTTGTCTCCAACTTTGAAAGTAGGTGCTAGATTCCGAAATCTATCTGCAGACATCTTATAGGATTCTTGAGCGGATTGTAATTGAAGCTTCAACATAGTTTGAAGCTCTGATAGTTGCTTCACAAATCCTTCAGCTGCTGGATTGAAATTTGTTGACGAACTCAATAAATCAAGCTTCAGATGATACCCATAGTTGGAAAAGAATGGTGTTTGTTGAATCGACGCATGGAGGGTGTTATTATATGCAAACTCGGCTAGTGATAGATATGCAGTCCAATCGTCTTGCTGATAGTTGATGCTGCATCGTAAGTACTGCTCTAAGACTTAGTTCACCCGTTCCATTTGGCCATCAGTTTGACGATGAAAAGCTGAAGAAAGCTTGATATCCACCTTCAATATCCCAAAGAGAGATCTCCAAAACTTTGACACGAATTGGGTACCTCGATCTGATATGATATCATCTGGTAGTCCATGATATCGATACACATTATTGAGAAAGAGTCTTGCTGTGACTTCACTAGACGATGTCTTCTTACAAGGAACAAAGTGTGCCATCTTCATAAGCCGATCTACCACGACAAAGATGCTGTCAAATGAGTTTGATGATGGCAAGTCCGTGATGAAGTCCATAGAAATTGAAGACCATGGTCGACGTGGAATTGGCAATGGCTGTAGAAGTCCATAAGGGCGATGCCGAGGATTCTTAGATCTTGAACAGATGTCACAAGAGAGGACAAAATCTTTCACATCCTTCCACATTTGGGGCCACCAAAAATCTCGGGAAATAAGCTCCAAGGTCTTATTGAATCCAAAATGTCCCGCAGCTGGAAAATCATGGCGAGATTGAAGAACTCGGAGTCGTGCTAGTCCTTTTGGAATGTACAATCGCTCTTCAAAGTATAAAAGATCTCCCTCCACCTTGAACTTGTCGTCATTGGTACGTTGCTTGATATCAATGGCTACGGAATCTTTAATGGTCATAGCACGTACCTGGTTTAGGAAGTCAGCATCAAATGATACAATAGTAGCACAAAGTTGAAATCTCTCTGGCTTCAATAACGTTGTACATTGTTGATCAAACGCTACTTCTCCAGTCTTTGGTGCAAGATACGATCTCCTTGATAAAGCATCGGATAGTCCTTGCTGCCTTCCAGGTCGATAAGTGATAACAAAATCAAATCTAGATGGCGACATATTCCACCGAGCTTGACGTCGATTTAAAACTCGAGCCGTCATGAAATACTCCAAATTCTTGTGATCCGTATATACGGTTACTGGATGTGCAGCTCCTTCAAGAAAGTGACGCCATTCTTCGAAAGAATCCACTATAGCAAGAAGTTCCTTATCGTGGATCTCATAATTGATTTCAGCAGCAGAGAACTTCCGAGAAAAGAATGCAACTAGATGGAGCTTCTATCTTCACTCATTTGTGAAAGCACAGCTCCCAAAGCAAAATCTGAAGCATCAGTTTCTAAATAGAAGGCCTTTGTAAAGTCTGGATGTACCAAAATTGGAGCTGTAGTAAATGCTGTCTTCAAATCTTGAAACGCCTTCTCCGCCAAAGGTCCCCATTTCAACTTATCTTTGCATGTTAATCGAGTGAGAGGAGCAGCAACTTGAGAATAATTCTTGATGAAGATCCGATAGAAGTTAGCAAAACCAAGAAAGCATTATACGTCTCTAACCGTCTTCGGAACCTCCCAAGACATGATTGCTTCTACTTTCTTGGGGTCCATCTTCAAACCTTCTGTAGTCGCAATGAACCCCAAAAATTCCATCTCCGTCTAGTGAAATAAACACTTTTCTAATTTGGCATATAGTCCTCGCTTGCGTAGTTTCTCCAAGACCAAACGAACATGCTCCTCATGCTCTTCCTCGTTTTTAGAGAATATTAGAATAACGTCCAAGTAGATGACAACAAAATCGTCGAGGTGTTCTCGAAAGATGTCATTCATCATATGTTGGAAAACCGTTGGAGCATTGGTAAGACCAAAAGGCATGACATTATATTCGAAATGACCATACCTTGTACGGAATGCTGTCTTCCACTCATCTCCTTCCTTGATTCGTACGAGATTATAAGCTCCCCTTAGATCAATTTTTGTAAAGATCTTCGCACGTCCAAGTTGTTCTAAGAGACTAGAAATCAAGGGTAATGGGTAACGATTTTTCTTTGTTACCTTGTTGAGGCCTCGATAGTCCATACACATCCGTAATGATCCATCTTTCTTCTTCACAAATAAGATGGGTGCTCCAGCTGATGATTTTGAATGACAAATGAAGTTCTTGGCTAGATTCTCGTCGATGTACTTTCGTAACTCTGCCAACTCCGTTTGCAATAGATTGTAGATTGGGCCAAAAGGTGGTTGTACTCCTTCTTACAAATCTATGGCACAATCATATGGTTAGTGTTCCGGTAGTATGTCGGTGTTCTTCTTTTGAAACACGTCTTCAAAATCTTCATATCGCTCCGATATACTTACTGTTGAGATCTTCTCCTCGGTAGTTGGAGCCGCATAAATGACAAATGGAGTGCCTTCCTTAGATGATCTTATAAACGCTCTTGCTCCAATGAATAAGGATTTTTTTTTTCGAGGTTTTTTATTAGGTTTTTTCTTAGGTGGTTTTGTGGGAAAAGTCATCTTCCGCAACCTCCAATCTATCAATGGATTATGTTTTTTCAACCAAGAAAGACCAAGAATAATAGGATTTGATGGGGTTCTAATAATATTAAAAATAATATGACTACTAAGGTCTTTAAACGTTACTTCTATAGGTTTTGATTCATGGATGATGCTACCAGACAATAAAGGTCGCCCATCTATGACCTCAACATGAACAGGTTTTGATTTTTGTACTAAAGGGATCTTATGACGCTTTGTAAATTCTTCGTCTAAAAAATAAGCAGATGCTCCTGAGTCTAGTAGTGCTAAGGTTCTCAGTTTTTGAGGGCCGATAAACACAAGGATTGTAAAACAAAGGGCAGGTTGAACAGAAAGAAAGGAACCTGATTGTTGTTGGGATATTTCATTGTCGAGCCGCACGGTTCCTACTGTGGCTGGGCATCCTCGTTTTCCTGAACAAATACTCCCCTAGTCTTGACTATGCCTCGATTTTGCTTTTTGGGACAGTTTCCGACTTTGTGGCCTTCTCCACCGCAATACAAGCATAAATTTTCCTCCATATGTTGCTTTTTTTCTACTATAGTAAGAGATTTGATACGTACTGCATCAATTTGCATGTCTTCCACCTCTGAATGCGAATTCACACTGCTTGCCGACATAGTTGGAGCATGGCGAATTGTATGTTGTCTTGAGCGTTGGTCTTGGCGACGTTGGAATAGGCGATTATCGCACTTCACAGCTTGGCTAATGGCTTCATTGAGCGTTCGTGGATCAGGAAGAGTTAACAGCAAATCCTTCACATCATCTCTTAAACCCCAATAGAATTGACTCATCAACGCTTCTTCATCCCAATTGATGTCGCATACTAATTGCCTAAAATCCAAAGCATAGACTGATGTAGAACGCATCCCCTGTCGAGGCGACCAGATCTTTGTTGTAGCCCATCGAACCTTATCGTGTTCACCAAATGCTTCCACAAATGCTTCCAAAAAGGTTTCGAAGTTATTTAATATGGATGATCATTTCTCAAACAAAGGAGCAAATCATGATAGAGCTTGACCCATAAGTAAGGTTCCAACAAGCCCAACATGTGACTCCTCCGTTGGATATCGTTCGGGCTGTAAAACTGTTATCAACCTGATTTGATTGACGAATCCTCGAAACTTGGAACGTGTTCCATCAAACTTATCTGGAAGGCTAACTCGAGGCTTCTTATGTTGTAGAACTAGTGGTTCTTGTCGAACCTGAGCTAAAGTTGTTTCTCCAAGTGTCGAAATTTGAGGCTGGTGTAGTTTAGATTGTGCTATCCCAGATACTCCATCATTATGAAGCCTTGCCACCACTCCTTCAATCTCTGCAGTTCTTTGTGATAATGTAGCGAGGGCATTCATAATAGCATCTAACTTAGACTCCAAACTTTCTGTCATACTAATGTCTTGACCCCTGACCATTCTAAAAGAAGGACAAAAATGACCCTATAAGAGGCAATATTGGTTTATAGGAGAGTAATCCACAACCTATAAAATGCCTTAAGAATTTCAAGAAGAGGGGTAATCCACTCTCTCCAAGAAGAATAAGACTCCAATATTGTAACAGAAGAAGTATCAGTTTAGAGGAGGGTAATCCGCAACCTCTAAAAAATGCTAGTATACCTTCAAGTAGAGGGATAATCCACACTCTACTAAGAAAGAACTAGCTCTGATATCTCAAGTTAGTGTAGTCTCGACAAACTGTCACTGACACAAAATACAGACTTGAAATCTAACAAGAAGTTCAAGAAGAAGTGGCAGAACTAGATTAAACAGATGAGTACAAGAACAACACCAGAAAGGTGAGCTAGAACTCCAAGAGATGTGTTGTCGAGACTGAAGAACTCTTCAGCCTCGATCCCTATATATACTCCTACTTAGGAAGCTTCTCGAGCTACTTCTATTAACTAGGAAGCTTCTAGAAGGTTCCAGAGGCTTCCTTTCTAGAAGGTTCTAGAAACTTCTCGAGCTACTTTTATTAACTAGGAAGCTTCTAGAAAGTTCCAGGGGATTCCTTTCTAGAAGCTTCTAGAAACTTCTCTTCTAGAAGGTTCTAGAGACTTCTTTTCTAGAAGGTTCTAGAGACTTCTTTTCTAGAAGGTTCTAGAAACTTCTCTCTAAAAGGTTCCAGAGGCTTCTCTTCTAGAAGGTTCCAGAGGCTTGTTTTCTAGAAGGTTCTAGAAACCTCTCTCTAGAAAGTTCTAAGGAATATGTCCCTAACAGTATCTTATCAATTACACATGACTTTGAGAAAAAAATAAATCAAATTTCTCAACTTTAGTAAGTTTAAGATCTACTATTCTTTAAATGTTGTTTTTTGATCTTAAAGTATTAAAATGGTTATAAAAATCTTTCTAAATTCTGAAGTGTATGCCAAAAATCTATATTAAAGTATTGAGGTTTATAGTCTAGCCTAGGAGAAAACAACATTATCCTTCAATGATATCATAAATAGTTGTAAGTCATTGAATTGAGTCACTTAGATATTTAATACAAAAAATGTACTTATGGTGCCTAAAATTATAGATTTTGTGAATTAATAGTAGAATTTTTAGGATATAAAAATAGTTTGCTAATAAGAAATATATAATGTAGTATTTATTAAGTCAAATTTCTATAATAGAGGTGTTTTTTTGTATCTAATATTAGATAATGGTCCAATAGGAATAGCCTTCATTTTCATAAGAAAAAAATATATTTTATTAATATTTCTTTAGATATATAAATATATATATATAAATATAAAAAGATCAAAAGAATAGAGAAATGAAGAGAAAAAAAATAAGTCATATATATATATATATATATATATATATATATAGATCAAAAGAATAGAGAAATGAAGAGAAAAAAATAAGACAAATATATATATAAAGAGCTTGGATCTTTATATATATATATAAAGAAATAAAAGGTGATCAAAAGAGCAAGAAGTTGCTTCTTCAGTAATAAAGATCCAAGCCGCCATAGATCTCCATTTTTTTTTTTTTTTTTTTTTTTTCTTGCAAAAAACTTTAGGTCCCTAATAACAATAAAATCCCTCTTGGATTTTTTTTTCCTTCTTCTTACATCAATGTGAAAAATAAAGTGGCACTTAAGAGACTATGTCATTGTCCATTTTGATCTATAATTCAATATTGAAAGATCATTGGTATTTTTTTGAAGTAGTCCAGCGGCCTCTTTGTCTGATTTTGATTGTTGTATAAGCTCTATCATTGGTATATTTATTACGGCTAGGTTGTATTATTTTTGTCGTTTGCTCTTGCATTGACAAAATCTTGACAGTTGTTGTTGGTTCTTTGATTAGTAGTTCAATTCTTCTTTTATACTACTAGTAGTGTGGGAGAAATAATTCGTGGTTGTGTTGCAGTTTTCTTGTCTTCTTTATATATAGAGATTAAATAAAAGACTTTCTATTATACTTTTGGTAACTTTATAGAATAGTATTGCAAGGTGGTAGTACAAGGCTTACTTTTGATTTTTCTTTGTTTCATCTATTTGCAATCTTAAGGCAATCAAAGTGGTATTTGAAACATGAGATTGCAAAAGTGAGAGAATTGCTTAGGTGTATTTTTTACTTATGTTGGACTCTAGTGTAAAGCTTGTGCAGTTATTAAGTTAGTGCTATAGTGGTCCAAAGATGAATCCATTTTTATTTTTATTTTTATTTTTTATTTTGGATATTTGATAGTGGTTGGACTTGGTGTTGCAATCTAATAGAGTATCTTGTCCCTATTTGTTTATTGGATTGCAATGTTGTTAGTTTTGAGCTTTGTATTTATAGGATTTTTTTTCTTCTTACATATAATAGTGCTATAATGTCATTTTTTTCTATTGTTCTTTCCTTTGTTCTTTACTTTTCTTTTGTTTTGGGCAAAGCTTCAAAGTGCAGAAATGGCTAGTTGTATATCTTTTAGCTAGTTATATTTTAATTCTTATTGGAGATCTACTAGAGCAAAGAAATTTGCAACAAGGACTGCATTGGTGCTAGGATTTTCTTCAATAGTTGGCTATTATTCTTCTTCTTATTTATTTTATTTTGTTTATTTGTTTGTTTTTTTTTTTTTTTGTTTTTTTTGTTTTTTTTTCTAATCCTAGAAATTTTTGGTAGAACAATTTTGATTTTGTAAGCTTATTGTTTAGTTGCAAATCATTGTTTGGAAAGCTTTGCAAACTTTAGAGCTATGATATAAGGACGATGTTGATCTTCATTTTATTGCATATTATTCCCATGTGGGAATGAGTTTGCATTTTGAAAGATCTATATATCATTTTTTAATAAAACATAAGAGGATATCAAGTCAACGGAGCTGAAGATTGCAAATTAATCAAATTGCAAGTTAATCTAATGCATAGAGAGAAGTGGAAATTATTGGATACTGTAATTTAGCTGATATCAAACTTTTTTAACAAGCGAATATCTTGAGACTAGTCTCATTAGACTCCTACTTTAAATTCATCTTCAACTTGCATGCAAGTATTCCTAAGGCTACTTGCCCAAGTAAGTCTAAATCATTTGGACAATGTCAAAAAAAAAGCTAGAAGACTAGAGTTCTACATTCATTATAAATCTGATCTATAAGACTTAAATTATAGTCAAAAAAAGGAATTAAGAGATTTCATGGATTACTTCTATTGAACAATTCAACAAGAAAGTTCTTTCATCAATTTTTATTAAGAAGGATGAGATTTTCTTGTATAAGTCATGGTAGTAGGATACTAACTTTTATAATAATAATTTCTTCAATTTAGCATGTGATTGGTATTTATTGTTTATCCATCTCCTAATTTAACAACACTCAAAGTATAGAGACTAGTTAGTGGTAGAAGAATGGATTTGACATAATTGAATAGGAAGAGCCATTGTTCTTGGATTGTGTGGAAATTATACACATCATCTTACCAGTAGCTGAGTCTTCACTATACTGAAGAAAAGAGATAGTAGGACATGAGGATGTAATGTGCTAGAAGAATTACTACTATTATTCTAAAGATGTTTAATTGAGAGCTGATGTCTAAGACTTAGTAGCATAGAGATAATTATTATATGACGTAGCTATGTACAAGAATCAACTATGGCAATATCTTTCATCAATGATATCAGTATTCTTCTTAGTAATTACTTTAAATGGATTAACTTTGTAAAAGAATTATAGTTGGATAAGCCATAGTAGAATGATTTAAATTAAGATGAGTTCAATTTAAGATTTAATTAGATTAAAATTTAAATAAAACTTATATTAAATGAGATTTAATTTAAAGATAAATTTAATACATAAATGAATTGTCATTTGTAAATAAATTATTATTTAAAGATGAGAATTATCAATAAATAAAATTTAATAAAATAAAATAAAAATAAATAAATAAATAAATAAATAAATTTTATATTATTAATTTTTTTTTACCTATTTGAAATTATGGAGTGACTTATTATTATAAATATAAAATCTTATTAAAAATTTAATTTATTATATGGATGATTTAAAGAATTTTAAAGATACATTAATGAAGATTTAAATAAAAACTAGAAATTTCAAGGTTTAGATACTTAATTCACTTATTATGAGCTGAAATTAACTTTCAATTTGTAGAGGTTTATTTTAGCCCACAACAATTGTGGTATCAATTAAAAAGTCCATAGCATGTTCTTTTTTGTTGGCATTAGGTTCTTTATAGGTTTGATGATTAACATCTCAAATCATGCCAAGGCCACTTGCTCAAAATGCAAATGATGTTGATATTATTACAAAAATAAGAAATGCACCACAAGATACTCCTACCTTATCAATCAAGACAAGAAGAGGTTTATCAACCTTAGTGACAATAAAAAAAAATTATTATCCAAGATATCATCAACATGGCATCTAAGAGGTCATTTAATTCTAAAAAGTACTTTTGAAAGTACATAAGACAATGTTAGGTTGGTTCAAATCAAACAAGGTCGATGAACATAGGAGCTCAAAGCCACAGCATCTATAAAGGTTGAAAGACCAAGGAGTTAGTTATTACATTGACCTAAATTTAACACTTATATTTAAGTATCACCAAATGGAGGTATAATTAAGTGTCATCTAATGTAGGTATATTTTTAAAAATATATCTAAGTAGTATGGTTTGATGCATAAACTATCATTATATAAGCTGTATCAAATCTATAAATAAATTAGATTGGAGATCATCCAACTCTTGATTTGTTCTAATACATGAATGTCTTTAATAAGGACATTAAATAATAAATAAATTAATGTTGCCTAATTTCTTCAAATTCTCATGACTAATAAGGATGACATCTTGAGGGAGTTCACTAAAACAACCAAGAATGGCAAAAGATTACAATTACTTAGGATACAATACCAACAATCTTTGAAGTTGATGTTGATTTTCTTGATTAGGTGCAATTCTAGTATCTACAAAAATGTACCATCTAATAATAATCTAGCTCCTAATATTATTGCCAAACTTGTACTAATACTTGCAAAGAGTTCCATAAGGATAATACCTTCATGTGATGAATGCAAATGAATAGATTGAGTAAAAATAGATAAGAAAGAAGAAATTTGTAATTTTAATATATCCAATGAAGATACAATTTTTTCATAGTGACAAAAAAGTCCTAAATGTATTTTTCATAGAAGAAATGGATACTTCTATTTTCTTACATGAACTTCTAAATTTGATAGATTATTTGGTTTTATAAATTAGACATAAATAAATATTAGCCACAATGTCAAAAAAAATGCTATCCTTGTAGCTAATAGCATCCTTGTAATTAATAGCTAATGAAAGATTTATATTTCTTTCTTTCAAGTGATCTTCATAAAACATGGCAATAGTTTTACCTACAAGCTTTGCTTGTAACTTAACCTTCTTTTATTGTAGGCTTTGTAATTACTTAAGCCACCTATAATGATGATATAGATACTTTGTCTTTTAACATTTTACTAGCTAGTTGAAAGATCTACGTTAATTTAAATTTTAGAATCAACAAATCAATACTTAAAAACATAAGCATATTCAATACTTTATAAGCCAAAGTATTTGTTATGTCTTTAATATTAGTATCTCTATCTTGTATTGAAGTTGAATTAAAATTCTTAGCTACAAAATTAATATCTACAAGGCCAAATATTAAAGGTAATCACACATAACTATTAAGATCTCCATGATTACTTGGATAGTTAGACATTATTTTTTTTGCCTCATTTATTATAGGTGCATTATTCTTAGCTATTATTTGGACACATGTGGCAGCTACAACTATCATTTACCATGATATATGAAATAAATAATAACTAGATAAAAAAACTTGTTTTACTTCTAAAATTCAAATAAATTCTAATAACTTGACTTAATGAAGTGATATTGTTAAATCTCCTTTTTAATTCAATAATTTTAGCTTCTAAGGATTTTTTCTTATTTGAAGTAGAATATTTGTATGAATATAATATAATGCAATTATCTTCATTATTATTAAGTTTATTACACTGAATACACTTCAATTGCTTCTTTTTAGGTTTATCTCCTATCTTAGCTATTTTTGCTGTTGACTTAGACTTCTCTATACATAATGTCTTTTTCTTCTTAAAATAATTGGGATCATTTTTTATAAGACCAAATTTATCACACCTTCAACAATGCATAGTTCTTTTAAGTTGAATTTTTGCCAAGCTACTTGTAACAGTTGCAACTTTTTTAGGCTTGGACACATTTGTCATCCAAGCTATCATGTCAATAGTATCATGTTGACAAAGTTTCCTATCGCATTTCTCAACTTCAGCAAACACTTGTGTTAATATTATCTTTCTATCATAATTGAAAATAATACTCAGTGTGGCTAAATCCAAGAATCTTTTGTCAATCTTAAACAAGATCTTGACAAGTTGGCTGTCAACAAATATACATCTTGACTATATTGTAAACCAATCCAAATGAGTATACATGGTATAAAGAGTATCTTCTTTTTTATATTAAAAGTCTTGAATGTCTTGCATTTGATCATACCTAAAAATTCCATATTTGTGCTTTAAGAATTTAATAAATATTTGAAATGGCTCAAATGATAGTCGCTCTACCATTATCAACAAAGTTGTCTTCATTGCTTGAGCTATATATGACAAATCAGATGAAGTCTTATCTAAAGAAGTAGCTAACTTTTTTTTTTTTTAGTATCTTCCAAAGTTGTACAAACTTCTCTTTAGATTAGATATTTTTTCACTTTAGCCATTAAACTTAAGATAGCACCTTCTTTAAAAGCTAAAATAATTTTTTTTATTTTTTTCAATAAAATTCTATTTTATGCTATACAAGTATTCTTTATTCTATCTCCTATAGGTTTAGAGCTCCTCATATTCTTAGTATTGTGGTAAGAGCTCAAAGGTATACTTTTCATTAAAAAAATAAGATCATTGATGCTTTTTCTTCATCCATGTTTAAAATATGAGTTTCTAAAATAGCAAAAAAGTACTCTTAGCTTGTCTTGAGAACCAATCTCTCACCATATTACAAAAATTATTTTCCATCTTTAAAAACATATCCACCTCTCAGATCTAAAGCCTCTTAATAGTACCCTATGTTGATACAAATTGAAAAGGGTTGTGAGTATCTACTGTTAGCTTGAAGTCATCCATGTGGTGACTATCTAAGTAGTCTAATAAAAAAGACTGATAATATTGACTTTTAAAATATACCATAAAATAACCTACTTGAATACCAACAACTATATAAAGGTTAAAAGGGCAACATATGCCTACAAGCACCACCAAGCTTTGCAATTCACTAGTCATCACTTTTGAATCACCATAGATCCAACATATCTATAAATAAAAAGTTCTTGTTGACCATTAATCCAAACTCATTCCTATAATATACCTATCCAAAGAAACTAGTACAAATATAAAATAAGATAAAAATAAAATATTCTCAAAAATAATATCTATAACTAAAAGAAGGTATAAAAAAAAATTCAAAAATCTACACTGAAACTTCATCTCTAACAATACAAAAGAAAAAATCAAAAGTGAATCAAAACAACCAATATCTATCTATATTTGATGGTAACAAATTATGGAACTTGTGATATTAAGATACAATTTCAATAATATAAAATGAAGAAGTGAGAGAAAATCAAGAATTCACTTAGAAAATAATCAATATTTAAAAAATGCCACTTCTATGCTCTAAAAACCAAAAATACAAATAAGTTCTTTCAACCTCTTTTTATATAAAATTGACTTTAAAATGATCAAATTTAAACTACACATGTATTTTGAACAAGCTTCCAAATTTAACACTTAAGAATTTTTAATAATATTTTTTTTTTTTTTTTTTTAAAGCCCTATGATCCAAAAATAGATATTATATCAGCAAATCTTATGATAGTAGTTCTATGACCATAAAAGTGAGCCATTTATCATAAAACCTTATCACCATGGCTTTTTCACTATGTATCACGTACATACGTATGTAAGTCAATAATTACATGTATAAATAGGTAGAAATAAGTAAAAATAGATAAAAATAAGTTAATTCTATAATATTTGCTATGGAAGCTTCATAGATGTTGCTTTGACTTTATAGGTGTTTTTAATTGAATTTTTGGATAAAAAACATCGTCAACAAGTTGGTCATGTGCCCCACATACTGTTAGCTTGAAGACCAAGCTAACTATGTGGCCCACATATAGAAAAACTTACCTTATAAGTCAAGGCATGTGTCCTACAAAGTTAATACATATTGGACGTTCTATAGAATGTAGCCATGTAGCCCCTAGTTAGATAGCATATATAGAGATAAGAGTGAAGCCTTCTTCACTCTTGTCAACTCTTTTCTTGCTTCCAGTCTAGTTTCAAGGGGCTTTAGTTTTCTTGGCTTTTGGCAATAGCCATTCCAATTTCTTTCTTAATCTATATATATATATATATATATATATATATAGAGAGAGAGAGAGAGAGAGAGAGAGAGAGTTATTTCTATTTTGTCATCTTTCTTTGAGAGAAGTCTCACTCATTTATTTATTTTTATCTTATTCTCGTCCTTAACAAATTGACAAGAGTGCACTTACAATATAAGAGCTTTGTCTAATCTTCATTAAGATTGGATAACCCCTTTTTCTTGATAAGATATAAGAATATTAGAAGTTGTGGATTACCATCTTCTAAACTAATATTGTCTTTAGTATTTTCTTTGTTCTCAAGTCCTCTCTTCTATTTGTCTTCAGCAATATTAGACATCTTTTTTTTCTAAGTGTCATTATGGCAGAACTTATTGAAATGAAGAATGCAATGGCACAAATACAAGAGCAATTGAGGGAGTTCATGCTTGCGATGCATCTCCAACTCCAGTATTGCAAGCTAGATTCATTAGTACGCTTCTTTTAGATTCAGCATTATCATGGTTTTTATCTTTTCTTAAATGACAAGATCTAGTATTGGATAATTTGGAGGCTTTTTTGGTGGAGTTTTGATCTATGTATAGAGAATATGATACAATTTGTATTGCAACCAACAAGATCCATATTTTACGACAAAGCAATCGATTAGTAACGTTGTACGCTTTATAGTTTTGACAACTTGTAACTGATATGAAGTGGGATGATGTTGCATTTGTTAGCCAATTTTTCTATGGATTACAATATGAAGTAAAAAAATTAATGCTCAATTTACCTGATCCTCAAACATTGATTCAAGTAATTGACTTTACTGTGAAGTGCGACAATTAACTTTTTGAATTTCGATCTAAGAATCATACAAGTAGATTTCAACGTTACTATAATTCAATGGCAATACCAACATTTCTTCAATACATACATTCAGAAATAGAGGATGTGTAAATTGATGCGGTACATTTCAAACCTCTTATAAAGTAAAAAAAGACTCGTTGTTGTCAAAAAGGATTGTGCTTAAATTATGGAGAACCTAAGCACATTGCTCAACATTGCCCAAAGAAGCGACACAACTATAAAATAAAGAGTACAGCGATCAAAGAAGATAGCATGTCGAGAAATGAATTTATCTAGCTACAATAGGAATTGTGCGATTAGAATCTTATACAACACCTAGTGAAGGTCCTATTCTCTTCTCAGAATCTCTCCATTTTTTATGATAAATATTATTCTATTATCTAAACATCACAAAGCCTCTG
The DNA here is from genome assembly GCF_059467195.1 of Physcomitrium patens. Taxonomy (NCBI): domain Eukaryota; kingdom Viridiplantae; phylum Streptophyta; class Bryopsida; order Funariales; family Funariaceae; genus Physcomitrium; species Physcomitrium patens. The sequence goes on along the minus strand of NC_143410.1, from coordinate 22,556,098 downwards.
CTTTGTTAAATTCACGAGTCTCAACATATTTCTTAGATGAAGAATTTGCTAAAAGACATAGCATACTTTTAATGAAGAAAAGTAAATCTATTCATATAGAAATCATAGATGGTTGTCCGTTGTCTCTAAGAGATGTTATTCATGAAACTCCTCCTACAGAAGTAGCAACTAATGATAATACTAGCTTTATAATATTTAATGTCATTAGATCTCCTTCTAATCCAATTATTTTAGATTTATCATGGCTAGAAAAATAAAATCCTAAAATAGATTAGACTACTCATAGTCTTGATTTTTCTAGAAGTATAACTAAGAATGTAATTAATCAAATAGAAGGATATATGTTAAGAACAATTAAACTTGTATTTGTAGGTACAAGAGCTTTCTTGTATGTTATAAAAGAAAGATCACCTTGTGTCATTTATGCCACATATATTTCTACTGGTGGATAGACTTCAAGTGGCATTCCAAACTAATATCAAGATTTTAAAGATGTATTTGAAAAGAAAAGTACAAATATTCTTCCGAAACATCATTCCTATGACTCCCCAATTGATCTTCAAGAAGGAGCACAACCGCCATTTGGATCAATCTACAACTTATCAAAAAATGAGTTGGTTGAACTCAAGGAGTATATTGAAGAAAATCGGGCTAAGAACTTCATACGCCATTCCAAATTTCCAATAGGAGCTCGAATTTTATTTGTGAAGAAAAAACATGGATCATTTTGGTGTCGTATTACGTGTTGTCTTGTTCAGAAATACACTAGGTATCTGGCTGTGGAAGGTATAGTTGTTTTTGCAAATAACAAAGAAACCCTAATAGATTTTATCCATGTATGAAGAATATAATTGAAATATCAATTTCCAAGTATTTAAAAACACTCCTCATAGTCATTTTAACCATACAATATTCCAATTGCTTTATTTCTTTTATAATTAAGTTGTTTTTGTTTTTCTTAACAAGCCCTAACTCTAGCCAGTGAGCTTTGACAAGCTATAACTTTTGATCCAACCGTCCACTTAGTGTGAAATTTTGCACCCAAATACCAGTATAAGCCTTCTATATGCTCAAAAAAATTTCAGCCCAACCCAACTTACAGATTGCAAGAAAACGCCCAAAAACCGCATTGATGACACTCGGCCGCAACCTAGAAATTTGATGTAGAAACTCCATAAGTGATTTCTCCTTTGTCAACCGTTAACTCCAGCTCAAAATTGAATAGCCGCTTGATCTCTAAATCTTCTATTATCAAGCCAAAAATTACGTCGATCCAACTAGTAGATCTTCAGATATCACAGAAATCCTATCCAACCCTAGACTGCCAACTTCCGACAACCTTTTGTACTAAAACCTAGATATCTCTTGATTGCATCATTAGATTAACACAGATTTTTGTATACACTTAGCACACCCAACTATCCAGATAATACCAAATTTTGACCCATAGATGCTACACGACTTGCACAAACCGATTGAGAATGCAAACCATCAATGTTTTATATAAAATCCGAAACACCAAAATAAACACTGACTTTGAGCAGCCATTGCTCTCCCCTCACAAACCCTAATGAAACCAAACTAGTAACCTTGAAAAGAGCTTGAAGCTAGCTCTTCGATCCAAAAACCCGATCTGAAAAAAACCCCCATATTTTGCCCTAGGCGGCCGTTTTAGTGGTTGGAGGTCGGATTTCGACCATGTCTCATATCCGGCCGACCTCCGGATATCAATCTAATCTATCCTAGTGGTTTTATAGCCCGATCCTACCCTCAACTTAACCCTAGTATCAACCATGCTAATAAATTATCCTTTTTATCCTTTCTTTACCATTTTATGGCCTTTTTAAAGCAATAAAAAAGTTACTACAGCCTAGAAGGTAAAATTACTAACTAGTTTTTATCTACTAGCTATTAAGTGAAGAAAATAGGATTAGAGGCTTTTATAAAAGCCTTGTAAAATATATTGAATGCTTGTTGAACCATGATAATAGAATATTAATTAAAATATCATTTTTTTATCATATTTTCACCATATAGTCGTGTCACAACATGACACCGGATGTGTGTCGAATATTGAAGACTCAACAAAATCACCATAAAGAATAAGTACCCACTACCTTTGATATCTTGATTCCTTAATCAATTGAATCAAGCTAAGGTCTATACAAAAATAGATCTAGGAGGAGCATACAAGCTGATATGCATCAATAAAAGAGATGAATAGAAGACTGCATTTCAAATAAGGTATGGACATTTTGAATATAACCTCATGCCTTTTAGACTTACAAATGGACTAACAGCATTTCAACATCTAATCAATGTTGTCTTTAGGGAGTTTTTAAATGATTTTATTATTTATTACCTAGACAACATCTTAATCTATTCTAAGAACTCAAAAGAACATGAACTTCATATTCGTTGTGTGTTACAAAAACTAAAAGATACGGGACTCTATGCCAAGATAGAAAAGTGTGTATTTCACACTACTCAAGTCGACTTCTTAGGATACATCATTTCATATGATGGACTTATGATGGATCCTATGAAAGTTCAAATTATTTTGGATTGGAAGATCCCAAAAATGGAAAGAAATGTCTAAAAGTTTTTGGGATTTGCCAACTACTATCGGATCTTCATCAAAGACTTCTCTCAAGTTTATAATTCCACTTACACGTTTGACTTGTAAGGTTAAACTTCAATGGAATCAAGAAGCAGAAGTAGCATTTGAAGCTTTTAAGACAACCTTTGTTTCTGCACCAATCTTGTATTGCGTTGATTTTTTTAAGCCATTTTTTATGAAAACAAATGCATCAAACTTTGCTTTGGGTGCCGTATTGTTACAAATAAGAACGGATGATAAACTTCATCCAATAGCTTTTCATTTCAAAAAAAGTTTAGTAGCCAAGATCAACTATGAGATCGACGACCAAGAACTTCTTGCAATTGTGGATTTGTTTCAAGAATGGTGCCATTATCTAGAAGGTGCTTTTAGCCCAGTCATTGTGTATATAGATCATAAGAATCTTGAATATTTTATGTCAATATGTATTTTGAATTGTCACCAAGCCCATTATAGTATGTCTTTATCAAGATTCGAATTCAAGTTCACTTATTGACTAGGATAAAAATAAGGTTTATCAGATGCACTCTCTAAACAATCTTACCTTACACCAAACGAAGGAGATATTACTTTCAATCAACAACAGACAATTCACTTGAAGCCAGAGCATCTTCATCTTCGAGTAATGAAATCAATACTAATTGTTGATTCAACTTTCATTATCAAGTTCAGTCAAACGTATCTTTTGATCCTCTTATTTGTGATATTAAGGAAAATCCTTCAAAGTCTCATGATACTTCCAAGTTTGAATTCAAGAAGAATCTACTATATTTGGAGGGATACTTGTATGTTTGAGAATGTGAAGCTCGATTACATGTTCTGCAAGCTCGTCATGACTTTCTAATAGCAAGATATTTTGGATCCAATAAAACTTTAGAACTAATATCCAAAGACTTTTGGTAGCCACAAATGTAGAAAGCAGTCAAAGATTTTGTATAATCTTGTGATGTTTGCTCGAGATCTAAAACTCCTCGTCATTGATCTTACGGACCTCTTCAGCCATTATCCATTCCAAAACAACCATGGTCTTCTGTTTCTATGGATTTCATCACGGATCTTCCAATCTCAAGTTCTTATGACTCTATATTCGTGATAGTAGATCGTTTTACCAAGATGGCACATTTTATACTATGTACAAAATCTTTCTCACGTGAAGAAACAGCTAAGCTCTTTCTTGACAATATCTATCGCTATCATGGATTATCCAAGGATATTATATTAGATAAGGAAACTCAATTTGTATCAAGATTTTGGTGGACTCTTTTCAAGATTCTAAAAGTGGATATAAAACTATCTTTGACATTCCATCATTAAATTGATGGACAAACAACGCATGGTAATCAAGTTTTAGAGCAGTATTTAAAATGTACCATTAACTACCAACAAGTTGATTGGACAACTTTTTTGCCATTAGCAGAGTTTACTTATAATAACATGGTACATTCTTCTACAAAACAAACACCTTTCTTTTCCAATTATGGTTATCACCTACAAATGGATACTTTTGACTTTCCAAAAGTTGATAATCTTAAGGCAAAAGATTTGACAATTCATTTGTCAGAGCTACATGCAATGATGAAGGCACAATAAAAAGAAGCTCAAGAACAACAAAAGGTCAATGCGGATGTCTATCGAAAGGAACAACCACCATTCCACATGAGTGACAAGCTATGGTTACTTTGTCGCTAAATCAAGACTACTCATCCTTATGATAAATTGAACTATCAAAGACTTGGACTATTTTCTATTTTTGTACAAATCAATCCAGTTGCATATTGTTTATACCTTCCAGAGTCAATGAAAATCCATCTTGTATTCCACATGTCTCTTCTTAAACTATACAAGTCAATAGACATACCAAAAAGAAGACAAGTTCTACTTCTTCCTATAGAAGTGGATAATAATGAAGCATTCAAAGTAGAAGTCTTAAATTTAAGGTGCCGCCGAAATAAGTTAGAATATTTTGTCCATTTGCCCGGATATGATATTAGTGAATTCACATCGGAGCCACTAAAGAATCTTGAAAATACAACAAAGACAATAGAGTCTTTGCATTGACGACATCCATCAAAATCAAGATGAAAACCTTCCTTATGAAAGAAACAAGATCTAAGCAAGTTAACATTCTACTTTCAATGCTTGTTTGTAGCTTCTTTGTATTTGTGATACTGAGGAGATGGAGAACCAACAACTAATGGATTTGACTGAAGAGCCTTACTTTATTGATCTACTGCATGAGACATTACGATTGTCTCAACCTTCAAGATGACGCAATCAAGATGAAGATCTTCAAGAACGACATATTCTTCCTCGAATAGATGGCAAGATACAATGTGTTTTGTATCACAACCTTGGAAGGGACTTGCGATGTTTGGTGATTTTACTAGAGGTAAGAACAACTCTTGACCATGTTTCAAATATTTTATTCAAAGGAAGTTATGAAGGCCTCAACAACGATCAAATAACTAGGTGGTTTTGTCGCTCTGGTATGAGACATTATCAATGGTTGAAAGGTCCTATCAATCATCTTCGAAGAGAACAAAGATCAGAGTATGTCGTGAATACAATTCATCGCATCAAAGATTTTCCCAACATATGACGACTACTCCTTATAGAACTCGTTTCTAGAAGGGGGGTAATATCATAGATATAAAAATATAAGCTAGTAATTACATGTATAAATAGATAGAAGTAAGTAAAAGTAGATAAAAATAAGTTAATTCTATAATATTTGCTATAGAAGCTTCCTAAAAGCTTTATAGATACTACTTTGACTTTATAGGTAACTTTAATTGACTTTTTAGATTAGAAACATCGTCAACAAGTTGGCCATGTCCCACACAAGTTGTTAGCTTGAAGACCAAGCTAAATATGAGGCCCACACATATAAAAACTTGCCTTATAAGTCAAGGCATGTATCCTACAAAGTCAACACATATTAGAGGTCCTATAGAATATCGCCATGTAGCTCTTAGTTAGATAGTATATATAGAGACAAGAATGAAGCCCTCTTTACTCTTGTCAATTCCTTTCTCGCTTCTAGTCTAGTTTCATGGGTCTCTAATTTTCTTATCTTTTGGCAATAGCCATACCAATTTCTTTTTTAATATATATATATATATATATATATATATATATATATATTTAATTATTTCTATTTTTTTATCTTTCTTTGAGAGATATCTCTCTTGTTTATTTATCTTTTTTAAGTTCTTGTTCTTGACACCATATGACGAGGGCTCCATTTATTTATCACTCTAGATCCAAATTTATTTTACTTTATTTTATTTTATTTTTTCAAATAATTTTATTCACAAAATTTGTATGCCATGCCAAAATTTAGTACAACACACAAAATAATACATTCTTTGAATTGATTCTTTCTATTGTAACACAACAAAATCTTGTTTATAAAATTTGTCATATTAAATCACTTGCACCATCTAATGTGCAATGTAACAAAAAGTAATATCATAAAATAACAAACTTGTACAACAGCCTTACCTCGCTTTCAAAGCTTACATTGTGCTATGACTCTAATTTTGTGACATGTGTAGCAGCTCACTTGCAACAAGCTCCATGACTTTCAATCTTGTATTGTAATTTATCAATTCTATGACCTTTTATAATCTTCTATCTCATATCTATGACCTTTGGTGACCAATGACTTCAAATTCTTTAATATTGTACTTTTTAATATAATATTGTTCCTAACAACACTTACTACTATAAAAATATTACAATACAATTACAAAACAAAAACAAATAAGAATTTTAAAAAATACTGAAGAAGAGAGTTTTTTATCTTTTTTTTTTTTTTTATCTACTCCATTCTTACTTGCTATATCACTAAAAAAAAAAAAAAAAAAAAAAAAAAAAAAAAAAATGTCAAGTAAAAGATTAGAAATCTATACAAACCTAAGCTAATTTATTCCTTTCACTACAAAAAAAGAATGCAAGAGTGCAAGTAAAAAGAATAAAAAAGAATCAAAAAGCTTAACTAAAATGACTAAATGACTTTAGCCAACTAAATTCCTAAAATAAGTTCTTGCTTTCAAAATCACACACAAGACTTGACTTGACAAGAATGTCAAGTCAAAGGTTTTTTTTCACCTAAATATTCAAATTCTAATTGATGTAAATAAAGTCAACTAACAAAAAAACTATCAAAACATGAAAAACTACTAATCAAATCAAACTACTTCCATTATTAAGATTTGGCACCTAATGCCATATCATATGATAGATATGCATTTACATTGATCTTTTGTTGTTCTTTAACTTTTTTTTATTATTCTTTCGTTATTTTATGTAGTTCAAATAAAAGATTTGTCGAATCTTTTGCTCATGACTATTAACTTTTGATAGTCAAAAGCATCAAATTGTAGATAATAACCATAATTAACAAAGAAAGTTACTTTTTGAATAGAAGAATATATCATATTACTACAAGCAAATTCTACCAATGACAAAACAATTGTCTTATTGATAGTTTCAAATACTCCTCCAAAACTTAATTTAGCTGCTTTATTTATCTATGAATTTGAGGATGGAAAAACAAGATAATTTTTTGTCTATCTTTGGAATCTTTAAAAAAAAATCTTCTAAAACTTTGATACAAATTGAAACTCCCTATTTAATATAATATCCTAAAAAAATCCATGATATGAATAGATATTATTAAAAAAAAAAAAACTTATGTGGTTCTTCACTTAAAAAAGATTTTATATATGATACAAAATGAGCTCTCTTGGTGAATTTTAGAGTTGGATTTAGATGATTTGAGTGTATAATAATCTTATAAGAGCTTTACAAAATTAATGTTATTTTATCTAATTTTAGTTTTTTAAAAATAAAAAAGATTTGTATTTTCAAAAATTATAAAATTTTATAATAAATATCTAATTTTATAGATTTTTAAACATAATTATTTTAGATATAAATTTTGAATTTTTTTAAATCAAAAAACTGGAGTTAGAGTTATTGAATTTCAAGTAGAATAAATTTTCAAGAAGTGGAATTTGAAGATTAATAAAAATTTCTTAGATGTATAATAATTTTATAATTAAATTGGAGTTAAAATAATTAATTTTATAGTAGATTTAAATACAAATATTTGGGTAAAATTTAAAAGAAAATAAACAATGCAAAATAAAGATATTGGTGTCAGTAACTCAGCATCAAGGTTCAAAAAGAAATTTTGTCAATATCTAAGAAAATTATTTAAATTTTATTTTAGTTTATAAGTTCAATTTTTTTAATTTATTAAGATTTCTATCATTTAAAAAATTAATAGGTAGAAAAAATTTGAATCAAACTTAATGTAGAATTTAATAATTACTAGGATTTAAATCTATTATAAGATTGGATAGAATTTTATTAAGATTTCTTAAGATTCAATTAGAAGATTTATATGAGATTAAATTTGATTTTTTTATTTAATTAAAATTATTTGGAATTTTATTAGAATTAAATTAAGAATTTTTAAGCTTAAATTAGAATTAAATTAGAATATAGTTAGATTATTTTAATATTTAATTGAATTTTAATAAAGATTTAATTAAGGTTTTTTATTATTAAGATATAACTAGGATTTGATAAAAAAAATATCTTTTGGATTGATTGAAATTTGTTGAAATTTGATTAAGATTTGATTAAGATTTTTGAAGATTCTTGGTCATTTATAAAATAAAACTTTGTTTCTTATAGCCAAATATCTAATGTATTCTTAAAAAAATCAACATATAATACAATATTATGAAAGACTACCTCAAACATATTAAGAAACTAGCTGATAAGGTTGTCAACATTAATACTTAGATGGAGTCTATAAAAGTCATATACATATTTTTATAAGAATTATCTAATATTTTAAGATTTTTTTTTTCATAATTTTTTACAAATCATAGTAAAATTCTTTAGCCTACATACACCAAAATTATCAAATATTTGAAAATTAAAGAATATTAGAAGAAAGGATACAATAAAGAAATAAATGAAGAAAATATATACACAACAATACTCAAGAATTAAGGTGTGTATGGTCACAACAATTTTTATTAAAAATATGCTTATTAAAAACAAAGGTAAATAATGTAAAGTGGCTTTCATAGCTTATGTGGTATACAAGAAGATTTTGGATCAATGAAAGTGTATAATTACTAAAACAAACTAGTTCATTATGAATATTATTATGATTTAAAGAGTCTTTACTAAAAAATTGTCATTTTTTAGTGACAAGTTATTGCCATGTATTATCCTAAGAATTAAAAAATGTTGAGCTTATATTATTAAAATATATCATTCTTTAAAATATTACACAAGTTAGTATGAAGAAGACTACTACATATCAAAAAAAAAAAAAAAAAAAAAAAAAAAATGAAGCAAATCTTATGAAGTATTATATTCTACAAAAGTTCATTAACTTTGCTGCTTTTTTCCATGTAATTAGAAATCAGTTACTACTAGATAACATCAAACCTCCTACTTCTATTAGTATTGATGTTACCATTACTAAAAAGATAATTTATTTTTGGCAAAAGAATTACCACTATCAACAAAAAAAACTTTGTTTGATTTTTTGTATGTAACTGATCTACACCAAAACTTTATATCCATAGAAAAATTAATTGATATTGGTTATTTCATTATATTTATAATAAAACCATGTGCTATCTTCAATAATAAAAATCTTGATTATATTATATTTTATATTATACTTAATACAAATAATAGTCTATATTAATTACGAAATACTTTGTTGGACCTAAAAATTAATAATTTTCTACTTTAAAATATTTATAGATCAATTTATATTTAGATTTAATTAATGCATCTTGTTGTTATTTAGGCGGTTAAAATCAATGAAGTCAAATATGTTCCCATTGACTTATATAATTTATGGCATAGATATCTTTATCATTTCAATAATTAAACAAAATTATCATATTGTAATATAGTCATTAGAAGAAAGAAAAAATAATTGATTAAATTATATAAGAGCTTTAAAAAATATTATAGTAAATTATCTTTAAAATTTAGATAATAGACAAAGAGGTAGTAAAAATTAATAAGTGCTAATGCTATCTTTTTATAAAAAGAACTACATACTTTGTAGGACCATAAATGAGTAAATCAAAGTAGATAAGAAAAATAACTAATATAGGAATATCAAAGAAGGAATTAAGATTATTTTTAGTAAAAATTATATTAAGATACCAAGAGTTAATATCAAACAAAGGCCATTGTGAATTAAGGTCAAAATCAAATTTCAAAGCATAACACTGCATACTTATGGAAATGATAAATTTTGTGATTAATTGAAAAGCAAGATTTAAGAAAAAACTTATGAAATATTCTTTGAGCTTTGATTTTGAGTGATTTGAGTTTATATTGATTTTATAAAGACTTTACAAAATTAAGGTTGTTTTAGAATTATTTTGAATTTTAAGAATTATAAAGAACTTATACTTTGGATAATTATGTAAGAGTGGTTAATAATCTATAAGTATAATTTTGTAATTTTATGATTAATGTTATGTTGAATTTGGGTCAAAAGCCTAAACTTGATCCAATAGCTTGTGTAAAGATTGTTAAAATTAAAATATATTAAGACCTTGAAAATTGGACTTTAAAAACCTACTAAGAATTTTTAATATTTATAGCAATATATCTATTTAATTGCATTAATATATTATATAATTATATTTTATTTGATTTAAAATATCATTAAAAAATTTAAAATATATTAAATAATATAATTAGGAAATATTAGCTTTAAAAAAATGTCATCAAAGTTGAAAAATGATGTCCGCCAACATCCAAGCAAATTTTAGGAATTATTTTTTATTTATTAAGTTTTTATCTTTTTCAATTTTTTTGAGCTTTTTTTCAACTTAGTAATCAAAAAGTATGAAAATATTTGGTTAAAATCTACTTATTAATTATTAATTATCAATTAATTATTGAAATTTTAATTTATTATAGAATTAATTAAGATTTTTTTTAAGATTTAAGATTTTATTAAGATTTCATTAGGATTTAGATTTTGATTAGGATTTATTTTAGAATTTTAGATTTAAGATTTGATTATAATTTATTTTAAGATTCAAAATTAAATTAAAATTTAACTAATATTTAATTTAATTTTCAGATTTTATTAGAATTTTATTAAATCTTATGTAGGATTTACTTATGATTTATATTTATAATATATTTTAGGATTTTTTTTACATATTATTTTAGATTTTTTTATTATTTTTTAAGAATTTTTGTATAATTCTTTATGATTTCTTGTTATTTTTCTTATAATTTCTTTAAGATTTTAATTAGATTTGATTAAGGTATAATTAAGATTTTAAAGATTTAATTTGAGATTATTTAGAATTATTTATGAATTTATTTAGAATTTCTTAAAGATATGATAGGAATTATTTTGAGATATTCCATGTATTTACTAAAATCATTAGTAGGCAATATTATTAGTTAGAATTCAATATGGATTGTGTTGTATTTTTTTTAATATATATATGATAAGATAAATATGTGCTTATTGAAATTTAAGCACATGGTTTAGCTTGTATAAGCATCAACTTCACCATATAACCATCAATTTATAGATGATTTTTTGAAATACTTACTTCTTAAGAATAGTTTAATGCTATATAGTTGAAATTGTGTATATCAAGTGCTACATATAATATAAAATAGGCAACCCATTTTTGATAACTTGAGCATTTTAACGTATTTTCAATAAGTGTAAAAATAAAATAAAAAATACTTTCATATAGAAAAATAAAAATTAAGAAAATTTAGAATATTTTCATAAAATTTGGTCTAAAAATAAAATTATATAAATATTTTAGCTAAAGATTTTTTTTAATCTATTTTCAACATATAAGCCAACTTAATTTTGATCAATAGTAGATTATAAAATTAAGAATCCAATTTCTTTTAAATCAAGAAGTATATTACCTAATATTCCATTTCAATCAATTAAAAATTGAAACCTACATCAATAGTATGGCATATTTATTCTAAAAATAATAAATTTTATTTATTATTCTCAACTTAACATCATTTTAATCAGCTTCCAATCTATTTCCGACCAATAGATGTTAGGCCTAGTCAACAATAGATCATTGAACTAATAGAAAGATTATATTCCATAGATTAGAAATAGTGAGGTGATTGATAATAAATTGACTATCTTATGCATTGGCAAAAGTATTACAAAATCATGTTTTTTTTTATTGAAAATTGTATTGTGTATCTTGCCATTGGCATTAAAAACATATATGTTATTTATATAGTCTACCATATTTTAGAAAGACAACATTTTAAACTTGATTTTTTTCTAGATTTGGATATTCATTCAAAAATTTAATATTTTAAGATATTTCACCATATTTAATGTCCATTGGCATAATTGAGATTATAATATGTAATTGTAGTAAGATTGTTGTGGAATAAAAACTTTTGAGAAATACATATTCAAGAGACACTATAGTACGATCTTTCAAACACCTACAAATCTCTCTAGTTTATAATAGTAGATAAATGTACAACTTGATGTGGCTGAAAGCATTGCATGGCATCATCTAGAGATACAATAAGGATCACTTTAACTAATGCTGGTTTAGGATCATTTGAGACAAAAATTACACTAAGAATACATTATCAACTTCATAAATTTTACAATCTTTCTTAGTATAGAATCAAAACTATGCTAAGTACTGCAACTCAAAAAAACATACATATATATAATATAGTATAATAGTTGCAAACCATCAAAAGCAAAGTCGACTTGATACAAATTAGATTCTAAATGTAAGGTTATTCTACAAAAATGAAAATCCATCATATGTTGAAAAATTAATTGGACTAATACTTAAGTCTTGAAAATATAAGGCATTTGTATCATTGACATGCAAGGACATCAACAAATTAGAATTTTGAAATTCTCATAGAGCTATGTTTATAAGCTCTATCTTTAAATTATTCTTTGAAAGTTCTTGAGCAAGTTTCATCCATCTTGTCTTTTATTCAATTTTATTTTAGTCAGAATAATTTCATCTACAAAAAAAATCTGTACCAAAGTGGAAGTTTTAATTCTTGTTGGCACACTTCAAAATAGCGCAAATACAATACATGGTATTAAATGAGTTTTTGTGGTTCTTTGTCTACATCTAGATGTTTTTTACATCCGCCCTTGTCTTTGTTTTTAGCATCTTTATATTTCAATGACACTTTTCATAATGTTTTTCAACATGAACCAATCATCTCTTAGGCACTGAGGTGAATAAAGTTTGAAATGATATCTAAAAATCTCATTTAGATCAAGAGCATTTGGATCTTTCATTACAAAGAAAACCATGTGTAGCCCTTGTAAGTTCTAAATCCTTGATATTGTAGTGTGTATATTTTAATACCTTAAGACCTAAAATCCAAACCTTTGCAACAATAAACTCATGTTCTTTGTTCTTGAATATGTATATAAATGCATGAGCATTGATTCTTCTTTTTTCCACTTTTTGAAATTGTCTCCTCTTCAACTTGAATCACAAAATGTGTACACCACTTAATAGGAATTTACATAAGTTTTCATCAAATTTTATGAAATGCATTCTCCAAGTAACAATATCTCAAGGATATTGCTAATACTACTATAATTTTTGTTCCTGCCACCTTAATTCTCTACCCACATGTGGTAGATGAAGAATTGTGGTGGCAATAACAAAAACTTTGATGGCATTGACAATACCCTATTCAATACCATATTCTACATTATATTGTAAATGGGACTTGTTTTGAGAGAAATAAATAAATAAATAAATAATAATAATCCAGCAATGATAAAAACACATCATGTATATAAAATAAGGTTTGGATGTATGGTTGCTTTTAAATGCTTTGAATGCACTCAATTCTGCAATGTTTGATGTTCATGGAGATGTTCGTGAATTTTAGATTTATTTATTAGGTGTATACAAACAATAGATTAGGTCTTCCCATACAAAATTCAATCAACTCATAACTCCAAACTTGTAAAGAGTACTTGTAAAGAAGTATATAATGCCAGCACTTTTTTACATATACAAAATATTGATATCTTGTAAAAAAATATTTAGTTTGAAGAAATAGTAATTACAAGTTTTAGTACAATCATTACACATGATAACCATAATTCTGACATTGTAAAAAAAATCTGATTTATGTGGATTAATACACTAAACCAGCATAAAAGGTTAAAATGACCCAGACTTTTGTTAAATTGACCCACTTGTCTAAACCATCATTGCACCCCTATCCCCGTTCCCCCCTTTCCCATCCCCCATCCCCGTTCCCCCCTTTCCCATCCCCCATCCCCGTTCCCCCCTTTCCCATCCCCCATCCCCGTTCCCCCCTTTCCCATCCCCCATCCCCGTTCCCCCCTTTCCCATCCCCCATCCCCGTTCCCCCCTTTCCCATCCCCCATCCCCGTTCCCCCCTTTCCCATCCCCCATCCCCGTTCCCCCCTTTCCCATCCCCCATCCCCGTTCCCCCCTTTCCCATCCCCCATCCCCGTTCCCCCCTTTCCCATCCCCCATCCCCGTTCCCCCCTTTCCCATCCCCCATCCCCGTTCCCCCCTTTCCCATCCCCCATCCCCGTTCCCATGTCCCCCTTCCCCGGTCCTGAGCAGTTGTAGCTGTAGTCGTCCCCCAAGCTCCTAGCTCGCGGGACGGTCTGAAAGGTCTCGACGGGCGAGAATGGGGCGGCTGGAGATGGGGTTGTGGACGCAAAGTGTGTGTTGGTGGCCAGTACTAAATTATTTCTAATTATCTGTGTTTTCAGCGCGCTCACTTGCCCACTTTTTTTCCGCACTTTCAGCAAGGCAAAACCTGCTCCCCGTGACTTCCAACTGCATCGACGTCGCGTTAGAGAATGTAAGGGTCTAAGGCTCGCTTTGGAGCTTCACAAGAGACCGCCGAAATTGTTGCCAGTGGTCGCAGCGATAGCTCAGCTTCCGCTCCAAACTCGCGAAGTGATCTTGAGGGCATCGAAGCTTCACGAGAGATTTTAGCAAATGAAGAAGAGAATGATCCAAGTTAGATGTCAACAGCGATTGCATGACCCCCACATTCAGAGTCTCTTTATTTCTTTAGCCTTCAGTAACTTTTCTTCTTTCTTGTTGTAATCGCATGATACAGAAGCGCAGCATAGTCTTGAACAATAGCATTTTCTGCTGCAGACAAGTTAACCTGATTAGTTCACCAGTATAAAAACATCCCTAAGGATTGTATATCTTGTGACCTAATTGTCGCCTGGTTCAGTGGTGAACTTAGAAGTCACGACTTTCCTTAACGTAGTCGACGTACTCGCAAGCTGACGCAACAATACACATGTTCGAGTATCAACTTAGATGTAATGTTTACTAATTTAAGCATTTGTAGATGATCGATGAGGTCACGCAAGCAATTAATGGCGTTTCCACAGATCCCCCGATCACAAATCTCCCTACGTGTACTATTTCGTGATACAGCAAACCATCAACCCGCCGCTACAGGAATTGGAATCCGACTGTGGACTTGTTGCCCATATGTATTTCAAGGGACTACTGCGTTGAAGAGAGCTTCTGTATTTGGGGTGCAAGCACAGAATGTGGGTTCAACTGAACTCGATCCCACTAGCATTCAGAATGCGCTTGCGGCAGGGAAGCTGAGAACATCTAACTTCATATCTTTGTTACGCTGCAGCCTTCGGGATGTAGGAAATTACATGTTTCGAATATGATCGTGGTTTTGGAGTTACTTAGCACCTGCATGAATATGAGAACTGCGGCAAGCCTTGCAGGAATGGTTGGTTTTCTCCTTCTCTACATTTGAGTTGAATAGCTAACAAATTGTTTGACCTCCATAACATGATATTGCCCAATGCAATGACTTCCACAATACAAAACATTTTCTATATCATCAAAATAAAATTAGTTTGAAATAGATTTTGTAATATAACCCAGCTGCTCCTTTCCAATAGCTTGACCTGTTTCTCTTCGTCTCTGATTGGGCCCTGTTGTATATAGAATTCTAAATTGTTTTTTCCTATATCATAGAGCATTACTTCCATAATATGATGTGATACAATTAGTGCAAAGTACCGAAGAGAGACACACATGCCAATTACCGCTTTCATTATCGTTTAAGTTCATTTTTATCTTGTCTGTACTTCATTGTACAGTTTATTTGGAAAGAAACATCCAACGACGCAGGGTTCGATTTTAAAGCAGCTTCAAATCAGATATAAATTTGGAGGCATTTGTTAATACTTTATGAAGAATTACCTTGTGCGAATACCTTTGATGGAATGCCTCAGCTTTTGAAGCACGCAGTATAAAATGCATTCTTAGATACAAGCGTAATGGATAGTGCAACGAGAGCATTGTCAGATTCATCCGTTTTATATTTATAGAGTGTAATGGCCCACACGAATGACAGTCAATCCACTGAATCCGAATCTGAATACACAACAAGCATAATGGGCTCTATAGTAGGATGAAGCCATTCGATCATAATAAAGAATATCGGTACTCGATTGTGAAAGAGATCTGAAATTCTGTAGCATCACCGTTCCTCAATTTCCTTGGTAATCCTGCGAACAGAACAAAAATGAAAATTAGGTTGTAAATAAGTCAAATACACACTGCAAACCGATCAACTACAATCAAGCGAGGTTTGAGCGTACATACATACAAGCGCACTCCGTAGTCCTGTGCGAACTGGCCGACTTCACTGCAACGTGTGTGTGCACAGACAGTGAAGGTTAGTGACAAATTCTCTCCAAGAGGCTCCACTCCATGAAGCTTCAGATCAATGCTGCTCTCAAGCACTAGTTCGGTCAGCACTCTGGACGGGAGTCGGGACGGGGGGCATGGGCTGAGAACGGGCGGAACGGGGATGGGAACGGGGAAATGGGGAACGGGGACGTGGTGCAATGATGGTTTAGACAAGTGGGTCAATTCAACAAAAGTCTGGGTTATTATAACATTTCCCTATGTACTGGGCTAAATGGTTAGTCTTTTAACAGTACAGGAAAGTAATTGACCACATTACAAGGAACATCGATATAATTTATTATTAAAAAATGAGAACAACCCAAATGTTAGCATTGTAAAACTGGTTCATATTATAATTGGAGTCCATCAAAATACATCAGGGTTGCTTTTGTGTCTTTGTGCTCATTCAGCACATTTGAATGGAAGATTCAAATGCCTGAATATTAAATCCTTGTGTTATCATTGCCCTTGAATTTGAATTTATGTAGGCGCAAATAATAATGTTTGTAACAACATAGAACTATAATGGGTACATAATGTACTGTGACAAGTACTTTGATAACAACCATTTCAAGCAGGATGTGTGGCACAATTTCTTTTTACTCGCAAAGAATTATAAAATTTCCAATAATTGGCATAGTTAATTACCCCAATTATTAGTATTTTTACAGGTAATTGTCAATTATTTAAAGGGGTTTTCCAGCTTTTGTGCAAAGTTTTTGAAGCCAATCGAATCTACGAAAGAAAAACCATATTTTATTTTTAAAAAATGTATGTGTATGTCATAATAATGATAATGATAACTTCTGGGGTGCAGCATTTGCTGTGGACCAACATGTTAAACTACTCTTATCATACTCTGCTTGTCAAGATGTGACATGTGGAATGAAATGAAGAGTTGCCATCAATTTTAAACTATTAATAGTGATAATAGTAATCACAATACTCAATATGTAAAACATCATATTTTTATTTTTTATTTTTTTCATGTTTGTATCCCTCTTTCTTTCTTTCCTGCTTTTGGTGAGTATTGTTTTAGGGGGAGAGAGATTTTGTCAGGGTCTGGATTTTGTGGTTTACAAGCAAAAAGGTAAATCATCTTTTATTGTTAGCAATACAGAGTGGCTACTGGATAGAATTTATGTAGGAATATCACCTTTTTAGCTTTACAAATAAAAAAAAATAAAAGTTGTGTTCAGATACAATACATCCAATAATTTTATTCAAGTATAAATAGCATATCGATGCTATTTATATGTTGAGAAAATATTATGATTTGATAAAAAATAGTATAGCAACTAATTTTTTTCAACATATTCTTATTAACAAGGATTTGTTTCAAACAAAGTCGTAATCCATGTGTATCAAGATTTTTCCTCAAATAGTATTAAAAAAAAAAAAAAAAAAAAAACAACAACAACAACAACATCATCAACATGTTCTAATGTTTCATTATTATTTTCTTCGTGGATGAATTCTTCAAAAAAGTACATATATTTATTTTATTCGAGCATCAGTAAAAAAAACCAAGAAAAATAATTGTGTATTTTCCATTGTTGTTTCTATCAATGAATCTATTGTTCACCAGACTTTGCCCAAAAAGAAAAATAAAAGAAAAAAATGAATAATATATATAGGGGAATGGGGACAGGGTTGAAAGGGTACAATGATGGTTTAAACATGCAAGTTGATTTAGTAAAAATTTGGATCATTTTATCATTTCCCCATTTATATATATATATATATATATATATTCTTAAATTTTTTACCACTTGTTGTTAAAATACATTTAAATTTTAATATAAAATTCCCCTGCGTTCTTTACTCTCCCGTTAAAAATTCTCACATAAGGGTAGATGGACGGAGATGAGGAAGGGCAGTGCACGCAGAGAGAACACACAACACAGAAGACACAGACACACTGCATTTGTTCCCCTCGTGGGCTTGGCCCTCCCCCTCTCCCTCGGATTCTCTTCCGCAGACGTGAGGCACCGGCTTCGATTGGAGAGCAAAATTTCAAATCCAGTCTCCGCCTCGATTGGGGCGGTGGTGGTGGATCCAGAAACCAGGCGTGGGGGGTGGGGAGACAAGGAACCCAGCCCGACCCTGCCCAATCCAGCCCGGCCCGTCCTCCACTGCCCTGAAGGCACACACCTCAGCCACTCATGGCTGGCTCCCTGTGAGTGGGCCCCTTCGCCATTCCCGCAATCTCTGCAGCCAGAGGGTTTAGAAATAGTCACTCCACGGCGGTGAGAATAGGGTTCTGGACTACCATGGATGAATACGTAATGGCCTCGTTGTACATACCAGTATGAAATTAAGAATTAATTCTTTTTCAATTTTCTTGAAACGTACATAAAAACACACAAAAAAAAAAGGAAACAGAAATAGTTATTGAAAGAATATAGTCCACACCAATTATGTAGGTTGAGTAAGTTTGTGCATGTACAGTTGCTTATTATTGAATGTTGAAATATACTGAAACTATGTACTTGTGTGTGTGCAACAGTTCAAAAAGAAACTCCTGCATAGTAACTAGTAACCATGGACAACAAATGAATAAACAAACTTGCATGTTTGTTGCTTTTTATACATACATATACACTCTGCATGTTTGTTCAACTTTGAAAGCCCAGACACAATTTTTTCTTACATTGGTATGGTTGACTTAAGGACTTGAATGTTTAATAAACTCCACACCACCACTTCCACAAAGTCTTCTCCCTAATAACTGTTCTGGAAGGATGAATGGTAGTGAACAAAGAGCAATTTTGAAGTGTGGTGGTTGGATCATCAGCCTTAGCCATGGGTGACACACCTGGATTTTTCTAACCTAAGAGTGGAATGATTAATTTGCTAATGAAGCCAACCATTAGTGCAAGGGTTTCAATTTGAAAGGGGGGGGGTCACATTAGGGTTGGTTTGTGTTGGAATTGGAGACAGAGAATGAGGATTATGCCCCAGTTAATAATTGGTTTTGGGGTTCATCCAAGCTACTGCCTCCCGTAGGTGAAAAGTTTCATTTTCAAAGCATAGATGGTGAACTTTTAAAGTTTTTCTGTTTGGGGTTCCACTTTGCCTATTGTGCAATAAAGTTGACACGTGGTATGTACATTCTAACATGGTTTGACAAACTTAGTGTTTCGTGTGTAAATGTTAAAGCAAATTCCAATTTCTATACTACTGAAAGAATGACTTACATCCACTGTAGTATCTCAAATTGCCTTCTCAAACGCAGTTGCCCTTATTGTTCTGTTGCTTTGAATCACTGTGCAACAATAACAAAAACAAGCAAAGTGGGTCCCACAACACATCCAATTTACTTGGTATTTGCCAATAATATTAATAGATGCTGAAAAAAGAAGAAAAAAGGGGAGAAAAAGAGAAAGGAACGAAGTGGGGATATGACATTAAAGAGAATTGCAGCAAGTGAAGGCACTGAGACGTATTCAAAAGAATTAAATGAAGAGTTAATTTGAATGGAGAGTGCCAAGCAATGGCCGCGTGGTGAAGAAAGAGAGAGGGAAACGAAAAAAAAAAAAAAAAAAATCGGTTCAGGCTTGGGTTGAATTAATCAATTCAGCAGTGGGCCATTGAAGGAAGGGCCCTACAGCAATTAGGGTTTCGGTCTCCTTGCGTGATCGTCTGCTGTAGCGACAGCACAGAGTGCAATTTTTTTGAAAAATGCCCCCCGCCGAGAGGCACAGGGTTATGACACACCCGCACCGAATCGGACCAATGTCTGTCGAAATCGCAGCATACTCAAACGCTCGACAAGGAGGGAGAGGAGGGAGAGGAGGGAGAGAAGGAGTTCGCACCACGGGCAGGAAAAGCGTGGGAGCGAGAGACAGCAACCCATTTAAACAAGGCATAAACTAGTGGAAAAAAAAAAAAAAAAAAAAAAAAAGGAAAAGAAAAGAGGAGAGATCGCGCTCTCCTTCCAAATCCCACGCAGGACCATGCGCACTGCCCAGACCCGTCGCGGAGATCGCTGCCACTCTTCGCCAGAGCTTTCGCGGATTTTGAATGGGGGACAGCTTGGACAGAGCATGAACTCAGGGAGGAAGAAGGGGCCTTGGAAGGGACGCCGAGGTGGACGAGACGGGTGGCGGGGCTCTTGGGTTTCGCCAATTGAGTGCGTTGCAGGATCGTTTTCCCGGTTTCTCTGTGTCACACGCATCTGTGCAATGAGATTCGAATTGGGTGGGAGGGTAGAGTAGGGTAGATTTATTTAACTGTTTTCGCTGTTTGCCCCTCTTCTCCCCTTTCCTTTAACTATAATTTTGTTAGTTTTCGAATTGGTTTGGCTTTTTCCTGGGAAATCTTGGGAATTTTATTTCTTGGTTAGTGGCGGATCCGTTCTGTTTTGATGTGGTGTTGATGTGCGGATTATTTGTCAGTGTGATTTAAGTTTATCTCTATATGTGATTTTTTTTTTTAAAATTTTTAGTTTTATATATGTTTTTTGTAGTTGGAGAATTGCGGTGTTCATTGTAAAGGGACGTTGGATTTACAGAGTTTGGTTCGTGTGGGGTGTGAGTGTTTAAAGGTTGAAATCTTGGTGTACATTTTTTCTTTTGATCCGGTTGTCGAGTTTCGAGACAGTAAATTTTTGTGTGGTTATTTTGTTGGGCTAATTTAGTCGTGAGCCTGCTTCGCCATTTGCTGCGTAAGCACTTCATTGTCGGTAGTTAAGTGTACTGCAGGTGACTCGTAAGCAATCAGGTTTGTCATCATTTTTCCTCGGGATTTTGAATTTGAGAGCTGGCTTGCCATTACGTCTGTCAAGAGTAAATACAACGTGTTTATGTGCTTGCCCTCTCTGCTATCAAGATGGCTTCTATGTGGGAGAAGCTGTTTGTCCTGTCTTCTCTCCCAACTTGATAGCTAGAGTTCATTTGAAGCATCAATTAGGTTCCTCTGTTACTCTGATTGTCTCCCTACGCACAATTCTTTTATATATCAAGTTCTTCCCCAGCTCACAAGCAAGCGTTCTGTCGAGCGCTGTCAAGGGGTTGGCTTCGTTGCATTGCACTTCTTGAACTCATCTTCGCTTTCCGCTTCCCTCAGCGTCACCCCTGCACTGTTAATGTGCGTCTAACTGATTGTTCTTTGTAGTTAGTTTTTATTTTTATTTTTTATTCTCATTTTGTTCCGCCTGTTCCTTTCCCCTCGCCGTTCGATTGCATTTCTATCGAAAGACAAGTAGCGATACAGAAGTTTTCTCATAAGTCCTCTCAATTCCAGGGCTTCTACTCACACAATTCCTTTCTGAGCTGTTTCGAGCGTGATTACTCATTGCATCATTGAGACGCATTTTTAATTATCCGAGTTCGAGTTAGCTGCTCTTTGCTACAGTTACTTCAGTTCCTAAACAGGTTTGTCCTGCAAAATGTGTGACTTTTAGTATGCACACATCAGCCTCTCCGCTTCTCCGCTTCTTTCTACGTGCTGTTGCGATATTCCAGTACTTTGAGCTTCTTTGCTGGTAGCTGCCAAGATTCTGCTATGTGGCAATAACTAGCACCTCTTCACGTCTGTTTAGGCTCCATCTTATTCCTTTCTAATACAAGCTTTCGCTCTAAGCTTCGCACAGTGGGTAGCTTTGAGAATGCGTTTTTGCTTCAAGTTTTCACAGCTCACGCGACGGTAGACACGTCCACCTGTGCGTGAGCAATGTGTCAAGGCCGCCTTTGTTAAGGGCGTTCACAGTGCATACTTTCTGAGCAACAGGTGGCGTCTCTGTTTGAGCTGCCTTCTCTTCAGCGAAGCATTAACCATCACCCAGCCACTTTTTATTCATAGTGATTTTCCCACCTTCCTGCTTGCGATTTCGTTGACCTAACGCTTGAATAATCTCCTGTCTCTCCCTTGGAACTGAAGCCCGTTCTCGTTCTGGTGGTATCAAATTCGACAAAGTTGAACTTCGTGGCAAGAGTTTGTAGTGGTATGCTCTTAACGTTGGCAATGGTAATGGTGATGACTTTCTGTCGCATCTTTACGATGCGCTCTCAAACATTTACTGCATAAGCCGTGCAGATCGGCGAGCGTCCAATTTGATGGACAATCGAACGGGCAGGGTAAGAGTGTAGTGTAATCAGTGGGCAAGACTATCATCCGAGCTTGTATCACACAGGACTCGGGAAGAATAATAAGCATTAGGTCAAAGATTTGCCACGATTGAGAAATCAAGGAAGTGCCTGCCTGTTCGCTCGCCCCTCGAGCACGTACTCGACCGCAGCAATGGATGGGTATGAAAAGCTGGAAAAGGTTGGGGAGGGGACCTACGGTAAAGTGTACAAAGCAAGGGACAAGAGGACAGGTCGATTTGTCGCGCTCAAAAAAACTAGGCTGGAAAACGAGGATGAAGGAGTCCCTTCGACGACTCTTCGAGAGGTTTCCCTCTTGCAAATGCTTTCTCATAGCATCTACATTGTCAGGTACCTTAGAAAGAAATCCGATCTCAATATGCGCCTATCTGTATTATCCTAACAACAATGAGGTTTCTGTGAAAAATCGAGGTGATTGCTTGCCGTGTCAGCAGCTCGTCATCTGTTTTTATGAAGTAATGCGCAATTCAATATCGTAGATGGAACTATCCTTCAACGTGATGCCCAGTGCGATGGTTATGGTGATTTTTAACGCCAGTCTTAGGGTTACTGTGGATGTCGACTTAACGGGCAGCGTGCACTGTTTTTGTTTTGCAGATGTCCACTTGGCAGTCACAGTTTGTCGTTTTTCCCTGAGCTTAACGCTATTGTACTGATCCTTTTGTCTTCATGTGCAGGTTGTTATGCGTGGAAAGTGTAGATGAAAATGGGAAACCCCAACTATACTTGGTCTTTGAGTACCTCGACAGTGATCTCAAGAAATATATTGACTTGCATGGCCGAGGCCCTGGCACCAACCCTATTCCGGCAAAGACTGTTCAGGTATAATGAATTTTCTGATCTTAATTGGGATGTGCCTAGAAGGGCCTGGACAGGTGATGACTCTAGGATTCTCTCCTGATTTTTCATGAAATAAGTTTTGCTAAATAATGTATGACATTCCATTGCATACAATCAGTACCCTCAGAATTTTCACAAAATATGCAATATGTACGCGGAATTTACATCATCAGCATTTTCTGCCTACCCTATCAAACTGCGACACGCGGCATTCTCTACACCAACACTCTCTCCTAACCGAATCTGTGTTTTTGGTGGGGTACAGAGCTTTATGTATCAACTCCTGAAAGGCGTTGCGCATTGCCATAGTCATGGTGTGATGCATCGGTACAAACACGAACCCACGTAATTTCTGTTGAACATGAATTTATGTTTTATGAAAACGGGTAATCCTGATGTTTTTCAATTGCTCCATGATTTCTCAACATTCAAATTGCTTTTGATGATGATGTTGCCAGGGACTTGAAGCCACAGAATTTGCTAGTGGACAAAGAGAAGGGTTTGCTTAAAATTGCTGATTTGGGTTTGGGCAGGGCGTTTACGGTGCCTCTCAAGAGCTACACTCATGAGGTTTACAACTATGCAGCACCTCTATCCATTGATGCTTCTAAGGACTCGCCTTTGTCCATTGAGTGGAGTTCATATACTTAATTTCTAAATTACTTTCTCGAAGTTGAATAATTTCCATTCGTGGGCCTTTCTTAATGCAGATTGTCACGCTATGGTATCGAGCTCCGGAGGTCTTGCTGGGAGCCAGTCATTACTCCACGTCTGTGGATGTGTGGTCTGTGGGCTGCATATTTGGTATGTAGCTGTCACTTGTTGGCCATGTTGAACCGTATTTCCCTGATACGTAAAGTTGATTGTTTGAGTTTTCTAAGTGCTTACAATGTGCGCTTCAATTTTGTGCAGCTGAATTGTCTCGCAAGGCCCCTCTCTTTCCCGGAGACTCAGAATTGCAGCAACTCCTCCATATATTCAGGTCTGTTAAGCTCCTCGTCAGTAACAATATAATCGTTAACTAATTTTTTCCATCTATTTCTTAACATTGTCCTGAATGTTACTTCTGCCTGAGTAAAACATCTGTTAATCATCGGCATAACAATTTTTTAACCAGGTTCAAAGTTGAACTCAATCCCCTGGCTTTGACTGCTTCTAAACTGAACAGACCATCGAACGTGTTTCTGAGGCTTGATTTGTTGCAGGATGCTTGGTACGCCTAAGGAAGAATGCTGGCCTGGAGTGAATAAGCTTCGAGACTGGCATGAATACCCACAATGGCCCGCTAAAGACCTATCACTAGCTGTACCAGACATGAGCCCTGATGCTCTGGATCTTCTCTCTGTAAGTGGTTGATATCTGTTAAACAATGATTCCCTCAAGTTTTTATTAGGCATCTGAGCTGCACACAAACATTCCAGTCATGAAGTCTATGTCTTTTTCAGGCCCTAGGTCTATCTGCGGCTCTTGGGATGGCCCGGGCTTATATACCTTTCTTGTGTCTGGTATCGCAGAGAATGCTGGTGTTCGACCCTGCCAAGCGTATCTCAGCTAAAGCGGCTTTGCACCACCCATTCTTTGACGACCTTGACAAGTCCCAATTTTAATTGTGGCCGCAAACATCTTATGGGCTTCATGTCGTTCAGCAATACGTGAATATTCTTACACTCTGCATCTAGTGGGTGCTCGTATTGTGGGTTATGGCTGTGCTACTAACACTGAGAATTCAATTAACAGGGTGGCATGCCTTCACCACTTCAGCTGCTCGTATGTAAGCGGAGTGTACCCAATCTTGCTCTTATCCTGAAAGCTCTAGGACAGCGTTGCATACCAAAAAAAAACTCGAATCAAGCGAATCTCTTCGACTGAGCATCTATCCTCGACTGATCCAACAATCATCCGACGGGGCGGACAAGTCACTGAACTTAGCTTGTCTGCCTTACCAAAGAATGTGCTTCGGCGCAAAGAAACGTTGTCAACTTGATGAAACTGATGTTGAAAATTCAATAATGAAGCATGATATGGAAGCCAATGTCAATGCTGAATTTATATTATTTGGAAAAGAAAAACTATACACTTAGGATTTGCACCCAAAAACTGGTGAATCCTGAGGAAGTTCTGAATCACTGTTTATGTTGTACTCTCGTTAGTGGCTTTTAAAGGGCTGGTCACTGTTCTTACGCTTTTTTTTCTTGATAATCAATCCTTCTATCTCAAAATGGATTATCTTAACAGCACAAAATTTTGTGCTAAATTCGATCATCAAGTTTGTTGGTACATGAACAAACGTCAACAGGCCAGAGAGCACCTAGTGTTGAAACGGTACTCGCTAAACAGCAAAAGGTTAAGAATCTTGAACAATGTAGTGAACCTGTTTGGTATCTTTCGTTTTTTTACCATCCACGCACAAGTTGGACTGATATTGGAAGTCTAGTGTTGTCGGTAAGTACTAAAAATGAATGTTTCACTCAACATCATATTATTACCACAACTGATTATATTTGCCCTGTGTCCGAAAAACGTGGTATATATCTGTGAGAGATTTGAGTTTTGTTTGAGATTGTTCAATCTTTGAATAATGAATGTCGAATTTAATATTATGTTGCAGAGCCGTTTGTGTGTACTCTTGCACTGATAATTTTTTTAAATCTACAGTTATGTATATATAGTTTTTGTGTCAAATCAGATTATGAAATATGTTAATTATTCGATACTGAAACATGGGACTTGAAAGATTGTGCTTATGTAAACCAAAGAAATGAAAACTTCACTTCTGTTGGTTTAAAAACACTAATTCAAATTATTTATACAACATCTAAGTTAGAAAATGATTAGGAGTAATGTTTGCTGAATCCATTGATGACTTAATTACTAGTTTAAAATATTAAATGTTAATTCCTTAATTCTAAAAATAGATTTAAAACAATTGTTTTTTAAAGTATTGAATTACTTTATTTTAAAGCTGTAACTAATTTTAATTTTTTCAGTGTAAATAAATAAATACCAAATCCTCTTTAGTTTGCCACAAAACAAAGATTTTACTAATTTTTTCTAAACCGTATTTTTAAAAAATTTATAACTATTTGTTTACATTACACATAAACACAAATCTAGCATAAAAATAATTCTAAAAAAATGGATAAATGAATCAAATTTCTTTTTGAATAAAACGGTCAGAGATCATTTTTTAAATAATTTCTAATATAATGTCTACACATAAATTTCTGATTTAAGAAAATTAATAACCAAAATATTTGTATATATATATATATATATATATATATATACATATACATATACATATTATATAAACCAATTTTAGTATTATGTGTGTTTTAAAAATGTTATGTATAATTGCTACATTACTTAATATGAACCGAAATCAAATTCTATTTAACATCTTAGAAATTAGATTGAAGTTTTTGTTTACCAAAATTCAGAAAATATAGAATCACAATCTTAGTTTTTTAATGATATACTCGATGTTGCATTTATCTTTTTTTAGTATATTGCCAAAACGTGTATGTATTAATCAAAATTTTATGAAAAATATCTTTTTTTTTTACCAAGAATGCATATATTAAAATATTTTTTATATTCATTACATACTTGTTAGAAATATTAAAAAATCAAACTATAAAAATAATAAAAATAAAAATAAAAACAATACTATATAACTAAATTCTTAATGTATGTTTATATTAAATAATATAACATATGCAAATGTAGACAATATATATATATATATATATATATATATATATATATATATATATATATATATAAAATGATGACATATATTGTTTTTAAAAATTTGAATCAAAATGAAAATGTAGATATTCTCAAAGATACAAAGACAATTGAATGTTTAAAAAGTACAAAAGAAACAAAATACTATATTATAAAGATATTTTATATATTATAAAAAATCTTGAAATTCTATTTAAGATTTGAATTTGTTGCACATTTGTGACAACTCCCTTTTTGTCATGGATATAGAAATACAGACTCAAGATCTAACAAGAAGTTCAAGAAGAACTGGCAAGAATTAGATTAATCAGATGAGAACAACACCAGAGAGGTGAACTAGAGCTCCAAGAGATGTGTTGTCGAGACTGAAGAACTCTTCAGCCTCGATTCCAATATATACTCCTATTTAGGAAGCTTCTCAAGCAACTTCTACCAACTAGGAAGCTTCTAGAAGGTTCTAGAAACTTATCTCTAGAAGGTTCTAAGGACTATGTCCCTAACATCTTCTACCAACTAAGAAGCTTCTAGAAGGTTCTAGAGACTTGCTTCTAGAAGGTTCTAGAAACTTATCTCTAGAAGGTTCTAAGGATTATGTCCCTAACATCACCCCCTCCTTTAGCTTCGAGGTCTCTGAAAAGCAATGTTGTTGTTAATCAGTACCAACACAAGAAAATGAAGATCTGTCGCATAACGTCTGCTATGAACTCCAACTGTTGTTCACGAGGCAAGTGATTCATCGACCCTTGAAGCCAACAGTAGTGGCCCACTCCTTCAACTTCTGACCAAGCATGAACTTCCGTGTCCTCATTGTGAAATTGTCTTGCAAACACACCTTCTAGCTGACCATCGTAAGCAGGCTCGGACTCAAATATAATACTAGTGATCGGTTACTCGGTATCCTCCGTCGTCGTCATGGTATAGGCGATTCTTCATCTCGGGGTCACCTTTGTGAGCTAGTCGGTTGAGATAATCTGACTGGCATAGTATCTATCTCTTGGCTATCCATATCAGAAGACCAAACTATGGCTACTAAAAAAATTCTATTTTATCTTGAAGAAAATAACTACATCAACTACGAATTTTGGTGGTACTTTTCTCCTTTCTTATATTCTTGGGTGAGCAAGCTTCAGAAAGAAGCTATCGTCAAATCGGCTTAGGTTTATGAGGATGTTGTTGATGAAACTCCTATACCTTTTGTGACGCATTGGCGAGATTTTCAACTGGCTCCCACGTTCGTTCATTAATGTCGTAGCCGCACCAATGAACAAGATACTCCAACTTGTCCCACGTTTGCCGTGAATCCAGCACCTTTTCAACCTCGTATTCCTCGTGGTTCTTGATCTCAATACTAGGTGGCGAACATTGCACTCTTCCAGAAAAGACGACTCTCGATAAGGCTCCAATAGAGAAACATGAAAGACTGGATGTACCTTCATAGAAGCCGATAATTCCAGACGGTACGCCATTGGATTGATTTGCTTCTAGATGATAAATGGTCCCAATCTTCAATAGTCCAACTTATCACATGGTCGCTTGGTCTTGATATTCCGTCGAAAAAGCCATGCTTTATCTCTAATTTTGAAAGTAAGTGCTTGATTCCAAAATCTATCTGCAGACGCCTTGTAGGATTCTTGAGCGGATTGTAATTGAAGCTTCAACGTATTTTGAAGCTCTGATAGTTGTTTCACAAATCCTTCAGGTGCTGGATTGTTATTTGTTGACGGACTCAATAAATCAAGCTTCGGATGATACCCATAGTTGGAAAAGAATGGTGTGTATTGAGTCGATGCATGGAGGGTGTTGTTATATGCAAACTTGGCTAGCGACAGATATGTGGTCCAATCGTCTTGCTAATAGTTGATGCTACATTGTAAGTATTGTTCCAAGACTTGGTTCACCCGTTCCGTTTGGCCGTCAGTTTAAGGATGAAAAGCTGAAGAAAGCTTGATATCCACCTTCAGTATCTCAAAGAGAGATTTCTAAAACTTTGATACGAACTGGGTTCCTCGATCTGATACGATATCATCAGTTAGTCCATGATATTGATATACATTATTGAGAAAGAGCCTTGTTGTGACTTCACTGGATGATGTCTTCTTGCAAGGAACAAAGTGCGCCATCTTTGTAAGCCGATCTACCACAACAAAGATGCTGTCAAATGAGTTCGATGATGGCAGGTCTGTGATGAAGTCCATGGAAATTGAAGACCATGGTCGACGTGGAATCGGCAATGGTTGTAGGAGTGCATAAGGGTGATACCAAGGATTCTTGGATCTTGAAAAGATGTCGCAGGAGAGGACAAAAACTTTCACATCCTTCCACATTTGGGGCCACCAAAAATCTCGAGAAATAAGCTTCAACAATGTCGTACATTGTTGATCAAACGTTACTTTTTCAGGCTTTGGTACAAGATATGATCTCCTTAATAAGGCATCAGATAGTCCTTGCTGCTTTTCAGGTCGATAAGTGATAACAAAATCGAACCTAGATAGCAACATACTCCATCGAGCTTGACGTCGATTTAAAACTCGAGCCGACATGAAATACTCCAAATTCTTGTGATCTGTATATATGGTCATTGAGTGTGCAGCTCCTTCAAGAAAATGATGCCATTCTTGGAAAGAATCCACTATAGCAAAAAGTTCTTTATCGTGGATCTCATAATTGATTTCAACAACAGAGAACTTTCGAAAATAGAATGCAACCGGATGGAGCTTCTTGTCTTCTCCCATTTGTGAAAGTACAACTCCCAAAGCAAAATCCGAAGCATCAGTTTCTAAATAAAAGGCCTTTGTAAAGTCTGGATGTACCAAGATTTGAGCCGTAGTAAATGTGATATTCAGGTCTTGAAACGCCTTCACAGCTAGAGGTTCCCATTCCAGCTTATCCTTATATGTCAACCGAGTGAGAGGAGGAGCAACTTGAGAATAATTCTTGATAAAGATCCGATAGAAGTTGGCAAAGCCAAGAACGCATTGTACGTCTCTCACCATCTTCGGAACCTCCAACGACACGATTGCTTCCACCTTCTTCGGGTCCATCTTCAAGTCTTTTTTAGTCGCAATGAACCCCAAAAACTCCATTTCTATTTGGTGAAATAAACACTTCTCCAACTTGGCATATAGTCCTCGCTCGCATAGTTTCTCCAAGACCAAACGAACGTGCTTTTCATGCTCTTCCTCATTTTTGGAGAATATTAGAATATCATCCAAATAGATGACAATAAAATCGTCAAGGTACTCTCGGAAAATATCATTCATCATATGTTGAAAGACCGCTAGAGCATTAGTAAGATCAAAGGGCATGACATTATAATCAAAATGGCCATACCTTGTACGAAACGCTGTCTTCCACTCATCTCCTTCCTTGATTCGTACGAGGTTGTAAGCTCCCCTTAGATCAATTTTTGTAAAGATCCTTGCACGTCCAAGTTGTTCTAAGAGACCAAAAATCAAGGGTAACGGGTAATGATTCTTCTTTGTTACCTTGTTGAAGCCTCGATAGTCCACGCACATCCGCAACGAGCCATCTTTCTTCTTCACAAATAAGATGGGTACTGGAGTTGACGATTTTGAATGATGGATGAAGTTCTTGGCTAGATTTTCATCGATGTCCTTCCGTAACTCCGCCAACTCCGTGTGCGATAGATTGTAGATTGGGCCAAAAGGTGGTTGTGCTCCTTTGAGCAAGTCTATGGCGCAATCATATGGTCGGTGTTCCGGTAGGATGTCGGTATTCTTCTTTTAAAACACGTCTTTAAAATCCTTATATTGCTCTGGTATACTTGCTGTCGAGATCTTCTCTCTAGTAGTTGGAGTCGCATAATTGACAAATGGAGTGTCTTCCTTAGACGATCTTATAAATGCTCTTGCTTCAATGAATAAGGATTTCTCTATTCGGGGTTTTCTACTAGGCTTGCTCTTGGGTGGTTTTGTGGGAAAGGTCATCTTTCGCAACCTCCAATCTATGGATGGATTATGCTTTTTCAACCAAGAAAGTCCAAGAATAACAGGATTTGATGGGGTTCTAATAATATTGAAAATAATATGATTACTATGGTCCTTAAACGTCACTTCTATAGGTTCTGATTCATGGGTGATACTACCAGATAATAAAGGTCGCCTATCTATGACCTCAACGTGAAGAGGTTTGGATTTTTGTACTAAAAGAATCTTATGATGCTTCACAAATTCTTCGTCTAAGAAGCAAGCAGATGCTCCTGAATCTAATAATGCTAAGGTTCTCAGTTTCTGAGGGCCAATAAGCAAAGGGATTGTTAAGCAAAGGACAGGTTGAGCGGAAAGAAAGGAACCTAGTTGTTGTTGCGATATTGCACTGTCCAACCGCACGGTTCCTATTGTGGCTGGGCATCCTCGTTTTCCTGAACAAACGAGTGCCTAGTCTTGACAATTCGTCGATTTTGCTTCTTGGGGCAGTTTCGAACTCTGTAGTCTTCTTCACCGCAATACAAGCATAGACCTCCCTCCATACGCCACTTTTTTCCTTCTAGAGTAAGGGATTTGACACGTACCGCATCAATTTGTATGTCTTCTACCTCTGAATGTGAATTCACGCTGCTTGCCGACATAGTTGAAGCATGGCAAACCGTATGTTGTCTTGAACGTTGGTCTTGGCGGCGTTGGAATAGGCGGTTATCGCACTTCACAGCTTGGCTAATAGCTTCGTTGAGCGTTTGTGGATCAGGAAGAGTTAACAACAAATCCTTCACATCGTCCCTTAAATCTCAATAGAATTGACTCATCAACGCTTCTTCGTCCTAATTGATGTCGTAGCTAATTGCCTGAAGTCCGATGCATAGATTGATGTAGAGCGCATCCCTTGTCGTAGTGACCGGATCTTTGTTGTAGTCCATCGAAACTTGCCGTGTTCACCAAATGCTTCCGCAAACGCCTCCAAAAAGGTTTCAAAGTTGTTTAGTATGGAGGATCGTTTCTCAAACAAAGGAGCAAACCATGATGGAGCTTGTCCTGTAAGTAAGGTTCCAACAAGCCCAACACGTGATTCCTCCGTTGGATAGCATTCGGGCTGTAAAATTGTTATCAACCTGATTTGGTTGACGAATCCTCGAAATTTAGAATGCGTACCATCGAACTTGTCAGGAAGGCTAACTCGGGGCTCCTTATATTATAGAATCAACGATGCTTGTCGAACCCGAGGTAAAGTTGCTTCTCCAAGTGCAAAAGTTTGAGGCTGGTGCAACCTAGATTGTGCCATCTCAGATGTTCCATCATTATGAAGCCTTGCCATGACTCCTTCAATCTCTGCAGTTCTTTGCGATAACGTAGCGAAGGCATTCATGATAGCATCCAACTTGGACTCCGAACTTTCTGCCATACTAATGTCTTAGCCCCCGGCCATTCTAAGAGAAGGACAGAAATGATTGTACAAGAAGACAATATTGGTTTAGAGGAGGGTACTCTACAACCTCTAAAATGCCTTAAGAGCTTCAAGAAAAGGAGTAATCCACTCTCTCCAAGAAGAATAAGACTCTAATATTGTAACCAAAAAAGTATCAGTTTAAAGGAGGGTAATCCGCAACCACTAAAATGCTAGTACACTTCCAAGCAGAGGGGTAATCCACACTCTAACAAAGAAGAAACTAGCTCTGATATCTATAATGAGTGAAGTCTCGACAAACTGTCACGGACACAGAAATAAAGACTCGAGATCTAATAAGAAGTTCAACAAGAACTAGCATGAATTAGATTAATCAGATGAGAACAACACCAGAGAGGTGAACTAGAGCTCTAAAAGATGTGTTGTCGAGACTGAAGAACTCTTCAGCCTCAATTCCAATATATACTCTTATTTAGGAAGCTTTTCAAGCAACTTCTACTAACTAAGAAGCTTCTAGAAGATTCTAGAGACTTGCTTCTAGAAGGTTCTAGAAATTTATCTCTAGAATGTTCTAAGGACTATGTCCCTAACATCTTCTACCAACTAAGAAGCTTCTAGAAGGTTCCAAAGACTTGCTTCTAGAAGGTTCTAGAAACTTGTGTCTAGAAGGTTTTAAAAACTTGTCTCTAGAAGGTTCTAAGGATTATGTCTCTAACACTTTTGTGACAAGTTCAATAAGAGATTTAATAGTCTAAATCTTTATATCTTTAAAAATTTAATGATTTATTAGAGAACTTATGTATATTGTAGAAATATATTGTATTTTGTCTAAGTTAATGTATACAATATAATAGGCTTGCTTACAATTTAATTAAAGTTATTTATGTGGAGGAGACAAAGAAGGGATAGAAGAAATGCCTCATGTACCTTAATATACATTATATTTGGAAAAGACTTAGAATACTTTCTAAAGAATATATCAAGGTTTTAGTAGCTCTTATACTTAGCTTTGTAGAACCAAAATTGTGTGCAAATATTATTTTAGATCTCAATACAATAATTCTATTCTATTTTTCTTTGCTTATGGTTTTATTTATTTTTTCTCAATATTGTAACATATAGTGTCCTTTGATTTTTATATGATAAACGTCTATGTCAATTTAATCAAAACTTATGGAAATAATTGCTTTGTCTTTATGAACTTAATTTAGTAATTTTGTCTAAGTGAAGGCTATATTAATGCAACCAAATTATTATAATTTAACTATGGTTTTAATATTTAAAAAAAATATATATCTATTTATAAGAATTGCATTTTTAAGATAACATTTGGTATTCAAAAGCTTAGTTGATTTTAAAGATGTCTATATGATGGCAAAAGTTGTGACAATTATTTGAGTTGGTCTAACAATTGTGACATAGAAAATTTTAGATTAATGTCTTAATATTCTATAAAAATCCTTTCATATGACTTCTTGAAGTCACAAAATATGGACATAAATTGCAAGACTAAAAAATTGCTAATATACTTTGATCCTTTTTTATTTTTTACTTTTTATTTTTTTGTTAAACATCTAAATTCAAGTTTTAATATGTAAATTTTTTCTTAATAATTATTTAATATTTTGATTATGTACTCTCTTATTTTATATCAACTAATTGATTTTGAATTATAAGAAAATTATTGATAAAATTCATAAAATTATATATATTTTAATTAAGAAATATAATTGGAACTTTATTATTTTGATAATGTCATAATGTTTTTTTAATGCTTCAATTTTAATAAACATTTGGAACTACTTTGTAAATTTAAACATAATATATTTATTTATATATTTTTATATAGTATTATTTTTTTAATAAGTAATCAATTTATAATAATTAAAAACTATGGTTGTTTTCTTATTTTAAAGTTTAGTTGAAATCTTTGGTAATTTACATATAAGCTTGTACTAAATTATATTGTATTTATAGTTAATATTATATAAAAAAGATGATATCCTAAAATATATTGATTTAGTTAATTTAACTATTGAATTGTAGATGTTAAGGTCATGAATCTAGACAAAACTTTGAAAAAACAACATACTCTTATGTAATTAAGTAGAACATAGTAAAAAAGAAAAAAATAAAAGAAGATCCACAAAAAAAAAAAAAATATAATGATTATTGTTAATTTAAATAAATTAATAAAAAAAAAATGCTAAAACAAGATTGAAATATAAGAAAGATGTTGACAAGATTAGTGATAGTGTCACTCTTATCTTTGTATATACTAGCTATTAAGAAAGTCTTTTGGAAACTTTCTTAGAACCATAAGGCATGTGCCCAAAGTGTTATGTTGTAAGGTGCTTCCAACATGGCTTCTTAAAAGTGGGAAATTTATAGAATAAATTCAATTACTTCATGACATATCTTTAGAAATCTAAAGATCTAATCTGTTTTTAGAATACTTCCTCAAAGTTTATTAAAGAAGATATATATTTTTTATCTAACATATTTCTACCTACTAATTATCTAAGTAATATTGATGCCAATTATAGTAGATGGTCTAACATTGAAAAGTAATCTTAATGACAAAACTTTCAAATAATTTTTATAAAAAAATTGACATAGTTATACATAGAAGTCTACAAATACAATAGATATTTTCAAAGAATAATTTAGATATTACTTTATAATAATTAATCTTATTTCAAAGAAAAATATATAAAATATTATATATATATATATATCAATTTACTTATCAATAAAATAAATTTATATATATTTATGTGTAAAAATCAAAAAAAAAAAGATATATATATATATATATATATTTTATATAATAATACATTTAAATTATTAATTCCAAGTGTAAAGGGAATAAGTAAATCTTAACTATAATTAGAATAAGAGAAAGATATTAATAAAATTAAGAACAATCTTAGTCTTTCTTTCATATATACACTAGCTATTACAAATATGATGTGGAAGTTTTACAAAGATCACAAGGCTTATGAGTTAAGTTTCTAAGTTAAAATTTTTTTCTTTAATAACTTTCTAGATATATACAAAAAAATGAGATCATAGCATATTTCATCTAGAAATATTTATACATTTACTCCTATCTAAGAATTTTTCTTGTTATTTTTAAAAGAAAATATTATATTTATATATATATATATATATATATATATATATGTATGCATGTCTTATCACAAATACCAATTTTACAAACATTAACTAGATTCTAAGTTGCTTTATTATTTGATAAAGTCTAAATAATTTCTAATAATATTTGCTACAAATTTTATTCTATACTTTGAAAGAAAGTAGTTGATAGGTCTTTTGTAATAATAATTCATAGTACTTCAATCAAAAGATCACTTAATTATCTAATTATTATTTAATTATTATTGAGGCATCATAAAAAACTTTAAGTAAAATTTAAAATAAAATTATACTCAATATTCATGTCCAATAATAACATCAAAAATCTCTTCTAAGATTATGTTATCAACCAATGTATTTTTTACCATCTATTCAAAAAAGAACATGCCTTGTCTCACAATTTTCATCCTTTTCAGGTTGTCTTACAATCATCATTTTCAGGTTGTGACAATTGAAAAGATTATTTAGAAGTGATTAGAAGTGATACTTTTTAAAAAATACATCAGCTATCAATTCTTTGCATATATTAACATATATCTTTAAAATGGCCACCAAGTGTTTGGTTGAAAGAGATTAGTTAAAATAATCCGCCTGGATGCTGTTGTTTTATGCAGTTCAAACCAAAAGAAGGATCTTACAACGAGCTCACAGAAACAAGCCTTGCAGATTATTTGCAGAAGCCAGCTGAAATTCGGAGAATACTCGTAAAGTCTGTTGTTCATATACAGTTGGTAAATATCATGTACCCTGAATATTTTAGGAGTGGAGTAACTGAAGGTAGAGTCGCTAAGTGCAATGACAATCTGAAGAATGTGCACTTCTCTACTTACCAGAGATCCCAGATTCGCCGGATACTTAAGTGCATGATGGCTGATTTTGTTAAAGAATATGGGCTCAAGGTTACGGTACATCAGCTTGCCCAGCACCCGAATTGCCCTGCACATGCTTATTTGGCGGAATCGACCTGAATTGTTCAAACTCGCTTCAACTTGCTAGGATTTAAGAAGGGGCTCCGTTTTGAAGCCATCCACTCTGCAAACAAGACGATATAAAGCCAAGAGATGCTTACTGATGACGCAACCCTATTAACGCTTGGTGTTTGCTCCATATTAAAGCATCAAAATCAAATAAACAAGTGCATCAACAACAATTGGTTTGCTTCTTCGTGAAGCAACAAAATGCAATAGATGAGAGACATGTTTAGTTTATCTCCAACCATATTATTAAGCGTCTCAACTAAGATTCATGATGTCCTGCTGGTAGATACACTAGTCGTCTGATCTGACCCAGATCAGCATCAAGAGTGAAAGAAATCCCTCAGGCATGTATCAGAACATGCTTTTGAGTACAGCGCCTTTTGTACATATTTGTGAGAATTTTTTCTTAGATATTTAAGAAGCTGGTTTGAACAGCGAAGCACACAAATCAGACTAGAAGGACTTTGGGGGAAATCTCTAAACTCCAGTCATGGTGATAACCACCTTCCGCGCACCTCCGTGGTCGCGGTGCTCACACAACCATATCCCCTAAAAAACAAGTTCCAAGTACAACAAATATGTGAGAATCTATCTATCTTAATCGAAGACTGCAATTCCTCACAAGTGACACATGTGACCATAATCTTTCTTTCAAATTTACCACATTGAGGAATGATCAATACTACCATGTACTCATGAGCATTAAGATTGCATTAAAAAAATATTCACAATAATTTCACCTAACATGTTCCCACAAACAGACAACGAGTAAAGAACTATACAAAAGCTTATGTTCGCTAAGTCCCTAATTGTTTGGTTACAGAAATAACCTGCCACGTTCCTAGATTAAGTCGGCCATCTGTTATCGGGATTCTGCACAATTACCACGGAAGACGGTTGCTAAACAATCATAAGAAGGCATGCCTTTCACTTGACGATCACTCATCAAATTCTTCTAACTGTACATATTACCCAAGACTTTCAGTTTTCAGCACTAGTAAAAGTTAACACAAATATAGCTGATCCATGGATTCTACATCGAGATCTGTCTAGTGCTGATAGATGTCATGCATTGGATACTACGGATGTATTGAGAATAATGTTTCCAGAAGGAGGGTGTATTGGATGACAATAATGAAACATCACAGGGAGCCAAGAAATAAGGGAACTGGTCCACATGAGTTCTAACGTAAAAAATGACTGCATAAGAACGTGCATAAGTCTGATATGATATTCCGTTGAATCCCACTCTGCTTATTGTGAATTTTTAGTCATAGAAGACGGATTCAAATATAAAATATAAACTCCAAAGCTGGATGAGTGAGGAACATACGAGAGTTGGCAACCAAACGTGGATGACTTGATATGTGCTGGCAAATCATCATCTCCTGCATTCCAAGATGTTCATTCAGTGACTGCCTCCCAGTTAAAGAACACTACTGTAAGAGGCAGGAAAGCATGTAACGTCAAGTGTCTACAAAACAAACCAATTTTGACTAGCAATCCCTCACCATATTGGTGTACGAGGTAGCATATAGCCTACTAGACCAGTAGAGATGTGGGAACCTTGAGTGAGCAGAAAATCGAGTAATCTATCCTAGACACGCTTTGACCCAATATCAGAAACTCACCTTCCATCGTGTGTTTCCAAGGAGCTTTTCTTCCCTACAGTAAAGTACGAATTATGGGGCGTTATTCATAGCGAACAGCATGTTTGCGATTCATAACCAGAATAGACGATGCTTAACTCAAACAAGAATGTTGAAAACATAAATTAAAAGCGAGAATAGTATCTCAAACACAATAATGCAATTCACTAAAACATATCCAGAGGCTGCACTAAACGAATGCGACTTACCTCTGGTACCGTCAAATTCAGCCAAGTTTCAACATCATCGCGGACATCGCCATCGTAATTCTCATTGATTGTAAGCGACGCACTAGTGTGCTGCACTGATCAGAGTAAACGCCATCCGTGTTACGAGCCGAGAAAGAGTTAGCGGATTACAAAATATAGGCTGTTCCCCAAGCTGTACCAAATTAACCTCATGGAGATAATTCTCCGCGTGCACCATATACAGCCAAAAGTCACAACCTGTAAATCCTAAACTTGCAACCATAAGTATTTGTACACGCGTTTAAACACTCCGTATATCAGTCATTAGAGCAAACCAAAGATGTTTCTCTAAATAATGTCATCGGGTTGGTTGTTACTCACAAAAGAGATGAGCAATGCCGCATTTGAAACGAGCCAAGTCAGACTCGATCTCCTTCAAAATCTGTCAACGGACAGCTCCGACTGTTATCAACTGACACATAAATTCAAAAAGAATCGAAGCATTGTGAACATGGTCTCCAATCCATTGCTTAAAGCCTCACATGAAAATATTCCCCACGTTTCACATTCCGCCCCTTTATACATACATACATACATACATACCTACCTACCTACATACATACATATTACCGTGAGCACTGCAAATTCTGACAATTTGCAAGCAACATCACTTACTCCCCGACATAGAAAGAATCGCTAGACCCCAATGCCTTAACCTCTAATTTCTATACTACTCCTGAACTAAATTACGCAGTTAGTTGTCCCACAGTTTTTCGCAATGTAGCTGATACAAAGTGGAGGAGTCTTTACAACATGGTAAAAGGAGAAGTGTTACATCAAAAGAAAGAGAGGAGATGACATTTTGCTAACCGTGGATGTAATAAGATGGCATCCACGCTTTTTAGAAGGAAGTGTGACTGTCTTCTGCGCCCACTTTGGGGACCCATTCTCGTCACCAGTTACTAGGCTTGATGTTGATTTCTTCGTAGCCATCTGATTCAAGGAATATCTGTTTCAGGCAACCATTGTTACTTTTGTAAGGTTCTACAGGGCACATTTAAAAGGAGTTTACAGGTTTGGTTACAGAGGAAAACCATATCAAGTCGTGACGTCGGGATTGAAGGGAGGATTATTAGAATTGTCAATAGTTAGGTGAGGAAGCAAATTAGGGCAACCCTTGCAGTGCCACAAGAAATCTTTCTAACCACTATCACCGCCGACAATTAAGCACATGCATTAGTGTAGCCCCTTGCCTTCGAGCTAGTTACGAGGACATTCTCGCAATCGTAAAGCACCCTCAAATCTTCAAAGTTACCAATCCCAAGCTACTAATAAATCTTTCAGCAAGAGGAGTATTGCTGCCCTTGCCCAACTATAAGCAAGGACCTAGTAACAAGAAGGTAGCTCAAAGACAACATCACGTAATCAATGTTTAGATTCTCATGCACACATATCCAAAAACGCCAAATGTACGTGGACAGAATTCGATACGTCTGGGTCAAAGAGACAGACTCGTGATCTAAGTACAATACACAGCAACTATGATGTAGCAAACCCCTAAATTTCAGTTGTAACCTCAATTATTTGTCAAAGTCAAGTCCTCCAAAACCAAGCCGATTTTCCTGCAATTTCATCAAACACATTTCTCGTCGAACAAAAACTCCATAATACGAAAGAAAAACCTCGAGCCTTCCCAAACGATCACCTCAGCCTCAACAAAAGAGACTACAAGATCCTCCGCGACTCACACAGAAAACGCGAATCCCGCCTCAATTCTCACTCCACACCAAGCTACGACAATCCACAGAGTTCTAAAAAACGCGTCCAAATGATGCTGAAACACCAAAAACTGATGCAAAAACACCAACAAGCTAAAAGCAACTTTCGCAAATGACGCAATTCGGACGGAGAGAGATACCCTGAGGCCACACACTCATACCCGGCAGGTATTAGCACAGGGCTCTAGATCCCCTATACGGCCGACCAACATTCGCCGTCAGTAACCAATCCTTCACTTCCAACCATTGAATACATGCGGCACCCATAGAACACCCGCTACACCTGTTTATCTCCTTTACAAATGCCTATGAGCCAGAGCTCCATGTGGGAACAACCCAGCTTCTCTTTAAATGCCCTTTGCCTGAACATGGCCCTCTCCTCTTGCTCCAAAAGCTTGCAGTCGTTTACATTCAAATCTCTCATTCCCTTGGGTCCAGCTTTCAAGGCCAAGTCCCCTCTCTCTCCAATCCACTTTTTCTTCTACAATAAAAATAAGAATGCAAATAATTTGAAATACATCTATTTGAACATATTATAATATTAAAATATCTATCAAAACATCTTACTTGATTATTAAATGATAGAAACATATATTATTATAGTTTATTTAAAAAGTTAAAATAGCATATATATATATATATATATATTTCTTTTTCAAGGAAAATATCATATATGTCCTTAAAATATGTTGAAATATCAAGAATACCTCTATATTCTTGATAATAGGAAATCTATCCTTCACTTTTGTGAGAATATTAAATCTATACTTCAACTAATTAAACTATCAAAAATATATTTTTTTTAAGTAATACTAGGCCCAATTTGTGTGCCATAGAGTAATCAACAAGCCTTCTTCTGCACTTTTTGGCACATAAAATTTTGTAAAAGCCCTTGTTTTAGATTTTAGATCAAATGAGGTGTTAGGCCTCCAAAGAATTTACATTTGTTCCACTCTCACATAACACAATTTGATTCCTTATGTGTGAGTCTTAATCCATGTTTATTACATGCTATGGCTCTTGTTTTTTCAAACCCTCCATAGATGTAGTGTTTGCTTATGATCATGGCATCATTTTGCATTATTTTCATTATTAAAGATAAGTTGCAACTAATTGAGTTCAATAGAAATATATCACATCCAAACAAATTTTTAGGCAATATGCAACATTAATTAGACCATGAAACTAGGACATATACACTACAACTTTTTATATTATCATGTTTGATAATTATGGCCTTTGAATAGATATCCAAGTAAATATTCAAATATTGATTAAAAAAAAAAATTGAATAAAAGATGTCAATTCTTTTGTAGATACTATGCTATTACCTATGTATACCTTAGACTAAGTAAAATATGTCATGGTGGCTTACATTATAGGGAAGTGCAACTGAAAAAAAAGTTTGTTTTGTAACAATACTTTAATATCTTTCTTATCATGTACAATAATGATATGAAGTGATTCATTTTATTATTGCTATAT
Source organism: Physcomitrium patens (assembly GCF_059467195.1). Taxonomy (NCBI): domain Eukaryota; kingdom Viridiplantae; phylum Streptophyta; class Bryopsida; order Funariales; family Funariaceae; genus Physcomitrium; species Physcomitrium patens. Next base: position 22,514,379 of record NC_143410.1, on the reverse strand, counting down.
TACTAGCCTTGAAGTCAAATTCCTCAAAATTTATAAAATCTGATATTAAACCTAATATTTAATATTATTGATTAAAATAATATCAAGAAGATTGATTCATGTCTACATTTAATTATTATCCATCGCTAAATTGATCAACCATAGAAGTAATATAAAAATTGAAGAAAGAACAATATTGCAAGGATTTTTATTTAAAAAATTCATCCAAATAATATCAAGTGAATATTGTATCTTGTAATCAAGTGACACTATAAGAAAAAAGATAATAAGAAGAATGAAGGAAGTTCATAAAAAACTTCAATTGTATAGTTTGATCCATCAACTTCTGTACACAAAATTACACCATAATATATGCAAGGCGAATATTGGTTTTATCCTATTATAATATAGAAAATTAATAATCCTTTTACAATAATGTATTGATATTTTATATAAACAAAATAAGTTTCAAATTTCTCATAGAGCTATATATTTCTTTGTTTGAAATATAAACCTTCATGTTTTTCCATTGAAATAGTATTTATAATAGAAAGATCTTTATTCCAACTTATTTTTTGTAAAAATGGACATAGACATAGCTTTTTAAAAGAGAAGGCAAGCCATAGTATTTTACTTTTAAAAAGCTTATGCTTCAATAATTTGACATATTTTATTAAAATAAGATACTTGTTGTTGTGGACATACATATTTACTTCAATAATTTTTTAGGTAATATAAAAAAATAGTAGTAGATTAAATTTGATCAATTTGATAATATCTTATAAAAAATCTTCTTAAAAGCTTCATATATGCAATTTTGACTTTACAAGTATTTGTATTTGATTAGTAGGTTTAAAACTTGACTAATAAATTATTTACATGTTAATAGCTTATAATATAAGCTAATTATATAACACACATATAAAAAACTTCATTTATAAGTTAAGACATGTATCTTGCGAGTTGAACATGTATTAGAGGTCTTATAGAACATTGCCATGTAGTTCCTACTTAGATAGTATATATGGAGGCAAAAAAGAAGCCTTCTTAATTCTTGTCAATACCTTTCTAATCTTTAGTATTATTTCAAGACTTTTTAGTCTTCTTATTTTTTGGCAATAGCCATTCAAATTTCAATACAATATTATTTTTGAGTGAATATCTACTCTTTTTAAGTGAGATAAGAGTGTATTGAATTTTTTTTCTTTAAGATTAATATTCTTCATAATTTTGACAAGATTATATTTATTTTTTTTATTTTTTTATTTTTATTTTTTTAAGACTCATGTCTTTGATAATTTGATAAGAATGTTAACTTATTATTTTTGTTTTATTTAGAAGTGAGTAGATTATCCTACTTCTATTGTTGTATTTTAAAGATTGTGAACTATTCATATTTAAATTATTAATTTAATTTTCTAATAGTGATTTTTTTCTTAAAAAAAATGAACTAATTTTTTTTGTAAAAATTATTATTTGATATTAGATATTAGAAATTACTTCCTGTAATTTAACTTATGAATTTATTTCAATTGTCTATAGAAAGAAAAATTATGGATGCTATACTTGATAGAAGTAAAAATAGATTTGCAACTATTATAGATCTTTATGAACTTGTCAACACTCTTAAGATAGAAATCTCATGTATTTTTAACATGACCTATAGAGGTACTATTCCTATACCTATGAAAGAAGTCAATAATAAGGTTTAAACTCTAGACTAAGAAGTTGGATAAATAAGAGAAGTAAGTAGATAAAGTTCATAATTGAATCCAAGAAGTCTTACTACTATAAACATGAGAGAAGCAGGGATAAGTATATTAGAGAAGTTTGATGTAATAAGATTAAAATTTTGAGGATTTCTACAACAAGTAAAGCTCTATCTAAGATTACATCTTTTCTAATACCTTGACAGATTTACTGAAGTTAAATTCATATGTATACTTCTATTGAGGAGTATTTTTTCTTGATTTATATCTTTAATAGAAAAAAATCATGATTTTTTATGATTTGAATTAATTATTAGAAGTTATATGGCCATATTTAGAAAAAGTGATTGAAACATAGTAATAGAGACTGAATTCCTATCTTTAAAATAATGATTACATTCAACCACTATATACATTGTAAAATTCCAAAATCTTACTTGCAATGTAGATTGGAAGGACAATGCCTTTATTAATCAAATTTAATATGGATTGAAAGATAATATCAAAAATGTATTGTTGACTATGCCAAGAATAGATTCATTAGAACAATTTATTGCTCAAGCTATTGCATGTATCAAGGATAAGAATCAACGAAGATATATAAACATGTGAGAATAAATCAAAGAAGAGAATAAAATGATAATAAAAAATAATTATATTTAAGAAGAATTCAAATGGCTATTGCCAAAGACGAGGAAGTTTGAGACTCTTGAAACTATATTGGAAGTAAGAAAGGAATTGACAAGAATGAAGAAGGCTTCTTTTTTTCTCCTATATATACTATCTACCAAAGAACTGTGTAGCAACATTCTATAAGATCTTAAATACGTGTTCAATTTGTGAGACACATGTTTTAATTTGCAAAATAAGTTTTCTTTATGTGTGCCATATTATAAGCTTGTATTATAAGCTACCAATATATATGACATGTGACTAATTTATTGACCAAGTTTTTAATCTATCAATCACCTATAGACATGCATAGAGGTGAAATCGCATCTATGAAGCTTTTAAAAATCTTTTCTATAAGATATTATCAAATGAATCTATTTTTATTTATTTTTATATATTTATATTATTTAGGTAATTATAAGTATATTCATGACATTATCTCCTCTTTTAGGAACAAGTTCCATGAAGAGCAATGGTCACATGTTGAAGTAGTACAAGATGCAATAAATTGTATTTGCTACATACTTTGATTGTTGTTTCCTTCAAAGATAGTTGATAGGCCCTCTCAGCTAATAATGATATCTTATTGTAAGGTGGAAAGACCATCCTATTATTTGATCATTATTAAGAGCTTCGTTACTTCTTTCAAACAAAAAATTTATAACACCATCAAAAGTTGTTTTTACCTCTAATAAAATCACCAAACATTGAGAGTCTCTTTTCAAGTTGTGATATCAAATATATTATAACTTGCCATCTATTTGACAAAGAATATATTATTCTTGAAGATCTTCATCTTTATTATATTTTCTTAAAGGGTGTTATAATTGCAATGTTTCATTCAATAAGTTATCAAATGATGGTTCTTGAGTTGAATTTAGTGATTTTTGGTTTTCCATCTTTTTAGCATCATAATTACAAAAAAAAACTATAAATAAAGATAGAATGTTGAATGCAATCTTTTCTAAATTATAATTCTTTTACAACAAAGATTTATTATCCTTCATCTTAATTTTGATGGATGTTATTGATGAAAGATATCAACTTTCTTCATTATATTTGTAAGATTTTTGAGTGGCTCATATATATATATTATATCCACTTCAATGAATAAGTTATTCTAATTTGTTTTGGCATTGAGTTGAGTCTAAGTCTTCTTTGACTTCAAATTCTTCATTATTATCCACTTCTATAGCACAAAGATGTACTTATTATCTTTTTAGTATATTAATTATCTTATATAATTTAAGAAAAGACATATGAAACATTGGATGGATCTTCATTGACTTTGGTAGATATAATCAATAAGTAACTAGTTTGATTTATTCACAAATAAGAAAAGGTCCAAGCTTACAATAATCCAATTTATGACAAAATTAAATAGGCTTGATATTATAATAAAATAACTATATTTTATCATCCACATTGAATTGTGGTTGTTCCTTGCTACATGCATCTGTATTAATGTCTTGTTGTTCTTGAGTTTATGTTAACTACCCCTTTATTATTGCTTGTAGTTCTAATAAATGATTTACCAAATTTTTCACCACATGATTATCAACTTTTGAAAAGTTAAAAATATCAAGTTATAGATGATAACCTTAATTAGTAAAAAAGATGTTTATTAAATAAAAAATATACCAAATTATTATATATAAACTCTATCAAAGGCAAAAGTATTGTCCAATCATTTTGATAGTATTTATTAGTGTGCTTCAAATATTGCTCTAAAACTTGATTCACCTATTTTATTTGTCAATAAATTTAAGAATGAAAAATTAAAAATAGTTTTATATGTACTTTCAATATCTTAAAAATAATTCTCTAAAAACTTGATACAAATTATATCCCTCTATTTGATATAATATCTTTTGGCAATCCATAATAGTAATAGATATTGTCAAGGAAAAACTTAGATATTTCTTCACTTGAAATAGTTTTTGTACATAATACAAAATATGCCATTTTTGTGAAATGATCTACAATCACAAATAAAGAGTCATATAAGCTTGAATTTAAAAGATTTATAATAGAAATCGATAGAAACAAAAGACCTTGATTTTTTTAATATGAAAAATATTTGAAAAAGTTTATAAGATCAATGATGAGGAGTTTTTGACCTTGAAAAAATGTCACATAATTGTACAAAATATTTTATAGTCTTTTATATTTGTAGCTATAAAAAATCTTTAGATATAAGCTCTAAAGTCTTATTGTATTTAAAATGTCATGTCACTAGAAAGTCATGACAAGTTTGAAGAATACGTAAACATGTTTCTTTTTCTAGAACATATATGCAACCTTTGAAATAAAACAGGTTATTTTTAAACTTAAACTTGGAAGTATCATGAGACTTAAAAGAAAGATTCTTAATATCATGAATAAGAGGGTTAAAGAATACACTTGCTTGAATTTGCTTGATAAAAGTTGAATCAACAATCAATGTATAATTTATTACTTGAAGATGAAATTGCTTGAACTTCAAGACTACCATGCTTTGTTGATCATAACCTACATCTTTTTTTTTTGATACAAGATAAAAATATCTAAAAAGTATGTCTAATAAATTTTATTATTTTTTAAGTCAATATGTTATTTTAAAATTGAATCTTGATAATGATATGCTACAACAAGCTTGGTAATAATGCAATACATGTATTGTCATAAAGTATACAAGATTCGTGTAATCCATATATATATAGTGATTGATCTTGAAGTATCTTTTAAGTAGTGATGTCATTCTTAAAAAAAATCTACAATTGCAATAAATTCTTTATTGATGATTTTGTACTTCATCTCTATTTCTAAAATTTTTTTTGATAGAAAGTTATTAGGTAGAATCTATCATCTATTTCCATTTGTGACAATACCTCACTTTAAAAAGTGTGATGTATTTTTTTCAAAAAAAATACCTTAGAAAAATCAAAATAATACAAGATTTTAGCAAAAATAAATTCTTTCTTTAAAGAATCAAATAATGCTTTAATTTCTTTACTACTTGAATATTTTTTTATAAATCAAACATGTAAGTAGAGCTACAACTTAAAAAAAGTTCTTGACGAAGATATGATAGTAATTGACAAAGCACAAAAAATATTGCACATCTCTTATTTTTTTCCAAATCTTTCAATTCATAATAATTTGGACCTTCTTAGAATCCATCATAAGGCCTTTGTTTACAGTGATGTATCCTAAAAAGTCAACTTAAGTAGTATAGAATAGATACTTTTCTATCTTGGCATAAAATCCTACATCTCTAAATTCATATTTTTTTGTATTCTTAGAATAGATTAGAATGTTGTTTAAATAGCATACCACAAAATCATGAAGAAACTTATAAAAAATTTTATTCATAGATGTTGAAAAGTTACTAGTGTATTTGTGAGTTCAAAAGGTATGACTTTTTATTCAAAATTTCCATATCTAATTTAAAAAATAATCTTTCTTTCATCTTCTTTTTTGATGCAAACTAGGTTATATATTCTTTGTAGATCCATTTTTTTTATAGATCTTTGTATAATTGAATTAGTCAAAAAGTCTTAAAAATCAAAGATAAAAGATACCTATTCTTGATGGTGATTTTATTAAGTTCTTGATAGTCTACACATATCTACAAAGATCCATATTTCTTCTTCACAAATAAGATAGGAGCTCTTGCTGGAGATTTTGAATGGTGTATAATGTTTTTAGCCATATTTTTATCAATATGTTCTTTTAATGTAGCAAACTTGTTCTATAATAAATTATAAATTGGTTTAAATAGCAATTGAGTTCCTTCTTGAAGATCAACTAAACAATCATAGAGTCAATATCCTACAAGAATTTATGGATTTTCTTTTCTAAAAATATTTAAAAAAAATTAATATTAATTAGTAATATCACTTGATGCCTTTCTACTATTAGAAATGGCTGTGGCATATAAAGCAAAAGATGACCCTTCCTTTGCCACATGCATAAAAGCTCTCACACATACTAGTAAGAATTTGGATGTATTAGACATAGGTGTTTCTATTTGATTAAAGGAATTTTGGATTAAATTATAAGAAAATTCAAGGTTACAAGAAATTCAATCTATCAAAGAGTTATATTTTTTTTAACCATGATAATTCTAAAATAATTGGATTAGAAAGAGATCTTATCAAATTCAATATTATTATGCTATTATGATCTTTAATTGCTACATTTAAAAGAACATTCTCATAAGTAATATCTTTAGAAGACAATAAATGACCATCTATGATTTTTACATGTATGGATCTATTTTTCTTGATTAAAGATATTTCTTATTTTTTGACAAAGTCTTTGTCTATAAAACAAGTTGAGGCTCTTAAATATAATAAGACAAATACTTTTTGATTTTTAGGTTCTAAATACACATTTATTGTAAAACAAGGTGAAGAATTTGAAGAGAGAGAAGGACCTTTATATGGCATTGCACATGATTTTAGTCACACAATCCTTATTATAATTAGAAAAACTTGTTTTTTGAGACATTGACTTTTTTGGCAATTGTGCTCCTCATTTTGTGCTTGCGTTGCTTCTTTGGACAATATTGAGCAATGCACTTAGCTTCTCCACAATATAAGTATAAACCTTCTTGATGACATCAATTCTTTTTCTGCTCAATGAGAGGTTTAAAATGTACTATATCAATTTGCATTGGTTTCAGCCTTGATGAATAAATTTTTGAAAACTTAAGAGCTTTCATTATTATTTAACTTATTCTTCTTCAATCAAATTTTTATTCTTGACACCATTTAAATAGCTGGTTGTTGTATGCAATGGCTTGAGTAATAAATTATTTTGAAGAATTTAATTTTAATATTGTCAATTAGAAATCTTTGATGTTATTCTTAAACCTATATTAAAAGTAATTAATAAGGGCTTTTTCATTTTAGTCCATGTTGCAAGTGAGGTTTTGGAATTTACCAATATTTATAGTGGCTGACCATAAGTTTTATTATAAAGATAAAAATTTGGTCTTTATTACTCTTTTTTGATCACTTTCTCTAAATGTAGTAATAAATACTTTTTAAAATGAATTAAAATTATAAAAGAGTTATAAATCCTTTTCTATTGAAGGTACAAATCAAGAAAAAATACTTCCAAATAGAAGTACAATTATGAATCCAATTTGAATAAATCCATCAGAATATTAAAAATGATGCAATTTTAGATAGAGCTTGAATTATTGTAGAAATCTTCAAAATTTTAATATTTTTCTATTAAACTTTTTAGGCATAATAATCTTTACTTCTCTTGTACTTGTAGAAGCAAGACTTCTTGAATTTGATTATGAGGTTGATCTACTTACTTTTTACAACTACACAACTTCTGGGCATAAATTCTAGACTTCTTCTATAGGCATAGGAATAGTACTTTTGTGGTTGGCATTAGTAATGTGTGAAATTTCTATCCTAAGAGTATTAACAAACTTATAAAGATTTTCAATAGTTGCAAATCTATCCTTATTATTGCTAAATATAGTATTTGTATTTTTTTCTTCTATTTCAAACAACTTTATAAATCCACAAATCAAATAGAAAAAGATAATTTGCAATCTCTAATGTCAAATAAAAATTTCTATGAAAAAAGATGATTTACTTTCTTTATGAAAAAAAATCAAGGTTTAGAAAACAAAAAAAGTCAATTCAAAGATAGATAATTTGCAACCTTTGAAACACAATAATAGAAGTAGGATAATCTACTCACTTCTAAAAACAAAATAAGAACAATGAGTTAGCACTCTTGTCAATCTATTAAGGATAAGAATTCAAAGGAGATACATAAATAAATAAATAAATAAATAAATCAAAGAAATATGAAAAATAAAAATAAAAAATAAATATATTTAATAAAAAATTGGAATAACTATTGCCAAAGAATAGAGAGCTTGAGATTCATAAAATTAGATTGGAAGCAAGAAAAGAGTTGAGAAGAGTAAAGAAGGTTCACTCTTACTTCTATATATGCTATCTACTTAAGAATTATAATATATTATTAAATTAATCTATTTTTATTTATTTTTATCAATTCATATTATCTAAATAATTATAAGTATGTCTATAACAACATGTAATAATTGAATCTTTGAAAGATGCCAAGGAAAAAGGCTTGGTTGAAGAAAAAAAAATTAAGTCATGATTACAAATTCTAAGTTTTTAAAAGCTTATTCATCAAAGTCAAAACCTATGCAAATTAACACAATATGTTTTAAACTTCTTATTGACTAAGAAAAGATGTTATGTTATTGAGAAGAATTATGTTTATATTTTACAGAACATAAATATACTACTTAATATTATTTAATAAAACAATGTAATCATAATATGATATGTATAATTACTAAAAAAGATAATGTGTGATTTTTTATTTTTTATTTTTTTTTAAATACAATAGGAACCGTGCAATTAGAATCTGGGATAATATTTAATAAAGATCCTATTCTCTTTTCAAATCCATCACCTTATTTTATAATATAATTTTATTTAGGACCAAAAAATCACAAAATCTTTGCTTTTTTAGATTCAAGAACCTCAACTTTTTTTTATAGATGAAACTTTTATTAAAAAATAAAAATATCTTTAATTAAGAAAAATAAATCCATACATGTAGAAGTCATAGATAGTAATTTATTGTCCTTTAGAGATGTTTTCTATGAAACATTTCCTTTAGATGTGGCAATAAAGATTGTAATAGCTTAGTAATATTTAATATCATTAAATTTCTTTTTAATCTAGTTATTTTAAAATTATTATAGCTGAAGAACTTTGACTCTTAAATAGATTGGATTATTTATAGCCTTAATATTTTTTTATATTTAACCAAAGATTTTTCTAATTAAGTAAAAATTCATAAGTCCAATACAACCAAACTTTTATTGATAAGTGCAAGAATATTTATGCATGTTGCAAAAGAAAGGTCACCTTTTGCTATACATGCCATACCTATTTTTGATGAAAAAAAAAACTTCAAGTAGCATTCTAAGCCAATATCAAGATTATCAAGATATTTTTGAGAAAAAAATGTAGACATTCTTCTTGAGCATTGTCTCCATGATTGTTCTATCAATCTTCAAAAAAGAGTTCAACTACCATTCGAATCAATCTATAATTTATTGCAAAGTAAGTTCATTATACTTCAAAAGTACATGGATAAAAATTTGACTAAAAACTTCATATGCCATATTAAATCTCTTCTAAGAACTCCTATTTTATTTATGAAGAAAAAACACAAATTTTTAAAAATATGTATAGACTATTAAGGATGATTTTGTTAACTATTATCTAAATAATATTTTAATCTACTCTAAAAGCACAAAAGAGTATGAACTTTATATTCATTACATATTACAAAAACTAGAAGATGTACGATTCTATATCAAGATGAAAATGTGTATATTTTATACTACTCAAGTTGAATACTTATAATACATCATTTCAAATAATGACCTTATAATAGATCTTAAGAAGGTTCAGACTATCTTGTATTAGAAGATATCAAAAAAAGTCAAAGATGTTTTATATTTTTTAAAATTTAATAATTATTATTTAATCTTTATAAAGAAATTTTCTATAATTTTAGCTCTACTTATATTTTTGACATGTAAAAAAAAACTTAAGTAGAGTAAAGAGGCTAGAACATCTTTTGAAGCCTTAAAAAAAACATTAAATTTTGCATCAATCATGTATTGTGTTGACTTCTTCAACATATTTTTTTATAGAAATAAATGCATCCAATTATTTGCTAGATGTCATATTATCACATATTAAAATAGATGATAAATTTCAACCTAATCAAATCCAAGAAAAATCCTAATCAAATCCTAGTCTAGTTCTCAACCAAATCTTAATTCTAATAAAATCTTAGACCAAATTTTAAGTTCCAACCAAACCATAGACAAATCCTAAACCAAATTCTAATCAAATTTTAGGTCTTAAACAAACTCTTAACAAACCTTATAATAAAATAGAATCTCAATAATTAAAGATCAAACTATTAATATCAACTCAAAATTTTCAAACTTCTTAATATCTTAGTTAAAAACAAATAGAAGAAAGATGAAATTGATTGTACTTACCAATTGAAAAAAATACAAGTTAATCCAATTATGTGTTGGATAGTCTTCTACTCCAACTTAAATGTTGAACTTTCAATTCTAATATCTCCTTTTTGAACTATTGAATTGCTCTCAAATTTCATCAAAACATTGAAAATTGAGCCTAGTATCCATATAATGAAATTTCACTTCAATCCAATTGACAAATTTCTAAAGATCTTAGAAATATTCACTAACTTTCAAATTCCAATTTCTAAGACCTCAACCTCCGTAAACTCTCATATACTTCAATCTAATTTTTCAATTGACCTCAAAATTTGTATATACATTTATAACTAATATACTAATACATTACTAAAATTTTACCTATACAAACATATGTGGGTCATTAAATTGACTTAATAGTTATTTTAAGATAAAAAGATACATTTGAAGTGCTTAAAACTACAATTTATAGTTAAAAGTATAGAAATCTTTAGACAAATAGAAAATTAGAATGTAAATTGTAGAAATAGAGTCTTTGTAAGTCTTGGAGGCAATTATCTTAATTAATATAGTATTTTTAGCTTATTATAGTCATGGACATAGAAATACAAACTCGAGATCTAACAAGAAGTTCAAGAAGAACTGACAAGAACTAGATTAATCAGATGAATACAAGAACAACACCAGAGAGGTGAGCGAGAGCTCCAAGAGATAAGTTGTGGAGACTGAAGAACTCTTCAGCCTCGATTCTAATACATACTTCTATTTAGGAAGCTTCTCAAGCAATTTCTACTAACTAAGTAGCTTCTAGAAGGTTCTAAAGACTTGTTTCTAGAAGATTCTAGAAGCTTATCTCTAAAAGGTTCTAAGGACTAAGTCGCTAATATCTTCTACTAACTAAGAAGCTTCTAGATGGTTCCAGAGACTTGCTTCTAGAAGGTTCTAGAAACTTGTCTCTAGAAGGTTCTAAGGATTTTTTCCAACATCACCTCCTCCTTTAGCTTCGAGGTCTCTGAGAAGCAATGTTATTGATTAGTACCAACGCAAGAAAATGAAGATCTGTCGCATAACGTCTGCTATGAACTCCAATTGTTGTTCACGAGGCAAGTAGTTCATCGGCCCTTGAAGCCAATGGTAGTGGCCCACTCCTTCAACTTCTGACCAAGCATGAACTTCTGTGTCCTCATTATAAAATTATCCTGCAAACATGCCTTTTGGCTGACCATCATAAGCAGGCTCGGACTCAAATACAATCACCAATGATCGGTTACTCGGTATCCTCCGTCGGCGGCGTGGTGTAGGCGGTTCTTCATCTCGGGGTCGCCTTTGTGAGCTAGTCGGTTGAGATAATCTCACTGGCATAGTATCTATCTCTTGGCTATCCATATCAGAAGACCAAACTATAGCTACTGAAAAAATTCTAGTTTATCTTGGAAATAATAACTACATCAACTACGACTTTTGGTAGTGCTCTCCCCTTTTCTAATATTCTTGGGTGAGCAAGCTTTAGAAGGAAGCTATCGTCGAACTGACTTAGGTTTATGAGGATGTTGTTGATGAAACTCCTGTACCTTTTGCGGCGCATTGGCGAGATTTTCAGCTGGCTGCCATGTTCACTCATTAATGTCGTAGCCGCACCAATGAACAAGATACTCCAACTTGCCTCACCTTCGCCGTGAATCCAGCACCTTTTCAACCTCGTATTCCTCGTGGTTCTCGATCTCAATACTAGGTGGCGGACATTGTACTCTTCCAAGAAAAGTCGACTCTCGATAAGGCTCTAACAGAGAAACATGAAAGATTGGATGTACCTTCATAGAAGCCGGTAATTCCAGACGGTACTCCACTGGATTGATTTGCTTCTGGATGATAAATGGTCCCAATCTTCAATAGTCCAACTTATCACATGGTCGCTTGGTCTTGATATTCTGTCGAAGAAGCCATGCTTTATCTCCAATTTTGAAAGTAGGTGCTTGATTCCGAAATCTATCTACAGACACCTTGTAGGATTCTTGAGCGGATTGTAATTGAAGCTTCAATGTATTTTGAAGCTCTGATAGTTGTTTCGCAAATCCTTCAGCTGTTGGATTGTTATTTGTTGACGGATTCAGTAAATCAAGCTTCGGATGATACTCATAGTTGGAAAAGAATGGTGTGTATTGAGTCGATGCATGGAGGGTGTTATTATATGCAAACTCGACTAGCGATAGATATGTGGTCTAATCATCTTGCTAATAGTTGATACTACATCGTAAGTATTGTTCCAAGACTTAGTTCACCCATTCCGTTTGGCCATGAGTTTGAGGATGAAAAGCCGAAGAAAGCTTGATATCCACCTTCAGTATCTCAAAGAGAGATTTCTAAAACTTTGATACGAACTAGGTTCCTCGATCGAATACGATATCATCTGGTAGTCCATGATACCAATACACATTAGTGAGAAAGAACCTTGCTGTGACTTCACTGGATGATGTCTTCTTGCAAGGAACAAAGTGTGCCATCTTTGTAAGTCGATCTACCACGACAAAGATGTTGTCAAATGAGTTTGATGATGGAAGGTCCATAATGAAGTCTATGGAAACTGAAGACCATGGTCGACGTGGAATCGACAATGGTTGTAGGAGTCCATAAGGGCAATGCCAAGGATTCTTGGATCTTGAACAAATGTCGCAGGAGAGGACAAAATCTTTCACATCCTTTCACATTTGGGGCCACCAAAAATCTCGAGAAATAAGCTCCAAGGTCTTGTTGAATCCAAAATATCCTGCAACTGGAAAATCGTGGCGAGATTGAAGAACTCGGAGTCATGCTAGTCCTTTTGGGATATACAACTGCTCTTCAAAGTATAAAAGATCTCCCTCCACCTTGAATTTGTCGTCATTGGTACGCTGCTTGATATCAATGGCTACTGAATCTTTAATGGTCGCGGCTCGTACCTGATTCAAGAAGTCAGCATCAATTGGCACAATAGTAGCGGAAAGCTGAAATTGCTCTGGCTTCAACAACGTCATACATTGTTGATGAAACGCTGCTTTTCCAGCCTTTGGTACAAGATACGATCTCCTCGATAAGGCATTAGATAGTCCTTGCTGCTTTCCAGGTCGATAAGTGATAACAAAATCGAACCTAGATAGCAACATACTCTACCGAGCTTGACGTCAATTGAAAACTTGAGCCGACATGAAATACTCCAAATTCTTGTGATCTGTGTATACGGTCACAAGGTGTGCAGCTCCTTCAAGAAAATGACGCCATTCTTGAAAAGAATCCACTATAGCAAGAAGTTCCTTATTGTGGATCTCATAATTGATTTCAGCAGTAGAGAACTTTTGAGAATAGAATGCAACCAGATGGAGCTTCTTGTCTTCTGTCATTTGTGAAAGTATAGCTCTCAAAGCAAAATCCAAAGCATCAGTTTCTAAATAAAAGGCCTTTGTAAAGTCTAGATGTACCAAGATTGGAGCCGTAGTAAATGTGATTTTTAGGTCTTGAAATGCCTTTTTTGCTAGAGGTCCCTATTCCAGCTTATCCTTGCATGTCAACCGAGTGAAAGGAGCAGCAACTTGAGAATAATTCTTGATGAAGATCCGATAGAAGTAGGCAAAGCCAAGAAAACATTGTACGTCTCTCACCGTCTTTGGAACCTCCTAGGACACGATTGCTTCCACCTTCTTGGGGTCCATCTTTAAGCCTTTCGTAGTCGCAATGAATCCCAAAAATTCCATCTCTATTTAATGAAATAAACACTTCTCCAACTTGGCATATAGTCCTCGCTCGCATAGTTTCTCCAAGACCAAACGAACGTGCTTTTCATGCTCTTCCTCATTTTTGGAGAATATCAGAATATCATCTAAGTAAATGAAAACAAAATCATCAAGGTACTCTCAAAAAATATCATTCATCATATGTTGAAAGACCGCTGGAGCATTGGTAAGACCAAAGGGCATGACATTATACTCAAAATGGCCATACCTTATACGAAACGCTGTCTTCCACTCATCTCCTTTCTTGATTCGTACGAGGTTGTAAGCTCTCCTTAGATCAATTTTTGTAAAAATCCTTCCACATCCAAGTTGTTCTAAGAGACCAAAAATCAAGGGTAACTGGTAACGATTCTTCTTTGTTACCTTGTTGAGGCCTCGATAGTCCACGTACATCCGCAATGAGCCATCTTTCTTCTTCATAAATAAGATGGGTGCTCCAATTGACGATTTTGAATGACGGATGAAGTTCTTGGCTAGATTCTCGTCGATGTACTTCTGCAATTCCGCCAACTCCGTCTGCGATAGATTGTAGATTGGGCCAAAAGGCGATTGTGCTCCTTCTTGTAAGTCTATGGCGCAATCATATGGTCTGTGTTCCGGTAGCATGTCAGCATTTTTCTTTTGAAACAAGTCTTTGAAATCCTTTTATTGCTCCGATGTACTTGTTGTCGAGATCTTCTCTCCGATAGTTAGAGCCGCATAAATGATAAATGGTGTACCTTCCTTAGACGATCTTATAAATGCTCTTGCTCCAATAAATAACGATTTCTCTATTCGAGATTTTCTACTAGGCTTGCTCTTGCATGGTTTTGTGGAAAAGGTCATCTTTTGCAACTTCCAATCTATGGATGGATTATGCTTTTCCAACTAGAAAAGACCAAAAATAACAGGATTTGATGGGCTTCTAATAATATTAAAAATAATATGATTACTATGGCCCTTAAACGTCACTTCTATAGGTTCTGATTCATGGGTGACACTACCAGACAATAAAGGTCGCCCATCTATGACCTCAACGTGAACAGGTTTGGATTTTTGTACTAAAGAGATCTTACGATGCTTTGCAAATTCTTCGTCTAAGAAACAAGCAGATGCTACTGAATCTAATAATGCTAAGGTTCTCAATTTCTGAGGGCCAATAAGCAAAAGAATTGTAAAACAAAGGGCAGGTTGAGCGAAAAAGAAAGGAACCTGGTTGTTGTTGCGATGTTTCACTGTTCAGCTGCACGGTTCCTATTGTGGCTGGGCATCCTCGTTTTCCTGAGTAAACGTGCCCCTAATCTTGATAATACGTCGACTTTGATTCTTGGGGCAGTTTCCAACTTTGTGGCCTTCTTCACCACAATACAAACATAGACCTTTTTCCATACGTTGTTTTTTTTCTTCTAGAGTAAGAGATTTGACACGTACCACATCATTTTGCATGTCTTCTACCTCTGAATGTGAATTTACGTTGCTTGCCAACATAATTGGGGCGTGGCAAAGCGTATGTTGTTTTGAACGTTGGTCTTGGTGGCGTTTGAATAGGCCGTTATCGCACTTCATAGCTTGGCTAATAGCTTCGTTGAGCGTTTGTGGATCAGGAAGAGTTAACAACAAATCCTTCACATCGTCCTTTAAACTCCAATAGAATTGACTCATCAATGCTTCTTCGTCCTAATTGATGTCGCATGCTAATTGCCTGAAGTCCGATGCATAGACTGATGTAGAGCGCATCCCTTGTCGTAGTGACCGGATCTTTGTTGTAGTCCATCGAAACTTGCCGTGTTCACCAAATGCTTCCGCAAACGCCTCCAAAAAGGTTTCAAAGTTGTTTAGTATGGAGGATCGTTTCTCAAACAAAGGAGCAAACCATGATGGAGCTTGTCCTGTAAGTAAGGTTCCAACAAGCTCAACACGTGATTCCTCCGTTGGATAGCGTTCGGGCTGTAAAATTGTTATCAACCTGATTTGGTTGACGAATCCTCGAAATTTAGAATGCGTACCATCGAACTTGTCAGGAAGGCTAACTCGGGGCTCCTTATATTATAGAATCAACGATGCTTGTCGAACCCGAGGTAAAGTTGCTTCTCCAAGTGCAAAAGTTTGAGGCTGGTGCAACCTAGATTGTGCCATCTCAGATGTTCCATCATTATGAAGCCTTGCCATGACTCCTTCAATCTCTACAGTTCTTTGCGATAACGTAGCGAAGGCATTCATGATAGCATCCAACTTGGACTCCGAACTTTCTGTCATACTAATGTCTTAGCCCCCGGCCATTCTAAGAGAAGGACAGAAATGACCCTACAAGAAGACAATATTGGTTTAGAGGAAATACTCCGCAACCTCTAAAATGCCTTAAGAGCTTCAAGAAAAGGGATAATCCATTCTCTCCAAGAAGAATAATACTCCAATATTGTAACAAAAGAAATATCAGTTTAGAGGAGGGTAATCCGCAACCACTAAAATGCTAGTATACTTCCAAGCAGAGAAGTAATCCGCATTCTAACGAGGAAGAAACTAACTCTGATATCTGAGGTGAGTGAAGTCTCGACAAACTGTCCAGACATAGAAATACAGACTCGAGATCTAACAAGAAGTTCAAGAAGAACTGGCAAGAATTAGATTAATCTTATGAATACAAGAACAACACTAGAGAGGTGAGCTAGAGCTTCAAGAGATGTGTTGTCGAGACTGAAGCACTCTTCAGCCTCGATTCCAATATATACTTTTATTTAGAAAGCTTCTCAAGCAACTTCTACCAATTAGGAAGCTTCTAAAAGGTTCCAACCAAACCATAGACAAATCCTAAACCAAATTTTAGGTCTTAAACAAACTCTTAACAAACCTTATAATAAAATAGAATCTCAATAATTAAAGATCAAACTATTAATACCAACTCAAAATTTTCAAACTTCTTAATATCTTAGTTAAAAACAAGTAGAAGAAAGATGAAATTGATTGTACTTACCAATTGAAAAAAATACAAGTTAATCCAATTATGTGTTGGATAGTCTTCTACTCCAACTTAAATGTTGAACTTTCAATTCTAATATCTCCTTTTTGAACTATTGAATTGCTCTCAAATTTCATCAAAACATTGAAAATTGAGTCTAGTATCCATATAATGAAATTTCACTTCAATCCAATTGACAAATTTCTAAAGATCTTAGAAATATTCACTAACTTTCAAATTCCAATTTCTAAGACCTCAACCTCCGTAAACTCTCATATACTTCAATCTAATTTTTCAATTGACCTCAAAATTTGTATATACATTTATAACTAATATACTAATACATTACTCAAATTTTTCCTGTAGAAATATATGTGGGTCATTAAATTGACTTATTAGTTATTTTAAGATAAAAAGATGCATTTGAAGTGCTTAAAACCACAATTTATAGTTAAAAGTATAGAAATCTTTAGACAAATAGAAAATTAAAATGTTAATTATAGAAATAGAGTCTTTGTAAGTCTTGGAGGCAATTATCTTAGTTAATATATTATTTTTAACTTATTATTGAATATTAAAGATTACTTATTAAGATTAATATTTATATTGGCCTTCTATTTATACATATTACTTATAAAAAATTATAAATATTTATCAGTAGCTAGAAGAAGCATGAAAAAGATCCTCATATATTTTTAGTTATTTATATAAAAAGTAAGAATTACAATGAATTTAATTTCATTTTACTACTATAAAAAAATTTAAAAATAAAAAATTATATACTTAAATTGATATTAGTATCATATAATTCTTATAATAATATTTTAATTTAATTAGAATTTATTTAGAAGTTCTTAGGAATTTTTAGTACAATTTCTAAGACTTTGATAAAAATGAGTTTTATCACTTTGGAAGCCATTATGAAGAAATGAAACAAGATATTAAGGCCACGCAAGTTTCTTTGGCTAATCAAGTATTTTTAAACACCATAGAGAAGTCAAAAATACTAAATTATTGATTTTACTAGTAGAAAATAGGAGGACCAGCAACTAGTGTAGCCCTTGTAACAAAGGAAGTGCATAAGTTCCATATGGGTTGTAGTACCTTGAAGGTAGTTAGGAGGATAAGACTAAAGCCTCGTGGCCTCTCTTAGACATCCATATATACTACTTATGAGCCTTGGTGAGGCTCAAACTCTTAATCTCTTAAGCAAGTTACTTTTGAGATAAGAATTATTTATTTAATTTTTTATTCATTTACATATTATTTTTAAACCTTTATAAATTATTAATAATAAATTGGATTCATATTTTTCTTATACCATTGAAAAGATAAAAAATTAAATTTCTAAAAATATTTTTTTGTTTTTATTTTATTTTTTATTAGATAAAAACTTAGTGAACAAATTGTTACTACATTTATAAAGTATAATTGCTTGATTACATTTATTTCACTTGTTTTTGTATTGTACTTCTTTTGTTCTTATTCTTGCTACTTCCACTTCATATCACTAAATACAAGCAATTCTTATTTGAGGCCACCTTGTAGTCTGGATTGAAGAATAAATTTTACACTCACATCATTATAGAACTCAAGAAATTTTTAATTTTATAATCATATTTTTATTTCTCTAATTTTAGTTCCATCAAAAATATCACTAATTTTGAAAATCCTTCAAAATCTCAATATTGATTCAAATAACATAAGACCAATGCTTAAAAACCTTTTTTTTAAGTCTATCTTCAAACCTCACTCTTTAAACTACAAAAAGATCCCAAAATCACTGTAGGTGCATGGTTTTGTACCTTAGAACCTGATTTTGATCCAAGTTGACAATTAATCCTCTTTATGTATCAATTCTTGTCTTCTTAAGGTAAATTTTACTAAAATCTACTCTTAACTTTTCTCTACACATGTTTATATTGTTTGACTTTTTAATCTACTTTGTTTTGTCTTATTTATGGTCCTACAAAGTAAATAGAAGCCTATTTTATAAAATAATAGTAGTAGTACTTTTTAGTTTTAATATCTTTTTGACTATTATCTATATTTTTAAGATAATTTGTTACAATATTTTTAATAAGATCTTTAATAATATAATATTTTTTTTCTATCATTCATTGGCCATGTTACATCATAATAATGGCCACTCAAGGCAAAGTTTAAGAAAATTTAGAAATCAGCAATTGGAATTAGAGAGCTAGCTTTAAGCTTGTTTTAGAAGCATAAGGCTTGTTTTTATAGGATTTGGGATGACTTTGCAATTATTGTTCAAAATCAAGGTTTGTATCGGTGATATTAGATTTATGCTATACAATTAAAACTAATACTCTTAGCTAGTTTGTATAATTGATGTCATATCTATAGTTCACAATTTGAAAGTGCTTGGTTTATTAGATATGCTAAGTATGTATAAAATTTTGTATTAATCTAATGGTATTGTTGAAAGATATTTGATTTTTGGTACAAAAAGATATTAAAAGTTGGTAGTTTCGAGTTGGGTAGGCTTTCTATGATATTTACAGATCTAATAATTGGAATAAGGTGAAATTTAGCATGATATTATAAGACTTAAAGATCAAGCTATATACCAATTTTGAGCTGAAGCTGATAGTTAGAGAATAAAAAATTGCTACTAGAACATATGCATCAACTTTTGAATTGGCTACCAATTGACATCATTGTAATTTTTTGGATGTTTTCTTGTAATTTATAAATTGGATTAGATTGAATTTTTTTGAATATGTAGAAGACTTATAGTGGCATTTGTATGAAAAAATTTGTACTAATTGAATAAATAGATTAGAAGTTACATCTTGTTGAAGATTACTAACTAGGATTAGAACTTACAAAGAGAAATCAAAATTGCCTACTTATGAAAGAAATAAGGAAATTAGAGCTTGTGTATAATTGAAGTTAGTAAGAAGAGTGTTTTTGAGCATTTTGTATTGGTTTTAAGTACTTTTGAATTGAAATTGAAATTATGTTTTTTTATATGGATAAAACCTATTAGGATTTTTTAAATACTTATAAAATATAGTTTCATTTTTTATAGCTAGATATTTGATGCATTCTCAAACAAGACAATATGTAATATGATAATTTCATTATTTTGAAGGCACTTTTAATCTAGTCACCATGAATATAGATTACAAGTATCTCAAGTATTTTATATTAGCATATATTTTATATTAGTATGTATTTTAAATTATCATTAAGCTTATTGAAGCATGCATCTATTAAGATTCAAATTCAAGATTACTTATTGATTCAAAAAATAATAAGATTTATTAAACGCCCTTTTTAAATGATCTTATCTTTTACAAAAAATAAATAAATATATGGCTTTTAATCAATAACAAATCATTTCCTTAAAGCCAGAGTAATGTCATCTTTGAGCAATGAAAATTAATATCAACTATTAATTCAACTTTTTAAAAATAAATTCAGTCAAGTGTATCTTCTTGATTGTGATATTACAAAAAATTCTTTAATATCTTATTATACTTTCAAGTTTGAATTTTAAAAATAATTTAATCTATTTTGATGGATGCTTATATGTTATAAAAGATGAAGTACAATTACATATTCTTCAAGTTCATTACAACTTTGCAATAGTAGGACATTTTGAATACAAGAAGATTTTGGAGCTACTATCTAAAGATTTTTGGTGGCTCCAAATGTAGAAGAAAGTTAAAGACTTTGTACAATCATGGGACATTTGTTCAAGATCAAAAATTCCTTGTCTTTAATCTTATGGACTTTTTCAGCCATTATAAATTTCAAAAAAAAATCATAGTCTTTACTTTCTATGGATTTTATCATAGAACTTCTAGTCTTAGGTTCTTATGAGTTTAAATTTATGATAGTAGATTATTTTACAAAAATATCACATTATTTTACTATGTAAAAAATTTATCATGAATAAAAAAATGACTAAGTTTTTTCTTGATAATATTTATCACTATCATAACTTATCCTAGGATATTATTTTGGATAGGAACATTCAATTTGTATCAAGATTTTGGAAAATTCTCTTAAGTTTCTAAAGTTAAACATAAAATTATCTTTGGCTTCTAATCCTCAAATTGATAGACAAATAGAGTATGTAACTAAGTTTTGAAATCATGTTTGAGATGTACCATCAACTATCAATAAAATGATCAAATAATTCTTTTATCATAGGCAAATTTTGCTTATAATAATATAATAAATTCTTCTAAGCAATATATATATATATATATATATATATATATATATATATATATATATATATATATATATATATATATATATTATGATTATCATCTATAATTTGATGTTTTTGACTTTTTAAAAATTGATAATCTTGTGATAAAATATTTTACAAATCACTTATCTAAATTACATATAATAATGAAGGCATAATTAAAAGAAACTAAAAAATTACAAAAGACCAACACAAATGCTTATTGTAAGGAGAAATCTTAATTTCACATTAGCAATAAGGTATAATTACTTTGTTGCAATAATAAGACTAATCCTTCTTGTGATAAGTTGGATTATTATAGGCTTATACTATTTTTTATTTGTAAATAAATCAATCCAATTGAATTTCAATCTGAGAGTCATACAAGTATACATCAACATTATTATAAATCAATGGTAATACCATTGTCTTGTCAGTATAAATATTCAAAAATAGAAGATATGTAAATTGATGCAATACGTTTCAAACCTCTTTTTGAATAAAAAAAAGACTTGTTGTTAGAAAAGATTGTGCTTGTATTGTGGAGAACCTAAGCATACTACTCAACATTATCCAAAGAAGCAATGCAACCACAAAATGAAGAATATCACTGTCAAAAAAGATAATATATTTGAAAATAAGTTTTTTCAACTATAATAGGAATTATGCGGCTAGAATCTTGTACAACGCTTAATGAAGGTCCTATTCTTTTCTTAGAACTATCTCCTTATTTTATAATAAATATTATTTTAGGTCCTAAAAATCACAAAGCCTTTGCCTTATTAGATTCAAGAGCCTCAACATGTTTCTTAGATGAAGAATTTGTTAAAAGACATAACTTACCTTTAGTGAAGAAAATTAAACTTGTTCACATAAAAGTCGTAGATGGTCGTCTATTGTCTTTAAGAGATGTTACTCATAAAATCCTTCCTATAGAAGTAACAACTAATGGTCATAGTAGCTTTGTAATATTTAATATTATTAGATCTCCCTCTAATCTAGTCATTTTGAGTTTATTATGGCTAAAAAAAATATAATCCTAAAATAAATTGGATTTCTTATAATATTTATTTTTTAAAAAATATAATTAAGAATATAATTAAGTAAAAAGTCATAAGTCTAGTGCAATTAAACATATAATTGTAGATACAAGAGCTTTTTTACATGTTACAAAAATAGGATTACCTTGTGTCATTTATGCTACACTTATTTTTAATGGTAAAAAGACTTCAAGTGACATTTCAAGCCAATATCAAGATTTTCAAGATATATTTGAGAAGAAGAATATAGATATTCTTTCGGAACATTATTCTTATGACTACTCAATTGACCTTTAAGAAAGAACTCAATCGTCATTTGGACTAATCTATAAATTATCACAAAATATGTTAGCTAAATTCAAAGACCATATTGAAGAAAATTTGGCTAAGAACTTCATTCATCATTCCAAATTTTCAAAAAGAACTCCAATTTTATTTGTAAAGAAAAAAGATGGATCATTGCAGATGTATGTTGATTATCAAGGATTCAACAAAATCATCATCAATAATAAGTATCTCCTACCTTTAATATCTGGACTTTTTGTTCAATTGAATCAAACTAAGATTTATACAAAAATAGATCAATGATGAACATACAATCTAGTATGCATTAAAGAAGGAGATGAATGGAAGACTATATTTTAAACTAGGTATGGACATTTTGAATATAATGTCATGCTTTTTGAACTTACAAATGTACCAATAGCTTTTTAACATTTAAAAAATGATGTCTTTCAAGAGTTTTGAAATGACTTTATTGTATGTTATCTAAATAATATTTTAATCTATTTTAAAAATATAAAAGAACATGAACTTCATATTTGTCATGTATTACAAGAACTAAGAGATGTCGGACTCTATGCCAAGATAGGAAAGTGTATATTTCATACTATTGAAGTCAACTTTTTAGGATATATTACTTCAAATGATGGACTTATGATAGATCCTAAAAAAGTTCAAATTATTATAGATTAGAAGATTTTAAAAATAATAAAAGATGTCTAATATTTTTTGAAATGTACCAACTACTATCAAATCTTCATCAATGATTTTTCTCAAGTTGCAACTCCATTAACACGTTTGACTTGTAAAGACAAACTTCAATGGAATAAAAAAGAAGAAGTAGCATTTGAAGTTTTGAAGACAACTTTTATTTCTATATCAATCTTATATTATGTCAAATTTTTAAAGTCATTCTTTATGAAAATAAACACAATAGACTTTGTTTTGGATGCTATATTGTCACAAATAGGAAAAAATGATAAACTTCATTCAGTAACTTTTCATTTAAGATAATTTTCAATATTTGAGATCAATTATGAGATTCTGTCAAGGACAAAGACTCGATGAGGGAAAATATACACAAAAAGGCTATCTCGATATAATAAGTCAAAATATAAACAAGTAGGTATATTAAAAGGAAACTGGAATGGCTATTGCCACAAGACAAGAAACTAAAGACTCTTGAACCTGGACTAGAAGCAAGAAAGGAGTTGACAAGAGTGAAGAAGCCTTCACTCTTGTCTCTATATATACTATCTAACTAGGGGCTACGTGGCGACGTTCTATAGGACCTCCAATATGTGTTGACTTTGTAGGACACATGCCTTGACTTACAAGGCAAGTTTTTCTACGTGTGGGCCACATAGTTAGCTTGATCTTCAAGCTAACAACATGTGTGGCACATGGCCAACTTGTTGACCACGTTTCTAATCCAAAAAGTCAATTAAAGACACCTATGAAGTTAAAGCAGCGTCTAGGAAGTTTCTAGGAAGCTTATATATTAAATATTATAGAATTAACTTACTTTTATCTACTTTTTCTTACTTCTATCTATTTCTATATGTAATTATTAGCTTACATGATTATGGCCGTGACATTACCCCCCCTTCTAGAGACGAGTTCCACGAGGAGCGGTCATCATATGTTGAGGAAATCTATGATGCGACGAATTGTATTCGCCACATACTCTGATCTCTGTTCTCTTCGAAGATGATTGATAGGGCCTCTCAACCATCGGTAGTGTCCCATACCAGGGCGGAAAGACCACCCAGTTATTTGATCATTGTTGAGGCCTTCGTAACTTCCTTCGAATAGAATATTCGGAACACCATCAGGAGTTGTTCATACCTCTAGGAAAATCACCAAACATCGAGAGTCCCTTCCCAAATCGTGATACCAAATGCGTTGTATCTCACCATCTGTTCGAGGAAGAACATGTCGTTCTTGAAGATCTTCATCTCGATTGCGTCGTCTTGAAGGTTGTGACAATCGTAATGTCTCGTCCGGCAAGTCAGCAAACGAAGGTTCTTGAGTTGAATCCGCTGGTTGTTGGCTCTCCATCTAATTAGCGTCACAAATGCAAAGAAGTTACAAACAAGGATAGGAAATTGAATGTTATCTTGCCTCAATCTTGTCTCTTTTATAAGAGAGATTTTCATCTTGGTTTTGATGGATGTCGTTGATGAAAAACTTTGACTTTAGCTGATGCATTTCCTAGATTCCTGAATGGCTCCCATGTGCGTTCACTAATATCATATCCGCGCCAATGAACAAGATATTCGAGCTTATTTCGGCGCCGCCTTGAGTCTAATATCTCTTCCACCTCAAATTCTTCATTATTATCTACTTCTATAGGAGGCGGTGGCATTTGTCTTCTTCCTTGTATATCCACTGTCTTATATGGTTCAAGAAGAGACACGTGGAATACAGGATGGATCTTCATTGACTCCGGTAGATGTAACCGATATGCAACTGGGTTGATCTGTTCAGAAACAGAAAAGGGGCCAAGCCTACGATAGTCCAACTTGTCGCAAGGTCGAGTAGTCTTGATATTGCGATGAAGTAGCCATACCTTATCACCCACGTTGATTTGTGGTTGCTCCTTACGATATAGATCTGCGTTTATCTTTTGTCGTTCTTGAGCTTCCTTCAATTGCGTCTTCATTATTGCATGTAACTCTGACAACCGATTTGCCATATCTTCTGCTGCAGGATTATCAACTTTTAAAAAATCAAAAGTATCAAGTCGTGGATGATAGCCATAATTGGCAAAGAAAGGTGTTTGTTGCATGGAAGAATGTACCGTATTATTATAAGCAAACTCTGCCAATGGCAGAAGGGTTGTCCAATCATCTTGTTGGTAGTTGATAGTACACCTTAAATATTGCTCCAAAACTTGGTTTACGCGCTTTGTTTGTCCATCAGTTTGAGGATGGAAAGCCGAAGATAGCTTTATGTCCACTTTTAAAATCTTGAAAAGGGTCCTCCAAAATCTTGACACAAATTGAATTCCCCTATCCGATATGATATCTTTAGGTAATCCATGATAGCGATAGATATTATCAATGAAAAGCTTAGTTGTTTCTTCACTTGTGATAGATTTTGTACATGGCACAAAATGTGCCATCTTGGTGAAACGATCTACTATCACAAATATAGAATCATAAGATCTTGAGCTTGGAAGATCTGTGATGAAATCCATAGAAACAGAAGACCATGGTTGTTCTGGTATAGGTAATGGCTGAAGAAGTCCGTAAGGTCGATGACGAGGAATTTTTGATCTTGAACAAATATCACATGATTGTACAAAGTCTTTGACTGACTTCCACATTTGTGGCCACCAAAAATCTCTTGATATGAGTTCCAAAGTCTTATTATATCCAAAGTGCCTTGCTGCTGGAAAGTCATGACGTGCTTGAAGAACACGTAAACGTGCTTCTCCTTCTGGAACATATAGGCGTCCTTCAAAATATAATAGATTATTCTTGAACTCGAACTTAGAAGGATCATGAGACTTGGAAGAATTATTCTCGATATCATACAAGAGGGTCTGAGGACATACTGGACTGGATTTGTTTGAGAAAAGTTGAATCAACAGTCAATGTTGATTTCATTGCTCGGAGATGAAATTGCTCTGGTTTCAAGAGGACCGTTTTTTGTTGCTCAAAAGCTGCATCTCCTTCTTTTGGTGTAAAATAAGAACGTCTAGATAGGGCATCAGACAAACCTTGTTGTTTTCCTGGCCAATAAGTGATAATGAACTCGAATCTTGACAAAGACATACTCCAACGAGCTTGACGATGATTCAACATGCGTGCTGACATGAAATACTCGAGGTTCTTGTGATCTGTATACACAGTGACTGGACTAGAAGCGCCTTCTAGATAATGACGCCATTCTTGAAAGGAATCCACGATCGCAAGAAGTTCTTTATCGTGGATCTCATAATTGATCTCGGCTGCTGAGAATTTTCTTGAATGAAAAGCTATCGGATGAAGTTTGTCATCTGTTCCCATTTGTGATAAAACTGCACCCAAGGCAAAATCTGATGCATCTGTTTCCATAAAAAATGCCTTGGAAAAATCAACACGATATAAGACTGGTGCAGAGACAAACAATGTCTTCAAGGCTTCAAATGCTGTTTTCGCTTCTTGATTCCATTGGAATTTATCTTTACTAGTCAAGCGTGTAAGTGGAGCTGCAACTCGTGAAAAATCTTTGATGAAGATCCGATAATAATTGGCAAATCCCAAGAAACATTGGACATCTCTTACTGTCCTTGGAATCTTCCAATCCATGATTGTTTGGACTTTCTTAGAATCCATCATGAGACCATCATTTGAAATGATGTATCCTAAAAAGTCAACTTGAGTAGTGTGAAATACACACTTTTCCATCTTGGCATACAATCCTGCATCTCTAAGTTTTTGTAATACTTGACGAACATGTATTTCATGTTCTTCGACGTTCTTAGAATAGATCAAGATATCGTCTAGATAGCAGACGACAAAATTGTCTAAAAATTCACGAAATACATCATTCATGAGATGTTGAAAAGCAGCTGGTGCATTCGTGAGTCCAAAGGGCATGACATTATATTCGAAATGTCCATACCTGGTTCGAAACGCAGTCTTCCATTCATCTCCTTCTTTGATCCGTACTAGATTATATGCTCCTTTTAGATCTATTTTTGTATAGATCTTAGCTTGATTCAACTGGTCAAGGAGTCCTGATATCAAAGGTAATGGATACCTATTCTTGATTGTGATCTTGTTGAGTCCTCGATAATCAATACACATTCGTAAAGATCCATCTTTTTTCTTTACGAATAGAATTGGAGCTCCTGCTGGAGATTTTGAATGGCGTATGAAATTCTTCGCTAAATTCTCGTCAATATATGTCTTGAGTTCAGCCATCTCATCTTGCGATAAACTGTAAATTGGTCCAAATGGTGGCTGAGTTCCTTCCTTGAGGTCGATTGAACAATCATATGGGCGATGCTCAGGAAGAATATCTGCATTCTTTTTCTCAAAAACGACTTGATACTCCTGATATTGACTTGGAATGCCAATTGAAGTCTTTACGTTTTCAGAAATAGGTGCAGCATAAATAGCAAAAGTTGATCCTTCTTTTGCTGCGTGTATAAATGCTTTTGCACCTATCAGTACGGATTTTACTATACTAGACTTATAATTTTTTACTTGGTTGGTAGAACTATTAATAACGCTTTGGGAAAAGTCAAGTTTACACGAATTCCAATCTATTCGAGGGTTATATTTTTCTAGCCAGGATAAACCTAAAATAACTGGATTGGACGGGGATTTAATTATGTTAAAAGCTATGTAGCTATCATGACCGTCTATTGTTACTTTTATAGGATGAGTTTCATGAGTGACATCTCTAGAAGACAAGGGACGACCATCTATGACTTCTACATGTACTGGTTTAGGTTTCTGTACAAAGGGTATTTTACGACTTTTAACAAATTGTTCATCTAAAAAACATGCTGAGGCTCTCGAATCTAATAAAACAGAGGCTTTGTAATTCTTAGGTCCTAAATATAAGTCTATTATAAAACAAGGAGAGGGTTCTGAAGAGAGGATAGGACCTTCATTAGGAATTGTACAAGGTTCCAGCTGCACGGTCCCTATTGTAGCTGGACGAATCCGTTTTCCGACATGTTGTCTTTTTTGACCGTCGTACCCCTCATTTTATAGTTGCGTCGTTTCTTTGGACAATGTTGAGCAGTGTGCTTAGGTTCTCCGCAATATAAACATAATCCTTCTTGACGACGATGAATCTTTTCTTGCTCAGTTAGGGGTTTAAAACGTACCGCGTCAATTTGCATGTCTTCTACTTCTGAATGTACGTTTGGCAAAGATGTTGATGTTGCCATTGAATAATAACGTTGAGGTTCCCGTGAATGATTCTCGGATCGAAATTCGAAAAGTCGATTATCACATTTTACCGCAAAATCGATTGCTTGACTCAAAGTTTGAGGATCAGGTAAGTTGAGCATCAATTTCTTTACTTCGTATTGCAATCCATAAAGAAATTGACTGATGAGTGCAGCATCATCCCACTTGATGTCAATTGCAAGTTGTCGAAATTGTGAAGCATATACTGTTACTGAGCGATTTCTTTGTTGCAAAATTCGGATCTTATTTGTTGCAACATGAGTTGCATCGTGTTCACCATACATAGATCAAAACTCTGCCAAAAAAGCTTCCAAATTATCCAATATTGGATTTCGTTGTTCAAGAAAAGACGAAAACCACGATAATGCAGAACCAGAAAGTAGAGTGTCAATAAACCTGACTTGTGATCCTGGAGTTGGATAGCTTTGCGGTTGAAGTTCAATTGCCAATTGTACTTGATTGATGAAGCCTCGAAACTTTAATCTCGTACCATCAAATTTCTCAAGTAAGGCAATTCTTGGTTCTCTAGTGCTTATAGGGTGTTGTACAATTGGAGAAGGAACGTGATTTGTTGTAGATGTTGAAGCAGCTCCGATCATCTCTATATCTCCACTTTCTGCTATTCTTGTTCTTTCCTGTGTTGGTGAATTGAGTTGATGCATCGCAAGCATTAACTCCCTCATTTGCTCTTGCATTTGTGCCATTGCACTCTTCATTTCAACAAGCTCTGCCATAATGACACTAAGAAGAAAAATTTGTTTGATATTGCTCAAGACAAAAGAAAAGAAAGACTTGATAACAAAGAAGATACTAAGAACAATATCAGTTTAGAAGTGGGTAATCCGCAAACTTCTAATACGCTTATGTCTTGTCAAGAGAAAGGGGTAATCCACTCTTACTCAAGAAAAAACAAAGCTCTGATATTGTAAGTGTACTCTTGTCAATTTGTCAAGGACAAAGACTCGATGAGGGAAAATATACACCAAAGGCTATCTTGATATAATAAGTCAAAATATAAACAAGTAGGTATATTAAAAGGAAACTGGAATGGCTATTGCCACAAGACAAGAAACTAAAGACTCTTGAACTTGGATTAGAAGCAAGAAAGGAGTTGACAAGAGTGAAGAAGCCTTCACTCTTGTCTCTATATATACTATCTAACTAGGGGCTATGTGGCGACGTTCTATAGGACCTCCAATATGTGTTGACTTTGTAGGACACATGCCTTGACTTACAAGGCAAGTTTTTCTATGTGTGGGCCACATAGTTAGCTTGATCTTCAAGCTAACAACATGTGTGGCACATGGCCAACTTATTGACCACGTTTCTAATGCAAAAAGTCAATTAAAGACACCTATGAAGTCAAAGCAGCGTCTAAGAAGTTTCTAGGAAGCTTCTATATTAAATATTATAGAATTAACTTACTTTTATCTACTTTTTCTTACTTCTACCTATTTCTATATGTAATTATTAGCTTACATGATTATAGCCGTGACAGATTCATGACAAAGAATTTCTTGTAATTATAGATTTGTTTGAAGAATGGCACCATTATCTAGAAGGTGCTTCTAATGTAATCTTTATTTATATAAACCTCAAGAATCTTGAATATTTTATATGAGTACATATTTTAAATCATTGCCAAGCCCATTAGAGCATGTCTTTGTTAAGATTTGATTTCAAGTTCACTTATTAATCCAAAAAATAACAAGATTTGTTAGACACTCTTTCTAAACATTTTTATCTTACATCAAAAGAAAGAAACACATCTTTTAATCAACAAAGAATGATTTTCTTGAATTCAGAGTATTTTTATCTTTAAGTAATAAAATTAACATTGATTGTTGATTCAACCTTTATCAAACAAATTAAATCAAGTATGTCCTTTGATCCTCTTGTTTATGATTTTAAAAATCCTTCTTTAAGTTTCATGATGCTTTCAAATTTGAATTCAAGAAAAATCTATTATATTTGAAAAGACGCCTATATATTCTAGAAGGATAAGCATATTATCAAGGATATGAATCTCGAAGAAAGAAAATCCTCAACACATTCTTGTATCAATAAAAAGAACTAAAAAGTCATTCAAAGATGATATAATATTGAACTAAAATGGCTATTGTCAAAAATAAAAAGACTAGAAAATCTTGAAACAAGACTAAAGACTAGAAAGGCATTGATAAGAGTGAAGAAGGCTTCACTCTTGCCTCCATATATACTCTTAACTAGGAGCTATGTGGAAATTTTCTATACAATCTCTTAAACGTGTTGACTTTACAAGACATGTATCTTAACTTTTAAAATAAGTTTTCTATATGTACACCACATAATTAGCTTATTTTGCAAGCTATCAATATGTGATTAACTTGTTGATTAAGTTTTTGATCTATCAATAAACTATAAATACATGTAAAATCAAGCAGCATCTATAAAGCTTCTAGGAAGCTTTTCTAAAAGGTCTTATGAAATTAATCTAATTTATTTACTTTTACCTATTTCTATGTAATCATATAGATATTTACTAGAATACCTATGTATGCCTATGATATTACCTCCTCTTCTAGGGACAAGTTCCACAAGAAGCGGTCTTCATCTTTTATGGATCTTAGCAATTCTTCATCTTGATTTTGATGGATGTTGTCAATTAAAGGCCTCAATTTTCTTTATTGCATTTGTAAGATTCTTTGTTGGCTCCCTTGTGTATTTTTTAATACCATATCCATGCTAATGAATAAGATATTCTAATCTATTTTGGTGTTGCCTCGAATCTAAGACTTCTTCCTCATCAAACTATTAATTATTATCCACTTTTATAGAAAGAAGTGGCATTTTTCTTCTTCCCGAGATATTCATTGACTTATAGGGCTCAAGAAGGGACACATAAAATATAGGATGGATCTTCATAGACTCCGGTAGATGTAATCAATATGCAATAAGATTGACTTGTTTATTAATAGGAAAAGATCTAAGCCTATAATAGTCCAACTTATCACAAGGACAAATAATCTTGATATTACAAAAAAGTAACCATACCTTGTCACCTAAGTTGAATTGTGGTTGCTCCTTGCAATAGGTATTTGAGTTGATCTTTTGTCATTCTTAAACTTCCTTTAATTGTATCTTCATTGTTACATGTAGCTTTGACAAAAAATTTACTAAATCTTCCACTACATGATTATCTATTTTTAAAAAGTCAAAAGTATCAAGTCATGGATGTTAATCATAATTGATAAAGAAAGGTATTTATTGAATAGAAAAATATACCAAATTATTGTATGTAAACTCTATCAATAGTAAAAGAATTGTTTAATCATTTTGATGATAGTTGATGGTACACCTCAAATATTATTCCAGAACTTGATTCACCCATTTTGTTTATTTATTAGTTTGAGGATGAAAAGCAAAAAGAGAGCTTTATATCTACCTTTAGAATCTTAAATAGGATTCTTCAAAATCTTGATACAAATTGAGTTCTTCATTTGATATAATATCATTTGGTAATCCATGATAGCGATAGATATTGTCAATGAAAAGCTTAGCTATTTCTTCACTCAAAATAGATTTTATAGATGATACAAAATTTGCCATTTTGGTGAAGCGACCTACAATTATAAATATAGAATCATATGAACTTGAACTTGAAAGATCTGTAATAAAATCCATAGAAATAGAAGACCATGGTTGTTTGGGTATAAGCAATGGTTGAAAAAGTCTATAGGGTCGATGATAAGGAGTTTTTGATCTTGAACAAATGTCACATGATTGAAAAAAGTCTTTTATTGCCTTTCACATTTGTGGCCACCAAAAATCTCTAAATATAAGCTCTAAATTCTTATTATATCTAAAATATCTTGCTACTAGAAAGTCATGACGTGCTTGAAAAATATGTAAACATGCTTCTCTTTCTAGAATATATAAGCATCCTTCAAAATAAAGTAGGTTATTCTAGAACTCAAACTTTGAAACATCATGAGATTTAGAAGAAAGATTCTTGATATCATGAATAAGAAGATCAAAAAAATACTTGATTGAATTTTTTTGAAAAAAGTTGAATCAATAATTATTGTTGATTTTATTCCTCAAAGATGAAAATGCTCTAGCTTTAAGAAGATTATTCTTTGTTGATCAAAAGATACATCTCCTTTTGGTGTAAGATAATAATATTTAGAAAGAGCATCTGATAAATCTTGTTATTTTCCAGGTTGATATATGATCTTGAAATCAAATCTTGATAATGACATGCTTCAACGAGCTTGGCGACAATTCAAAACACGTGTCAATATGAAATATACAAAGTTCTTGTGATATATATAGTGACTGGACTTGAAGCACCTTTAAGATGATGACACCATTCTTGAAATGAATCCACAATTGTAAGAAGTTCTTTATTGTCAATTTCATAATTAATCTCGGTTATTGAAAATTTCTTAGAATGAAAAGCTACTAGATGGAGTTTATTATCTGCTCTTATTTGTGATAATATTGCATCTAAGGCAAAGTCTAATGCATCTATTTCCATAAAAAATGATTTAGAAAAGTCAATACAATACAAATTTGGTGCAAAAATAAATTTCTTCTTTAAAGCAACAAACAATGCTTTGGCTTCTTTATTCCACTTAATTTTGTCTTTATAAGTCAAACATGTAAGTGGAGCTGCAACTTGAAAAAAGTTCCTGATAAAGATTCGATAATAATTGGCAAAGTCCAAAAAGTATTACACATCTCTTATTATTCTTGGGGTCTTTCAATCTATGATAGTTTAGATCTTCTTTGGATCTATCATAAGGCCTTCATTGGAAATGATATATTCCAAAAAGTCAACTTGAGTAGTATGGAATACACACTTTTCTATCTTTGCATATAATCTTGCATCTCTTATTTTTTGTAACACACAACAAATATGAACTTTATATTCTTTTGTATTCTTAGAATAGATTAAAATGTCGTCCAAATAAAAAAATAACAAAATCATCAAGAAACTCACAAAAAACATCATTCATTAGATGTTGAAAAGTAGCTGGTGCATTTGTGAGTCCAAAAGGCATGATATTATATTCAAAATATCTATACCTATTTTGAAAAGCACTCTTCCATTCATCTCATTCTTTGATGTGGACTAGGCTATATGTTTCTCATAGATCTATTTTTATATAGATCTTTGCTTAATTTAGTTGATCAAAAAGTCTTGAAATTAAAAATAAAGGATACCTATTTTTGATGGTAATCTTGTTAAGTCCTTGATAATCTACACACATCTGTAGAGATCCATCTTTTTTCTTTACAAATAAGATAAGAGCGTCGGCTGGAAATTTAGAATGGCATATAAAGTTTTTAGCCAAGTTTTCATTAATGTATTCTTTGAATGCAACTACCTCATTTTGTGACAGGCTATAGATTGGTCCAAATGGTGGTTGAGTTCTTTCTTGAAGATGGATGGTACAATCATAAGAATGATGCTTTGGAAGAATATTTGTATTTTTTTTTTCAAAAACATCCTAGAAATCTTGATATTAGTTAGGAATACTTCTTGATATCTTCTCACTATCACCAATAGGCATGGGATATATACAAAAGTTGGCCCTTCATTTGTGGCATGCATAAAATCTCTTGCACCTACCAAAAAGGGTTTGGATGTACTAAACTTATGGATTTCTACTTGCCTAGCAAGACCTTGGACTAAACTATGGAAGAAATCAAGATTACAAGAAATCCAATCTATTTGAGGATTATATCTTTTTAACCACAATGATCCTAAAATGATTGAGTTAAAAAGAGATTTAATCACATTAAATATTACTAAGCTATTATGACCATTAGTTACTACTTCTACAAGAATAGTTTCATGTGTAACATCCTCAAAAGGCAATGAATGTCTATCTATTATTTCTACATGCATATATTTGATTTTTTAAATTAAAAATATATCTTATTTTTTAACAAAGTCTTCATCTATAAAACAAGTTAAGGCTCTTGAATCCAATAAGGCTAAGACTTTGTGATTTTTTGGTCCTAAATAGACTTCTATTATAAAAGAAGGTGAAGGATTAGAGGAGACAATAGGACCTTTACTAGATGTTGTACATGATTCCAGCTGTATATTCTTTATTGTAGTTAGAGCAACTTGTTTTTTGACACATTGTCTTCTTTGGCAATCATGCTTCTCATTTTGTAATTATATTGTTTCTTTGGACAATGTTGAATAGTATGTTTAGTTTTTTTATAATATGAATATAAGCCTTCTTAACATCATCAAGTCTTTTTCTACTCTGTGAAGGATTTAAAACATACTGTATCAATTTGCATTAGTTTTAGCTTTGATAGATAAGTTTTTGAAAACTTAAGAGTTGCCGTCATTATTTGATTTGTTCTTCTTCAGCCTTATCTTTGTTCTTGATGTCTTTCAAATAATTGATTGTCACATGCAATGGCTTGAGCAATAAATTGTTCTAAAGATTTTGTGTTTGGCATTGTTAGTAATAAGTCTTTTACATTATCCTTCAATCCATATCAAAATTGATTGATAAGGGCTTTGTCATTCCAATCCACATCACAAGCAAGGTTTTGGAATTCAACAGCATATATGGTGGCTGATCATGATCCTTACAATAAAGATAAGAGCTTGGTCTCTACTACTCTTTCTCAATCACTTTCTCTGAATGTAGCTATAAGTACTTCTAAGAATGAATTCAAATTATAAAGGAGTTATAAATCCTTTTCCATCAAAGGTGTAAATCAAAAAAGAGCACTTTCAGATAGAAGTGCGCTTATGAATCTGACTTGAGTAAATCTATAGAGGTATTGGAAAGGATGCAACCTTAGATAGACTTAACTTGTTGTAAAAAACTTCAAAACTTTGAACTTATTCCATCAAACTTCTTAGACATATTAATCCTTGTCACCATCATACTTCTGGAAGAATTTTTTTTTGGATTTGGTTGTGAGGTCAATCTACTTGCTTCCTTCAACTCTATAACTTCTTATTGCAAATTCTAAACTTCTTCTATAGATATATGTATAGTA
This sequence comes from Physcomitrium patens, assembly GCF_059467195.1. Lineage (NCBI taxonomy): Eukaryota > Viridiplantae > Streptophyta > Bryopsida > Funariales > Funariaceae > Physcomitrium > Physcomitrium patens. The sequence continues at coordinate 22,478,788 of NC_143410.1, read as the reverse complement.
CCTCCATGATTCATGTTAGAAATATGTGAGATTTCCATGCTTAGAGTGTTGACAAGCTCATAAAGATTTGCAATAGTTGCAAATTTATTCTCACTTCCGTTAAGAATAGCATTTATAATTTTTTCTTCTATAAACAATTCAAATGAATTCAAAAATTTAAATTCGAGGAGAGTAATCCGAAACCTCTAATCAAAATTTCTACAAAGAAGGATAATCCACTTTCTTTAAGGAAAAGATCAGTATTAAAAAATAAGATTTTTTGTTTAAAGGTAGATAGTCTGCAATCTTCAAATTATAACAATAAAAGTGAAGTAATTCATTCACTTCTAAAACAAGACAAAAATAGTATATTGGTATTCTTATTAAACTATGAAGGATATGAATCTCAAAGAAAAAAAATCCACAACACATTCTTCTATCACTAAAAAAAACTAAAAAGTCACTTTAAAATGATATAATATTGAACTAGAATGGCTATTGCCAAACATAAAAAGACTAAAAAGTCTTGAAACAAGACTAAAGATTAGAAAGGCATTGACAAGAGTGAAGAAGGCTTTACTTTTACCTCCATATATACTCTTAACTAGGAGTATCGTAGCAATGTCCTATAGGACCTCCAAAACATGTTGACTTTGCAAGATACATATCTTAACTCGTAAGGCAAGTTTTCTATGTGTGTACCACATAGTTAACTTGTTCTGTAAGCTACCAATATGTGTTTAACTTATTGACAAAGTTTTTGATCTATCAATCAACTAAAAACACATGTAAAGTCAAGCAATGTCTATAAAGCTTCTAGAAAGCTTTTTTAAAAGGTCTTATGAAATTAACCTACTTTTATCTATTTTTTCCTACTCCTACTTATTCATGTAGATATTTACTAAAATACCTATGTATGTTCGTAATACATGTTGTCACGGACATACACATGTAAGCCAATAATTACATATATAAATAGGTAGAAGTAAATAAAAGTAGGTAAAAGTAAGTTAATTCTATAGTATTTGGTATGAGAGCTTCCTAAAAGCTTCATAGATGCTGCTTTGACTTTATAGGTGTCTTTAATTGACTTTTTGGAATTAAAAACGTGGTCGACAAGTTGGCCATGTGCCTCACATGTTGTTAGCTTGAAGACTAAGCTAACTATGTGGCCCATATATAGAAAAACTTGCCTTGTAAGTCAAGGCATGTGTCCTACAAAGTCAATACATATTGGAGGTCATATAGAACGTCGCCATGTAGTCCCTGGTTAGATAGTATATATAAAAATAAGAGTGAAGCCTTCTTCATTCTTGTCAACTCTTTTCTTGCTTCTAGTCTAGTTTCAAGGGTCTTTAGTTTTCTTCGCTTTTGGCAATAGCCATTCTAGTTTCTTTCTTAATATATATATCAAGTTATTTCTATTTTGTCATCTTTCTTTGACAGAAGTCTCACTTGTTATTTGTCATTATTATGTTCTTGTGCTTGACAGATTGACAAGAATACACTTATAATATCAGAGCTTTGTGTAATCTTGATTAAGAGTGGATTACTCTTTTTTCTTGATAAGACATAAACATATTGGAAGTTGTGGATTACCTTCTTCTAAATTGATATTGTCCTTAGTATTTTCTTTGTTCTCAAGTCCTCTCTTCTATTTGTCTTGAGCGATAATAGACATCTTCTCTTTTCTAAGTGTTATCATGGCAGAACTTGCTGAAATGAAGAGCGCAATGGCACAAATGCAAGAGCAATTGAGGGAGTTAATACTTGCGATGCATCAATTCAATTTACCACCACAAAGAGCAACAAGATTAACAAGAAGTGAAGATATAGAAATGATTGGAGTTGCTTCAACATGTGTATCAAATCATGTCCCTTCTCCTATGGTGGAACGCCCTTCTAGTGTTAGAAAACTAAGAATTGTCCTACCCGAGAAGTTTGATGGTACCAGATCAAAGTTTAGAGGATTTATCAATCAAGTACAACTTATGATTGAACTTCAGCCCCAAAGCTATCCAACTCCAGGGTCACAAGTTAGATTCATTGGTACGCTCTTTTTAGGTTCGATATTATCATGGTTTTCATCTTTTCTTGAATGATGAGATTCTATATTGAATAATCTAGAGGCTTTTTTGGCAGAGTTTCGATCTATGTATGGAGAACATGATGCAATTCGTGTTGCAACCAATAAGATCTATATTTTACGACAAGGTAATTAATTAGTAATGTTATATGCTTCACAATTTCAACAACTTACAACTGATATCAAGTAAGATGATGTTGCATTTATTAGCCAATTTTTCTACGGATTACAATATGAGGTAAAAAAATTAGTGCTCAACTTACTTCATCCTCAAACATTGAATGAAGCAATTGACTTTGTTGTGAAGTGCGACAATTGCCTTTTTGAATTCCGATCTAAGAACCGTACAAGTGAACCTCAACATAACTATAATTCAATAGCAACACCAACATCTCTTCAACACATACATTCGGAAGTAGAAGATATGCAAATTGATACAGTACATTTTAAATCTCTTACTGAGCAAGAAAAGACTCGTCATCGTCAAGAAGGATTGTGCTTGTATTGTGGAGAACCTAAACACACTGCTCAACATTACCCAAAGAGCAACAAAATCATAAAATGAGGAGTACGGCGATCAAAGGAGATAGCATGTCAGAAAACAAATTTGTCCATCTACAATAGGGACCGTTGTCGTGTTGTAACACAAGTATACCGTGAAAATATAAAGAAAGGGGATTTTTATTAATATTCAGTTACCTCGAATATTGGGAGCAATGACCAATTCCAGTGCCAATATTCAGGGGCCAGTTCAGACACCCCGTCACAGTCGGTCAGGACATACTTACCAGTAACAAAATGCTCCGTTCGAGTCCAATAGTGGGAGTCAACAAAATCAAAAGGATTAGATTGATGATTGAGCAAGCTTGACACGAAGGACCAATTTGACCCAATTATGAGAACATCCAGGTCTTACTACGGGCCTCTTAGCCAATATGAGACTTAATTTGGTCGGACGACTCAATGTGGTTCCGATTACGAGGGTTTCGATTTCGTTTCAGGCTGTCCTGTACTCTATGCTATTTCAAGGAACGTTGTTTTTGAAAAAAGAACCTTTTAAAAGGCAAAAAATAGAGGAGATAGCTCTGACAGCGGAGCCAATTCCGGATCCAAGACGGAAGATTGAAGAAATTCAGAGGCTAGGATTTGAGATGGAGGAAAAAAAAACATTCGGAAATGGTTAGGGTAGAGGAGAAGATTCAGAGATTCGGGAATTAGGGAGGTTAAGAAAAAGGGAGGATACAAGGTTTTTGGATATGGGTCAGAAAAGGGACTTCTGGCGATAAATGCTGAAAGGTCGATGTGTTGTACTGATGAAATTGGATTTTAATGAAGTGGGTGTGATTACTCTTGACTGTTTTGTGAAATCGAAGTTACGTCTGTGATTGAAGAATTAAAAGGGTGTCTATAAGATTGAGTATGTAGAGTGAATGAAAATTTTTGGGTTAATCTAACAAGACAGTCAGTGGATACAAGGTCGTGAGTATAAAGCAGTATTGGAGATTAGCAAATTAGGTTGTTCAGAGTTCTCTGTAACGTCTAGAGACCTATCGGCAGGGACAAAAAGGACTTTGGCAAGTAGTCGAACGACATCCATATAGATTTACGGTATATTTTTGCAATCGTTTATATTCCAATAGTCAAAAACTGATAGACTACTTGAATACTAGCGAATCTCCATATTACCTCCTACAGCTAGATACTCGATGCATTCTAAAGTAAAAAAGCATGTAATACGACATAAGTGGTGAACTCGACGTGAAAGCTTGAGGTGGAAGGTATTGGATTTTGTTTGATTTTATTTTTATTTTTATGGAGAACGAAAATAAAAATTTTGAAGGATCTTTGGGAGGAGTTTCTGGTGGGGGTTCTTCTAGAAGACAAAGTATGCACATGGATCCGTCTATTGCTAGTATGTTTCAAGCCTTCTCATTATCAATGTAGCAACAGCAAAGCAATGATCGAAAAGAAGCTTTGGCAACTAAAGCATTGCAAGCACTGGTCAATAAAATTGATCAATTTGATAGAAGGAATATTTCAAGGTATTTAAGATGTTATGTTCATGAAATGGAATTAAATCGGATTTCTGAGAAGAAAATGGTTGAATTATTTGGACTTGCCACGATACCAGAGATAAGAGACCATATTACATCGATTACGGATCATTATAGAAATTCATGGGAGATTTTTTCACATGCATTGAAAGACGAATATTTCTTAGAAGATGTTGATCGCGTTACTAAAAAGCTGTTTCTAGAATGGATTGAACGGCGTAATAAGAATTTACAAGCAACAAAACTACTAAGGGAATGTGAGAGGCAGTACTCTCAATTATCGAAGGTAGAAAAATTGACATTGGAGCCAAACAAAGTTGATCTATTTCTTCAAGCTGCTGATGGAGAATTACAAGGAAAATTGGAACTCCTTCTTGAAGACAAAGAAGAAAATAAAGGATTGACAACAAAGTAGGAGAACCTTGAAGATGCGATGGGGTTGCTTACAAAAAGAGAAATGAGGAAGGATAGGAGCAATATTCTGAAAACAGTACAAGCACCCAAAGCTCTAATACATACAACACCACCAACAATGCCTACAGTTCAACCTTTGACATCCTTATCAAAGAAAGCAGATATGGGGATGGAAGAAATTATACGAGGAATGCGAGATCTTCAAATCAAATTGGGAAGACTTGAAGAGAATACTTCTACAAACAATTTGAAGAATGTTTCAAAACAAGGATATGTACAAATATGCATTTGGTGTGATGACACTTCACACACTAGGAAAGATTGTAATGAATTTAATAATATGATACGGCAAGAAATTATTTGCTGGAAAGATAGAAAGATAGCATTAAAAGATAGGGAGGATCTTCTTCAAACCAATTTTGGCAAAGGAGGAATGAGAGCATTGGTTCAAGATTACTTAAAAGATCATAAAACAATAGCACGAGAAAGTGCAAGTTATGGTGCTAGAGTAGATGATGACCTTGGTAGAAGTATGGAAACTAGTGAGTTTTGGGCTTTTGCCATTTCTACAATGCAAGAAGGGAAATTACCTCGAGAAGCATTATTGAGGATTGCAGCTACAATACGAGGTGCAACAGGTTGGAAGGATCCTGTTGAGTCTCATTCAGTTCTTGCATATATTGCTAAGAGCCAACATGAAGCTTTGATGGAAGAAAAAAGACGAGAAAATTTTGATGATACTAGAGAAGGAAATTCTTCTAAGAGGCAAACTTGAGGAGACAAGGCTCGGGAGGCAACTTCACAAGAATTGTCTGTAAGGGATACCCCAACATCATTGGAAGAAAAAACAAGGGAGACAAAAGATAAGGGCAAATCAATTGCTTATAAGCTACTTTTTGACATTGAAGCGGCAACAAATTTGAAAGGGGTGTTAGAAAAACGTATATTAAATGCTAAAGTGGAATTCACATTGAAAGAAGTTTTGAGAATTGCAAAGAAGGAGTTTCATGATGTTATCATTGACAGCATTAAGCGAAAGAGGCAATTAATGGGTGAAATTGGAATGAGTCATGCTATTGATGCAAGAATATATAAAGATGAAGCAGAGGTTGATATTGGTTACAAGCAACCAACAAATGAAAAGAATGGGTATAATCAACGAGTACGTTTCGAAGATTATAGTGATAAGGAAATGGAAACTTTGAGCCATTATACTCGAAAGCATTGGGCAAGGGCAACTATTGAGGTATTGGTGAAAGTAGGAGATATAGAAGAACCAATTGTTGCTTTAGACGACCATGGTTCTGAAATAAATCTCATGTCTAAAGATCTTTATAAGAAGCAAAAATGGCCAATTGATATGGAACATGGATGGGCAATACGAGCAGCTAATAACACATGGGGCGAATTATATGGAGCTTGTCCAGATGTCAAAATTTGGATTGGGTATGTTGCGATGGAGCAACATTTCTTTGTTCAAGATATAACGTCTTATCCGTTGATTTTAGGACAACCTTATATTACGGCAATATGGATGGAAACAAAAGTACTTGACGATGGTTTTGCTTATGCAAGGATATGTAACGAAGATGGAAGGAAAGCTGTACAATTTCTAACAGTACCTCCTAACCATGAACGGAATCGAGATAGGTTGAGGGAGAAACCATTGCCAAAGATTGTTGAAGGATTTAAGGATTTTGGAGAGGTATCACTATAAAGCGAGATTATGGAGGTACAAAAGAGGAGGTACTCTCACAAGATGAAGGTGCCTTTGATGCGAGTCTTATTGATATTTTGGAGATTGGAAATATTATGTATAAGAAAGTTGATGATTTTAAAAGAAAAGAAAGAAAAAGGTTATATGATATTGAAGGAGAATTACGCAAGTTAGATACATTGCAAGATGATGAGAGGATTTTAGGTGTTTATGAAGAAAATGGACTGGAAGATTCATTGGAATTGATTACATCATTTGCGTTAGGAGATAATGATAAGATTGTTGAGATTCATTCGAGAGAGGTTTATACCATACTTGAATCTTTTCAAGCACCAAAAGTCACTGTAGAGACGAGATATAAAACGACAGATAAGAAGGTAAAGCCTGTTGTCGGACCATTACCAGAAGATTCTAAGGAACAAATAGGAGAAGCATCAAAAGAAGCAAGTTTAAGAGATCCAATGAGTATTAGACATCAGATTACTAAAAAGACTTTTGAAGAATTGAAGATTGGGTCTGATGGTTCTTTATTGCCGAAGGAAATTATTTGCTTCAAAAAGATGTTGGCTAAACAAGGTAGATCGTTTGCCTTCGTATCTTATGAAATTGGATGTGTGGATCCAAATATTATAACACCTATGGTTATCTTCACTGTACTGCATGTACCTTGGAATCTAAGACCGATTTCAGTATCAAGGGCACATTTACCTAAATTGGTGGAACTATTAAAAGAAAAGATGAAGATGAAAATATTGGAACCCTCATTTGCATTGTATTCCAGTCGATGGTTTACGATACCTAAGAAGAATGGGTCACTATGATTTATTTCAAGATATGCAACCGGTGAATGCATGAACTATCAAGAATGCAAGAATTGGACCTATTGTGGATGAATTTGCTGAGGCATTTGCAAGAAGGGCGATCTATTCAATGGGTGACTTGTATTCAGGTTATGATCAATTTCAACTTGCCAAAGGAAGTAGAGATATCACAACGATGAGGACACTACTTGGATTGGTTAGAATGTACATTCTTCCTCAAGGCGCAACCAACTCAGTTGCCCATATGATGAACGGGATGAATAAGGTATTGAGAGATTTTATTCTGGAGAAGACTATGCCTTTTCTGGATGATGTTCCTATAAAAGGGTGCAAAGAAGGAGACAAAGATGAAAATTTAGATAAGAGGAGATGTTGCAAATATGTTGTTGATCATATACAAGATTGTGAAAAGATTTTAACTTGGCTTGGAGAAGTTCATCTTATATTATCGGGTATGAAGTCCATATTTGGAGTACAAGAGGTTGTGATTGTTGGACATTTATGTGGATCTTACCAAAGAAAATCAGATTCGACTAAAGTTGATGCAATTGGAAGGATGAAAGAGGATTGTGATTCTTTAACAGAGGTTCACAAGTTTCTAGGTGCATGTGTATTTTATCAAATCTGGATCCCTCATTATGCTCACATAGCAGATCCATTATATGAACTGTTACGCAAGGGCTACCAATTTAAATAGGAAGAAAGGCATATTCAGGCAATGCAAAGATTGAAGAAATCATTGATGTCACCTCCAATATTGAGGAAGATTGATTATAAGTGCAATAGACCAGTGATTCTTACTATGGACGCTAGTCCAATTGCCATTGGATGGACTGTGGGTCAAGATAATTCAAGTGGGAATAGATTTGCAGTTCGATTTGGAGCTAAAGTTTTAAGTATTCGTCAGCATGCATATTCGCAAGTCAAAAGAGAACTTTGGGGAGTTGTTTCGGCTATGAAAGCTGAAAAGGACTATTTGATTGGAGTAGTTGTAATTGAAACAGATTGCTTGCCATTGCTTGGAATGATTACTAACTGTTCAACGCCAGATATTGCAATGTTGAGATAGATTGCTTATATTAAGTCACTAAATCCGAAATTTAAGCATGTTACTAGGAAGGACAATTTAGTAGCAGACATACTATCTCGAGCAAGATATGAGAGGAAAGACGAAATGATTGAAGACATTGATGATGTCGGATTGAAATTCTATTCAATATCAAATCTCAACAGAGAAGACAAGCTATTTCTTGAAGAATCTTATGAAGGAGAATTATTGGATATTGGTCATTACTTGAAAACCTTGACTAAGCAGGGAAATAAGTCTATAGCAAAATTCAAACAAATAAGAAAAAAAGTATATGAATTTTAGCTTTGAGATGGATTCTTATGGAAGAGACCGAAGAAAGGAATTGGGATGCCACAACGAGTGATAGGCAAAAAGGAAGAAAAACTAAAATTATTAAAGGAGTTTCATGATAGTTTATGGACATGGCATAGAGGAATCTGGGCTACTTTTGCTAAACTCAAGGAACGATATTGGTGGAAAAATATGTATCGAGATGTGCTCTCATTTGTAGAGTCATGTAAAATCTGTCAATCATATTCTAATATCCAACATCGAGATGGTCTTCATCTTACGTATCCTCTGGCTATTCATTTTAAATGGATTGTTGATTTGGTTATTATGCCAGTTGGGTTATGGCAAATGAGATATTTGGTCTTAGCTCGTGAAGATTTATCAAATCAAGTAGAAAGAAGAGCATTGAGGATAAAATCTACAGAAGGGATTTGTAGGTTTTTGCTTGAAGATGTCATTTGCCGCTACGGATGCGTAGGAAAAATCACTGCAGAATGTGGAGAATTAAATGCATAAAAAGCTCATAAGTTCTTTGAAAGATGTGGAGTTAAACTATCACTGACTACTGCTTATAATCCGGAAGGGAATGCAAAAAGCGAACATGGTCACCCACCGATTGTGTAAGCATTAGTTAAAGCTTGTAATGAGAAAGTTAGAGAGTGGCCACGGCTTTTGTCATTTGTACTATGGACTGATCGAACAACACATAGTTCGGTGAGAAGATATATACTAGTAGAACTTATAATAGGTCGAAAACCAATTATGCCAATTGAAGAAAAGATACTTACTTGGAATATGTTACCATGGGAAGATGGATTGATAAGAGAAGAACTTTTGGCTATTAGGATTCGACAATTGGAACAAAGATCGAAAGATGTGCAAATAGCATTGGAAAGGTTAAAAAGAGCAAGGTTATAAAACAAGGCACGATTCGATAAGCAACATCGATTGAGACCTAAAGGAATTGAAGAAGGTGATTGGGTACTTGTTTATGATAGTAGTCTGAAAAACCAATATAGCACTTTACGGAAGTTTTTAAAACTTTGGTTTGGACCGTATATGATAACAACTGTTCATGATAGTGCGACTTACTCATTACGGGAGTTAGATGGTACAAAATTGAAAATATCAATTGCAGAGAAGCAACTAAAAATATTTAAACGAAGACATGCAGAAATAAATATAGAAGACCTTAATGAGGACATAGATATTCCGCAATGGGAAGATGAAATTGATTTGGATAGCAGAGATGGTGGAGATGGACTAGACGAAGATTTGGAGAACATATTATGAATCAAACGGCAACTAGGTTAATTGGTGCATACCGGAGGATGCACAGGTTCAGAGGGGGTGGATGTCGTGTTGTAACACGAGTATATCGTGAAAATATAAAAAAGGGGACTTTTATGAATGTGTAGTTACCTTGAATATTGGGAGCAACGATCGATTCCAATGCCAATATTCAGGGGCCAGTTCAGACACCCCATCACAGTCGGTCAGGGCATACTTATCAGTAACGAAATGCTCCGTTCGAGTCCAATAGTCGGAGTCAACAGAATCGAAAGGACTAGATCCATGACTGAGCAAGCCTGATGTGAAGGACCAATTTCACCCAATTATGGAAACATCCAGATCTTACTATGGGCTTCTTAGCCAATATGAGACTTGATTTGGTCGGACGACTCAATGTGGTCCCGATTACGAGGGTTTTGATTTTATTTCAGGCTGTCCTGTTCTGTGTGCCATTTCAAGGAACATTGTTTTTGAAAAAAGAATCTTTTAAAAGGCAAAAAATGGAAGAGAAAGCTCTGACAACGGAGCCAATTCCGGATCCAAGATGGAAGATTGAAAAAATTCAGAGGCTAGGATTTGAGATTAGTAGATTGAGTTGTTCGGGGTTCTCTGTAATGTCTGGAGACCTATCGGCTGGGACAAAAAGGATTTTGGCAAGCAGTTGAAGGACATCCGTATAGATTTACGGTATATTTTTGCAATCATTTATATTCCAACAGTCAAAAACTGATAGACTGCTTGAATATTAGCGAATCTCCATACTACCTCCTACAGTCAAACGCCCGATGCGTTCTTGAGCAGGAAAGTATATAATACAACACCGTGCAGTTGGAACTTTGTACAACACCTAATGAAGGTCCTATCCTCTCTTCAAAACCCTTTCTATGTTTTACGATAAATTTTATTCTAGGACCCAAACATCTCAAAGCCTCTGCCTTGTTAGATTCAAGAGCCTCAACATGTTTCTTAGATGAAAAATTTGCTAAAAGATATAGCATATTTTTAGTAAAGAAAATTAAACCTATTCATATAGAAGTCATAGATGGTCGTCCGTTGTCTTCAAGAGATGTTATTCATGAAATCCTTCTTATAGAAATAGCAACTAATGGTTATAGTAGCTTTGTAATATTTAATATCATTAGATCTCCTTTTAATCCAATCATTTTAGGTTTATCATGGCTAAAAAAACAAAACTCTAAAATAGATTGGACTTCTTGTAGTCTTAAATTTTTTGAAAGTATAACTAAGAGTGTAGTTAATCAAGTAAAAAGTCATAAGTCTAATATAATTAAACCTATATTTGTAGGTGCAAGTACTTTCTTGCATGCTACAAAAGAAAGATCACCTTGTGTCATTCATGCCACACATGTTTCTACTGGTGGAAAGACTTCAAGTGGCATTCCAAGCCAATATCAAGATTTTTAAGATATATTTGAAAAAAGGAATGTGGATACTCTTTCAGAACATCGCTCCTATGAATGCTCAATTGACCTTCAAGAAAGAGTATAATCGCCATTTGGACCAATCTATAATTTATCTCAAAATGAGTTGGCTGAACTCAAGGAGTATATTGAAGAGAATTTGGCCAAGAACTTCATATGCCATTCCAAATTTCCAACACGAGCTCCAATTTTATTCGTGAAGAAAAAAGATGGATCATTGCGGATGTGTGTTGATTATCGAGGACTCAAAAAAATCACTATAAAAAACAAATACTCCCTACTTTTGATATCTGAACTTCTTGATCAGTTGAATCAAGCTAAGATCTATACAAAAATAGATCTACGGGGAGCATACAATTTGGTATGCATCAAAGAAGGAGATGAATGGAAGATTGCGTTTCGAATAAGGTATGGATATTTCGAATATAATGTCATGCCTTTTGGACTTACAAATGCACCAACAACATTCCAATATCTAATGAATGATGTCTTTCGGGAGTTTTTAGATGATTTTTTTATTTGTTACCTAGATGACATCTTAATCTATTCTAAGAACCCAGAAAAACATGAACTTCATGTTCGCCAAGTATTACAAAAATTAAGAGATGCAAGACCCTATGCCAAGATAGAAAAGTGTGTATTTTACACTACTTAAGTCCACTTCTTAGAATACATCATTTCAAATAATAGACTTATGATGGATCCTAAGAAAGTTCAAACTATTATGGATTGGAAGATCCCAAAAACGGTAAGAGATGTCCAATGCTTTTTGGGATTTGCCAACTACTATCGGATCTTCATCAAAGACTTCTCTCAAATTGTAGCTCTACTTATGCGTTTGACTTGCAAAGACAAACTCTAATGGAATCAAGAAATAAAAGTAGCATTTGAAGCTTTGAAGACAGCCTTTGTTTCTGCACCAATCTTATATCGCGTCAATTTTTCTAAGCCATTATTTATGGAAACAGATGCATCAGATTTTGCTTTGGGTGCCGTATTATCACAAATGGGAACAAATGATAAACTTCACCCAATAGCTTTTCATTCCAAAAAAATTTCAGCAACCGAGATCAACTACGAGATCCACGTCAAAGAACTTCTTGCAATCATGGATTCATTTTAAGAATGGCTCCATTATCTAAAAGGTGCTTCTAACCTAGTCACAGTATATACGAATCACAAGAACCTTGAATATTTTATGTCAACACGTGTTTTGAATCGTCGCCAAGTCCATTGAAGTATGTCTTTGTCAAGATTCAAATTCAAGATCACTTATCGACCAAGAAAACAAGGTTTATCAAATGTACTCTCTAGACAATCTTATCTTGTATCAAAGGAAAGAAATGCTGCTTTTGATCAGCATCGAACAATTCTCTTGAAGCCAAAGCATCTTTATCTTTGAGCAATGAAATCAATACTAACTGTTGATTCAACTTTCATTAAGCAAGTTTAGTCAAGTATATCTTCTGATCTTCTTATTCGTGATATTAAGGAAAATCCTTCAAAGTCTCATGATACTTCCAAGTTTGAATTCAAGTAGAATCTATTATATTTTGAAGGATGCGTGTATGTTCCAAAAGGTGAAGCTCAATTACGTGTTCTGCAAGCTCGTCATGACTTTCCAATAGCAGGACATTTTGGATACAATAAAACTTTGGAACTAATATCCAAGGATTTTTGGTGGCTATAAATGTCGAAGGCAATTAAAGATTTTGTACAATCTTGTGATGTTTGATCAAGATCAAAAACTCGTCATCATCGACCTTACAGACTTCTTTAGCCGTTATCTATTCCAAAACAATCATGTTCTTCTATTTCTATGGATTTCATCAAGGATCTTCCAATCTCAAGTTCTTATGACTCTATATTCGTGATAGTAGATCGTTTTACCAAGATGGCATATTTTGTACTATGTACAAAATCTTTCTCAGGTGAAGAAACAGCTAAGCTCTTTCTTGACAATATCTATCGCTATCATGGATTACCCAAGGATATTATATCAGATAGGGAAACTCAATTTGTATCAAGATTTTGGCGGACTCTTTTCAAGATTCTAAAAGTGGATATAAAACTATCTTTGGTATTCCAGCCTCAAACTGATGGACAAATGAAACATATTAATCAAGCTTTGGAGCAGTATTTAAGATGAACCATTAACTACCAACAAGATGATTGAACAACTCTTTTGCCATTGGCAGAGTTTGCTTACAATAACATAGTACATTCTTCTACAAAACAAACACTTTTTTTTGCTAATTATGGTTATCATCCACAACTTGATACTTTTGACTTTTCAAAAGTTGATAATCTTGTGGCAAAAGATTTGACAATTCATTTGTCAGAGCTACATGCATCGATGAAGGCACAGTTAAAAGAAGCTCAAGAACAACAAAAGATCAATGCGGATGTCTATCAAAAGGAACAACCACCATTCTACATGGGTGATAAGATATGGTTACTTTGTCACAATATCAAGACCACTTGTCCTTGTAACAAGTTGGACTATCGAAGGCTTGGACCATTTTTTTATTTGTGCACAAATCAATCCAATTGCATATCGTTTACATCTATCGGAGTCAATGAAAATCCATCCAATAATCCATGTGTCTCTTCTTGAATCATACAAGACAGTGGACATATAAAAAAGAAGATAAGTTCCACCTCCTTCTATAGAAGTGGACAATAATGAAGAGTTTGAAGTGGAATAAGTCTTAGATTCAAGGCAATGCCGAAATAAATTAGAATATCTTGGCACAGATATGATATTAGTGAACGCACATGGGAGCCAATAAAGAATCTTACAAATGCAACAAAGGCGGTGGAGGCTTTTCATCAATGACATCCATCAAAATTCAGATGAAAACTTTCTTTATAAAAGAAACAAGATCTAGGCAAGATAACATTCTACTTTCAATCCTTGTTTGTAGCTTCTTTGTAGTTGTGATGCTCAGGAGATGCCAAACCAACAACCAACAAATTCGACTGAAGAGGCTTCGTTTGCTGACCTGTCGGACGAAACATTGTAATTGTCACAACCTTCAAGACGACGTAATCGAGATTAAGATCTTTAAGAACAATATGTTCTTCCTTGAATAGATGGCGAAATAAAACGCGTTTTGTATCACGACTTTGGAATGGACTCCCGATGTTTGGTGATTTTACTAGAGGTAGGAATAACTCCTGATGGTGTTCCAAATATTTTATTCGAAGGAAGTTATAAAGGCCTCAAAAATGATCAAATAATTGGGTGGTCTTTCCGCCTTGGTATGGGATACTACCAATAGTTGAGAGGCCCTATCAATCATCTTTGAAGAGAATAAAGATAAGAGTATGTAGCGAATACAATTCGTCGCATCATAGATTTTCTCAACATATCATTACCGCTCCTCGTGGAACTTTTTCCTAGAAGGGGGGGTAATGTCATGAACATAGAAATGTAAGCCAATAATTACATGTATAAATAGGTAGAATTAAATAAAAGTAGGTAAAAGTAAGTTAATTCTATAGTATTTGGTATGAAAGCTTCCTAAAAGCTTCATAGACGCTGCTGTGACTTTATAGGTGTCTTTAATTGAATTTTTGGAATTAGAAACGTGGTCAACAAGTTGGCCATGTGCCATAAATATTGTTAGCTTGAAGACCAAGCTAATTATGTGGCCCATATATAAAAAAACTTGCCTTATAAGTCAAGGCATGTGTCCTACAAAGTCAATACATATTGAAGGTCCTATAGAACGTCACCACGTAGCCTCTGATTAGATAGTATATATAAAAATAAGAGTGAAGCCTTCTTCACTCTTGTCAACTCCTATCTTGCTTCTAGTCTAATTTCAAGGATCTCTAATTTTCTTGACTTTTGGCAATAGCCATTCTAGTTTCTTTCTTAATATATATATCAAGTTATTTCTATTTTGTCATCTTTCTTTGAGAGAAGTCTCACTTGTTATTTTTCTTTATTATGTTCTTATTCTTGACACATGTGTATGCATTCTTTAAGCATGTCATGACTTTTTAGCAACCAAACATTTTGGATACAATAAGACTTTGGAGCTTATATCTAAAGACTTTTGGTGGCCACAAATGTGAAAGGTAATGAAAGATTTTGTCCAATCATGTGACATTTATTTAAGATTAAAAATTCCTTATCATTTATTCTATGGACTTTTCCAACCATTGTTGATATCTAAATAACTATGGTCTTCTATTTCTATGAATTTTATTACGAATCTTCTTTGCTCCTAGAAATAAATGCTTTGTTGTTGATTTCTTGATAGATTTTATCCAAAGAAATTCTATAGAAAATTAAATCTTATGACACTTCCAATCTATAGATGGATTATATCTTTTTAATCAAAAAAGTCCTAGCATGATAGAATAAGACAAGATTCAAATAATATTGAATATTATTTTGTTACTATGGCCTTCAAATGATATTTCTAACAATATGGTCTCATAATTAACATTTCTTGAAGATAAAGGTCAACCATCTATTACTTCTACATGTATAGGTTTTGACTTTTGTACTAGAAGAATTTTATGAAGTTTAAAAAATTCCTCATTTGAAAAATAAGTAGATGTTCTTGAATTTAATAAGGTATTTATTTGAAGTTTTTGTAGGCAAAGAAATAAAATTATAATAAAACAATAGGTAGATTAGATAGAAAGAAAAAAGGATCTTGATGAATTTGAAGTATTGGATTGTTTAGCTGCATAGTCCCTATTGTACTTAGGCCTCTTTGTGTTTTTTTTTTTAAATGATCACATTTCTAGTCGTAATCGTATGTTGTTTCTTTGGAAATTTTTTAGATTTATAACCTTCTTCATACTAATATAAGCATAGACCTTGTTCAAATTGATACTTCTTCTTCTCTATTATAAGAAATTTAAATTATATTGCATCAATTTGCATATTCTTAGTTCCAAAATGTGGAAGTAATGTATTTTTTGAAGCATCATAATATGAATTTTTAATATGTTATTTTATCAAAGTCTATGAATGTTAATCTTAATGGCATTAAAATAACCAATTATTGCACTTCACAACTTGGCTGATGGCTTTATTGAATATTTGAAGATCAAATAATAATAATAATAGGTCTTTTATATCATTTCTTAGCTCTCAATAGAATTGGTTTATAAGAGCTTGTTCATTCCAATTGATGTCACAAGCCAATTGCTTAAAATCAACTGCATAAATTGATGCAAAGCGTGACCCTTGATGTAATGAACAAATCTTTTTTATTATCCATTGGGCCTTATCACGTTTTCCAAATGCCTCCACAAATGCTTCTAAGAAAGCTTCAAAGTTACTCAAGATTGAAGATCTCTTCTCAAATAAAGGAACAAACCAAGATAAGGCTTGTCTTGTAAGTAAAGTTTCAACTAAACCAACTTGTAATTCTTTTATTGAATAGCACTCATGTTTTAGAAAAGTTACCAATTGAATTTGGTTGACAAACTTTCTGAAATTTGAGCGTGCACCATCAAACTTTTTTAAAAGTCTAATCCAAAGCTCTTTATGTTGTTGAATATGTAAATTTTTTTATTGAGGTATAGGTGCTACTGCCTCCTTGGATGTAGAAGCTTGAAAAAGTGGTAGCATCACAAATTGACCTACTTCAAGGCTTGCATCACTTTGAAACCTCGCAACAAATCCTTCAATTTCAGCAGTTCTATAAGCTAAATCGTTTAGTATGTTTATAATAACATCTAACTTAGACTTAGGAGACTCAACCATGCTAACATCTTTACCTCCAACTATTCTAAAAAATAAAAGAAGAGTTTCCAAATTATATCAATTTAGGAGAGGATATTCTACAATCTCTAAAATGCTTAGATGCTTTCAAGAAGTGAGGTAATTCACTCTCTATGAAGAAGGATCAAGCTCTAGTATTGATAAGAAGACAATCTTTACAAACTATCATAGACACACTATACAAGAGACCAAACAAGAAATTGAATAGAAAAAAAATTAATAAAAACTTGATTAAATCTAATGAATAAAAAATCAACACCAAGAGAAATGAACTAAAACTCCAAGAGATATGTTGTTGAGATTGAAGATCTCTTCAACTCCAAATCCTATATATACTAGGTATTAAGAAGCTTCTCAAGAAGTTTCTATGTTGCTTGAAGATAAAGCAACTCTAAGAATCTTCTTAGACAACTTCCTTAATCTTTTTAGAACTTTTTAGAACTTATTAGAATATTCTAATAATTTTTTAAAATCTTCTAGAAATCTTTTTAAAATCTAATAAAATATTCTTAAAATATTCTTAAAATCTTCTTGTTGGATGTCCATAACAAATATAATCTTCAACTTAAATAAAATTAATAAATTAAGATCATCAACACAAAGCAATTATTTCCATAAGCTTTGATTAAATTGACAAATATATTTATCATATAGAAATCAAAGGATCCCATGTATTACAACATTGAAGAAAAAAATAATCACAAAAAAATAATAATAAATATTTTTAGTCTCTTTAAGGTCAAATTCTAAATCTAAATTTTAAATTTTAAAAATAAATACTATAAAAATAAAATAAAGAGCTTTTAAAGTATAATTTAATCAAAATATGCATATATCAATGTAATTACAAAGATTTCAATTTTAGAGTAGCATCTCTAAAATTTAATCATGAAATTGAGAGTTTAAAATTAAAAAGAGATTTCAAATCTTAAGACCTCAAATCTAATGGGTGTTAGGGACATAGTCCTTAGACCTTTCTACAGACAAGTTTCTAGAACCTTCTAGAAAGAAGTCTCTAGAAACCTCTCAAAGATTCCTTGAATATTCTCTTAGAATATTCTTTAAAGATTCCCTAAAGATTCTTTTAAGATTCTCTAAAGATTCCCTTAGAAGGCTCTAGAAGATTCTTAGAATATTCTAGTAGATTCTAGGAAGTTACTTGAAAAGCTTCCTAGCTCTTGGGTAGTTGCTCGAGAAGCTTCATAGTTCTTGGGAAGCTTCTTGATGCGCTTCCTTACAACCATAGGCCAGTAGTATATATAGGAGTCGAGGCTGAAGAGTTCTTCAGTCTCGACAACACATCTCTTGAAGCTCTAGCTCAATTCTTTTGGCATTGCTCTTGTACTCATCTGATAATCTAGTTCTTGTCATTTCTTCTTGAACTTCTTGTTTAGATTTCTTGTTTGTATTTTTGGTCCGTAACAGTTTGTCGAGACTATCTTTATCTTAATATCAGAGCTGAATCCTTCTTGTTTGAGAGTGGATTACCCCTCTTCTTGAAGGTATTCTAGCGCTTTAGGGGTTCCGGATTACCTTCCTCTAAACTGATATTTTCTCAATCACAATATCAGAGCTTAGTTCTTTGAGGCAGAGAGTGGACTACCCCTTTCCTTGGAGATACTTGAGCATTCTAAGGGTTGCGGATTACCCTCTCTTGGATTGATATTAATTCCTTCTTTTTGTTTAGCATAGCTAGTAAAAAAGACTGTTAACATCGATTTCAGAGCTTTGCCTTCTTGATAGAGTGCGGATTACCTCTCTTCTCGAAAGCATTGAGGCATTTTTAGAAGTTGCGGATTATCCTCCTCTAAAACTGAAATCGTTTAGTGTTTTTTTTTCTTTTCTCCGAGTAGGTTTTAGTGACAGGTAGTGCTACAATTTTCTCCAAGAGACTTAGCAATTTCTTCTTCTCTCAAAATTTTAATCCATCTATTCTCTAAATATGGAAGTAGACCAGGTCATAGACAGTGCATCTCCACAAGAAGACAATAGAGTGGCAACTCTTGCAGATCTTCAAGCTCTTATGAATAGTGTACGAAAGGAGATTGCATTTCTTTGCAATCCAAGTAAAGAACCTTAAATTGATCTAGTGACCGAAGAAGCTAGACGCGAAATTCATAGCCTACAACAAGAGATTATTCGACTGAGAGAAGCAAGACATGTGTCACATACGACCCCTATAGATACTTCAAGGATTAATACGAAAGAACCAAAAGCGAGTATGCCAGACAAGTTTGACGAAACAAGAGCCAACTTCCGAGGTTTTGTGCAACAAGTACGGTTTTACCTACGCTTATACCCTTCTCGTTATCCGAATGGATTTACCCAAGTTGCTTTCATAGGTACTCTTCTATCAAGAAATGCTCGCTCTTGATTTGCTCCACTATTGGAGAAGGATTCTCCAATATTGTACAACCTAGAGGCTTTCATAGAGAGACTTACTGCTGCGTTTGGAGATAGCAATCGAGAAAGAGTGGCTGAAAGAAAGATACAAAATCTGCGACAAGGATCACGTTCTGCTGCAATCTATGCTGCAAAATTTTAACAGCTTACATGTGATCTTGATTGGAATGATAAGGCGTTCATGACACGATTTCGATATGGACTGAGAGATGATGTGAAGAACTTATTGATCACCGTGCCTAAGGCGGATACTTTAGAAGAACTTATATCTTAGGCAATTATTTGTGACAACCGCCTCTTTGAATTACAACAAGAAAGACGATCAGGCTGGAGAAATGATGGAGCATTTGCTACATTTTCAAAAGGTCTAGAGAATCACTCCACAGATCCTGAACCCATGCAAATTGATGTGGTACGTTTCAAACCCCTCACAGTTGAGGAAAAAAAGCGACGGTTTGAACAAAACTTGTGTTTATATTGCGGAGAAGCGGGCCATAAAGGTGTAGATTGTCGAAAGAAACAGAAGCCTCAAACAACAAGACTCAGGAGTACAAGCATGTAGGAAAACAAGGACGCCCAGCCACAATAGGGACCGTGCGGCTGGAAATCTCAATATCCAAAATTAATCAAGGTCCCTTTCTCTCAGCTCAACCTTCAGATTGTTTTATGGTACCTTTACATCTGGGTATTCAAGAACTACAAGTCGATGCTTTATTAGACTCGGGTGCATCCGCTTGCTTTATAGATGAAGAGTTTGCCAAGCTTCACAATATTTCTCTTGTAAAGAAACTTAAGCTTGTCCACGTAGAAGTCATAGACGGACGACCATTGTCTTCGGGCAATGTTATCCATGAAACTAAATCATTGAAGGTACGACTTGAAAACCATGAGAGCAATATTGTGTTTAATGTTATGAAGACCCCTTCATGTCCTATCATTTTGGGACTATCTTGGCTTGATAGATATAATCCATTGATAGATTGGAAGTTGCGAAAAGTGACATTTCCAACAAACTCCTTGAAGGTGGAATCTGCCAAGACAATGTCTAGAAACAAATCCTTGTTTATAGGTGCAAGGGCTTTCATGAAGGAAGCCAAGCAAAATACACCTCTTGTCATCTTCGCAACTCTGACTCGAGAAGATGCAACTCCGACTTTGGTTATTCCAAAGCAGTATGAAGAATTCAAAGATGTCTTTGAAAAGAAGAATGCTGATATGCTGCCAGAGCATCGACCCTATGACTGTGCCATTGAATTGCAAGAAGGAGCACAACCACCTTTTGGACCAATCTACAATTTGTCGCAGACGGAGTTGACTGAGTTGCGGAAGTACATTGACGAGAATCTAGCCAAGAACTTCATCCGTCATTCGAAGTCGCCAGTTGGGGCACCAATCTTATTTGTGAAGAAGAAGGATGGCTCACTACGGATGTGCGTGGACTATCGAGGTCTCAACAAGGTGACAAAAAAGAATCGCTACCCACTGCCTTTGATCTCTGGTCTTCTAGAACAACTTGGGCGTGCAAGGATCTTTACAAAGATTGACCTAAGGAGAGCTTACAACCTTGTGCGAATTAAGGAAGGAGATGAATGGAAGACAACGTTCCGAACAAGGTATGGCCATTTTGAATACAATGTCATGCCATTTGGTCTTACTAATGCTCCAGCGGTCTTTCAACACATGATGAATGACATCTTTCGAGAGCATCTAGACGATTTTTTTGTCATCTATCTAGATGATATTTTGATATTTTCTAAGAACGAGGAAGAACATGAGAAGCACGTTCGTCTGGTACTCAAAAAACTACGGGAGCGAGGACTCTATGCCAAATTGGAGAAGTGCTTATTTCACCAAACTGAGATGGAGTTTTTGGGATTCATCGCGACTACGGAAGGCTTGAAGATGGATCCAAAGAAGGTGGAAGCAATCATGTCTTGGGAAGTTCCGAAGACGGTTAGGGACGTAGAATGTTTTCTTGGATTTGTTAACTACTATCGGATCTTCATCAAGAATTATTCTCAAGTTGCTGCCCCCCTCACTTGGTTAACGTGTAAGAACAAGCTCAAATGGGGACCTATCACAGAAAAAGCATTTCAAGATTTGAAGATGGTATTTACTACAGCTCCAATCTTGGTACATCCGGACTTTACAAAGGCCTTTTATTTGGAGACAGATGCATCGGATTTTCCTTTGGGAGCTGTACTTTCACAGATGGGCGTAGATGAGAAGCTCCATCCAGTTGCATTCTATTCTCGAAAATTCTCTGCTGCTGAGATCAACTATGAGATCCACGATAAGGAACTCCTTGCTATAGTAGATTCTTTCCAAGAGTGGCGCCACTTTCTCGAAGGAACTGCACATCCAGTGACCGTATATACGGGTCACAAGAATTTGGAGTATTTTATGTCAGCTCGGGTTTTGAATCGACGTCAAGCCCGGTGGAGTATGTCGCTATCCAAATTCGACTTTGTTATTACTTATCGGCCTGGGAAGCAACAAGGGTTGTCCGATGCATTATCAAGGAGATCATATCTCGCGCCAAAGGTTGGAGATGCAGCATTTGATCAACAGTGCACGACATTATTGAAGCCAGAGAAATTTCGGCTCAACGCAGCTATTGTACCAATTGATGCTGACTTCCTCGACCAAGTATGGGTCGCAACCATTGAAGATTCTCTAGCCTTTGATATCAAGCAACATGCTAGTGATGATAAATTCAAGATGGAAGGAAATCTAGTATATTTCGAAGAGCGGTTGTATATCCCAAAAGGGCCAACACGACTCCGAGTTCTTCAATCTCGTCATGACTTTCCAGCTGCGAGACATTTTGGATTCAATAAGACCTTGGAACTTATTTCCCGCGATTTTTATTGGCCTCAAATGTGGAAGGATGTGAAAGATTTTGTTGTATCTTGTGACATTTGTTCAAGATCCAAAAACCCTCGACATCGGCCTTATGGACTTCTACAGCCATTGCCTATTCCGCGCCGACCATGGTCTTCGGTTTCTATGGACTTTATTACGGATCTACCACCATCGAATTCATTTGACAGCATTTTTGTTGTCGTACACCGGCTTACAAAGATGGCGCATTTTGTCCCTTGCAAGAAGACATCGTCAAGCGAAGACACAACAAGACTCTTTCTTGATAATGTGTATCGATATCATGGTCTACCAGATGATATCGTATCGGATCGAGGAACCCAGTTTGTGTCAAAGTTTTGGAAATCTCTTTTTGAAATATTGAAGGTGGATATCAAGCTTTCTTCGGCATTTCATCCTCAAACGAACGGTCAAACAAAACGGGTGAATCAAGTTTTAGAGCAATATTTACGTTGCACCATCAACTATCAACAAGATGATTGGGTCGCATATCTACCGCTAGCTGAGTTCGCATATAACAACACCCTTCATGCGTCAACTCAACAAACGCCATTCTTTTCCAATTATGGATACCATCCGAAGCTTGACTTATGGAGTTCGTCAACGATTAACAATCCGACAGCTGAAGGATTGGTGAAGGAGCTTTCACAGCTTCAAACTACATTGAAGCTTCAATTGCAAACTGCCCAAGAATCTTACAAGGCGTCTGCGGACAAATTTCGGAATCAGGCACCTAAATTCACGATTGGAGACAAAGTTTGGCTGCTTCGACGAAATATTAAGACCAAGCGGCCATGTGACAAATTGGACTATCGGAGATTGGGACCATTTGTTATCTAGAAGCAGATCAATCCTGTAGCGTATCGTCTGGAGTTACTAGCTACTATGAAGGTACATCCTGTCTTTCATGTTTCTTTGTTGGAGCCTTATCGAGAATCGTCTTTTCCTGGAAGAGTACAATGTCCACCACCTAGCATAGAAATAGAGAACCACGAAGAATACGAGGTGGAAAAGGTCCTGGATTCACGGCAAAGACGGGGTAAATTAGAATACTTTGTGCATTGGAGCAGTTACGATATTAATGAACGAACATGGGAGCCGGCCGAAAATTTCGTGAATACGCCGCAAAAGGTATAGGAGTTTCATCGATGATATCCTGAGAAACCCAAGCCGGTTCGACGATAGCTTCTTACTGAAGCTTGCTCATCCAGAAAATAGAAAAGAGGAGAGAGCACCACCAAAATCCATAGTTGATGTACTCATTCTCTTCAAGATAGCGTAGAACTTTGTTAGTAGCCCAAGTTTGTTCTTATTATTTTAGCCTTTGAATACGGATAGCCAAGATACTACACTTGTCATGTCATCTCAAGCAACTAGCTCACGAAGACGACCGCGAGATGAAGAACCGCTTACACCACGACGACGTCGAAGGATTCCGAGCAACAGATCGCTAGTGATTGTATTTGAGGTCGAGCCTGCCTACAATGGTCAGCCAGAAGGAGTGTTTGCAGGACAATTTCACAATGAAGACACGGAGGTTCATGCTGGGTCAGAAGTTGAAGGCGTGGGCCACTACCGTTGGCTTCAAGGACCATTGAATCACTTGCCTCGTGAACAACAATTGGAGTTCATAGCAGAGGTTATGCGACAGATCTTCATTTTCTTGCGTTGGTATTGACTGACGATAACATTGCTTCTCGGAGACCTCGAAGCTAAAGGAGGAGGTGATGTTAGGGACATAGTCCTTAGACCTTTCTAGAGACAAGTTTCTAGAACCTTCTAGAAAGAAGTCTCTAGAAACTTTCAGAAGATTCCTTGAATATTTTCTTAGAATATTCTTTAAAGATTCCCTAAAGATTCTTTGAAGATTCCCTAAAGATTTCCTTAGAAGGCTCTAAAAGATTCTTAGAATATTCTAGTAGATTCTAGGAAGTTACTTGAGAAGCTTCTGTCAAGGACAAAGACTCGATGAAGGAAAATATACACCAAAGGCTATCTCGATATAATAAGTCAAAATATAAACAAGTAGGTATATTAAAAGGAAACTGGAATGGCTATTGCCACAAGACAAGAAACTAAAGACTCTTGAACCTGGACTAGAAGCAAGAAAGGAGTTGACAAGAGTGAAGAAGCCTTCACTCTTGTCTCTATATATACTATCTAACTAGGGGCTACGTGGCGACGTTCTATAGGACCTCCAATATGTGTTGACTTTGTAGGACACATGCCTTGACTTACAAGGCAAGTTTTTCTACGTGTGGGCCACATAGTTAGCTTGATCTTCAAGCTAACAACATGTGTGGCACATGGCCAACTTGTTGACCACGTTTCTAATCCAAAAAGTCAATTAAAGACACCTATGAAGTCAAAGCAGCGTCTAGGAAGTTTCTAGGAAGCTTATATATTAAATATTATAGAATTAACTTACTTTTATCTACTTTTTCTTACTTCTATCTATTTCTATATGTAATTATTAGCTTACATGATTATGGCCGTGACATTACCCCCCCTTCTAGAGACGAGTTCCACGAGGAGCGGTCATCATATGTTGAGGAAATCTATGATGCGACGAATTGTATTCGCCACATACTCTGATCTCTGTTCTCTTCGAAGATGATTGATAGGGCCTCTCAACCATCGGTAGTGTCCCATACCAGGGCGGAAAGACCACCCAGTTATTTGATCATTGTTGAGGCCTTCGTAACTTCCTTCGAATAGAATATTCGGAACACCATCAGGAGTTGTTCCTACCTCTAGGAAAATCACCAAACATCGAGAGTCCCTTCCCAAATCGTGATACCAAACGCGTTGTATCTCACCATCTGTTCGAGGAAGAACATGTCGTTCTTGAAGATCTTCATCTCGATTGCGTCGTCTTGAAGGTTGTGACAATCGTAATGTCTCGTCCGGCAAGTCAGCAAACGAAGGTTCTTGAGTTGAATCCGCTGGTTGTTGGCTCTCCATCTAATTAGCGTCACAAATGCAAAGAAGTTACAAACAAGGATAGGAAATTGAATGTTATCTTGCCTCAATCTTGTCTCTTTTATAAGAGAGATTTTCATCTTGGTTTTGATGGATGTCGTTGATGAAAAACTTTGACTTTAGCTGATGCATTTCCTAGATTCCTGAATGGCTCCCATGTGCGTTCACTAATATCATATCCGCGCCAATGAACAAGATATTCGAGCTTATTTCGGCGCCGCCTTGAGTCTAATATCTCTTCCACCTCAAATTCTTCATTATTATCTACTTCTATAGGAGGCGGTGGCATTTGTCTTCTTCCTTGTATATCCACTGTCTTATATGGTTCAAGAAGAGACACGTGGAATACAGGATGGATCTTCATTGACTCCGGTAGATGTAACCGATATGCAACTGGGTTGATCTGTTCAGAAACAGAAAAGGAGCCAAGCCTACGATAGTCCAACTTGTCACAAGGTCGAGTAGTCTTGATATTGCGATGAAGTAGCCATACCTTATCACCCACGTTGATTTGTGGTTGCTCCTTACGATATAGATCTGCGTTTATCTTTTGTCGTTCTTGAGCTTCCTTCAATTGCGTCTTCATTATTGCATGTAACTCTGACAACCGATTTGCCATATCTTCTGCTGCAGGATTATCAACTTTTGAAAAATCAAAAGTATCAAGTCGTGGATGATAGCCATAATTGGCAAAGAAAGGTGTTTGTTGCGTGGAAGAATGTACCGTATTATTATAAGCAAACTCTGCCAATGGCAGAAGGGTTGTCCAATCATCTTGTTGGTAGTTGATAGTACACCTTAAATATTGCTCCAAGACTTGGTTTACGCGCTTTGTTTGTCCATCAGTTTGAGGATGGAAAGCCGAAGATAGCTTTATGTCCACTTTTAAAATCTTGAAAAGGGTCCTCCAAAATCTTGACACAAATTGAATTCCCCTATCCGATATGATATCTTTAGGTAATCCATGATAGCGATAGATATTATCAATGAAAAGCTTAGTTGTTTCTTCACTTGTGATAGATTTTGTACATGGCACAAAATGTGCCATCTTGGTGAAACGATCTACTATCACAAATATAGAATCATAAGATCTTGAGCTTGGAAGATCTGTGATGAAATCCATAGAAACAGAAGACCATGGTTGTTCTGGTATAGGTAATGGCTGAAGAAGTCCGTAAGGTCGATGACGAGGAATTTTTGATCTTGAACAAATATCACATGATTGTACAAAGTCTTTGACTGACTTCCACATTTGTGGCCACCAAAAATCTCTTGATATGAGTTCCAAAGTCTTATTATATCCAAAGTGCCTTGCTGCTGGAAAGTCATGACGTGCTTGAAGAACACGTAAACGTGCTTCTCCTTCTGGAACATATAGGCGTCCTTCAAAATATAATAGATTATTCTTGAACTCGAACTTAGAAGGATCATGAGACTTGGAAGAATTATTCTCGATATCATACAAGAGGGTCTGAGGACATACTGGACTGGATTTGTTTGAGAAAAGTTGAATCAACAGTCAATGTTGATTTCATTGCTCGGAGATGAAATTGCTCTGGTTTCAAGAGGACCGTTTTTTGTTGCTCAAAAGCTGCATCTCCTTCTTTTGGTGCAAAATAAGAACGTCTAGATAGGGCATCAGACAAACCTTGTTGTTTTCCTGGCCAATAAGTGATAATGAACTCGAATCTTGACAAAGACATACTCCAACGAGCTTGACGATGATTCAACATGCGTGTTGACATGAAATACTCGAGGTTCTTGTGATCTGTATACACAGTGACTGGACTAGAAGCGCCTTCTAGATAATGACGCCATTCTTGAAAGGAATCCACGATCGCAAGAAGTTCTTTATCGTGGATCTCATAATTGATCTCGGCTGCTGAGAATTTTCTTGAATGAAAAGCTATCGGATGAAGTTTGTCATCTGTTCCCATTTGTGATAAAACTGCACCCAAGGCAAAATCTGATGCATCTGTTTCCATAAAAAATGCCTTGGAAAAATCAACACGATATAAGACTGGTGCAGAGACAAACAATGTCTTCAAGGCTTCAAATGCTGTTTTCGCTTCTTGATTCCATTGGAATTTATCTTTACTAGTCAAGCGTGTAAGTGGAGCTGCAACTCGTGAAAAATCTTTGATGAAGATCCGATAATAATTGGCAAATCCCAAGAAACATTGGACATCTCTTACTGTCCTTGGAATCTTCCAATCCATGATTGTTTGGACTTTCTTAGAATCCATCATGAGACCATCATTTGAAATGATGTATCCTAAAAAGTCAACTTGAGTAGTGTGAAATACACACTTTTCCATCTTGGCATACAATCCTGCATCTCTAAGTTTTTGTAATACTTGACGAACATGTATTTCATGTTCTTCGACGTTCTTAGAATAGATCAAGATATCGTCTAGATAGCAGACGACAAAATTGTCTAAAAATTCACGAAATACATCATTCATGAGATGTTGAAAAGCAGCTGGTGCATTCGTGAGTCCAAAGGGCATGACATTATATTCGAAATGTCCATACCTGGTTCGAAACGCAGTCTTCCATTCATCTCCTTCTTTGATCCGTACTAGATTATATGCTCCTTTTAGATCTATTTTTGTATAGATCTTAGCTTGATTCAACTGGTCAAGGAGTCCTGATATCAAAGGTAATGGATACCTATTCTTGATTGTGATCTTGTTGAGTCCTCGATAATCAATACACATTCGTAAAGATCCATCTTTTTTCTTTACGAATAGAATTGGAGCTCCTGCTGGAGATTTTGAATGGCGTATGAAATTCTTCGCTAAATTCTCGTCAATATATGTCTTGAGTTCAGCCATCTCATCTTGCGATAAACTGTAAATTGGTCCAAATGGTGGCTGAGTTCCTTCCTTGAGGTCGATTGAACAATCATATGGGTGATGCTCAGGAAGAATATCTGCATTCTTTTTCTCAAAAACGTCTTGATACTCCTGATATTGACTTGGAATGCCAATTGAAGTCTTTACGTTTTCAGAAATAGGTGCAGCATAAATAGCAAAAGTTGATCCTTCTTTTGCTGCGTGTATAAATGCTTTTGCACCTATCAGTACGGGTTTTACTATACTAGACTTATAATTTTTAACTTGGTTGGTAGAACTATTAATAACGCTTTGGAAAAAGTCAAGTTTACGCAAATTCCAATCTATTCGAGGGTTATATTTTTCTAGCCAGGATAAACCTAAAATAACTGGATTGGACGGGGATTTAATTATGTTAAAAGCTATGTAGCTATCATGACCGTCTATTGTTACTTTTATAGGATGAGTTTCATGAGTGACATCTCTAGAAGACAAGGGACGACCATCTATGACTTCTACATGTACTGGTTTAGGTTTCTGTACAAAGGGTATTTTACGACTTTTAACAAATTGTTCATCTAAAAAACATGCTGAGGCTCTCGAATCTAATAAAGCAGAGGCTTTGTAATTCTTAGGTCCTAAATATAAGTCTATTATAAAACAAGGAGAGGGTTCTGAAGAGAGGATAGGACCTTCATTAGGAATTGTACAAGGTTCCAGCTGCACATTCCCTATTGTAGCTGGACGAATCCGTTTTCCGACATGTTGTCTTTTTTGACCGTCGTACCCCTCATTTTATAGTTGCGTCGTTTCTTTGGACAATGTTGAGCAGTGTGCTTAGGTTCTCCGCAATATAAATATAATCCTTCTTGACGACGATGAATCTTTTCTTGCTCAGTTAGGGGTTTAAAACGTACCGCGTCAATTTGCATGTCTTCTACTTCTGAATGTACGTTTGGCAAAGATGTTGATGTTGCCATTGAATAATAACGTTGAGGTTCCCGTGAATGATTCTCGGATCGAAATTCGAAAAGTCGATTATCACATTTTACCGCAAAATCGATTGCTTGACTCAAAGTTTGAGGATCAGGTAAGTTGAGCATCAATTTCTTTACTTCGTATTGCAATCCATAAAGAAATTGATTGATGAGTGCAGCATCATCCCACTTGATGTCAATTATAAGTTGTCGAAATTGTGAAGCATATACTGTTACTGAGCGATTTCTTTGTTGCAGAATGCGGATCTTATTTGTTGCAACACGAGTTGCATCGTGTTCACCATACATAGATCGAAACTCTGCCAAAATAGCTTCCAAATTATCCAATATTGGATTTTGTTGTTCAAGAAAAGACGAAAACCACGATAATGCAGAACCAGAAAGTAGAGTGTCAATAAACCTGACTTGTGATCCTGGAGTTGGATAGCTTTGCGGTTGAAGTTCAATTGCCAATTGTACTTGATTGATGAAGCCTCGAAACTTTAATCTCGTACCATCAAATTTCTCAAGTAAGGCAATTCTTGGTTCTCTAGTGCTTATAGGGTGTTGTACAATTGGAGAAGGAACGTGATTTGTTGTAGATGTTGAAGCAGCTCCGATCATCTCTATATCTCCACTTTCTGCTATTCTTGTTCTTTCCTGTGTTGGTGAATTGAGTTGATGCATCGCAAGCATTAACTCCCTCATTTGCTCTTGCATTTGTGCCATTGCACTCTTCATTTCAACAAGCTCTGCCATAATGACACTAAGAAGAAAAATTTGTTTGATATTGCTCAAGACAAAAGAAAAGAAAGACTTGATAACAAAGAAGATACTAAGAACAATATCAGTTTAGAAGTGGGTAATCCGCAAACTTCTAATACGCTTATGTCTTGTCAAGAGAAAGGGGTAATCCACTCTTACTCAAGAAAAAACAAAGCTCTGATATTGTAAGTGTACTCTTGTCAATTTGTCAAGGACAAAGACTCGATGAGGGAAAATATACACCAAAGGCTATCTCGATATAATAAGTCAAAATATAAACAAGTAGGTATATTAAAAGGAAACTGGAATGGCTATTGCCACAAGACAAGAAACTAAAGACTCTTGAACTTGGACTAGAAGCAAGAAAGGAGTTGACAAGAGTGAAGAAGCCTTCACTCTTGTCTCTATATATACTATCTAACTAGGGGCTACGTGGCGACGTTCTATAGGACCTCCAATATGTGTTGACTTTGTAGGACACATGCCTTGACTTACAAGGCAAGTTTTTCTATGTGTGGGCCACATAGTTAGCTTGATTTTCAAGCTAACAACATGTGTGGCACATGGCCAACTTGTTGACCACGTTTCTAATCCAAAAAGTCAATTAAAGACACCTATGAAGTCAAAACAGCGTCTAGGAAGTTCCTAGGAAGCTTCTATATTAAATATTATAGAATTAACTTACTTTTATCTACTTTTTCTTACTTCTACCTGTTTCTATATGTAATTATTAGCTTACATGATCATGGCCGTGACAGCTTCCTAGCTCTTAGGTAGTTGCTCGAGAAGCTTCATAGTTCTTGGGAAGCTTCTTGATGCGCTTCTTTAGAACCATAGGCCAGTAGTATATATAGGAGTCGAGGCTGAAGAGTTCTTCAGTCTCGACAACACATCTCTTGAAACTCTAGCTCAATTCTCTTGGCGTTGCTCTTGTACTCATCTGATAATCTAGTTCTTTTCATTTCTTCTTGAACTTCTTGTTTAGATTTCTTGTTTGTATTTTTGGTCTGTGACAATGGGTGCCCATTGGATTTATTTACGCTACAATTAGAAGCTATTAAATAGTCAATCTTATCTATACTTACTCTTGGATTAGAGCCAAAAGAATATATTAAATTAACAACAAAGATTAAACTACTAAACACCTTAGATATATGTTCATATGAATAAGAGACTAATCTCATTTGTTGATTTATTACATTATCATAATAATAGTTGGAGTAAGTCTTTTTTGTAAGAAAGAACATTTGATTTTAAGGTTGACAATATTTTCAATGTTATTAGAGTGAGTATCATAAACTTAAATTACAAAACAAATCATCTACTTTAGATGGTGCTCAAAAATCCAAGCTAAATGTTTCTTTGATAGAAATCTTATGTTTTATTTTTTAAAATTTTGTCCATTTTCTTGAAATTTTTACAATATAATTTTTTTTTTTGGTCTTATTTTGGTATATATGCATGTGCTTATAACTACCTAAATAAATTGGAAACTCAATGCTAAAAAGAAGACAACTTTAAGAGTATAAGGAGAAAATAAATAAACACAAAAGAACTAAATGAAGAAGGAAGAGCAATACTTAGATCCAAACTAAACTTTGAACAAGAATAATCTCTAACTTTGTTACCATTGATTTTAAGATTCAAGCCTTAAACTTTGTATAACTAGAAAGTATTTCTAATCAATTACACCAACCTTTCTAACTAATATTGGTACATGCAAATCTTCCTTTGGTTATATAAAATTAGATTTCTTTCTAACTCATTGCTTTAAAACTAGCACGCACTAGGCTAGAAAAATTCTAATAGATGGCAATGCATGAAATCATTATATTACTAAACATAGAATCTATCTACTTTTATCTAATAGTAACTCTAAAAATTATTTATAAAACAAATCTTCAATATCTATATAAGTTTTCAAAAAACAAAATCTCTTTCGTTCAAAAGAAAATGTTGTTTCTATTAATATGTTATAGAATTGCTTATATGTAGTAGAATGGTATAAAATGATGTAAGGAATGAATGTCTCCCTCACAAATCTGAAATGCAACCACACTAAATCAAATAAAAGAATAACATAAGTGATGAATGTGTCATCTACAAATCAGAAATGCAACCCCATTAACTCAAACTGAATCAAAAGCATAATACAAGTAATAAATGTCTCATCCAGAACCAATGCAATTGCGCTTTGAAAAGGCTTTGAATACATCGTTGACACCAATAACTACTCTCATGTATGCAGAAGCTTGTGCCTTTGGAAGACATCAATTAATTTTATTATTTATTTTGTCAAAAGCACAAAGAGAAGATGCACAGCTCATAAAGAACCAAGAGTGATGCACACTTCATTTCATTTCTTCAAAGTGTGATTACATACGACCTAAAATATGTCTTCTGTAACATAAAGAAATTGTAGAGTCACGTACATCAACAAAGAAACAACAACTGTGAAAAACAATCTTGAATGGGATTATGATGAGATGGAGGAAATGGAATGCAAGCCTGGATGGAGAGAAGGGAGGAGAAGAGAAGCGAGGCGAAGGGGGGAGGGGGGGAGGAGGACTGCTGCTGTTGCTGAGAAGGTTTGATTAAGTAAATGGGTAAGACTGAAATGCTTGGGCTTACAAGAAGAAGAAGAAGAAGAAGAAGATTGTAGATGAGTTAGAGACGAGGAATTTTAATAGGAAAACACCCACTTCTAATGTTGAAGATGATGATGACGACGATGATGAAGAAGAAGCGAAAGAATGCATCCATGTGTGTGTGTGTGTATGAAGGAGGATGAGAAGGGGAGAGAGGGTTCAGGCTGCTGCGGTCTACTGTGACACATGCGTTCATGCAACCGATGACGACGCAATGGAAAGGGCGGGAGCGGGGGCGCGTGCGAGACGGCGAATGAGGGATGGAGGGAAGGAGGGACCTCGGAACCCGGGACCCAGACACATCGTCGTCGCTTCTCACACACATACATACTAACAAGTGGACACCGCTGACGAGCTCGCTCGCAGCAGTGGCAGCAACAGCAGATGAAAATGATCGATATCTGAGGCGACGACGACGGCTGACTCACGGCGCAGCCCGACTTGAGCGAGTGCGAGCGAGGCTGCGACGCCTGTGAAGCTTCTGGAACCCATCGCCACTCGCCTACGGCCGGACCCTGGAGCCTCGGCCCTCGAGGTGGTTAGGGTTTTGCACCCGCAGCTCTGTCTGGCCTCGTGAACTTCCCTCCGTTAACCAACCGAGCCTTTCCTCCCCTGCTCCTCCTCTGCTATGGCCGCTTCCACATCCGACCTGCTTTCTTTCTAAAGGTTCCCTTTCCTCGGTCCGCACTGCTCTTGCACGCGCCTCTTTGCCAATTTCGTATTCACTGCGATCGTTCGAGCCAGGTTTCGGTTCTTCTCGGCCGTCCCCGTGACCGTGTTGCGCCGGAGTGGTATTCGTCTTTGAAGCAAGCATGTCGCATTTCGGGAGGGCTGGTCCTCCGGACATCAGAGACACCTACTCGCTGCTTGTGCTCAACATTACTTTCCGTACGTGATTTTTCTTGTTAGTCGTGCTCCCCCCCCCCCCCGCTCCCCTTTCGCGTCCTCTCCCTAGTCCTTGT
Organism: Physcomitrium patens; assembly: GCF_059467195.1. Taxonomy (NCBI): domain Eukaryota; kingdom Viridiplantae; phylum Streptophyta; class Bryopsida; order Funariales; family Funariaceae; genus Physcomitrium; species Physcomitrium patens. The sequence goes on along the minus strand of NC_143410.1, from coordinate 22,445,410 downwards.
GATATTCCTGTGAGGCTCGAAGTTTTGAGGATTAAGCAGTGGAATGCGTTCTCGTAGAGTTGTCGCGCCAGCTGTTTGACTCGGCCAGTTGTTTTTTTTTTGTTTTGTTTGGTATTATGTTTAGCATCGGCATGAGTGTTGGAAATGTTGGCGATTAGTGATGCGGGAGAGCCGTCGTGAAGTAGCGCATGTCTAGTGCTGGTTGGAAGGCAACCGCAGCGATTTCATCTGCTTGGGTACGGGCTTGCCAAGAACCGCAGAGCCGCGGTTGGACGCGGTCTCACAACACACAGTACTCGGCACGCTCATCAGCTATGGATGTTGTTGTTGGTAGCAATGCGGATGCGAGTGATGATTGCATGCTTCAGTTTTGGAAGAATTGAGTGAGCAGGGGGAGGAGGGAAGAGGCAGGGGGTATAGGAGAATACACCAGTCTGGAAATTGGTCGAATTCGTCAGGATTTTCGTCGAATTGCCATATTTCTGTGAGCTTTGTTGAATTCCCTAGGATTAAGTATTAAATCTTGGAATAGGTCTTTTCCTTTCAATTTTCAGATGCTGCGGATGAGTAGTGAAACAGCAAGTGCGAACGGAGGATTGCTGAGCGCTAGGCCTTACGATCTCTTCTCTCAGCGTGGTGATTCGATCTTAGGAATATCTCCTTTTTGAGTATGTCGCAGCTAGTGCATTTCTTTCGTTCTGTTGCTGAGTGGTGGTTTGTCGTTGTTCAGGTACGAGCGCGGACGACCTTTACCCTTTGTTCGACCGGTATGGAAAGGTGGTAGACATCTTCATTCCCAGAGATCGCAGGTAAAGTTCGAGCTGGAATCAACTTCATGAGATCCTCGAGTTTTTTTTTTTTTTTTTTTTTTTTTTTTTTTTTTTTTTTTTTTTTCCCCTTCTCCCACTTGACTGTCCCCTGCATCCTGGATGCGAACTACTTCGTTCGAATTCGGAGTTGATTGGATGAAGGCTGATAAGTCGCATCAGGGTCGACTGCTCTGGTTTCAGTAGACAATCCGCGTAGAGAAGAAGCCCAAAGCAATTAGAGCAGGCACTGTGAGTATTTATGTCTGTGAGAACCGTTAAATTGGTTCTACACCAGGTCCAGCAGCAACCAGGGTGGGTTCAAGACGCGTAGAATGGAAGATGAGTAGAACGGTAGGGGTGATTAGGGGATGTTTCGATGGGACGATTAGGACACATATCTTCCATCGCACTTTCCTTTGTTTTTCCTCTCTTCCATCGATTGTTGGTCGCACACTTGTATATGTTTAATAGTATACAAGAACGCTGCTGAGGTTCATGTTGGATGTGCAGGACTGGAGAGTCTCGAGGTTTTGCTTTTGTCCGGTACAAGTACGCAGATGAAGCTCAGAAGGCCATCGAGCGCCTGGATGGTAACTAATCCATTCGCATCCCGTGTATGTGAGTAGAGGAGTTGGCTAGATGGATGTGGTGATAGGTATTGTTCTGTAACAACTCGATGAACAAGAATGTGTAGGTTAATGGAGGATGAACTGCCATTAGAGAGGAGAACGGAAAGCACGCAAATACCTTGAACACGTCTGACATTTAGTGTATCCCGACTGCGGTGATGCAGGTAGGGAAGTTGATGGACGGCACATTGTGGTGCAATTTGCTAAGTATGGACGGAAGGATGAGCCGATGTGAGTTCCGGGTCCCGGTCTTTTTTCAATCACGTTAGAGTTCACATTTTTGATCAGGATGTGTGTTGTGGTGTTTGGGGCTACGAGACGTTGAGGGTACGAGGCGCCCTGTGTGTGCGCCGTGAAGATTTGGGTGGTTTTTGTGAAAGATGCGTTGTGAATCGTGGAGTGTTTTGGAGTGGCAGCAGCTTCAGGAAGTTTAGACAAGTTGGTATATGACTTGCTTAGCTGGCAGGTGATGGCGCAAACAGCATTTTTTAAAGTCTGATGTGTAGCCTGGGTTGAGGTGCAAATCCTGTATTTATGTGTCCATGGTTGCGATTTATTAGCGTTGGTTCCATGGCCTTCCTAGGTTTTGTTCAAAGTCTTTCCACATCTGACTCTGGACAAGATCGGTCACCGATGGCTTGGTGAACGTTGGGACGTTGTGGTGCTAGTCAGCGAAGCCATTCTGCGCTTGCTGTTGCTGGAAGTGGATATGTAATTTCTTTATTTTTCCTCTCTGTGCAGCCAACGAGGAAGGATTACTGATACTGGCATGAAGAGAGTTAGCAGATCTGCAAGCCGAAGCCCTAAGCGTCCGAGGTAAGTTCAGATTCTGTACGAGGTGTCAGTTTTTGTGCGAAATCGTGGGCAGGCGCAACATCAACATTCAAATTAGTTCATCACCAGTTTATGGATATGCTGTGTTTGATGTGTACAACGAGTCTAGTTGTCTCGTACGCACATCTTGGCAAGTTTCACGTCTGTTGCTATGAGTCAACAGCATGTTATTATTTACTATTCAATATTTATTTTTTACAAACTGTTCGAAGTAGCGTCCCTTTTTCCTGTCACGGCCAGTATTGCGGTGCATTCTTCTGAGTAGGAGCAATTGTTGGCGAGATTGAAAGATTTGGATTTCGCACTAACGTGATCGATGCAGCTGGGATCGCAGGTCCAGTAGGGACGATGATCGGTACACAAGGCATTACCGGAGCCGCAGTCGGAGTCGTAGCCGGAGCCGTGATCGCTACGAGCGGTCAAGACATCACGATGATGATTGCCGTGAGAGAGAACGCGAGAGGGATAGGGGCCGTGGTTCAAGGCGTCGCAGCCCAAGTCGTAGTCTGAGTCGCAGCAGGAGCTTGAGTCGGGATCGTGGAGATGTGAAGCGGTCATCTCGCAGTGCATCTGACAAGCGCAGGTAATTGAGCACCACATGGTGACGAGGTGATAGCTGAATATGGAGAGAGTTTGTTGTGAAGAGTGTCGGTGTGAAGCTGAACATGCGATCTTGGATGAATCTATAGCGCATGCAAATGGTTGGGACTGGAAACAATAATTGTGCTCGACCCTCGATTGGGTGGTGTGTGACGTGCATTGATGTGTGCTTGGGACGACTATTTCGATGGTGCAGCCCTAAGAGAGAACCAAGCTCTCGAAGGAAGCTAAGTCCCAGCCCCCAGGAGAAGCGGAGCATGAGTCGTAGCTTAAGCAGGAGCATAAGTCGCAGCCCTCGGAAGTCGGAGTCTGAAGAGCCCGTAAAAGAGGCGACAGCTAGAAATGGAAATGCATCACCTGCACGGTGAGATTTGTAGGCTTTCGCAGAAGTTTCATGAGAGGGGATGCTGTTTCGTGGTTTGATCCTTGGACTCGAATAAGGCAACGGAATAGCAGAACATGTGGTGAAATGCAGTGATGGGTGCAGATTTGGGTGGCGTATTATTGAGATTAGTATAGGAACGTGGGTGGTGTAGGATGAATTTTGTTGCTGGTTCAGAGCTGTGCTCACTGTTGACGTTTGTATTCAGGGACAGTGAATCGCCAGAGCGTGGCGTTTCACCACCTCGTCGCCAAACGTCCCCTGAAGCAAGGAGCGACTCCCCTCGGCAGCGCAGTCTTTCTCCGGAGCCGGCCCGGAGCGGTTCTGGGGAACAGCCTCGAAGTCCTTCTTCAGCTCCTTCAGATGCGGCGTGATGTCATGGTAGATTATATATATTTGTGACGGTGGTGATAATGTGGTTTGTTGTGTGTATATGGCATCATATCTGTGGGCAGTTATTGGACACAATGCCTGTGCAGGTTGGTACGACACTCAAGATGAGGTACTGGGGAATCGAAGAAATGGCCAGCGGGACGCGTTGGTGATGACATAAGCGCAGGATTTGGTTGAGTTTGAAGTGGACAATTCCATCAGAGCGATTGTGTTCTGCTGGTCAGTTCTGGTTCGTTATCCTTGTAGTTTGTGAAGGTGATATTTCAGTTGAATTTGGGCGGGGAAGGGGTTGTCTCGCTGGGTGTGGTGTTTGTTATGTAGCGATGATGCAGGTAGTCCTGCCTTCTGATTTGAGCCGTTTATAGTTGAGAGAAGCGAGGGAACATTCGACACCAGCAGGAACTCGAGCATCATTGTGATATTTTGTTACGAGACACGTAGGAGAGATGTTATTGAGACAAGTTTACTGGTATGAGACGAGTATTTTTGATCAGTGCGGGCACATGTTGGAGAAGCAGTCTGACTTGGTATGTTCATGTTCATACTTTTGGGTACTGTGATAGTGCTGAGTGGGGTCGTGGGAATACATCACATTCATGGTGTGGGAGCTGAGCTGTGGTGGTTGCTGGCTGCTGATTCTTTGACGGCTGAGGTGCCGGGTGCTGGTTTATTGTAAAAGTATGTGGGGGCAAAAAGAGTGCAGTGCAGCTGATGCCGCTGCAGGTGTTCCTTGTTGTTATGGCCGCTTATGTGGTGGCAGCTTACATTCCGGTCTCTTTCGTCAGGCAGGGACGCAAGGGAGTAGCTGTCTTACACAGTAGCGCGGTGAGTGTCTATGCAGCAACTATGCATGAAAAAAGTATTGATTGTACTGCTTGCTCTATCTGGTTACTTTATCCGATGGCACAGTCCCATCTCATGAGCGGGGAGAGGGCGTGGTGGAAGCATATAGATGATATAGATGTGAGGTTAGTGCTTTTGTGTGATCAGACATGTGAAGCAGAAGGTGAGAGTGCGTTTGCACACGGAGGCGTTCGCAAGGTATTTGCATTTGCAGAGTGACGCTGCGGTAAGTTTTGAAGGGGCTGTGGTTGTTGGTGACGGTTAGATATGAACATGATGGAAGTACTTGAAGTAGGTATTGGAGTAGTGATTTGTGAGAGGCATACTCCGAAAAACCGGGAGATGTGGATGATCTGGAGTGTGAATTGCAAGTGATCGAGGTAGAAGGAAGTTGTTGGTCATGTGTGTGTCCTTTGTTACTAACAGCAGAGCTTTCGGAAAGAGCACAACCAGCCAGAGTCAGTGGGCAGGGAAGCTGTGGAATGTGCGTTGTAGGTGACAGTGTGATGGAGGGGCGTGTAGGCGGCTAGTGTCTGGACTGTGAGATGCAGCTTGTTGTGAAGTAGTTTAGGTATCCTGGCAAGTAGCCAGGACGCTGGAATGAAGTTTTTGAGTTGAAATGAAACGCCTCCAAACTAATACTCGATTTGTATTCATATACTAACCGAAACCTTACAACAAGCTTATGCGTGTTATTAGATTACATGCTTTTATATGTCAAGATATTTGTTATGGGTGTTGACAAGCGTGTTTTGTCAATGCAAAAGAATGATTCTTTGTCCATTTTAGACGTCGATGATTGATACTTTGCGAATGTATTTAAATGTTGCTGCGATGAATGCAATGTTTGATTTTGAGGTTTGAATCAGTCAAAATATTCGACGTAGGTTGTTGCCTTGCCCTTGCATCCAACGTCTTCTTTTGTACCAAAGGCAATGTGAAGACAACAAGCAACTCTAGACACTTACGAAGAAGACACGTTGAGCTTGAACCATCTACGCATATTTTTATGCATATTCAGGAATGAGTACTTGCTTGGTTTGCAAGGTCCTGTTATGCAATGAAGCTTTGATCGTCTTTCATCCGCCCAAGACACGCTGTTTTCTTGAGAAATGAAGACCCAACGAACTAACTGCAGAATTAAGATGTAGGAAGTTCAATCCAAATTTTCAGACTACCATTTTCAAACAACCATGGCTTGGAATAGGTTGTTTTCACTCTAACTATGACTTGTATTGTAAAATTGTTAGGGAGCTATTGATACCAATTGAGTTAGAATTGAGATAGTAAGTTAGCTAATCATGGGCATTGAATTAGAATGCTTTTAGTGCTAAGATAGAAATATTGGTTAAATGTCCAACAAAAGAAAAAAAACATTAACAATATGTTCAAAAGTTATAAATCCAATTCATTTGTTTATCCCAATTATTTTCCATGGCAATCACTTTCAACAAATAATAATATAAAAAGAAAAATATCAAAGTAATTCACCCATTTCTTAAATCAATCTATCCTATTACAACCATAATTAGAAAAATGGATAATCTCTAATAATCATCATTACAATCATGGCCTTCATCCTAAATCTCTTTGTTCCTAGTCCTCACTCCATCTATTCCCAACCTTTTTCATCTCAACTTCCCTCATTTTCCTCCTCCCATTCCCTCCCTCGTTCCTAGATTTCATTTTAACCCTCCTTATTTCTCCCATTCCTAACTTTCATCCCTTCTCTCTCATTCCCCTCCAAACAATTGCCACCTTTGCATTTATTATCCTTCCACTACCCTCCCATGGAACATTTTTATTTTGCATAAGCTCTTGGTGAAGTTTTTACAATGTGCATTCAAACTTGTTGAATCTAGAGGGTTTGGATTTTGTGAGGTTAACTCTGAAATGGTTTTATTTAGGCTATGAATTGAAGGTTTATATGTGAAGTGGTGTTTGTTCTAAGTAAAATTGAGAAATCAACATGCATTTATTTTTCAAAGCTTGTTTTTAGATCAAACAAAGATTTGATATATGGACCACAATCTAGCAATGCAACCACTTCAAAAGAAAGAGATGAAAGCATTTGCATGAGAAATAGATTGTAGTGATTTATCTACAATAGAGTATAGAGAAAAATTTGCATTATTAGACAATTGTGGCTTGATTTTGCATGTTCAAGAGAGATAGAAAGACTCTAAGAAAAAACAATGAGTTGTGCATGTATACTGAGCATCAATTTTTTGTTTCTACTTGAAGAGTTCTTAGCCTTTCAAAGAGAACAATTAAACCTATCTCAAATGGTACAATTTCTATGATTGAAGCATTATTCTACAAGGTAATTTGATGTCACTTTTTTTCTTTTTTCTTCTTTCTTTCTATTTGACTTATGCATAAGAATTAATTTCTTTCAAAATCTATCACTAGATTTTATCATCAATATTACATATGATTTTTTATTTTTTATTTTTTATTTTTTTAAGGATCTTGGTACTTAGTATCTAGATTTGAAGATTTATCTTTAATGTTGATTCACAAAACTTTGAGATAGCAAAATCACATAAAGTCAAAGTTTAGGATGAAGAAAAAATAATATTATTTGAAAGAGTCCTAGTGTTAAGAAATTATACCATTTTTTATTTTATATATGCATGTTGGCATTTTAACAAGGAAGACATCCTTTCTATTTTGCTTTACTTGGTAAGAATGTGTATGTGATGAAGTTTGAAATATTGCTGAGAAGAACTCTCAATTGAAGTTTATACAGTTGAAAATGGAAGAGAAGAATGAAGGAGGTTGAAATGAAGAAGGTTGGGAATAGAGAAAGCAAGGGCTAGAAATAAGGAAAGAAGGAAGGGAGGGGGGAGGGAGAGAGAGGGGGGGGGGATGGTGGAAGGAATGATGGCTATAATTGAAATGATGATTTTTGGAGATAATCCATTTTTTTAATGATGATTACAATAGGATGAATTGATGTTGTAAGTGGATGAATTAATTTATCACTTTTCTATAAGAAAAACTAAGATGGCTCGATACATAAGGGCTTTGATAAAAAAAAATGATAAGTATCACAAACATACATACTTATTTTGATATTTACTTATATAATTAAAGAAAAGAAGGTAAAAATAGATTTATTTCATAAATTTTTTTAGAGAAGCTTTCTAGAAGCTTTATAGATGTTACTTTGACTTTATATGTATTTGTAGTTGATTGGTAGGTTAGAAAATTAATCAATAAGTTAATCATGTATTGGTAGCTTACAAAACAAGATAATTAGGTGGCATACATATAAAAAACTTGCCTTGCAAGTTAAGATACATATTTTGTAAAGTCAACATGCTTTGGAGGTCCTATAAGATATTGCCATGTAATTCCTAATTAAGAGTATATATAGAGGCAAGAGTAAAGCCTTTTTATCAAGGACATGAATCTCAAATAAAGAAATCCTCAATATACTCTCATGTCATTGAAAAGAACTAGAAAGTCACTTAAAGATGATATAATATTGAACTAGAATGAATATTTCCAAAAATAAGAAGACTAGAAAGTCTTGAAACAAGACTAAGGACTAGAAAGGCATTGACAAGAGTGAAGAAGGCTTTATTCTTGCCTCTATATATATTCTTAACTAGGAGCTACGTGGTGATGTCCTATAGGACCTCCAAAATGTGTTGATTTTGTAAGACACATATTTTAACTTGTAAGGTAAGTTTTTTATATGTGTGCCATATAGATAGCTTGTTTTGCAAGCTATCAACACATGATTAACTTATTGACTAAGTTTCTAACCTATCAATTAACTACAAACATATGTAAAGTCAAAACAATATCTTTGAAGCTTTTAGGAAGCTTCTCTAAAAGATATTATGAAATTAATCTAATTTTATCTACTTTTACTTATTTTTATTTAATCATATAGGTATTTATTAAAGTGCATATGTATATTTGTGATATTACCCTCCTCTCTAAGAATGAGTTTCATAGGGAGCAGTCATCATGTGTTGATAAAATTCAAGATGCATCAAATTATATTTGCCACATACTCTGATCTTTGTTTTCTTTGAAGATGGTTGATAGGTCTTCTCAGCCATCGATAGTGTCTTATACTAAGACATAAAGATCACCTCATTATTTGATTTTTGTTCAAGGCTTTGTAACTTCCTTCAAATAAAACATTTGAAACACTATCAAGAGTTTTTTCTATGTCTAATAAAATCACCAAACATTGAGATTTTCTTTCAAGGTTGTGATATCAAATATGTTGTATCTTGCCATCTATTTGAAGGATATATTGTTCTAGAGGATCTTCATCTTGATTACATTGTTTTGAAGGTTGTAACAATTGTAATGTCTTGTTTGGTAAGTTAACAAGTGAAAGCTTTTGAATTGAATCGACTGGTTGTTGATTCTCCATCTCCTTAGCATCACAAATATATAGAAGCTATAAAAAAGGATAGAAGATAGAATGTTATCTTCCTTAGATCTTGTTTCTTCTATAGCAAAGATTTGCTATTCTTTATCTTGGTTTGGATGGATGTTGTTGATGAAAAGCCTAAATTTTCTTTATTGTATTTGTAAGATTTTTTGTTGGCTTTTATGTGCATTCATTAATATCATATTTGTGCCAATAAATAAGATCTTTCAATCTATTTTGATGCCACCTTGAAGCTAAGACTTCTTCCACCTCAAATTCTTGATTATTATCTCTTTCTATAGGAAGAGGTGGCATTTGTCTTCTTTCCGAGATATTCACTGTCTTATATGGCTTAAGAAGAGTCATGTGGAATGTAGAGTGGATCTTCATAGACTCTAATAGATATAATCAATAAGCAACATGATTGACTTGTTCATTAATAGAAAAAGATCTAAGCCTACAATAGTCCAACTTGTCACAAAGATGAATAGTCTTCATATTGTGACAAAGTAATCATATCTTATCACCTATGTTGAATTGTGGTTTTTTCTTACAATAGGCATTTTTATTAATCTTTTGTCATTCTTGAGCTTCCTTTAATTGTACCTTCATTGTTGTATGTAGCTTTGACAAATGATTTATCAAATCTTTTGCCATAGGATTATCAACTTTTGATAAGTCAAAAGTATCAAGTTGTGGATGATAATTATAATTAGTAAAGAAAAGTATTTATTGAGTGGAAGAATGTATTAAATTATTATACACAAACTTTGCTAATGATAAAAGAATTGTCCAATCATCTTGATGATAGTTGATAGTACACCTCAAGTATTGCTCCAAAACTTGATTCATCCATTTTGTTTGTCTATTGATTTGAGAATGAAAAGCCAAAGAGAGCTTAATATATACCTTTAAAATCTTAAAAAAGATTATCAAAAATCTCAATATAAATTGAATCATCTATCCAATATAATATCTAGAGGTAATCTGTAATAGCGATAGATGTTAAAAAAAAGCTTAGCTATTTTTATCATCTATGATAGATTTTGTATATGGTACGAAATGTGCCATGATGGTAAAATGATCTACTACCATAAATACAAAATCATACAAATCTGAGATCAAAAGATCTATGATAAAATCTATAGAAACGGTAGTCCATGGTTGTTTTGGAAAGGTAATGGCTAAAGAAGTCCATAAGATTGATGGCAAGGAGTTTTGGATCTTGAATAAATATCTCATGATTGTACAAAGTCTTTGACTACCTTTCACATTTGAGGCCACTAAAAATCTCTTGATATTAGCTCCAAAGTCTTGTTGTATCTAAAATATCTAATTATTAGAAAGTCATGATGAATTTGAAGAACACATAATTGTGCTTCACCTTTTGAAATGTATAATCATCTCCTAAAATAGAGTAGGTTGTTTTTGAATTTAAATAAAGAAATATCATGAAACTTAAGAAAATTATTTTTGATATCATGGATAAGAAGATCAAAGGACATACTTGATTGAATTTGCTTAGAAAAGGTTGAATTAATAGTTAATATTGGTTTTATTGCTTGAAGGTGAAAATGCTCTATCTTTAAGAAAATCAATCTTTATTGATCAAAAGATGTATTTTTTTTTTTTTTTTTTTTTTTTTTTTTGTGCAAGATATGAATGTCTAGAAAGGACATTTGACAAACCTTATTTTTTTTGAAGTTGATAAGTGATCTTAAAATCAAATCTTAATAAAATCATGATCTTACTAGCTTTATGACAATTCTAAAGATATTTTGATTTGAAGTACTTGAGGTTCTTATGATTTATATACATAGTAACTTGATTCAAGATGCCTTCTATCATTTCTATATCTCTGCTCAACTTTGCAAGTATTATAGATCTTCATGAGCTTGTATCATGGATATATATCTATGTAATTGTTACTTAGATAATATGAAAAAGTAGAATTAAATACAAGTAGGTTAATTTTATAATATCTATTAGAAAAGCTTTTTAAAAACATTGTAGATGTTGTTTTTACTTTACTTGTATTTGTAGTTGATTGATAGGTTTGAAACTTAATCAACAAGCTAACCATATGCCACATATATTAATAGCTTGTGAAACAAGCTGATTATATGGTGTCTATATTAAAAACTTATCTTGCAAGTTACCATACATATTATGCAAAGTCAACACATTTTTGAAGGTCTTATAGAACTTCACTATATAGATCCTAGGTAGATAGTATATATAGAGGCAAGAATGAAGTCTTCTTCACTCTTGTCAATTCCTTTCTTACTTTTAGTCTAGTTTCAAGAGTCTATAGTTCTTTTGTCTTTTGGCAATAGCCATTCCAATTTCTTTTTTAATATACATATTTTATTATTTCTATTTTGTCATACTTCTCGAAAAGAGTCTTATTTTTTTATTTACTTTCATTGAATTCTTATCCTTGATAGATTGCCAAAGTATACTTATAATATCAAAACTTTATCTTTTCTTGATTAAGAATGGAATACTCCTTTTTCTTGATAAAACTTAAGCGTAGTAGAAATTACAAATTACCTTCTTCCAAACTAATATTGTTCTTAATATTTTTTTCTTTGTTTCTAAGTCCTTTTTTGAGCGATATCAAACATCTTCCCTTTTTTAAGTATTATCATGGCAGAGCTTCTCAAAATGAAGAGTACAATGGCACAAATGTAAGAGTAATTAAAGGAGTTAATACTTACAATGTATCAACTCAATTTACTACTATAATAAGTAAGAAGATAGTAGGGAGAAAAGTTATAGAGATGATTGAAGCTGCTTCAATATCTCCACCAAATCATATTCGTTCTTTTATGGTGGAACATCCTTCCAGTATTAGAAAATCAAGGATTACACTATCTAAGAAATTTAATGGTATAAGATCTAAGTTTTTAGGATTTATCAATCAAATATAATTTGTAATTGAACTTCAACTCTAAAGCTATTTAACTCTAAGATTACAAGTTAGATTCATTAATACACTACTTTTAGATTCAACATTATCATGGTTTTTATTCTTTTTTGAAAGATAAGATCTAATATTGGATAATTTAGAGGCTTTTATGGCAAAGTTTCAAACTATATATAGAAAATATGATGCAATTTTTATTACAACCAATAAAATCCATATTTTGAAATAAAATAATTGATTGATAATATTATATGCTTCACAGCTTCAATAACTTGTAATTGATATCAAGTAAGATGATGTTGCATTTGTTGGCCAATTTCTCTACAAATTATAATATGAGGTAAAAAAAATGATACTCAAATTACTTAATCCTCAAACATTGAATCAAGTAATTGACTTTATTGTGAAGTGTGATAATTGATTTTTTGAATTTTGATCTAAGAGTTGCATAAATACACTTTAATGTTATTATAATTCAATGACAATGCCAACATCTTTTCAACACATGCATTTGAAAGTAGAGCATATATAAATTAATGCAATATATTTCAAACTTCTTATTGAGCAAGAAAAGACTTATCATTGTCAAGAAGGATAATGCTTATTTATAGAGAATCTAAGCACAAAGCTCAATATTATCCAAAGAAGCAACGCAACCATAAAATAAAGAATATGGCCATTAAAAAAGATAGTATGTTGAAAAATGAATTTTTTTAGTTAGAATAGAGACCATGTAGCTAGAATCTTGTACAACACCTAGTAAAGGTCTTATTTTTTCCTCAAAATCTTCACTTTGTTTTATAATAAATATTATTTTAGGATCTAAACATCATAAAGCTTCTACCTTATTAGATTCAAGAGCCTTAGCATGTTTCTTAGATAGAAAGTTTGCTAAAAGATATAGCATACTTTTAGTGAAGAAAACTAAATATGTTCATGTAGAAGTCATAGATCGTCGTCCATTATCTTAAAAAAATATTATTTATGAAATCCTTTCTATAGAAGTAACAACTAATATTTATAGTAGCTTTGTAATATTTAATATGATTAGATCTCCCTTTAATCTAATCATTTTAGATTTACCATGGCTAAAAAAATATAATCCAAAAATAGATTGGATTTTTTATAGTCTTAATATTTTTACAATTATAAATAAGAATATAAGCGATTAAATAAAAAATCATAAGTCTAGTACAATTAAACTTACATTTATAGGTATAAGAATTTTCTTACATACTATAAAAGAAAGATTACCTTATAACATTTATGTTGCACATGTTTCTAATGGTAGAAAGACTTCAAGTGGCATTCTAAGCCAATATCAAGATTTTTAAGATGTATTTGAAAAGAAGAATGTAGATACTCTACTAAAATATTGTTCCTATGATTGCTCAATTGACCTTTAAGAACGAGCTCAACAACCATTTATATCAATTTATAATTTATCACAAAATGAACTGACTAAATTCAAGGAATATATTGAAAAAAATTTGGCCATAAACTTCATATACCATTCAGAATCTCTAACAGGAGCTCTAATTTTATTTGTAAAAGAAAAAGATAAATCATTGCGAATGTGTATTGATTATCAAAGATTCAACAAAATCACTATAAAAAATAGGTACTTGCTACCTTTGATATGTAGACTTCTTGATTAATTGAATCAAGTTAAGATTTGTATAAAAATAGATCTACAAGGAGCATATAATTTGATACACATCAAAGAAAGAGATGAATTAAAGATTACATTTTGAACAAGTATGGACATTTTGAACACAATGTCATGCTTTTTGGACTTACAAATGCACCAACAACTTTTCAACATCTAATTAATAATGTTTTTAAAGAATTTTTAGATAACTTTGTTATTTTTTATTTAAAAAATATTTTAATCCAGTCTAAAAATACAAAAGAATATGAATTTCATATTCATCATATATTATAAAAATTAAGAGATATAGGACTCTATGCCAAGATAAAAAAGTATGTATTCTATGTTATTCAAGTCGATTTTTTAATCTATATTATTTCAAATGATAGACTTATAATGAATCCTAGAAAAATTTAAAATATTATAAATTGAAAGATCTCAAAAACAATAAGAGATGTCCAATGTTTTTTGGGATTTGCCAACTACTATTAGATCTTCATCAAGAACTTCTCTCAAGTTGTAGCTCTACTTACATATTTGACTTGTAAAGATAAAATTTAATGGAATCAAGAAGAAAAAGTAGTATTTGAAGCTTTAAAAATAGATTTTATTTCTACACCAATCTTCTATTGTATCAATTATTTTCAACCATTTTTTATAGAAACAAATGCATTAAATTTTACTTTAGGTGCCATATTACCATAAATAGAAACAAATGATAAACTTCACCTAATAGCTTTTTATTCAAGAAAATATTTAGCAGTTGAGATCAACTACAAGATTCACAGCAAAAGACTTCTTAGAATTATAGATTTGTTTAAAAAATGGTGCCATTATCTAGAAGGAGCTTCTAATCTAGTCATTATTAATACCAATCATAAGAATTTTGAATACTTTATATCAACATGTATTTTGAATTATTGCTAAGCCTATTGGAACATGTCTTAATTTAGATTTGATTTTAAAATCACTTATCAATCTAAAAAATAATAAGGTATGTCAGATGTCATTTTTAGATGTTTTTATCTTACATCAAAAGAAAGAGATGTATCTTTTAATTATTAATAAATAATTTTCTTGAAATCAAAGTATTTTCATCTTTCAACAATAAAATCAACATTGATTATTGATTCAATCCTCGTCAAGCAAGTTCAATTAAGTATATCCTCTGATCTTCTTGTTCATGATATCAAAAAACCTTCTTCTAAGTTTCATGATACTTTCAAGTTCAAGTTCAAAAACAACCTACTATATTTTGAAGCACGCTTATACATTTTTGAAAAAAAACATGTTTATAGATTCATCAAGTATGTCATGACTTTCCAATGGCTGGACATTTTGGATACAACAAAACTTTAAAACTTATATCTAGAGATTTTTGGTGGCTACAAATATAGGAGGTAGTAAAAGACTTTGTCTTGTTATGTGATATTTGTTTAAAGTCAAAAATTCCTTATCATCAATCTTATGGATTTTTTCAACCATTATCTATTCTAAAATAATCATGGTGTTTTATTTCTATGGATTTTGTAAGTCTAAAATTCACTCTTCAACCCAAATTACAAGATGGCATCAATTAAGAATTGCTTGTAATTGATGGTGTGAAGTGGAAGTAGTAAGAATAAGAACAAAAGAAGTACAACACAAAAAACAAGTGAAATAAGTGTAATCAAGCAATTGTATACTATAAATCTAGTCACAATTTATTCATTGAATTTTTATTCAATAAAAAATAATAAAATAAAAATAAAAAATAAATTTTTAGAAAGATAATTTTTTATCTTTTCAATGATGTAAGAAACATATGAATCCAAGTTACTATGAATAAGTTATGAAGATTTAAAAAT
Source organism: Physcomitrium patens (assembly GCF_059467195.1). Lineage (NCBI taxonomy): Eukaryota > Viridiplantae > Streptophyta > Bryopsida > Funariales > Funariaceae > Physcomitrium > Physcomitrium patens. The sequence continues at coordinate 22,430,091 of NC_143410.1, read as the reverse complement.
AATAAATAAATGATTAAAAAGTTAAATAGATAATTTTTACCTCAAAGATAACTTGCTTAAGAGATTAAGAATTCGAGACTCATCAAGGTTCATAAGTAGTATATATGGGTGCCTAAGAGAGGCCACGAGGCTTTAGTCTTATCCTTCTAACTACCTTCAAGGTACTACAATCCATATGGAACTTATGTACATCCTTTCTTATAAAGATTATATATCAAGGACATGAATCTTGAAGAAAGAAAATCCTCAATACACATTTCTATCACTGAAGAGAACTAAAAAGTCACTCAAAAGATCATATAATATTAAGTAGAATGGCTATTGCTAAAAATAAGAAGACTAGAAAGTCTTGAAACAAGACTAAGACTAGAAAGGCATTGACAAGAGTAAAGAAGGCTTCACTATTGCCTCCACATATACTATCTAACTAAGAACTAGGTGGCAATGTCCTATAGGACCTCCAACATGTGTGACTTTACTAGCCACATGTCTTATCTTACAAGACAAGTTATCTATGTATGCACCACATAGTTATCTAATTCCATAAGCTACTATATAAAGATAACTTGTTCTACAAGCTATCAATACATGGTTAGCTTTTAGGCCAAGTTTTTAACTTACAAACACATCTAAAGTCAAAACCACGTCTATGAAGCTTCTAAAAAGCTTTTCTAGAAGACTTTATAAAATTATTCTATATTTACCTACTTCTACTTAATCATATAAGTAACTATTGAGGTAAATGTATATGTTTGTGATATTATCTCTCCTTCTAGAAACGAATTCCATAAAGAGCGATCTTCATATGTTGAAGAAGTTCAAGATGCAACAAATTGTATTTGCTACATACTCCAATCTTTGCTCTCTTCAAAGATGGTTGATAGGTCCTTTCAACCATTTATAGTAACCCATATCAGGGTAAGATGACCACCTTGTTATTTGATCATTGTTGAGGCCTTCGTAACTTCCTTCAAAGAAAACATTTGGAATACCATCAAGAGTTGTTCCTACCTCTAATAAAATTACTAAACATCGGGAGTCTCTTCTAAGGTCATGATACCAAACACGTTGTATCTTGCCATCTACTTGAGGAAAGATATGTCGTTCTTGAGGATCTTCATCTCAATTTGGTCGTCTTGAAGGTTGTGACAATTACAATGTCTCGTTTGATAAGTCCACAAATGAAAGCTCTTGAATTGAATCTGTTGGTTGTTGGTACTCCATTTCATCACAAATATACATAAGCTATAATAAAAGATAGAAGGTAGAATGTTATTTTCCTTTAATCTTGTTTCTTTTATAATAAAGGTTTGTTATTCTTCATCTTGGTTTTGATGGATGTCATTCATAAATGACTTCAACTTTTTTTGTTGCATTTGCAAGATTCTTTGATGGCTCCTATGTGCGTTCACTAATATCATATCCATGCCAATGAACAAGATATTCCAACCTATTTCAGTGCCACCTTAAATCTAAGACTTCTTCTACTTCAAACTCTTGGTTATTATTCACTTCTATAGGAAGAGGTGGCATTTGTCTTCTTTCCAAGCTATTCACTATCTTATATAGTTCCAGAAGAGACATGTAAAATATAGGGTGGATCTTCATTGACTCTGATAGATGTAATCAATAGGCAATAGGATTGATTTTTTCACAAATAGAAAAAGATCCCTATCTACGATAATCTAATTTATCACAAGGACAAGTAGTCTTGATATTACGACGAAGTAACTATAACTTATCTCCCATATTATATTGTGGTTGTTCCTTGTGATAGGCATCCACGTTGGTCTTTTGTCATTCTTGAGCTTCTTTTAATTGTATCTTCATTGTTGTATGTAGCTCTGACAAGCGATTTGCTAAATCTTTTGCCACAAGATTATCAACTTTTGAAAAGTCAAAAGTATCAAGATATGGATGATAACCATACTAAGCAAAAAAAAGTGTTTGTTGAGTGGAAGAATGTAATGAATTATTATATGTAAACTCTCTCAATGGTAAAAGAATTATCTAATCATCTTGATGATAGTTGATGGTACATCTCAAATACTACTCTAGAACTTGATTTACTTATTCCGTTTATCCATTAGTTTGAGGATGAAAAGCTGAAGAAATCTTTGTATCCACCTTTAGAATCTTCAATAGGATTTTTCAAAATCTTGATATAAATTGAGTCTCCCTATTCGGTATAATATCTTTTGGTAATCTATGATAGCGATAGATATTATCAATGAAAAGCTTAGTTGTTTTTTCACGTGTGATAGATTTTGTACATGGTACAAAATGTACCATCTTAGTAAAATGATCTACTATCACAAATATAGAATCATAAGAACCTGAGATTGGAAGATCCGTGATGAAATCCATAGAAATAGAAGAACATGATTGTTTTGGAATAGATAACGGCTAAAGAAGTCTGTAAGGTCGATGACGAGGAGTTTTTGATCTTGATCAAACATCACAAGATTGTACAAAATCTTTGATTGCCTTCGACATTTACAGCCACCAAAAATCCTTGGATATTAGTTCCAAAGTTTTATTGTATCCAAAATGTCTTATTGCTGGAAAGTCATGATGAGCTTGAAGAACATATAATCGAGCTTCACCTTCTGGAATATATAGGCGTCCTTCGAAATATAATAAATTATTCTTAAATTCAAACTTGGAAGTATCATGGGACTTAGAGAAAGTATCCTTGATATCTTAAACAAGAGGATCAGAGGACATGCTTAATTGAATTTGCTTCAAAAATGTTGAATCAACAATCAATGTTGATTTTATAGCTTGAAGTTGAAAATGCTTGGGCTTCAAGAGAATTGAACTTTGTTAATCAAAAGATGCATCTCTTTCTTTTGTTGCAAGATAAAAACATCTAGAAAAAGCATCTAATAGACCTTGTTGTTTTTTGGATCGATAAGTGATTTTGAAATTGAATCTAGATAAAGACATGCTCCAATGGGCTTCAAGTCAATTCAAGACACGTTTTGACATGAAATATTCGAGGTTTTTATTATCTGTATACATAGTAATTGGACTTGAGGTGCCTTCTAAATAATGATGCCATTCTTGAAACGAATCTACGATTACAAAGAGCTCTTTGTCATGGATCTCATAATTAATCCTGGCTACTAAAAATTTCTTCGAATGAAAAGCTATTTGGTGGAGTTTGTCATCTATTCCTATTTGTGACAAATGACACCTATAGCAAAATCTAACCTGTCTGTTTCCATAAAAAATGCTTTAGAGGAGTCAATACAATATAAGATTAGTGCAAAAATAAACTCTTTCTTTCAAGCATCAAATGATGCTTGTGCTTCTTTATTCAACTCAAGTTTGTCCTTATAAGTCAAATGTATAAGTAGAGCTGTAACTTGAGAAAAATTCTTGATGAAGATTTTATAGTAATTAGCAAAGCTCAAAAAGCATTGCACATCTCGTATTGTTCTTAGAATCTTCTAATCTATAATAGTTTGAACCTTCTTGGGATCCATCATAAGGCCTTCATTAGAAATGATGTATCCTAAAAAGTCAACTTAAGTAGTGTGGAATAGACACTTTTCTAACTTGGCATATAATCCTGTATCTCTAAGTTTCTGTAATATGCAACGAACATGAAGCTCATATTCTTCTGTTTTCTTAGAATAGATTAGAATATCGTCTAAATAGCAAACAAAAAAATCATCTAAAAACTCACAAAAAATATCATTTATAAAATGTTGAAAAGCAATCGATGTATTTATAAGTCCAAAATGCATGATATTACATTCAAAATATCTACCTAGTTCAAAAAGCACTCTTCTATTCATCTCTTTCTTTGATACAAATTAAGTTGTATGCTCCTTGTAGATCTATTTTGGTATAGATCTTTGCTTGTTTGAGTTGGTCAAGGAGTCCTGAAATCAAAGGCAAAAGATACCTATTTTTGATCGTGATCTTCTTGAGTCCTCATTAATTCACATACATTTGGAGAGATCCATCTTTCTTTTTTTTAAATAAGATAGGAGCCCCGACCGAAGATTTAGAATGGCATATGAAGTTCTTTGGCAAATTCTCATCAATGTACTTCTTTAATACATCCAATTCATTCTGTGATAAGCTATAGATTGGTCTGAATGGTGGTTGAGCTTCTTCTTGCAGATCAATTGAACAATCATAAGATCAATACTTGGGGAGAATATCTATATTCTTCTTTTCAAAAACATCTTAGAATTCTTGATATTGATTAGAAATACTAGTCAACATTGTTTCACCATTAGAAATAGATATAGCATATATAGCAAAAGATGATCCTTTTTTTGTAACATGCATGAAAGCTTTTGCACCTACTTGTAAAGGTTTGGATATACTAGACTTACGTACTTCTACTTTACTAATGCTATCTTAGATTATACTATCAAAAAAGTTAAGGTTACAAGAAATCTAATCTATTTGAGGATTATATTTTTTTAGCCATGATAATTTTAAAATTAGAAGGAGATTTTATTACATTAAATACTACTACGTTGTTATGATCTTTAATTGCTACATCTAAAGGAATAGTTTTATGGGTAATATTTTTAGAAGACAACAAATGACCATCTATGACTTCTACATGTACGGATTTAATTTTCTTCACTAAAGATATTTTTTGATTTTTGGCAAAATCTTCGTCTATAAAACATGCTGGGGCTCTTGAGTCTAACAAGGCAAAGACTTTGTGATTATTAGGTCCTAAATATACTTTTATTATAAAACAAGGTGAGGAGACAAATGAGAGGATAAGACCTTTACTAGGTGTTGTACATGATTCCAACTGCATAGTCCATGTTGTAGTTGAAAAAACTCGTTTTTTGACACATTATCTTCTTTGGTAATTATGCTCCTCATTTTGTAATTGTGTTGCTTCTTTGGATAATGTTGAGCACTATGCTTAGCTTCTCCACAATATAAAAACAACCCCTCTTGATGATGTCGAGTCTTTTTCTGCTTCGTGAGAGGTTTAAAACTATATCATATCAATTTGCATTAGTTTTAGCTTTGACAAATATATTTCAGAAAACTTAAGAGTTGGTGCCATTACTTGATTTATTCCTCTCTAACCAAATCTTTGTTATTGATACCTTTTAAATAAACGATTGTCGCATGCAATGGCTTGAATAATAAATTATTTCAAAGATTCTACTTTTGACATTGTCAATAACAAATCTTTGACATTATCCTTCAACCCATATCAAAATTGATTGATAAGTGCTTTGTCATTCCAGTCCACGTCACAAGCAAGGTTTAGAATATGGCAGCATATATATTGGCTGATTATGATCCTTGCTGTAAGAATAAAAGTTTGGTCTCTGCTACTCGTTCTTGATCGCTTTCTCCAAATGTGGCCGTAAACACTTGTAAGAATGAATTCAAATCATAAAAGAGTTGTGAATCTTTTTCCATTAAAGGTGCAAACCAAGAAAGAGCACTTCCTAATAGTAATACACCTATAAATTCAACTTGGATAAATCTATCAAGATATTAGAAAGGATGCAACCTTAGATAGACTTTGAATTATTGTAAAAATCCTCGAAATTTTGATCTTATTCCATCAAACTTCTCAAGCATACTAATCTTTGTCCATGTCATACTTATAAAAATAAAACTTCCTAAATTTGGTTGTGACGTTGATCTACTTGCTTCTTTCAATTGCACAACTTCTTGTTGTGCATTCCAAACTTCTTTCATAGGCGTAGGCATAGTACTTCCATGATTCACATTGAAAAAACATGAGATTTCCACTCTTAGAGTAGTGACAAACTCATGAAGATCTGTCATAGTTGCAAATCTATTCTCACTTCTATTGAGAGTAGCATCCATAATCTTTCCTTCCATAGACAACTCAAACAAATTCAAAAGTTAAATTAGAGGAGGATAATCTGCAACTTCTAAAAACAAATCTCACAAAGAGATGTAATCTACTCTCTTTAAGGAAAAAATCAATATTAAAAAACAAGGTTTATTATTTAAAGGTGGATAGTTCACAACCTTCAAAACACAAGAATAGAAGTGGAGTAATCCACTTACTTCTAAAACAAGACAAAAAAAATATGTTAGCATTCTTCTCAAATTGTTAAGGACATGAAGCTCGAAGAAAGAAAATCCTCAATACATATTTCTATCACTGAAGAGAACTAAAAAGTCACTCAAAAAGTCATGTAATATTAAGTAGAATAGCTATTGCCAAAAACAAAAAGACTAGAAAGTCTTGAAACAAGACTAAGACTAGAGAGGCATTGACAAGAGTAAAGAAGGCTTCACTATTGCCTCCACATATACTATCTAACTAAGAACTAGGTGGCAATGTCCTATAGGACCTCCAACATGTGTGACTTTACTAGCCACATGTCTTATCTTACAAGGCAAGTTATCTATGTATGTGCCACATAGTTGGCTAGTTCCATAAGCTACTATATAAAAGATAACTTGTTCTACAAGCTATCAATACATGGTTAGCTTTTAGGCCAAGTTTCTAATTTATAAACACATCTAAAGTCAAAACCACGTCTATGAAGCTTTTAGGAAGCTTTTCTAGAAGAATTTTTGAAATTATTCTATATTTACTTACTTCTACTTAATCATATAAGTAACTATTGAGGTAAATATATATGTCCGTGATACTATATTAACTATTGGTCTTCCTATTTCTTACTAATAAAATCAATAATTTTATATTTTTGACCTCACCATCGTATTTAAAAACACCCAATTATCCTAGAAATCTAATGTGACCTTCAAATCTTATTCCATTTCTTCACAATGGCTTCCAAAGTGATAAAACTCATTTTTATAAAAGTCTAGAAATTATTCTAAATATTCCTAAAAATTCTAAATAAATTCTAAATAAATTTAAATATTCTTATAATAGTTTTATAATATTAATATCAATTTAAGGCTATAATTTTCTATCTTAATGATTTTTTATAATAATAAAATAAATTTAAATCTATTATAAATCTTATTTTTTATATAAATAACTAAAAAAATATGAGGTTCTTTTTCATGCTTCTTTTAATTACTAACTAAAATCTATAATTTTTTAATAAATAATATATATAGATAAAAGATAAATATAAATATTTATCTTATTAAAAAATCTCTAATATTCAATAATAAGTAAAAAATACCAAACCAACTAAGATAATTACTTCTAAGACTTACTAAGACTCCATTTCTATAACTAATATTCTAATTTTCTATTTGTCTAAAGATTTCTATTCTATTCACCATATATTGTGTTGACTTCTCCAAGATATTTTTTTATAGAAAAAGATGCATCAAACTTTGTCTTCGATGTAATATTACTACAAATAGGACCAGATGACAAACTCCATCTAGTAGCTTTTCATTACAAAAAATATTAAGCAGCAAAGATTAAATATATGATCTATGACAAAGAGCTCTTAACAATTATAGATTCATTTTAAGAATAGTTTTATTATTTGGAAGGCACCTTGATGCTAATAACTACATATAAAAATTACAAAAACCTCAAGTACTTTTTATTATCCATTGTTTAGAATTGTCCTCATGCTTATTGGACTATGTCTTTATTAAGATTTGATATCAAGATCACTTATCAACTTAAAAAACAACAAGATTTTTCAAATGATTTTTTTACATATTCATATCTTGCACACAAAAAAAAAAAAAAAAAAAAAAAAAAAAATACATCTTTTGATCAATAAAGATTGATTTTCTTAAAGATAGAGCATTTTCACCTTCAAGCAATAAAACCAATATTAACTATTAATTCAACCTTTTTCAAGCAAATTCAATCAAGTATGTCCTTTGATCTTCTTATCCATGATATCAAAAATAATTTTCTTAAGTTTCATGATATTTCTTTATTTAAATTCAAAAACAACCTACTCTATTTTAGGAGATGATTGTACATTTCAAAAGGTGAAGCACAATTATGTGTTCTTCAAATTCATCATGACTTTCTAATAATTGGATATTTTAGATACAACAAGACTTTGGAGCTAATATCAAGAGATTTTTAGTGGCCTCAAATGTGAAAGGTAGTCAAAGACTTTGTACAATCATGAGATATTTATTCAAGATCCAAAACTCCTTGCCATCAATCTTATGGACTTCTTTAGCCATTACCTTTCCAAAACAACCATGGACTACCGTTTCTATAGATTTTATCATAGATCTTTTGATCTCAGATTTGTATGATTTTGTATTTATGGTAGTAGATCATTTTACCATCATGGCACATTTCGTACCATATACAAAATCTATCATAGATGATAAAAATAGCTAAGCTTTTTTTTAACATCTATCGCTATTACAGATTACCTCTAGATATTATATTGGATAGATGATTCAATTTATATTGAGATTTTTGATAATCTTTTTTAAGATTTTAAAGGTATATATTAAGCTCTCTTTGGCTTTTCATTCTCAAATCAATAGACAAACAAAATGGATGAATCAAGTTTTGGAGCAATACTTGAGGTGTACTATCAACTATCATCAAGATGATTGGACAATTCTTTTATCATTAGCAAAGTTTGTGTATAATAATTTAATACATTCTTCCACTCAATAAATACTTTTCTTTACTAATTATAATTATCATCCACAACTTGATACTTTTGACTTATCAAAAGTTGATAATCCTATGGCAAAAGATTTGATAAATCATTTGTCAAAGCTACATACAACAATGAAGGTACAATTAAAGGAAGCTCAAGAATGACAAAAGATTAATAAAAATGCCTATTGTAAGAAAAAACCACAATTCAACATAGGTGATAAGATATGATTACTTTGTCACAATATGAAGACTATTCATCTTTGTGACAAGTTGGACTATTGTAGGCTTAGATCTTTTTCTATTAATGAACAAGTCAATCATGTTGCTTATTGATTATATCTATTAGAGTCTATGAAGATCCACTCTACATTCCACATGACTCTTCTTAAGCCATATAAGACAGTGAATATCTCGGAAAGAAGACAAATGCCACCTCTTCCTATAGAAAGAGATAATAATCAAGAATTTGAGGTGGAAGAAGTCTTAGCTTCAAGGTGGCATCAAAATAGATTGAAAGATCTTATTTATTGGCACAAATATGATATTAATGAATGCACATAAAAGCCAACAAAAAATCTTACAAATACAATAAAGAAAATTTAGGCTTTTCATCAACAACATCCATCCAAACCAAGATAAAGAATAGCAAATCTTTGCTATAGAAGAAACAAGATCTAAGGAAGATAACATTCTATCTTCTATCCTTTTTTATAGCTTCTATATATTTGTGATGCTAAGGAGATGGAGAATCAACAACCAGTCGATTCAATTCAAAAGCTTTCACTTGTTAACTTACCAAACAAGACATTACAATTGTTACAACCTTCAAAACAATGTAATCAAGATGAAGATCCTCTAGAACAATATATCCTTCAAATAGATGGCAAGATACAACATATTTGATATCACAACCTTGAAAGAAAATCTCAATGTTTGGTGATTTTATTAGACATAGAAAAAACTCTTGATAGTGTTTCAAATGTTTTATTTGAAGGAAGTTACAAAGCCTTGAACAAAAATCAAATAATGAGGTGATCTTTATGTCTTAGTATAAGACACTATCGATGGCTGAGAAGACCTATCAACCATCTTCAAAGAAAACAAAGATCAGAGTATGTGGCAAATATAATTTGATGCATCTTGAATTTTATCAACACATGATGACTGCTCCCTATGAAACTCATTCTTAGAGAGGAGGGTAATATCACAAATATACATATGCACTTTAATAAATACCTATATGATTAAATAAAAATAAGTAAAAGTAGATAAAATTAGATTAATTTCATAATATCTTTTAGAGAAGCTTCCTAAAAGCTTCAAAGATATTGTTTTGACTTTACATATGTTTGTAGTTAATTGATAGGTTAGAAACTTAGTCAATAAGTTAATCATGTGTTGATAGCTTGCAAAACAAGCTATCTATATGGCACACATATAAAAAACTTACCTTACAAGTTAAAATATGTGTCTTACAAAATCAACACATTTTGGAGGTCCTATAGGACATCACCACGTAGCTCCTAGTTAAGAATATATATAGAGGCAAGAATAAAGCCTTCTTCACTCTTGTCAATGCCTTTCTAGTCCTTAGTCTTGTTTCAAGACTTTCTAGTCTTCTTATTTTTGGAAATATTCATTCTAGTTCAATATTATATCATCTTTAAGTGACTTTCTAGTTCTTTTCAATGACATGAGAGTATATTGAGGATTTCTTTATTTGAGATTCATGTCCTTGATAAAAAGGCTTTACTCTTGCCTCTATATATACTCTTAATTAGGAATTACATGGCAATATCTTATAGGACCTCCAAAGCATGTTGACTTTACAAAATATGTATCTTAACTTGCAAGGCAAGTTTTTTATATGTATGCCACCTAATTATCTTGTTTTGTAAGCTACCAATACATGATTAACTTATTGATTAATTTTCTAACCTACCAATCAACTACAAATACATATAAAGTCAAAGTAACATCTATAAAGCTTCTAGAAAGCTTCTCTAAAAAAATTTATGAAATAAATCTATTTTTACCTTCTTTTCTTTAATTATATAAGTAAATATCAAAATAAGTATGTATGTTTGTGATACTTATCATTTTTTTTTATCAAAGCCCTTATGTATCGAGCCATCTTAGTTTTTCTTATAGAAAAGTGATAAATTAATTCATCCACTTACAACATCAATTCATCCTATTGTAATCATCATTAAAAAAATGGATTATCTCCAAAAATCATCATTTCAATTATAGCCATCATTCCTTCCACCATCCCCCCCCCCCTCTCTCTCCCTCCCCCCTCCCTTCCTTCTTTCCTTATTTCTAGCCCTTGCTTTCTCTATTCCCAACCTTCTTCATTTCAACCTCCTTCATTCTTCTCTTCCATTTTCAACTGTATAAACTTCAATTGAGAGTTCTTCTCAGCAATATTTCAAACTTCATCACATACACATTCTTACCAAGTAAAGCAAAATAGAAAGGATGTCTTCCTTGTTAAAATGCCAACATGCATATATAAAATAAAAAATGGTATAATTTCTTAACACTAGGACTCTTTCAAATAATATTATTTTTTCTTCATCCTAAACTTTGACTTTATGTGATTTTGCTATCTCAAAGTTTTGTGAATCAACATTAAAGATAAATCTTCAAATCTAGATACTAAGTACCAAGATCCTTAAAAAAATAAAAAATAAAAAATAAAAAATCATATGTAATATTGATGATAAAATCTAGTGATAGATTTTGAAAGAAATTAATTCTTATGCATAAGTCAAATAGAAAGAAAGAAGAAAAAAGAAAAAAAGTGACATCAAATTACCTTGTAGAATAATGCTTCAATCATAGAAATTGTACCATTTGAGATAGGTTTAATTGTTCTCTTTGAAAGGCTAAGAACTCTTCAAGTAGAAACAAAAAATTGATGCTCAGTATACATGCACAACTCATTGTTTTTTCTTAGAGTCTTTCTATCTCTCTTGAACATGCAAAATCAAGCCACAATTGTCTAATAATGCAAATTTTTCTCTATACTCTATTGTAGATAAATCACTACAATCTATTTCTCATGCAAATGCTTTCATCTCTTTCTTTTGAAGTGGTTGCATTGCTAGATTGTGGTCCATATATCAAATCTTTGTTTGATCTAAAAACAAGCTTTGAAAAATAAATGCATGTTGATTTCTCAATTTTACTTAGAACAAACACCACTTCACATATAAACCTTCAATTCATAGCCTAAATAAAACCATTTCAGAGTTAACCTCACAAAATCCAAACCCTCTAGATTCAACAAGTTTGAATGCACATTGTAAAAACTTCACCAAGAGCTTATGCAAAATAAAAATGTTCCATGGGAGGGTAGTGGAAGGATAATAAATGCAAAGGTGGCAATTGTTTGGAGGGGAATGAGAGAGAAGGGATGAAAGTTAGGAATGGGAGAAATAAGGAGGGTTAAAATGAAATCTAGGAACGAGGGAGGGAATGGGAGGAGGAAAATGAGGGAAGTTGAGATGAAAAAGGTTGGGAATAGATGGAGTGAGGACTAGGAACAAAGAGATTTAGGATGAAGGCCATGATTGTAATGATGATTATTAGAGATTATCCATTTTTCTAATTATGGTTGTAATAGGATAGATTGATTTAAGAAATGGGTGAATTACTTTGATATTTTTCTTTTTATATTATTATTTGTTGAAAGTGATTGCCATGGAAAATAATTGGGATAAACAAATGAATTGGATTTATAACTTTTGAACATATTGTTAATGTTTTTTTTCTTTTGTTGGACATTTAACCAATATTTCTATCTTAGCACTAAAAGCATTCTAATTCAATGCCCATGATTAGCTAACTTACTATCTCAATTCTAACTCAATTGGTATCAATAGCTCCCTAACAATTTTACAATACAAGTCATAGTTAGAGTGAAAACAACCTATTCCAAGCCATGGTTGTTTGAAAATGGTAGTCTGAAAATTTGGATTGAACTTCCTACATCTTAATTCTGCAGTTAGTTCGTTGGGTCTTCATTTCTCAAGAAAACAGCGTGTCTTGGGCGGATGAAAGACGATCAAAGCTTCATTGCATAACAGGACCTTGCAAACCAAGCAAGTACTCATTCCTGAATATGCATAAAAATATGCGTAGATGGTTCAAGCTCAACGTGTCTTCTTCGTAAGTGTCTAGAGTTGCTTGTTGTCTTCACATTGCCTTTGGTACAAAAGAAGACGTTGGATGCAAGGGCAAGGCAACAACCTACGTCGAATATTTTGACTGATTCAAACCTCAAAATCAAACATTGCATTCATCGCAGCAACATTTAAATACATTCGCAAAGTATCAATCATCGACGTCTAAAATGGACAAAGAATCATTCTTTTGCATTGACAAAACACGCTTGTCAACACCCATAACAAATATCTTGACATATAAAAGCATGTAATCTAATAACACGCATAAGCTTGTTGTAAGGTTTCGGTTAGTATATGAATACAAATCGAGTATTAGTTTGGAGGCGTTTCATTTCAACTCAAAAACTTCATTCCAGCGTCCTGGCTACTTGCCAGGATACCTAAACTACTTCACAACAAGCTGCATCTCACAGTCCAGACACTAGCCGCCTACACGCCCCTCCATCACACTGTCACCTACAACGCACATTCCACAGCTTCCCTGCCCACTGACTCTGGCTGGTTGTGCTCTTTCCGAAAGCTCTGCTGTTAGTAACAAAGGACACACACATGACCAACAACTTCCTTCTACCTCGATCACTTGCAATTCACACTCCAGATCATCCACATCTCCCGGTTTTTCGGAGTATGCCTCTCACAAATCACTACTCCAATACCTACTTCAAGTACTTCCATCATGTTCATATCTAACCGTCACCAACAACCACAGCCCCTTCAAAACTTACCGCAGCGTCACTCTGCAAATGCAAATACCTTGCGAACGCCTCCGTGTGCAAACGCACTCTCACCTTCTGCTTCACATGTCTGATCACACAAAAGCACTAACCTCACATCTATATCATCTATATGCTTCCACCACGCCCTCTCCCCGCTCATGAGATGGGACTGTGCCATCGGATAAAGTAACCAGATAGAGCAAGCAGTACAATCAATACTTTTTTCATGCATAGTTGCTGCATAGACACTCACCGCGCTACTGTGTAAGACAGCTACTCCCTTGCGTCCCTGCCTGACGAAAGAGACCGGAATGTAAGCTGCCACCACATAAGCGGCCATAACAACAAGGAACACCTGCAGCGGCATCAGCTGCACTGCACTCTTTTTGCCCCCACATACTTTTACAATAAACCAGCACCCGGCACCTCAGCCGTCAAAGAATCAGCAGCCAGCAACCACCACAGCTCAGCTCCCACACCATGAATGTGATGTATTCCCACGACCCCACTCAGCACTATCACAGTACCCAAAAGTATGAACATGAACATACCAAGTCAGACTGCTTCTCCAACATGTGCCCGCACTGATCAAAAATACTCGTCTCATACCAGTAAACTTGTCTCAATAACATCTCTCCTACGTGTCTCGTAACAAAATATCACAATGATGCTCGAGTTCCTGCTGGTGTCGAATGTTCCCTCGCTTCTCTCAACTATAAACGGCTCAAATCAGAAGGCAGGACTACCTGCATCATCGCTACATAACAAACACCACACCCAGCGAGACAACCCCTTCCCCGCCCAAATTCAACTGAAATATCACCTTCACAAACTACAAGGATAACGAACCAGAACTGACCAGCAGAACACAATCGCTCTGATGGAATTGTCCACTTCAAACTCAACCAAATCCTGCGCTTATGTCATCACCAACGCGTCCCGCTGGCCATTTCTTCGATTCCCCAGTACCTCATCTTGAGTGTCGTACCAACCTGCACAGGCATTGTGTCCAATAACTGCCCACAGATATGATGCCATATACACACAACAAACCACATTATCACCACCGTCACAAATATATATAATCTACCATGACATCACGCCGCATCTGAAGGAGCTGAAGAAGGACTTCGAGGCTGTTCCCCAGAACCGCTCCGGGCCGGCTCCGGAGAAAGACTGCGCTGCCGAGGGGAGTCGCTCCTTGCTTCAGGGGACGTTTGGCGACGAGGTGGTGAAACGCCACGCTCTGGCGATTCACTGTCCCTGAATACAAACGTCAACAGTGAGCACAGCTCTGAACCAGCAACAAAATTCATCCTACACCACCCACGTTCCTATACTAATCTCAATAATACGCCACCCAAATCTGCACCCATCACTGCATTTCACCACATGTTCTGCTATTCCGTTGCCTTATTCGAGTCCAAGGATCAAACCACGAAACAGCATCCCCTCTCATGAAACTTCTGCGAAAGCCTACAAATCTCACCGTGCAGGTGATGCATTTCCATTTCTAGCTGTCGCCTCTTTTACGGGCTCTTCAGACTCCGACTTCCGAGGGCTGCGACTTATGCTCCTGCTTAAGCTACGACTCATGCTCCGCTTCTCCTGGGGGCTGGGACTTAGCTTCCTTCGAGAGCTTGGTTCTCTCTTAGGGCTGCACCATCGAAATAGTCGTCCCAAGCACACATCAATGCACGTCACACACCACCCAATCGAGGGTCGAGCACAATTATTGTTTCCAGTCCCAACCATTTGCATGCGCTATAGATTCATCCAAGATCGCATGTTCAGCTTCACACCGACACTCTTCACAACAAACTCTCTCCATATTCAGCTATCACCTCGTCACCATGTGGTGCTCAATTACCTGCGCTTGTCAGATGCACTGCGAGATGACCGCTTCACATCTCCACGATCCCGACTCAAGCTCCTGCTGCGACTCAGACTACGACTTGGGCTGCGACGCCTTGAACCACGGCCCCTATCCCTCTCGCGTTCTCTCTCACGGCAATCATCATCGTGATGTCTTGACCGCTCGTAGCGATCACGGCTCCGGCTACGACTCCGACTGCGGCTCCGGTAATGCCTTGTGTACCGATCATCGTCCCTACTGGACCTGCGATCCCAGCTGCATCGATCACGTTAGTGCGAAATCCAAATCTTTCAATCTCGCCAACAATTGCTCCTACTCAGAAGAATGCACCGCAATACTGGCCGTGACAGGAAAAAGGGACGCTACTTCGAACAGTTTGTAAAAAATAAATATTGAATAGTAAATAATAACATGCTGTTGACTCATAGCAACAGACGTGAAACTTGCCAAGATGTGCGTACGAGACAACTAGACTCGTTGTACACATCAAACACAGCATATCCATAAACTGGTGATGAACTAATTTGAATGTTGATGTTGCGCCTGCCCACGATTTCGCACAAAAACTGACACCTCGTACAGAATCTGAACTTACCTCGGACGCTTAGGGCTTCGGCTTGCAGATCTGCTAACTCTCTTCATGCCAGTATCAGTAATCCTTCCTCGTTGGCTGCACAGAGAGGAAAAATAAAGAAATTACATATCCACTTCCAGCAACAGCAAGCGCAGAATGGCTTCGCTGACTAGCACCACAACGTCCCAACGTTCACCAAGCCATCGGTGACCGATCTTGTCCAGAGTCAGATGTGGAAAGACTTTGAACAAAACCTAGGAAGGCCATGGAACCAACGCTAATAAATCGCAACCATGGACACATAAATACAGGATTTGCACCTCAACCCAGGCTACACATCAGACTTTAAAAAATGCTGTTTGCGCCATCACCTGCCAGCTAAGCAAGTCATATACCAACTTGTCTAAACTTCCTGAAGCTGCTGCCACTCCAAAACACTCCACGATTCACAACGCATCTTTCACAAAAACCACCCAAATCTTCACGGCGCACACACAGGGCGCCTCGTACCCTCAACGTCTCGTAGCCCCAAACACCACAACACACATCCTGATCAAAAATGTGAACTCTAACGTGATTGAAAAAAGACCGGGACCCGGAACTCACATCGGCTCATCCTTCCGTCCATACTTAGCAAATTGCACCACAATGTGCCGTCCATCAACTTCCCTACCTGCATCACCGCAGTCGGGATACACTAAATGTCAGACGTGTTCAAGGTATTTGCGTGCTTTCCGTTCTCCTCTCTAATGGCAGTTCATCCTCCATTAACCTACACATTCTTGTTCATCGAGTTGTTACAGAACAATACCTATCACCACATCCATCTAGCCAACTCCTCTACTCACATACACGGGATGCGAATGGATTAGTTACCATCCAGGCGCTCGATGGCCTTCTGAGCTTCATCTGCGTACTTGTACCGGACAAAAGCAAAACCTCGAGACTCTCCAGTCCTGCACATCCAACATGAACCTCAGCAGCGTTCTTGTATACTATTAAACATATACAAGTGTGCGACCAACAATCGATGGAAGAGAGGAAAAACAAAGGAAAGTGCGATGGAAGATATGTGTCCTAATCGTCCCATCGAAACATCCCCTAATCACCCCTACCGTTCTACTCATCTTCCATTCTACGCGTCTTGAACCCACCCTGGTTGCTGCTGGACCTGGTGTAGAACCAATTTAACGGTTCTCACAGACATAAATACTCACAGTGCCTGCTCTAATTGCTTTGGGCTTCTTCTCTACGCGGATTGTCTACTGAAACCAGAGCAGTCGACCCTGATGCGACTTATCAGCCTTCATCCAATCAACTCCGAATTCGAACGAAGTAGTTCGCATCCAGGATGCAGGGGACAGTCAAGTGGGAGAAGGGGAAAAAAAAAAAAAAAAAAAAAAAAAAAAAAAAAAAAAAAAAAAAACTCGAGGATCTCATGAAGTTGATTCCAGCTCGAACTTTACCTGCGATCTCTGGGAATGAAGATGTCTACCACCTTTCCATACCGGTCGAACAAAGGGTAAAGGTCGTCCGCGCTCGTACCTGAACAACGACAAACCACCACTCAGCAACAGAACGAAAGAAATGCACTAGCTGCGACATACTCAAAAAGGAGATATTCCTAAGATCGAATCACCACGCTGAGAGAAGAGATCGTAAGGCCTAGCGCTCAGCAATCCTCCGTTCGCACTTGCTGTTTCACTACTCATCCGCAGCATCTGAAAATTGAAAGGAAAAGACCTATTCCAAGATTTAATACTTAATCCTAGGGAATTCAACAAAGCTCACAGAAATATGGCAATTCGACGAAAATCCTGACGAATTCGACCAATTTCCAGACTGGTGTATTCTCCTATACCCCCTGCCTCTTCCCTCCTCCCCCTGCTCACTCAATTCTTCCAAAACTGAAGCATGCAATCATCACTCGCATCCGCATTGCTACCAACAACAACATCCATAGCTGATGAGCGTGCCGAGTACTGTGTGTTGTGAGACCGCGTCCAACCGCGGCTCTGCGGTTCTTGGCAAGCCCGTACCCAAGCAGATGAAATCGCTGCGGTTGCCTTCCAACCAGCACTAGACATGCGCTACTTCACGACGGCTCTCCCGCATCACTAATCGCCAACATTTCCAACACTCATGCCGATGCTAAACATAATACCAAACAAAACAAAAAAAAAACAACTGGCCGAGTCAAACAGCTGGCGCGACAACTCTACGAGAACGCATTCCACTGCTTAATCCTCAAAACTTCGAGCCTCACAGGAATATCACAAGGACTAGGGAGAGGACGCGAAAGGGGAGCGGGGGGGGGGGGGAGCACGACTAACAAGAAAAATCACGTACGGAAAGTAATGTTGAGCACAAGCAGCGAGTAGGTGTCTCTGATGTCCGGAGGACCAGCCCTCCCGAAATGCGACATGCTTGCTTCAAAGACGAATACCACTCCGGCGCAACACGGTCACGGGGACGGCCGAGAAGAACCGAAACCTGGCTCGAACGATCGCAGTGAATACGAAATTGGCAAAGAGGCGCGTGCAAGAGCAGTGCGGACCGAGGAAAGGGAACCTTTAGAAAGAAAGCAGGTCGGATGTGGAAGCGGCCATAGCAGAGGAGGAGCAGGGGAGGAAAGGCTCGGTTGGTTAACGGAGGGAAGTTCACGAGGCCAGACAGAGCTGCGGGTGCAAAACCCTAACCACCTCGAGGGCCGAGGCTCCAGGGTCCGGCCGTAGGCGAGTGGCGATGGGTTCCAGAAGCTTCACAGGCGTCGCAGCCTCGCTCGCACTCGCTCAAGTCGGGCTGCGCCGTGAGTCAGCCGTCGTCGTCGCCTCAGATATCGATCATTTTCATCTGCTGTTGCTGCCACTGCTGCGAGCGAGCTCGTCAGCGGTGTCCACTTGTTAGTATGTATGTGTGTGAGAAGCGACGACGATGTGTCTGGGTCCCGGGTTCCGAGGTCCCTCCTTCCCTCCATCCCTCATTCGCCGTCTCGCACGCGCCCCCGCTCCCGCCCTTTCCATTGCGTCGTCATCGGTTGCATGAACGCATGTGTCACAGTAGACCGCAGCAGCCTGAACCCTCTCTCCCCTTCTCATCCTCCTTCATACACACACACACACATGGATGCATTCTTTCGCTTCTTCTTCATCATCGTCGTCATCATCATCTTCAACATTAGAAGTGGGTGTTTTCCTATTAAAATTCCTCGTCTCTAACTCATCTACAATCTTCTTCTTCTTCTTCTTCTTCTTGTAAGCCCAAGCATTTCAGTCTTACCCATTTACTTAATCAAACCTTCTCAGCAACAGCAGCAGTCCTCCTCCCCCCCTCCCCCCTTCGCCTCGCTTCTCTTCTCCTCCCTTCTCTCCATCCAGGCTTGCATTCCATTTCCTCCATCTCATCATAATCCCATTCAAGATTGTTTTTCACAGTTGTTGTTTCTTTGTTGATGTACGTGACTCTACAATTTCTTTATGTTACAGAAGACATATTTTAGGTCGTATGTAATCACACTTTGAAGAAATGAAATGAAGTGTGCATCACTCTTGGTTCTTTATGAGCTGTGCATCTTCTCTTTGTGCTTTTGACAAAATAAATAATAAAATTAATTGATGTCTTCCAAAGGCACAAGCTTCTGCATACATGAGAGTAGTTATTGGTGTCAACGATGTATTCAAAGCCTTTTCAAAGCGCAATTGCATTGGTTCTGGATGAGACATTTATTACTTGTATTATGCTTTTGATTCAGTTTGAGTTAATGGGGTTGCATTTCTGATTTGTAGATGACACATTCATCACTTATGTTATTCTTTTATTTGATTTAGTGTGGTTGCATTTCAGATTTGTGAGGGAGACATTCATTCCTTACATCATTTTATACCATTCTACTACATATAAGCAATTCTATAACATATTAATAGAAACAACATTTTCTTTTGAACGAAAGAGATTTTGTTTTTTGAAAACTTATATAGATATTGAAGATTTGTTTTATAAATAATTTTTAGAGTTACTATTAGATAAAAGTAGATAGATTCTATGTTTAGTAATATAATGATTTCATGCATTGCCATCTATTAGAATTTTTCTAGCCTAGTGCGTGCTAGTTTTAAAGCAATGAGTTAGAAAGAAATCTAATTTTATATAACCAAAGGAAGATTTGCATGTACCAATATTAGTTAGAAAGGTTGGTGTAATTGATTAGAAATACTTTCTAGTTATACAAAGTTTAAGGCTTGAATCTTAAAATCAATGGTAACAAAGTTAGAGATTATTCTTGTTCAAAGTTTAGTTTGGATCTAAGTATTGCTCTTCCTTCTTCATTTAGTTCTTTTGTGTTTATTTATTTTCTCCTTATACTCTTAAAGTTGTCTTCTTTTTAGCATTGAGTTTCCAATTTATTTAGGTAGTTATAAGCACATGCATATATACCAAAATAAGACCAAAAAAAAAATTATATTGTAAAAATTTCAAGAAAATGGACAAAATTTTAAAAAATAAAACATAAGATTTCTATCAAAGAAACATTTAGCTTGGATTTTTGAGCACCATCTAAAGTAGATGATTTGTTTTGTAATTTAAGTTTATGATACTCACTCTAATAACATTGAAAATATTGTCAACCTTAAAATCAAATGTTCTTTCTTACAAAAAAGACTTACTCCAACTATTATTATGATAATGTAATAAATCAACAAATGAGATTAGTCTCTTATTCATATGAACATATATCTAAGGTGTTTAGTAGTTTAATCTTTGTTGTTAATTTAATATATTCTTTTGGCTCTAATCCAAGAGTAAGTATAGGTAAGATTGACTATTTAATAGCTTCTAATTGTAGCGTAAATAAATCCAATGGGCACCCATTGGATTTGAGGTCTTAAGATTTGAAATCTCTTTTTAATTTTAAACTCTCAATTTCATGATTAAATTTTAGAGATGCTACTCTAAAATTGAAATCTTTGTAATTACATTGATATATGCATATTTTGATTAAATTATACTTTAAAAGCTCTTTATTTTATTTTTATAGTATTTATTTTTAAAATTTAAAATTTAGATTTAGAATTTGACTTGAAAGAGACTAAAAATATTTATTATTATTTTTTTGTGATTATTTTTTTCTTCAATGTTGTGATACATGGGATCCTTTGATTTCTATATGATAAATATA
The DNA here is from genome assembly GCF_059467195.1 of Physcomitrium patens. Classification (NCBI taxonomy): domain Eukaryota; kingdom Viridiplantae; phylum Streptophyta; class Bryopsida; order Funariales; family Funariaceae; genus Physcomitrium; species Physcomitrium patens. The sequence goes on along the minus strand of NC_143410.1, from coordinate 22,408,990 downwards.
TTTGTCAATTTAATCAAAGCTTATGGAAATAATTGCTTTGTGTTGATGATCTTAATTTATTAATTTTATTTAAGTTGAAGATTATATTTGTTATGGACATCCAAGAAGATGATTTTAAGAATATTTTAAGAATATTTTATTAGATTTTAAAAAGATTTCTAGAAGATTTTAAAAAGTTATTAGAATATTCTAATAAGTTCTAAAAAGTTCTAAAAAGATTAAGGAAGTTGTCTAAGAAGATTCTTAGAGTTGCTTTATCTTCAAGCAACATAGAAACTTCTTGAGAAGCTTCTTAATACCTAGTATATATAGGATTTGGAGTTGAAGAGATCTTCAATCTCAACAACATATCTCTTGGAGTTTTAGTTCATTTCTCTTGGTGTTGATTTTTTATTCATTAGATTTAATCAAGTTTTTATTAATTTTTTTTCTATTCAATTTCTTGTTTGGTCTCTTGTATAGTGTGTCTATGATAGTTTGTAAAGATTGTCTTCTTATCAATACTAGAGCTTGATCCTTCTTCATAGAGAGTGAATTACCTCACTTCTTGAAAGCATCTAAGCATTTTAGAGATTGTAGAATATCCTCTCCTAAATTGATATAATTTGGAAACTCTTCTTTTATTTTTTAGAATAGTTGGAGGTAAAGATGTTAGCATGGTTGAGTCTCCTAAGTCTAAGTTAGATGTTATTATAAACATACTAAACGATTTAGCTTATAGAACTGCTGAAATTGAAGGATTTGTTGCGAGGTTTCAAAGTGATGCAAGCCTTGAAGTAGGTCAATTTGTGATGCTACCACTTTTTCAAGCTTCTACATCCAAGGAGGCAGTAGCACCTATACCTCAATAAAAAAATTTACATATTCAACAACATAAAGAGCTTTGGATTAGACTTTTAAAAAAGTTTGATGGTGCACGCTCAAATTTCAGAAAGTTTGTCAACCAAATTCAATTGGTAACTTTTCTAAAACATGAGTGCTATTCAATAAAAGAATTACAAGTTGGTTTAGTTGAAACTTTACTTACAAGACAAGCCTTATCTTGGTTTGTTCCTTTATTTGAGAAGAGATCTTCAATCTTGAGTAACTTTGAAGCTTTCTTAGAAGCATTTGTGGAGGCATTTGGAAAACGTGATAAGGCCCAATGGATAATAAAAAAGATTTGTTCATTACATCAAGGGTCACGCTTTGCATCAATTTATGCAGTTGATTTTAAGCAATTGGCTTGTGACATCAATTGGAATGAACAAGCTCTTATAAACCAATTCTATTGAGAGCTAAGAAATGATATAAAAGACCTATTATTATTATTATTTGATCTTCAAATATTCAATAAAGCCATCAGCCAAGTTGTGAAGTGCAATAATTGGTTATTTTAATGCCATTAAGATTAACATTCATAGACTTTGATAAAATAACATATTAAAAATTCATATTATGATGCTTCAAAAAATACATTACTTCCACATTTTGGAACTAAGAATATGCAAATTGATGCAATATAATTTAAATTTCTTATAATAGAGAAGAAGAAGTATCAATTTGAACAAGGTCTATGCTTATATTAGTATGAAGAAGGTTATAAATCTAAAAAATTTCCAAAGAAACAACATACGATTACGACTAGAAATGTGATCATTTAAAAAAAAAAACACAAAGAGGCCTAAGTACAATAGGGACTATGCAGCTAAACAATCCAATACTTCAAATTCATCAAGATCCTTTTTTCTTTCTATCTAATCTACCTATTGTTTTATTATAATTTTATTTCTTTGCCTACAAAAACTTCAAATAAATACCTTATTAAATTCAAGAACATCTACTTATTTTTCAAATGAGGAATTTTTTAAACTTCATAAAATTCTTCTAGTACAAAAGTCAAAACCTATACATGTAGAAGTAATAGATGGTTGATCTTTATCTTCAAGAAATGTTAATTATGAGACCATATTGTTAGAAATATCATTTGAAGGCCATAGTAACAAAATAATATTCAATATTATTTGAATCTTGTCTTATTCTATCATGCTAGGACTTTTTTGATTAAAAAGATATAATCCATCTATAGATTGGAAGTGTCATAAGATTTAATTTTCTATAGAATTTCTTTGGATAAAATCTATCAAGAAATCAACAACAAAGCATTTATTTCTAGGAGCAAAGAAGATTCGTAATAAAATTCATAGAAATAGAAGACCATAGTTATTTAGATATCAACAATGGTTGGAAAAGTCCATAGAATAAATGATAAGGAATTTTTAATCTTAAATAAATGTCACATGATTGGACAAAATCTTTCATTACCTTTCACATTTGTGGCCACCAAAAGTCTTTAGATATAAGCTCCAAAGTCTTATTGTATCCAAAATGTTTGGTTGCTAAAAAGTCATGACATGCTTAAAGAATGCATACACATGTGTCAAGAATAAGAACATAATAAAGAAAAATAACAAGTGAGACTTCTCTCAAAGAAAGATGACAAAATAGAAATAACTTGATATATATATTAAGAAAGAAACTAGAATGGCTATTGCCAAAAGCGAAGAAAACTAAAGACCCTTGAAACTAGACTAGAAGCAAGAAAAGAGTTGACAAGAGTGAAGAAGGCTTCACTCTTATTTTTATATATACTATCTAATCAGAGGCTACGTGGTGACGTTCTATAGGACCTTCAATATGTATTGACTTTGTAGGACACATGCCTTGACTTATAAGGCAAGTTTTTTTATATATGGGCCACATAATTAGCTTGGTCTTCAAGCTAACAATATTTATGGCACATGGCCAACTTGTTGACCACGTTTCTAATTCCAAAAATTCAATTAAAGACACCTATAAAGTCACAGCAGCGTCTATGAAGCTTTTAGGAAGCTTTCATACCAAATACTATAGAATTAACTTACTTTTACCTACTTTTATTTAATTCTACCTATTTATACATGTAATTATTGGCTTACATTTCTATGTTCATGACATTACCCCCCCTTCTAGGAAAAAGTTCCACGAGGAGCGGTAATGATATGTTGAGAAAATCTATGATGCGACGAATTGTATTCGCCACATACTCTTATCTTTATTCTCTTCAAAGATGATTGATAGGGCCTCTCAACTATTGGTAGTATCCCATACCAAGGCGGAAAGACCACCCAATTATTTGATCATTTTTGAGGCCTTTATAACTTCCTTCGAATAAAATATTTGGAACACCATCAGGAGTTATTCCTACCTCTAGTAAAATCACCAAACATCGGGAGTCCATTCCAAAGTCGTGATACAAAACGCGTTTTATTTCGCCATCTATTCAAGGAAGAACATATTGTTCTTAAAGATCTTAATCTCGATTACGTCGTCTTGAAGGTTGTGACAATTACAATGTTTCGTCCGACAGGTCAGCAAACGAAGCCTCTTCAGTCGAATTTGTTGGTTGTTGGTTTGGCATCTCCTGAGCATCACAACTACAAAGAAGCTACAAACAAGGATTGAAAGTAGAATGTTATCTTGCCTAGATCTTGTTTCTTTTATAAAGAAAGTTTTCATCTGAATTTTGATGGATGTCATTGATGAAAAGCCTCCACCGCCTTTGTTGCATTTGTAAGATTCTTTATTGGCTCCCATGTGCGTTCACTAATATCATATCTGTGCCAAGATATTCTAATTTATTTCGGCATTGCCTTGAATCTAAGACTTATTCCACTTCAAACTCTTCATTATTGTCCACTTCTATAGAAGGAGGTGGAACTTATCTTCTTTTTTATATGTCCACTGTCTTGTATGATTCAAGAAGAGACACATGGATTATTGGATGGATTTTCATTGACTCCGATAGATGTAAACGATATGCAATTGGATTGATTTGTGCACAAATAAAAAAATGGTCCAAGCCTTCGATAGTCCAACTTGTTACAAGGACAAGTGGTCTTGATATTGTGACAAAGTAACCATATCTTATCACCCATGTAGAATGGTGGTTGTTCCTTTTGATAGACATCCGCATTGATCTTTTGTTGTTCTTGAGCTTCTTTTAACTGTGCCTTCATCGATGCATGTAGCTCTGACAAATGAATTGTCAAATCTTTTGCCACAAGATTATCAACTTTTGAAAAGTCAAAAGTATCAAGTTGTGGATGATAACCATAATTAGCAAAAAAAAGTGTTTGTTTTGTAGAAGAATGTACTATGTTATTGTAAGCAAACTCTGCCAATGGCAAAAGAGTTGTTCAATCATCTTGTTGGTAGTTAATGGTTCATCTTAAATACTGCTCCAAAGCTTGATTAATATGTTTCATTTGTCCATCAGTTTGAGGCTGGAATACCAAAGATAGTTTTATATCCACTTTTAGAATCTTGAAAAGAGTCCGCCAAAATCTTGATACAAATTGAGTTTCCCTATCTGATATAATATCCTTGGGTAATCCATGATAGCGATAGATATTGTCAAGAAAGAGCTTAGCTGTTTCTTCACCTGAGAAAGATTTTGTACATGGTACAAAATATGCCATCTTGGTAAAACGATCTACTATCACGAATATAGAGTCATAAGAACTTGAGATTAGAAGATCCTTGATGAAATCCATAGAAATAGAAGAACATGATTGTTTTGGAATAGATAACGGCTAAAGAAGTCTGTAAGGTCGATGATGACGAGTTTTTGATCTTGATCAAACATCACAAGATTGTACAAAATCTTTAATTGCCTTCGACATTTATAGCCACCAAAAATCCTTGGATATTAGTTCCAAAGTTTTATTGTATCCAAAATGTCCTGCTATTGGAAAGTCATGACGAGCTTGCAGAACACGTAATTGAGCTTCACCTTTTGGAACATACACGCATCCTTCAAAATATAATAGATTCTACTTGAATTCAAACTTGGAAGTATCATGAGACTTTGAAGGATTTTCCTTAATATCACGAATAAGAAGATCAGAAGATATACTTGACTAAACTTGCTTAATGAAAGTTGAATCAACAGTTAGTATTGATTTCATTGCTCAAAGATAAAGATGCTTTGGCTTCAAGAGAATTGTTCGATGTTGATCAAAAGCAGCATTTCTTTCCTTTGATACAAGATAAGATTGTCTAGAGAGTGCATTTGATAAACCTTGTTTTCTTGGTCGATAAGTGATCTTGAATTTGAATCTTGACAAAGACATACTTCAATGGACTTGGCGACGATTCAAAACACGTGTTGACATAAAATATTCAAGGTTCTTGTGATTCGTATATACTGTGACTAGGTTAGAAGCACCTTTTAGATAATGGAGCCATTCTTAAAATGAATCCATGATTGCAAGAAGTTCTTTGACGTGGATCTCGTAGTTGATCTCGGTTGCTGAAATTTTTTTGGAATGAAAAGCTATTGGGTGAAGTTTATCATTTGTTCCCATTTGTGATAATACGGCACCCAAAGCAAAATCTGATGCATCTGTTTCCATAAATAATGGCTTAGAAAAATTGACGCGATATAAGATTGGTGCAGAAACAAAGGCTGTCTTCAAAGCTTCAAATGCTACTTTTATTTCTTGATTCCATTAGAGTTTGTCTTTGCAAGTCAAACGCATAAGTAGAGCTACAATTTGAGAGAAGTCTTTGATGAAGATCCGATAGTAGTTGGCAAATCCCAAAAAGCATTGGACATCTCTTACCGTTTTTGGGATCTTCCAATCCATAATAGTTTGAACTTTCTTAGGATCCATCATAAGTCTATTATTTGAAATGATGTATTCTAAGAAGTGGACTTAAGTAGTGTAAAATACACACTTTTCTATCTTGGCATAGGGTCTTGCATCTCTTAATTTTTGTAATACTTGGCGAACATGAAGTTCATGTTTTTCTGGGTTCTTAGAATAGATTAAGATGTCATCTAGGTAACAAATAAAAAAATCATCTAAAAACTCCCGAAAGACATCATTCATTAGATATTGGAATGTTGTTGGTGCATTTGTAAGTCCAAAAGGCATGACATTATATTCGAAATATCCATACCTTATTCGAAACGCAATCTTCCATTCATCTCCTTCTTTGATGCATACCAAATTGTATGCTCCCCGTAGATCTATTTTTGTATAGATCTTAGCTTGATTCAACTGATCAAGAAGTTCAGATATCAAAAGTAGGGAGTATTTGTTTTTTATAGTGATTTTTTTGAGTCCTCGATAATCAACACACATCCGCAATGATCCATCTTTTTTCTTCACGAATAAAATTGGAGCTCGTGTTGGAAATTTGGAATGGCATATGAAGTTCTTGGCCAAATTCTCTTCAATATACTCCTTGAGTTCAGCCAACTCATTTTGAGATAAATTATAGATTGGTCCAAATGGCGATTATACTCTTTCTTGAAGGTCAATTGAGCATTCATAGGAGCGATGTTCTGAAAGAGTATCCACATTCCTTTTTTCAAATATATCTTAAAAATCTTGATATTGGCTTGGAATGCCACTTGAAGTCTTTCCACCAGTAGAAACATGTGTGGCATGAATGACACAAGGTGATCTTTCTTTTGTAGCATGCAAGAAAGTACTTGCACCTACAAATATAGGTTTAATTATATTAGACTTATGACTTTTTACTTGATTAACTACACTCTTAGTTATACTTTCAAAAAATTTAAGACTACAAGAAGTCCAATCTATTTTAGAGTTTTGTTTTTTTAGCCATGATAAACCTAAAATGATTGGATTAAAAGGAGATCTAATGATATTAAATATTACAAAGCTACTATAACCATTAGTTGCTATTTCTATAAGAAGGATTTCATGAATAACATCTCTTGAAGACAACGGACGACCATCTATGACTTCTATATGAATAGGTTTAATTTTCTTTACTAAAAATATGCTATATCTTTTAGCAAATTTTTCATCTAAGAAACATGTTGAGGCTCTTGAATCTAACAAGGCAGAGGCTTTGAGATGTTTGGGTCCTAGAATAAAATTTATCGTAAAACATAGAAAGGGTTTTGAAGAGAGGATAGGACCTTCATTAGGTGTTGTACAAAGTTCCAACTGCACGGTGTTGTATTATATACTTTCCTGCTCAAGAACGCATCGGGCGTTTGACTGTAGGAGGTAGTATGGAGATTCGCTAATATTCAAGCAGTCTATCAGTTTTTGACTGTTGGAATATAAATGATTGCAAAAATATACCGTAAATCTATACGGATGTCCTTCAACTGCTTGCCAAAATCCTTTTTGTCCCAGCCGATAGGTCTCCAGACATTACAGAGAACCCCGAACAACTCAATCTACTAATCTCAAATCCTAGCCTCTGAATTTTTTCAATCTTCCATCTTGGATCCGGAATTGGCTCCGTTGTCAGAGCTTTCTCTTCCATTTTTTGCCTTTTAAAAGATTCTTTTTTCAAAAACAATGTTCCTTGAAATGGCACACAGAACAGGACAGCCTGAAATAAAATCAAAACCCTCGTAATCGGGACCACATTGAGTCGTCCGACCAAATCAAGTCTCATATTGGCTAAGAAGCCCATAGTAAGATCTGGATGTTTCCATAATTGGGTGAAATTGGTCCTTCACATCAGGCTTGCTCAGTCATGGATCTAGTCCTTTCGATTCTGTTGACTCCGACTATTGGACTCGAACGGAGCATTTCGTTACTGATAAGTATGCCCTGACCGACTGTGATGGGGTGTCTGAACTGGCCCCTGAATATTGGCATTGGAATCGATCGTTGCTCCCAATATTCAAGGTAACTACACATTCATAAAAGTCCCCTTTTTTATATTTTCACGATATACTCGTGTTACAACACGACATCCACCCCCTCTGAACCTGTGCATCCTCCGGTATGCACCAATTAACCTAGTTGCCGTTTGATTCATAATATGTTCTCCAAATCTTCGTCTAGTCCATCTCCACCATCTCTGCTATCCAAATCAATTTCATCTTCCCATTGCAGAATATCTATGTCCTCATTAAGGTCTTCTATATTTATTTCTGCATGTCTTCGTTTAAATATTTTTAGTTGCTTCTCTGCAATTGATATTTTCAATTTTGTACCATCTAACTCCCGTAATGAGTAAGTCGCACTATCATGAACAGTTGTTATCATATACGGTCCAAACCAAAGTTTTAAAAACTTCCGTAAAGTGCTATATTGGTTTTTCAGACTACTATCATAAACAAGTACCCAATCACCTTCTTCAATTCCTTTAGGTCTCAATCGATGTTGCTTATCGAATCGTGCCTTGTTTTATAACCTTGCTCTTTTTAACCTTTCCAATGCTATTTGCACATCTTTCGATCTTTGTTCCAATTGTCGAATCCTAATAGCCAAAAGTTCTTCTCTTATCAATCCATCTTCCCATGGTAACATATTCCAAGTAAGTATCTTTTCTTCAATTGGCATAATTGGTTTTCGACCTATTATAAGTTCTACTAGTATATATCTTCTCACCGAACTATGTGTTGTTCGATCAGTCCATAGTACAAATGACAAAAGCCGTGGCCACTCTCTAACTTTCTCATTACAAGCTTTAACTAATGCTTACACAATCGGTGGGTGACCATGTTCGCTTTTTGCATTCCCTTCCGGATTATAAGCAGTAGTCAGTGATAGTTTAACTCCACATCTTTCAAAGAACTTATGAGCTTTTTATGCATTTAATTCTCCACATTCTGCAGTGATTTTTCCTACGCATCCGTAGCGGCAAATGACATCTTCAAGCAAAAACCTACAAATTCCTTCTGTAGATTTTATCCTCAATGCTCTTCTTTCTACTTGATTTGATAAATCTTCACGAGCTAAGACCAAATATCTCATTTGCCATAACCCAACTGGCATAATAACCAAATCAACAATCCATTTAAAATGAATAGCCAGAGGATACGTAAGATGAAGACCATCTCGATGTTGGATATTAGAATATGATTGACAGATTTCACATGACTCTACAAATGAGAGCACATCTCGATACATATTTTTCCACCAATATTGTTCCTTGAGTTTAGCAAAAGTAGCCCAGATTCCTCTATGCCATGTCCATAAACTATCATGAAACTCCTTTAATAATTTTAGTTTTTCTTCCTTTTTGCCTATCACTCGTTGTGGCATCCCAATTCCTTTCTTCGGTCTCTTCCATAAGAATCCATCTCAAAGCTAAAATTCATATACTTTTTTTCTTATTTGTTTGAATTTTGCTATAGACTTATTTCCCTGCTTAGTCAAGGTTTTCAAGTAATGACCAATATCCAATAATTCTCCTTCATAAGATTCTTCAAGAAATAGCTTGTCTTCTCTGTTGAGATTTGATATTGAATAGAATTTCAATCCGACATCATCAATGTCTTCAATCATTTCGTCTTTCCTCTCATATCTTGCTCGAGATAGTATGTCTGCTACTAAATTGTCCTTCCCAGTAACATGCTTAAATTTCGGATTTAGTGACTTAATATAAGCAATCTATCTCAACATTGCAATATCTGGCTTGAACAGTTAGTAATCATTCCAAGCAATGGCAAGCAATCTGTTTCAATTACAACTACTCCAATCAAATAGTCCTTTTCAGCTTTCATAGCCGAAACAACTCCCCAAAGTTCTCTTTTGACTTGCGAATATGCATGCTGACGAATACTTAAAACTTTAGCTCCAAATCGAACTGCAAATCTATTCCCACTTGAATTATCTTGACCCACAGTCCATCCAATGGCAATTGGACTAGCGTCCACAGTAAGAATCACTGGTCTATTACACTTATAATCAATCTTCCTCAATATTGGAGGTGACATCAATGATTTCTTCAATCTTTGCATTGCCTGAATATGCCTTTCTTCCTATTTAAATTGGTAGCCCTTGCGTAACAGTTCATATAATGGATCTGCTATGTGAGCATAATGAGGGATCCAGATTTGATAAAATACACATGCACCTAGAAACTTGTGAACCTCTGTTAAAGAATCACAATCCTCTTTCATCCTTCCAATTGCATCAACTTTAGTCGAATCTGATTTTCTTTGGTAAGATCCACATAAATGTCCAACAATCACAACCTCTTGTACTCCAAATATGGACTCCATACCCGATAATATAAGATGAACTTCTCCAAGCCGAGTTAAAATCTTTTCACAATCTTGTATATGATCAACAACATATTTGCAACATCTCCTCTTATCTAAATTTTCATCTTTGTCTCCTTCTTTGCACCCTTTTATAGGAACATCATCCAGAAAAGGCATAGTCTTCTCCAGAATAAAATCTCTCAATACCTTATTCATCCCGTTCATCATATGGGCAACTGAGTTGGTTGCGCCTTGAGGAAGAATGTACATTCTAACCAATCCAAGTAGTGTCCTCATCGTTGTGATATCTCTACTTCCTTTGGCAAGTTGAAATTGATCATAACCTGAATACAAGTCACCCATTGAATAGATCGCCCTTCTTGCAAATGCCTCAGCAAATTCATCCACAATAGGTCCAATTCTTGCATTCTTGATAGTTCATGCATTCACCGGTTGCCAATCTTAAAATAAATCATAGTGACCCATTCTTCTTAGGTATCGTAAACCATCGACTGGAATACAATGCAAATGAGGGTTCCAATATTTTCATCTTCATCTTTTCTTTTAATAGTTCCACCAATTTAGGTAAATGTGCCCTTGATACTGAAATCGGTCTTAGATTCCAAGGTACATGCAGTACAGTGAAGATAACCATAGGTGTTATAATATTTGGATCCACACATCCAATTTCATAAGATTCGAAGGCAAACGATCTATCTTGTTTAGCCAACATCTTTTTGAAGCAAGTAATTTCCTTCGACAATAAAGAACCATCAGACCCAATCTTCAATTCTTCAAAAGTCTTTTTAGTAATCTGATGTCTAATACTCATTGGATCTCTTAAACTTGCTTCTTTTGATGCTTCTCCTATTTGTTCCTTAGAATCTTCTGGTAATGGTCCGACAACAGGCTTTACCTTCTTATCCGTCGTTTTATATCTTGTCTCTACAGTGACTTCTGGTGCTTGAAAAGATTCAAGTATGGTATAAACTTCTCTCGAATAAATCTCAACAATCTTATCATTATCTCCTAACGCAAATGATGTAATCAATTCCAATGAATCTTCCAGTCCATTTTCTTCATAAACACCTAAAATCCTCTCATCATCTTGTAATGTATCTAACTTGCATAATTCTCCTTCAATATCATATAATCTTTTTCTTTCTTTTCTTTTAAAATCATCAACTTTCTTATACATAATATTTCCAATCTCCAAAATATCAATAAGATTCGCATCAAAGGCACCTTCATCTTGTGAGAGTACCTCCTCTTTTGTACCTCCATAATCTCGCTTTATAGTGATACCTCTCCAAAATCCTTAAATCCTTCAACAATCTTTGGCAATGGTTTCTCCCTCAACCTATCTCGATTCCGTTCATGGTTAGGAGGTACTGTTAGAAATTGTACAGCTTTCCTCCCATCTTCGCTACATATCCTTGCATAAGCAAAACCATCGTCAAGTACTTTTGTTTCCATCCATATTGCCGTAATATAAGGTTGTCCTAAAATCAACGGATAAGACGTTATATCTTAAACAAAGAAATGTTGCTCCATCGCAACATCCCCAATCCAAATTTTGACATCTGGATAAGCTCCATATAATTCGCCCCATGTGTTATTAGCTGCTCGTATTGCCCATCCATGTTCCATATCAATTGGCCATTTTTGCTTCTTATAAAGATCTTTAGACATGAGATTTATTTCAGAACCATGGTCGTCTAAAGCAACAATTGGTTCTTCTATATCTCCTACTTTCACCAATACCTCAATAGTTGCCCTTGCCCAATGCTTTCGAGTATAATGGCTCAAAGTTTCCATTTCCTTATCACTATAATCTTCGAAATGTACTCGTTGATTATACCCATTCTTTTCATTTGTTGGTTGCTTGTAACCAATATCAACCTCTGCTTCATCTTTATATATTCTTGCATCAATAGCATGACTCATTCCAATTTCACCCATTAATTGCCTCTTTCGCTTAATGCTGTCAATGATAACATCATGAAACTCCTTCTTTGCAATTCTCAAAACTTCTTTCAATGTGAATTCCACTTTAGCATTTAATATACGTTTTTCTAACACCCCTTTCAAATTTGTTGCCGCTTCAATGTCAAAAAGTAGCTTATAAGCAATTGATTTGCCCTTATCTTTTGTCTCCCTTGTTTTTTCTTCCAATGATGTTGGGGTATCCCTTACAGACAATTCTTGTGAAGTTGCCTCCCGAGCCTTGTCTCCTCAAGTTTGCCTCTTAGAAGAATTTCCTTCTCTCGTATCATCAAAATTTCCTCGTCTCTTTTCTTCCATCAAAGCTTCATGTTGGCTCTTTAACAATATATGAATGAATTGAAAGAGACTCAACAGGATCCTCCCAACCTGTTGCACCTCGTATTGTAGCTGCAATCCTCAATAATGCTTCTCGAGGTAATTTCCCTTCTTGCATTGTAGAAATGGCAAAAGCCCAAAACTCACTAGTTTCCATACTTCTACCAAGGTCATCATCTACTCTAGCACCATAACTTGCACTTTCTCGTGCTATTGTTTTATGATCTTTTAAGTAATCTTGAACCAATGCTCTCATTCCTCCTTTGCCAAAATTGGTTTGAAGAAGATCCTCCCTATCTTTTAATGCTATCTTTCCATCTTTCCAGTAAATAATTTCTTGCCGTATCATATTATTAAATTCATTACAATCTTTCCTAGTGTGTGAAGCGTCATCACACCAAATGCATATTTGTACATATCCTTGTTTTGAAACATTCTTCAAATTGTTTGTAGAAGTATTCTCTTCAAGTCTTCCCAATTTGATTTGAAGATCTCGCATTCCTCGTATAATTTCTTCCATCCCCATATCTGCTTTCTTTGATAAGGATGTCAAAGGTTGAACTGTAGGCATTGTTGGTGGTGTTGTACGTATTAGAGCTTTGGGTGCTTGTACTGTTTTCAGAATATTGCTCCTATCCTTCCTCATTTCTCTTTTTGCAAGCAACCCCATCGCATCTTCAAGGTTCTTCCACTTTGTTGTCAATCCTTCATTTTCTTCTTTGTCTTCAAGAAGGAGTTCCAATTTTCCTTGTAATTCTCCATCAGCAGCTTGAAGAAATAGATCAACTTTGTTTGGCTCCAATGTCAATTTTTCTACCTTCGATAATTGAGAGTATTGCCTCTCACATTCCCTTAGTAGCTTTGTTGCTTGTAAATTCTTATTACGCCGTTCAATCCATTCTAGAAACAGCTTCTTAGTAACGCGATCAACATCTTCTAAGAAATATTTGTCTTTCAATGCATGTGAAAAAATCTCCCATGAATTCCCATAATGATCCGTAATCGATGTAATATGGTCTCTTATCTCCGGTATCGTGGCAAGTTCAAATAATTCAACCATTTTCTTCTCAGAAACCCGATTTAATTCCATTTCATGAACATAACATCTTAAATACCTTGAAATATTCCTTCCATCAAATTGATCAATTTTATTGACCAGTGCTTGCAATGCTTTAGTTACCAAAGCTTCTTTTCGATCATTGCTTTGCTGTTGCTGCATTGATAATGAGAAGGCTTGAAACATACTAGCAATAGACGGATCCATGTGCATACTTTGTCTTCTAGAAGAACCCCCACTAGAAACTCCTCCCAAAGATCCTTCAAAATTTTTATTTTCGTTCTCCATAAAAATAAAAATAAAATCAAACAAAATCCAATACCTTCCACCTCAAGCTTTCACGTCGAGTTCACCACTTATGTCGTATTACGTGCTTTTTTACTCAAGAATGCACCGAGTGTCTAGCTGAAGAAGGTAGTATGGAGATTCGCTAATATTCAAGTAGTCTATCAGTTTTTGACTATTGGAATATAAACGATTACAAAAATATACTGTAAATCTATATGGATGTTGATCGACTGCTTGCCAAAGTCCTTTTTGTCCCTGCCGGTAGGTCTCTAGACGTTACAGAGAACTCCGAACAACCTAATTTGCCAATCTCCAATACTGTTTTATACTCACGACCTTGTATCCACTGACTGTCTTATTAGATTAACCCAAAAATTTTCATTCACTCCACATACTCAATCTTATAGACACCCTTTTAATTCTTCAATCACAGACGTAACTTCGATTTCACAAAACAGTCAAGAGTAATCACACCCACTTCATTAAAATCCAATTTCATCAGTACAACACATCGACCTTTCAGCATTTATCGCCAGAAGTCCCTTTTCTGACCCATATCCAAAAACCTTGTATCCTCCCTTTTTCTTAACCTCCCTAATTCCCGAATCTCTGAATCTTCTCCTCTACCCTAACCATTTCCAAATGTTTTTTTTTCCTCCATCTCAAATCCTAGCCTCTGAATTTCTTCAATCTTCCGTCTTGGATCCGGAATTGGCTCCGCTGTCAGAGCTATCTCCTCTATTTTTTGCCTTTTAAAAGGTTCTTTTTTCAAAAACAACGTTCCTTGAAATAGCATAGAGTACAGGACAGCCTGAAACAAAATCGAAACCCTCGTAATCGGAACCACATTGAGTCGTCCGACCAAATTAAGTCTCATATTGGCTAAGAGGCCCGTAGTAAGACCTGGATGTTCTCATAATTGGGTCAAATTGGTCCTTCGTGTCAAGCTTGCTCAATCATCAATCTAGTCCTTTTGATTTTGTTGACTCCCACTATTGGACTCGAACGGAGCATTTTGTTACTGGTAAGTATGTCCTGACCGACTGTGACGGGGTGTCTGAACTGGCCCCTAAATATTGGCACTGGAATCGGTCATTGCTCCCAATATTCGAGGTAACTGAATATTAATAAAAATCCCCTTTCTTTATATTTTCACGGTATACTTGTGTTACAACACGACAACGGTCCCTATTGTAGATGGACAAATTTGTTTTCTGACATGCTATCTCCTTTGATCGCCGTACTCCTCATTTTATGATTTTGTTGCTCTTTGGGTAATGTTGAGTAGTGTGTTTAGGTTCTCCACAATACAAGCACAATCCTTCTTCATGATGACGAGTCTTTTCTTGCTCAGTAAGAGGTTTAAAATGTATTGTATCAATTTGCATATCTTCTACTTCCAAATATATGTGTTGAAGAGATGTTGGTGTTGCTATTGAATTATAGTTATATTGAGGTTCACTTGTACGGTTCTTAGATCGGAATTCAAAAAGGCAATTGTCGCACTTTACAACAAAGTCAATTGCTTCATTCAATGTTTGAGGATGAAGTAAGTTGAGCACTAATTTTTTTACCTCATATTGTAATCCATAGAAAATTGGCTAATAAATGCAACATCATCTTACTTGATATCAGTCGTAAGTTGTTGAAATTGTGAAGCATATAACATTACTAATTAATTACCTTGTCGTAAAATATAGATCTTATTGGTTGCAACACGAATTGCATCATGTTCTCCATACATAGATCGAAACTCTGCCAAAAAAGCCTCTAGATTATTCAATATAGAATCTCATCATTCAAGAAAAGATGAAAACCATGATAATATCGAACCTAAAAAGAGCGTACCAATGAATCTAACTTGCGATCCTGGAGTTGGATAGCTTTGGGGCTGAAGTTCAATCATAAGTTGTACTTGATTGATAAATCCTCTAAACTTTGATCTGGTACCATCAAACTTCTCGGGTAGGACAATTCTTAGTTTTCTAACACTAGAAGGGCGTTCCACCATAGGAGAAGGGACATGATTTGATACACATGTTGAAGCAACTCCAATCATTTCTATATCTTCACTTCTTGTTAATCTTGTTGCTCTTTGTGGTGGTAAATTGAATTGATGCATCGCAAGTATTAACTCCCTCAATTGCTCTTGCATTTGTGCCATTGCGCTCTTCATTTCAGCAAGTTCTGCCATGATAACACTTAGAAAAGAGAAGATGTCTATTATCGCTCAAGACAAATAGAAGAGAGGACTTGAGAACAAAGAAAATACTAAGGACAATATCAATTTAGAAGAAGGTAATCCACAACTTCCAATATGTTTATGTCTTATCAAGAAAAAAGAGTAATCCACTCTTAATCAAGATTACACAAAGCTCTGATATTATAAGTGTATTCTTGTCAATCTGTCAAGCACAAGAACATAATAATGACAAATAACAAGTGAGACTTCTGTCAAAGAAAGATGACAAAATAGAAATAACTTGATATATATATTAAGAAAGAAACTAGAATGGTTATTGCCAAAAGCGAAGAAAACTAAAGACCCTTGAAACTAGACTAGAAGCAAGAAAAGAGTTGACAAGAATGAAGAAGGCTTCACTCTTATTTTTATATATACTATCTAACCAGGGACTACATGGCGACGTTCTATATGACCTCCAATATGTATTGACTTTGTAGGACACATGCCTTGACTTACAAGGCAAGTTTTTCTATATATGGGCCACATAGTTAGCTTAGTCTTCAAGCTAACAACATGTGAGGCACATGGCCAACTTGTCGACCACGTTTTTAATTCCAAAAAGTCAATTAAAGACACCTATAAAGTCAAAGCAGCATCTATGAAGCTTTTAGGAAGCTCTCATACCAAATACTATAGAATTAACTTACTTTTACCTACTTTTATTTACTTCTACCTATTTATATATGTAATTATTGGCTTACATGTGTATGTCCGTGACAACATGTATTACGAACATACATAGGTATTTTAGTAAATATCTACATGAATAAGTAGGAGTAGGAAAAAATAGATAAAAGTAGGTTAATTTCATAAGACCTTTTAAAAAAGCTTTCTAGAAGCTTTATAGACATTGCTTGACTTTACATGTGTTTTTAGTTGATTGATAGATCAAAAACTTTGTCAATAAGTTAAACACATATTGGTAGCTTACAGAACAAGTTAACTATGTGGTACACACATAGAAAACTTGCCTTACGAGTTAAGATATGTATCTTGCAAAGTCAACATGTTTTGGAGGTCCTATAGGACATTGCTACGATACTCCTAGTTAAGAGTATATATGGAGGTAAAAGTAAAGCCTTCTTCACTCTTGTCAATGCCTTTCTAATCTTTAGTCTTGTTTCAAGACTTTTTAGTCTTTTTATGTTTGGCAATAGCCATTCTAGTTCAATATTATATCATTTTAAAGTGACTTTTTAGTTTTTTTTAGTGATAGAAGAATGTGTTGTGGATTTTTTTTCTTTGAGATTCATATCCTTCATAGTTTAATAAGAATACCAATATACTATTTTTGTCTTGTTTTAGAAGTGAATGAATTACTTCACTTTTATTGTTATAATTTGAAGATTGCAGACTATCTACCTTTAAACAAAAAATCTTATTTTTTAATACTGATCTTTTCCTTAAAGAAAGTGGATTATCCTTCTTTGTAGAAATTTTGATTAGAGGTTTCGGATTACTCTCCTCGAATTTAAATTTTTGAATTCATTTGAATTGTTTATAGAAGAAAAAATTATAAATGCTATTCTTAACGGAAGTGAGAATAAATTTGCAACTATTGCAAATCTTTATGAGCTTGTCAACACTCTAAGCATGGAAATCTCACATATTTCTAACATGAATCATGGAGGTACTATACATATATCTATAGAAGAAGTTTAGAATTTGCAATAAGAAGTTATAGAGTTGAAGGAAGCAAGTAGATTGACCTCACAACCAAATCCAAAAAAAAATTCTTCCAGAAGTATGATGGTGACAAGGATTAATATGTCTAAGAAGTTTGATGGAATAAGTTCAAAGTTTTGAAGTTTTTTACAACAAGTTAAGTCTATCTAAGGTTGCATCCTTTCCAATACCTCTATAGATTTACTCAAGTCAGATTCATAAGCGCACTTCTATCTGAAAGTGCTCTTTTTTGATTTACACCTTTGATGGAAAAGGATTTATAACTCCTTTATAATTTGAATTCATTCTTAGAAGTACTTATAGCTACATTCAGAGAAAGTGATTGAGAAAGAGTAGTAGAGACCAAGCTCTTATCTTTATTGTAAGGATCATGATCAGCCACCATATATGCTGTTGAATTCCAAAACCTTGCTTGTGATGTGGATTGGAATGACAAAGCCCTTATCAATCAATTTTGATATGGATTGAAGGATAATGTAAAAGACTTATTACTAACAATGCCAAACACAAAATCTTTAGAACAATTTATTGCTCAAGCCATTGCATGTGACAATCAATTATTTGAAAGACATCAAGAACAAAGATAAGGCTGAAGAAGAACAAATCAAATAATGACGGCAACTCTTAAGTTTTCAAAAACTTATCTATCAAAGCTAAAACTAATGCAAATTGATACAGTATGTTTTAAATCCTTCACAGAGTAGAAAAAGACTTGATGATGTTAAGAAGGCTTATATTCATATTATAAAAAAACTAAACATACTATTCAACATTGTCCAAAGAAACAATATAATTACAAAATGAGAAGCATGATTGCCAAAGAAGACAATGTGTCAAAAAACAAGTTGCTCTAACTACAATAAAGAATATACAGCTGGAATCATGTACAACATCTAGTAAAGGTCCTATTGTCTCCTCTAATCCTTCACCTTCTTTTATAATAGAAGTCTATTTAGGACCAAAAAATCACAAAGTCTTAGCCTTATTGGATTCAAGAGCCTTAACTTGTTTTATAGATGAAGACTTTGTTAAAAAATAAGATATATTTTTAATTTAAAAAATCAAATATATGCATGTAGAAATAATAGATAGACATTCATTGCCTTTTGAGGATGTTACACATGAAACTATTCTTGTAGAAGTAGTAACTAATGGTCATAATAGCTTAGTAATATTTAATGTGATTAAATCTCTTTTTAACTCAATCATTTTAGGATCATTGTGGTTAAAAAGATATAATCCTCAAATAGATTGGATTTCTTGTAATCTTGATTTCTTCCATAGTTTAGTCCAAGGTCTTGCTAGGCAAGTAGAAATCCATAAGTTTAGTACATCCAAACCCTTTTTGGTAGGTGCAAGAGATTTTATGCATGCCACAAATGAAGGGCCAACTTTTGTATATATCCCATGCCTATTGGTGATAGTGAGAAGATATCAAGAAGTATTCCTAACTAATATCAAGATTTCTAGGATGTTTTTGAAAAAAAAAATACAAATATTCTTCCAAAGCATCATTCTTATGATTGTACCATCCATCTTCAAGAAAGAACTCAACCACCATTTGGACCAATCTATAGCCTGTCACAAAATGAGGTAGTTGCATTCAAAGAATACATTAATGAAAACTTGGCTAAAAACTTTATATGCCATTCTAAATTTCCAGCCGACGCTCTTATCTTATTTGTAAAGAAAAAAGATGGATCTCTACAGATGTGTGTAGATTATCAAGGACTTAACAAGATTACCATCAAAAATAGGTATCCTTTATTTTTAATTTCAAGACTTTTTGATCAACTAAATTAAGCAAAGATCTATATAAAAATAGATCTATGAGAAACATATAGCCTAGTCCACATCAAAGAATGAGATGAATGGAAGAGTGCTTTTCAAAATAGGTATAGATATTTTGAATATAATATCATGCCTTTTGGACTCACAAATGCACCAGCTACTTTTCAACATCTAATGAATGATGTTTTTTGTGAGTTTCTTGATGATTTTGTTATTTTTTTATTTGGACGACATTTTAATCTATTCTAAGAATACAAAAGAATATAAAGTTCATATTTGTTGTGTGTTACAAAAAATAAGAGATGCAAGATTATATGCAAAGATAGAAAAGTGTGTATTCCATACTACTCAAGTTGACTTTTTGGAATATATCATTTCCAATGAAGGCCTTATGATAGATCCAAAGAAGATCTAAACTATCATAGATTGAAAGACCCCAAGAATAATAAGAGATGTGTAATACTTTTTGGACTTTGCCAATTATTATCGAATCTTTATCAGGAACTTTTTTCAAGTTGCAGCTCCACTTACATGTTTGACTTATAAAGACAAAATTAAGTGGAATAAAGAAGCCAAAGCATTGTTTGTTGCTTTAAAGAAGAAATTTATTTTTGCACCAAATTTGTATTGTATTGACTTTTCTAAATCATTTTTTATGGAAATAGATGCATTAGACTTTGCCTTAGATGCAATATTATCACAAATAAGAGCAGATAATAAACTCCATCTAGTAGCTTTTCATTCTAAGAAATTTTCAATAACCGAGATTAATTATGAAATTGACAATAAAGAACTTCTTACAATTGTGGATTCATTTCAAGAATGGTGTCATCATCTTAAAGGTGCTTCAAGTCCAGTCACTATATATATCACAAGAACTTTGTATATTTCATATTGACACGTGTTTTGAATTGTCGCCAAGCTCGTTGAAGCATGTCATTATCAAGATTTGATTTCAAGATCATATATCAACCTGGAAAATAACAAGATTTATCAGATGCTCTTTCTAAATATTATTATCTTACACCAAAAGGAGATGTATCTTTTGATCAACAAAGAATAATCTTCTTAAAGCTAGAGCATTTTCATCTTTGAGGAATAAAATCAACAATAATTATTGATTCAACTTTTTTCAAACAAATTCAATCAAGTATTTTTTTGATCTTCTTATTCATGATATCAAGAATCTTTCTTCTAAATCTCATGATGTTTCAAAGTTTGAGTTCTAGAATAACCTACTTTATTTTGAAGGATGCTTATATATTCTAGAAAGAGAAGCATGTTTACATATTTTTCAAGCACGTCATGACTTTCTAGTAGCAAGATATTTTAGATATAATAAGAATTTAGAGCTTATATTTAGAGATTTTTGGTGGCCACAAATGTGAAAGGCAATAAAAGACTTTTTTCAATCATGTGACATTTGTTCAAGATCAAAAACTCCTTATCATCGACCCTATAGACTTTTTCAACCATTGCTTATACCCAAACAACCATGGTCTTCTATTTCTATGGATTTTATTACAGATCTTTCAAGTTCAAGTTCATATGATTCTATATTTATAATTGTAGGTCGCTTCACCAAAATGGCAAATTTTGTATCATCTATAAAATCTATTTTGAGTGAAGAAATAGCTAAGCTTTTCATTGACAATATCTATCGCTATCATGGATTACCAAATGATATTATATCAAATGAAGAACTCAATTTGTATCAAGATTTTGAAGAATCCTATTTAAGATTCTAAAGGTAGATATAAAGCTCTCTTTTTGCTTTTCATCCTCAAACTAATAAACAAACAAAATGGGTGAATCAAGTTCTGGAATAATATTTGAGGTGTACCATCAACTATCATCAAAATGATTAAACAATTCTTTTACTATTGATAGAGTTTACATACAATAATTTGGTATATTTTTCTATTCAATAAATACCTTTCTTTATCAATTATGATTATCATCCATGACTTGATACTTTTGACTTTTTAAAAATAGATAATCATGTAGTGGAAGATTTAGTAAATTGTTTGTCAAAGCTACATGTAACAATGAAGATACAATTAAAGGAAGTTTAAGAATGACAAAAGATCAACTCAAATACCTATTGCAAGGAGCAACCACAATTCAACTTAGGTGACAAGGTATGGTTACTTTTTTGTAATATCAAGATTATTTGTCCTTGTGATAAGTTGGACTATTGTAGGCTTAGATCTTTTCCTATTAATAAACAAGTCAATCTTATTGCATATTGATTACATCTATCGGAGTCTATGAAGATCCACCCTATATTTTATGTGTCCCTTCTTGAGCCCTATAAGTCAATGAATATCTCGGGAAGAAGAAAAATGCCACTTCTTTCTATAAAAGTGGATAATAATTAATAGTTTGATGAGGAAGAAGTCTTAGATTCGAGGCAACACCAAAATAGATTAGAATATCTTATTCATTAGCATGGATATGGTATTAAAAAATATACAAGGGAGCCAACAAAGAATCTTACAAATGCAATAAAGAAAATTGAGGCCTTTAATTGACAACATCTATCAAAATCAAGATGAAGAATTGCTAAGATCCATAAAAGATGAAGACCGCTTCTTGTGGAACTTGTCCCTAGAAGAGGACGTAATATCATAGGCATACATAGGTATTCTAGTAAATATCTATATGATTACATAGAAATAGGTAAAAGTAAATAAATTAGGTTAATTTCATAAGACCTTTTAGAAAAGCTTCTTAGAAGCTTTATAGATGCTGCTTGATTTTACATGTATTTATAGTTTATTGATAGATCAAAAACTTAATCAACAAGTTAATCACATATTGATAGCTTGCAAAATAAGCTAATTATGTGGTGCACATATAGAAAACTTGTTTTAAAAGTTAAGATACATGTCTTGTAAAGTCAACACGTTTAAGAGATTGTATAGAAAATTTCCACATAGCTCCTAGTTAAGAGTATATATGGAGGCAAGAGTGAAGCCTTCTTCACTCTTATCAATGCCTTTCTAGTCTTTAGTCTTGTTTCAAGATTTTCTAGTCTTTTTATTTTTGACAATAGCCATTTTAGTTCAATATTATATCATCTTTGAATGACTTTTTAGTTCTTTTTATTGATACAAGAATGTGTTGAGGATTTTCTTTCTTCGAGATTCATATCCTTGATAATATGCTTATCCTTCTAGAATATATAGGCATCTTTTCAAATATAATAGATTTTTCTTGAATTCAAATTTGAAAGCATTATGAAACTTAAAGAAGGATTTTTAATATCATAAACAAGAGGATCAAAAGACATACTTGATTAAATTTGTTTGATAAAGGTTGAATCAACAATCAATGTTAATTTTATTACTTAAAGATAAAAATACTCTGAATTCAAGAAAATCATTCTTTGTTGATTAAAAGATGTGTTTCTTTCTTTTGATGTAAGATAAAAATGTTTAGAAAGAGTGTCTAACAAATCTTGTTATTTTTTGGATTAATAAGTGAACTTGAAATCAAATCTTAACAAAGACATGCTCTAATGGGCTTGGCAATGATTTAAAATATGTACTCATATAAAATATTCAAGATTCTTGAGGTTTATATAAATAAAGATTAGATTAGAATCGCCTTCTAGATAATAGTGCCATTCTTCAAACAAATCTATAATTACAAGAAATTCTTTGTCATGAATCTCATAGTTGATCTCAAATATTGAAAATTTGCTTAAATGAAAAGTTATTGAATGAAGTTTATCATTTTTTCCTATTTGTGACAATATAGCATCCAAAACAAAGTCTATTGTGTTTATTTTCATAAAGAATGACTTTAAAAATTTGACATAATATAAGATTGATATAGAAATAAAAGTTGTCTTCAAAACTTCAAATGCTACTTCTTCTTTTTTATTCCATTGAAGTTTGTCTTTACAAGTCAAACGTGTAAATGGAGTTGCAACTTGAGAAAAATTATTGATGAAGATTTGATAATAGTTGGTACATTTCAAAAAATATTAGACATCTTTTATTATTTTTAAAATCTTCTAATCTATAATAATTTGAACTTTTTTAGGATCTATCATAAGTCCATCATTTGAAGTAATATATCCTAAAAAGCCGACTTCAATAGTATGAAATATACACTTTCCTATCTTGGCATAGAGTCCGACATCTCTTAGTTCTTGTAATACATGACAAATATGAAGTTCATGTTCTTTTATATTTTTAAAATAGATTAAAATATTATTTAGATAACATACAATAAAGTCATTTCAAAACTCTTGAAAGACATCATTTTTTAAATGTTAAAAAGCTATTGGTACATTTGTAAGTTCAAAAAGCATGACATTATATTCAAAATGTCCATACCTAGTTTAAAATATAGTCTTCCATTCATCTCCTTCTTTAATGCATACTAGATTGTATACATCATTGATCTATTTTTGTATAAATCTTAGTTTGATTCAATTGAACAAAAAGTCCAGATATTAAAGGTAGGAGATACTTATTATTGATGATGATTTTGTTGAATCCTTGATAATCAACATACATCTGCAATGATCCATCTTTTTTCTTTACAAATAAAATTGGAGTTCTTTTTGAAAATTTGGAATGATGAATGAAGTTCTTAGCCAAATTTTCTTCAATATGGTCTTTGAATTTAGCTAACATATTTTGTGATAATTTATAGATTAGTCCAAATGACGATTGAGTTCTTTCTTAAAGGTCAATTGAGTAGTCATAAGAATAATGTTCCGAAAGAATATCTATATTCTTCTTCTCAAATATATCTTGAAAATCTTGATATTGGCTTGAAATGTCACTTGAAGTCTTTTCACCATTAAAAATAAGTGTAGCATAAATGACACAAGGTAATCCTATTTTTGTAACATGTAAAAAAGCTCTTGTATCTACAATTATATGTTTAATTGCACTAGACTTATGACTTTTTACTTAATTATATTCTTAATTATATTTTTTAAAAAATAAATATTATAAGAAATCCAATTTATTTTAGGATTATATTTTTTTAGCCATAATAAACTCAAAATGACTAGATTAGAGGGAGATCTAATAATATTAAATATTACAAAGCTACTATGACCATTAGTTGTTACTTCTATAGGAAGGATTTTATGAGTAACATCTCTTAAAGACAATAGACGACCATCTACGACTTTTATGTGAACAAGTTTAATTTTCTTCACTAAAGGTAAGTTATGTCTTTTAACAAATTCTTCATCTAAGAAACATGTTGAGGCTCTTGAATCTAATAAGGCAAAGGCTTTGTGATTTTTAGGACCTAAAATAATATTTATTATAAAATAAGGAGATAGTTCTAAGAAAAGAATAGGACCTTCATTAAGCGTTGTACAAGATTCTAGCCGCATAATTCCTATTATAGTTAAAAAAACTTATTTTCAAATATATTATCTTTTTTGACAGCGATATTCTTCATTTTGTGGTTGCATTGCTTCTTTGGATAATGTTGAGTAGTATGCTTAGGTTCTCCAGAATACAAGCACAATCTTTTCTAATAACAAGTCTTTTTTTTATTCAAAAAGAGGTTTGAAACGTATTGCATCAATTTACATATCTTCTATTTTTGAATATTTATACTGACAAGACAATGGTATTACCATTGATTTATAATAATGTTGATGTATACTTGTATGACTCTCAGATTGAAATTCAATTGGATTGATTTATTTACAAATAAAAAATAGTATAAGCCTATAATAATCCAACTTATCACAAGAAGGATTAGTCTTATTATTGCAACAAAGTAATTATACCTTATTGCTAATGTGAAATTAAGATTTCTCCTCACAATAAGCATTTGTGTTGGTCTTTTGTAATTTTTTAGTTTCTTTTAATTATGCCTTCATTATTATATGTAATTTAGATAAGTGATTTGTAAAATATTTTATCACAAGATTATCAATTTTTAAAAAGTCAAAAACATCAAATTATAGATGATAATCATAATATATATATATATATATATATATATATATATATTGCTTAGAAGAATTTATTATATTATTATAAGCAAAATTTGCCTATGATAAAAGAATTATTTGATCATTTTATTGATAGTTGATGGTACATCTCAAACATGATTTCAAAACTTAGTTACATACTCTATTTGTCTATCAATTTGAGGATTAGAAGCCAAAGATAATTTTATGTTTAACTTTAGAATCTTAAGAGAATTTTCCAAAATCTTGATACAAATTGAATGTTCCTATCCAAAATAATATCCTAGGATAAGTTATGATAGTGATAAATATTATCAAGAAAAAACTTAGTCATTTTTTTATTCATGATAAATTTTTTACATAGTAAAATAATGTGATATTTTTGTAAAATAATCTACTATCATAAATTTAAACTCATAAGAACCTAAGACTAGAAGTTCTATGATAAAATCCATAGAAAGTAAAGACTATGATTTTTTTTTGAAATTTATAATGGCTGAAAAAGTCCATAAGATTAAAGACAAGGAATTTTTGATCTTGAACAAATGTCCCATGATTGTACAAAGTCTTTAACTTTCTTCTACATTTGGAGCCACCAAAAATCTTTAGATAGTAGCTCCAAAATCTTCTTGTATTCAAAATGTCCTACTATTGCAAAGTTGTAATGAACTTGAAGAATATGTAATTGTACTTCATCTTTTATAACATATAAGCATCCATCAAAATAGAGTAAATTATTTTTAAAATTCAAACTTGAAAGTATAATAAGATATTAAAGAATTTTTTGTAATATCACAATCAAGAAGATACACTTGACTGAATTTATTTTTAAAAAGTTGAATTAATAGTTGATATTAATTTTCATTCCTCAAAGATGACATTACTTTGGTTTTAAGGAAATGATTTGTTATTGATTAAAAGCCATATATTTATTTATTTTTTGTAAAAGATAAGATCATTTAAAAAGGGCGTTTAATAAATCTTATTATTTTTTGAATCAATAAGTAATCTTGAATTTGAATCTTAATAGATGCATGCTTCAATAAGCTTAATGATAATTTAAAATACATACTAATATAAAATATATGCTAATATAAAATACTTGAGATACTTGTAATCTATATTCATGGTGACTAGATTAAAAGTGCCTTCAAAATAATGAAATTATCATATTACATATTGTCTTGTTTGAGAATGCATCAAATATCTAGCTATAAAAAATGAAACTATATTTTATAAGTATTTAAAAAATCCTAATAGGTTTTATCCATATAAAAAAACATAATTTCAATTTCAATTCAAAAGTACTTAAAACCAATACAAAATGCTCAAAAACACTCTTCTTACTAACTTCAATTATACACAAGCTCTAATTTCCTTATTTCTTTCATAAGTAGGCAATTTTGATTTCTCTTTGTAAGTTCTAATCCTAGTTAGTAATCTTCAACAAGATGTAACTTCTAATCTATTTATTCAATTAGTACAAATTTTTGCATACAAATGCCACTATAAGTCTTCTACATATTCAAAAAAATTCAATCTAATCCAATTTATAAATTACAAGAAAACATCCAAAAAATTACAATGATGTCAATTGGTAGCCAATTCAAAAGTTGATGCATATGTTCTAGTAGCAATTTTTTATTCTCTAACTATCAGCTTCAGCTCAAAATTGGTATATAGCTTGATCTTTAAGTCTTATAATATCATGCTAAATTTCACCTTATTCCAATTATTAGATCTGTAAATATCATAGAAAGCCTACCCAACTCGAAACTACCAACTTTTAATATCTTTTTGTACCAAAAATCAAATATCTTTCAACAATACCATTAGATTAATACAAAATTTTATACATACTTAGCATATCTAATAAACCAAGCACTTTCAAATTGTGAACTATAGATATGACATCAATTATACAAACTAGCTAAGAGTATTAGTTTTAATTGTATAGCATAAATCTAATATCACCGATACAAACCTTGATTTTGAACAATAATTGCAAAGTCATCCCAAATCCTATAAAAACAAGCCTTATGCTTCTAAAACAAGCTTAAAGCTAGCTCTCTAATTCCAATTGCTGATTTCTAAATTTTCTTAAACTTTGCCTTGAGTGGCCATTATTATGATGTAACATGGCCAATGAATGATAGAAAAAAAATATTATATTATTAAAGATCTTATTAAAAATATTGTAACAAATTATCTTAAAAATATAGATAATAGTCAAAAAGATATTAAAACTAAAAATTACTACTACTATTATTTTATAAAATAGGCTTCTATTTACTTTGTAGGACCATAAATAAGACAAAACAAAGTAGATTAAAAAGTCAAACAATATAAACATGTGTAGAGAAAAGTTAAGAGTAGATTTTAGTAAAATTTACCTTAAGAAGACAAGAATTGATACATAAAGAGGATTAATTGTCAACTTGGATCAAAATCAGGTTCTAAGGTACAAAACCATGCACCTACAGTGATTTTGGGATCTTTTTGTAGTTTAAAGAGTGAGGTTTGAAGATAGACTTAAAAAAAAGGTTTTTAAGCATTGGTCTTATGTTATTTGAATCAATATTGAGATTTTGAAGGATTTTCAAAATTAGTGATATTTTTGATGGAACTAAAATTAGAGAAATAAAAATATGATTATAAAATTAAAAATTTCTTGAGTTCTATAATGATGTGAGTGTAAAATTTATTCTTCAATCCAGACTACAAGGTGGCCTCAAATAAGAATTGCTTGTATTTAGTGATATGAAGTGGAAGTAGCAAGAATAAGAACAAAAGAAGTACAATACAAAAACAAGTGAAATAAATGTAATCAAGCAATTATACTTTATAAATGTAGTAACAATTTGTTCACTAAGTTTTTATCTAATAAAAAATAAAATAAAAACAAAAAAATATTTTTAGAAATTTAATTTTTTATCTTTTCAATGGTATAAGAAAAATATGAATCCAATTTATTATTAATAATTTATAAAGGTTTAAAAATAATATGTAAATGAATAAAAAATTAAATAAATAATTCTTATCTCAAAAGTAACTTGCTTAAGAGATTAAGAGTTTGAGCCTCACCAAGGCTCATAAGTAGTATATATGGATGTCTAAGAGAGGCCACGAGGCTTTAGTCTTATCCTCCTAACTACCTTCAAGGTACTACAACCCATATGGAACTTATGCACTTCCTTTGTTACAAGGGCTACACTAGTTGCTGGTCCTCCTATTTTCTACTAGTAAAATCAATAATTTAGTATTTTTGACTTCTCTATGGTGTTTAAAAATACTTGATTAGCCAAAGAAACTTGCGTGGCCTTAATATCTTGTTTCATTTCTTCATAATGGCTTCCAAAGTGATAAAACTCATTTTTATCAAAGTCTTAGAAATTGTACTAAAAATTCCTAAGAACTTCTAAATAAATTCTAATTAAATTAAAATATTATTATAAGAATTATATGATACTAATATCAATTTAAGTATATAATTTTTTATTTTTAAATTTTTTTATAGTAGTAAAATGAAATTAAATTCATTGTAATTCTTACTTTTTATATAAATAACTAAAAATATATGAGGATCTTTTTCATGCTTCTTCTAGCTACTGATAAATATTTATAATTTTTTATAAGTAATATGTATAAATAGAAGGCCAATATAAATATTAATCTTAATAAGTAATCTTTAATATTCAATAATAAGTTAAAAATAATATATTAACTAAGATAATTGCCTCCAAGACTTACAAAGACTCTATTTCTATAATTAACATTTTAATTTTCTATTTGTCTAAAGATTTCTATACTTTTAACTATAAATTGTGGTTTTAAGCACTTCAAATGCATCTTTTTATCTTAAAATAACTAATAAGTCAATTTAATGACCCACATATATTTCTACAGGAAAAATTTGAGTAATGTATTAGTATATTAGTTATAAATGTATATACAAATTTTGAGGTCAATTGAAAAATTAGATTGAAGTATATGAGAGTTTACGGAGGTTGAGGTCTTAGAAATTGGAATTTGAAAGTTAGTGAATATTTCTAAGATCTTTAGAAATTTGTCAATTGGATTGAAGTGAAATTTCATTATATGGATACTAGACTCAATTTTCAATGTTTTGATGAAATTTGAGAGCAATTCAATAGTTCAAAAAGGAGATATTAGAATTGAAAGTTCAACATTTAAGTTGGAGTAGAAGACTATCCAACACATAATTGGATTAACTTGTATTTTTTTCAATTGGTAAGTACAATCAATTTCATCTTTCTTCTACTTGTTTTTAACTAAGATATTAAGAAGTTTGAAAATTTTGAGTTGGTATTAATAGTTTGATCTTTAATTATTGAGATTCTATTTTATTATAAGGTTTGTTAAGAGTTTGTTTAAGACCTAAAATTTGGTTTAGGATTTGTCTATGGTTTGGTTGGAACCTTTTAGAAGCTTCCTAATTGGTAGAAGTTGCTTGAGAAGCTTTCTAAATAAAAGTATATATTGGAATCGAGGCTGAAGAGTGCTTCAGTCTCGACAACACATCTCTTGAAGCTCTAGCTCACCTCTCTAGTGTTGTTCTTGTATTCATAAGATTAATCTAATTCTTGCCAGTTCTTCTTGAACTTCTTGTTAGATCTCGAGTCTGTATTTCTATGTCTGGACAGTTTGTCGAGACTTCACTCACCTCAGATATCAGAGTTAGTTTCTTCCTCGTTAGAATGCGGATTACTTCTCTGCTTGGAAGTATACTAGCATTTTAGTGGTTGCGGATTACCCTCCTCTAAACTGATATTTCTTTTGTTACAATATTGGAGTATTATTCTTCTTGGAGAGAATGGATTATCCCTTTTCTTGAAGCTCTTAAGGCATTTTAGAGGTTGCGGAGTATTTCCTCTAAACCAATATTGTCTTCTTGTAGGGTCATTTCTGTCCTTCTCTTAGAATGGCCGGGGGCTAAGACATTAGTATGACAGAAAGTTCGGAGTCCAAGTTGGATGCTATCATGAATGCCTTCGCTACGTTATCGCAAAGAACTGTAGAGATTGAAGGAGTCATGGCAAGGCTTCATAATGATGGAACATCTGAGATGGCACAATCTAGGTTGCACCAGCCTCAAACTTTTGCACTTGGAGAAGCAACTTTACCTCGGGTTCGACAAGCATCGTTGATTCTATAATATAAGGAGCCCCGAGTTAGCCTTCCTGACAAGTTCGATGGTACGCATTCTAAATTTCGAGGATTCGTCAACCAAATCAGGTTGATAACAATTTTACAGCCCGAACGCTATCCAACGGAGGAATCACGTGTTGAGCTTGTTGGAACCTTACTTACAGGACAAGCTCCATCATGGTTTGCTCCTTTGTTTGAGAAACGATCCTCCATACTAAACAACTTTGAAACCTTTTTGGAGGCGTTTGCGGAAGCATTTGGTGAACACGGCAAGTTTCGATGGACTACAACAAAGATCCGGTCACTACGACAAGGGATGCGCTCTACATCAGTCTATGCATCGGACTTCAGGCAATTAGCATGCGACATCAATTAGGACGAAGAAGCATTGATGAGTCAATTCTATTGGAGTTTAAAGGACGATGTGAAGGATTTGTTGTTAACTCTTCCTGATCCACAAACGCTCAACGAAGCTATTAGCCAAGCTATGAAGTGCGATAACGGCCTATTCAAACGCCACCAAGACCAACGTTCAAAACAACATACGCTTTGCCACGCCCCAATTATGTTGGCAAGCAACGTAAATTCACATTCAGAGGTAGAAGACATGCAAAATGATGTGGTACGTGTCAAATCTCTTACTCTAGAAGAAAAAAAACAACGTATGGAAAAAGGTCTATGTTTGTATTGTGGTGAAGAAGGCCACAAAGTTGGAAACTGCCCCAAGAATCAAAGTCGACGTATTATCAAGATTAGGGGCACGTTTACTCAGGAAAACGAGGATGCCCAGCCACAATAGGAACCGTGCAGCTGAACAGTGAAACATCGCAACAACAACCAGGTTCCTTTCTTTTTCGCTCAACCTGCCCTTTGTTTTACAATTCTTTTGCTTATTGGCCCTCAGAAATTGAGAACCTTAGCATTATTAGATTCAGTAGCATCTGCTTGTTTCTTAGACGAAGAATTTGCAAAGCATCGTAAGATCTCTTTAGTACAAAAATCCAAACCTGTTCACGTTGAGGTCATAGATGGGCGACCTTTATTGTCTGGTAGTGTCACCCATGAATCAGAACCTATAGAAGTGACGTTTAAGGGCCATAGTAATCATATTATTTTTAATATTATTAGAAGCCCATCAAATCCTGTTATTTTTGGTCTTTTCTAGTTGGAAAAGCATAATCCATCCATAGATTGGAAGTTGCAAAAGATGACCTTTTCCACAAAACCATGCAAGAGCAAGCCTAGTAGAAAATCTCGAATAGAGAAATCGTTATTTATTGGAGCAAGAGCATTTATAAGATCGTCTAAGGAAGGTACACCATTTATCATTTATGCGGCTCTAACTATCGGAGAGAAGATCTCGACAACAAGTACATCGGAGCAATAAAAGGATTTCAAAGACTTGTTTCAAAAGAAAAATGCTGACATGCTACCGGAACACAGACCATATGATTGCGCCATAGACTTACAAGAAGGAGCACAATCGCCTTTTGGCCCAATCTACAATCTATCGCAGACGGAGTTGGCGGAATTGCAGAAGTACATCGACGAGAATCTAGCCAAGAACTTCATCCGTCATTCAAAATCGTCAATTGGAGCACCCATCTTATTTATGAAGAAGAAAGATGGCTCATTGCGGATGTACGTGGACTATCGAGGCCTCAACAAGGTAACAAAGAAGAATCGTTACCAGTTACCCTTGATTTTTGGTCTCTTAGAACAACTTGGATGTGGAAGGATTTTTACAAAAATTGATCTAAGGAGAGCTTACAACCTCGTACGAATCAAGAAAGGAGATGAGTGGAAGACAGCGTTTCGTATAAGGTATGGCCATTTTGAGTATAATGTCATGCCCTTTGGTCTTACTAATGCTCCAGCGCTCTTTCAACATATGATGAATGATATTTTTTGAGAGTACCTTGATGATTTTGTTTTCATTTACTTAGATGATATTCTGATATTCTCCAAAAATGAGGAAGAGCATGAAAAGCACGTTCGTTTGGTCTTGGAGAAACTATGCGAGCGAGGACTATATGCCAAGTTGGAGAAGTGTTTATTTCATTAAATAGAGATGGAATTTTTGGGATTCATTGCGACTACGGAAGGCTTAAAGATGGACCCCAAGAAGGTAGAAGTAATCGTGTCCTAGGAGGTTCCAAAGACGGTGAGAGACGTACAATGTTTTCTTGGCTTTGCCTACTTCTATCGGATCTTCATCAAGAATTATTCTCAAGTTGCTGCTCCTTTCACTCGGTTGACATGCAAGGATAAGCTGGAATAGGGACCTCTAGCAAAAAAGGCATTTCAAGACCTAAAAATCACATTTACTACGGCTCCAATCTTGGTACATCTAGACTTTACAAAGGCCTTTTATTTAGAAACTGATGCTTTGGATTTTGCTTTGAGAGCTATACTTTCACAAATGGGAGAAGACAAGAAGCTCCATCTGGTTGCATTCTATTCTCAAAAGTTCTCTACTGCTGAAATCAATTATGAGATCCACAATAAGGAACTTCTTGCTATAGTGGATTCTTTTCAAGAATGGCGTCATTTTCTTGAAGGAGCTGCACACCTTGTGATCATATACACAGATCACAAGAATTTGGAGTATTTCATGTCGGCTCAAGTTTTCAATTGACGTCAAGCTCGGTAGAGTATGTTGCTATCTAGGTTCGATTTTGTTATCACTTATCGACCTGGAAAGCAGCAAGGACTATCTAATGCCTTATCGAGGAGATCGTATCTTGTACCAAAGGCTGGAAAAGCAGCGTTTCATCAACAATGTATGACGTTGTTGAAGCCAGAGCAATTTCAGCTTTCCGCTACTATTGTGCCAATTGATGCTGACTTCTTGAATCAGGTACGAGCCGCGACCATTAAAGATTCAGTAGCCATTGATATCAAGCAGCGTACCAATGACGACAAATTCAAGGTGGAGGGAGATCTTTTATACTTTGAAGAGCAGTTGTATATCCCAAAAGGACTAGCACGACTCCGAGTTCTTCAATCTCGCCACGATTTTCCAGTTGCAGGATATTTTGGATTCAACAAGACCTTGGAGCTTATTTCTCGAGATTTTTGGTGGCCCCAAATGTGAAAGGATGTGAAAGATTTTGTCCTCTCCTGCGACATTTGTTCAAGATCCAAGAATCCTTGGCATTGCCCTTATGGACTCCTACAACCATTGTCGATTCCACGTCGACCATGGTCTTCAGTTTCCATAGACTTCATTATGGACCTTCCATCATCAAACTCATTTGACAACATCTTTGTCGTGGTAGATCGACTTACAAAGATGGCACACTTTGTTCCTTGCAAGAAGACATCATCCAGTGAAGTCACAGCAAGGTTCTTTCTCAATAATGTGTATTGGTATCATGGACTACCAGATGATATCGTATTCGATCGAGGAACCTAGTTCGTATCAAAGTTTTAGAAATCTCTCTTTGAGATACTGAAGGTGGATATCAAGCTTTCTTCGGCTTTTCATCCTCAAACTCATGGCCAAACGGAATGGGTGAACTAAGTCTTGGAACAATACTTACGATGTAGTATCAACTATTAGCAAGATGATTAGACCACATATCTATCGCTAGTCGAGTTTGCATATAATAACACCCTCCATGCATCGACTCAATACACACCATTCTTTTCCAACTATGAGTATCATCCGAAGCTTGATTTACTGAATCCGTCAACAAATAACAATCCAACAGCTGAAGGATTTGCGAAACAACTATCAGAGCTTCAAAATACATTGAAGCTTCAATTACAATCCGCTCAAGAATCCTACAAGGTGTCTGTAGATAGATTTCGGAATCAAGCACCTACTTTCAAAATTGGAGATAAAGCATGGCTTCTTCGACAGAATATCAAGACCAAGCGACCATGTGATAAGTTGGACTATTGAAGATTGGGACCATTTATCATCCAGAAGCAAATCAATCCAGTGGAGTACCGTCTGGAATTACCGGCTTCTATGAAGGTACATCCAATCTTTCATGTTTCTCTGTTAGAGCCTTATCGAGAGTCGACTTTTCTTGGAAGAGTACAATGTCCGCCACCTAGTATTGAGATCGAGAACCACGAGGAATACGAGGTTGAAAAGGTGCTGGATTCACGGCGAAGGTGAGGCAAGTTGGAGTATCTTGTTCATTGGTGCGGCTACGACATTAATGAGTGAACATGGCAGCCAGCTGAAAATCTCGCCAATGCGCCACAAAAGGTACAGGAGTTTCATCAACAACATCCTCATAAACCTAAGTCAGTTCGACGATAGCTTCCTTCTAAAGCTTGCTCACCCAAGAATATTAGAAAAGGGGAGAGCACTACCAAAAGTCGTAGTTGATGTAGTTATTTTTTCCAAGATAAACTAGAATTTTTTCAGTAGCTATAGTTTGGTCTTCTGATATGGATAGCCAAGAGATAGATACTATGCCAGTGAGATTATCTCAACCGACTAGCTCACAAAGGCGACCCCGAGATGAAGAACCGCCTACACCACGCCGCCGACGGAGGATACCGAGTAACCGATCATTGGTGATTGTATTTGAGTCCGAGCCTGCTTACGATGGTCAGCCAAAAGGCATGTTTGCAGGATAATTTTATAATGAGGACACAGAAGTTCATGCTTGGTCAGAAGTTGAAGGAGTGGGCCACTACCATTGGCTTCAAGGGCCGATGAACTACTTGCCTCGTGAACAACAATTGGAGTTCATAGCAGACGTTATGCGACAGATCTTCATTTTCTTGCGTTGGTACTAATCAATAACATTGCTTCTCAGAGACCTCGAAGCTAAAGGAGGAGGTGATGTTGGAAAAAATCCTTAGAACCTTCTAGAGACAAGTTTCTAGAACCTTCTAGAAGCAAGTCTCTGGAACCATCTAGAAGCTTTTTAGTTAGTAGAAGATATTAGCGACTTAGTCCTTAGAACCTTTTAGAGATAAGCTTCTAGAATCTTCTAGAAACAAGTCTTTAGAACCTTCTAGAAGCTACTTAGTTAGTAGAAATTGCTTGAGAAGCTTCCTAAATAGAAGTATGTATTAGAATCGAGGCTGAAGAGTTCTTCAGTCTCCACAACACATCTCTTGGAGCTCTCGCTCACCTCTCTGGTGTTGTTCTTGTATTCATCTGATTAATCTAGTTCTTGCCAGTTCTTCTTGAACTTCTTGTTAGATCTCGAGTTTGTATTTCTATGTCCATGACTATAATAAGCTAAAAATACTATATTAATTAAGATAATTGCCTCCAAGACTTACAAAGACTCTATTTCTACAATTTACATTCTAATTTTCTATTTGTCTAAAGATTTCTATACTTTTAACTATAAATTGTAGTTTTAAGCACTTCAAATGTATCTTTTTATCTTAAAATAACTATTAAGTCAATTTAATGACCCACATATGTTTGTATAGGTAAAATTTTAGTAATGTATTAGTATATTAGTTATAAATGTATATACAAATTTTGAGGTCAATTGAAAAATTAGATTGAAGTATATGAGAGTTTACGGAGGTTGAGGTCTTAGAAATTGGAATTTGAAAGTTAGTGAATATTTCTAAGATCTTTAGAAATTTGTCAATTGGATTGAAGTGAAATTTCATTATATGGATACTAGGCTCAATTTTCAATGTTTTGATGAAATTTGAGAGCAATTCAATAGTTCAAAAAGGAGATATTAGAATTGAAAGTTCAACATTTAAGTTGGAGTAGAAGACTATCCAACACATAATTGGATTAACTTGTATTTTTTTCAATTGGTAAGTACAATCAATTTCATCTTTCTTCTATTTGTTTTTAACTAAGATATTAAGAAGTTTGAAAAATTTGAGTTGATATTAATAGTTTGATCTTTAATTATTGAGATTCTATTTTATTATAAGGTTTGTTAAGAGTTTGTTTAAGACCTAAAATTTGATTAGAATTTGGTTTAGGATTTGTCTATGGTTTGGTTGGAACTTAAAATTTGGTCTAAGATTTTATTAGAATTAAGATTTGGTTGAGAACTAGACTAGGATTTGATTAGGATTTTTCTTGGATTTGATTAGGTTGAAATTTATCATCTATTTTAATATGTGATAATATGACATCTAGCAAATAATTGGATGCATTTATTTCTATAAAAAAATATGTTGAAGAAGTCAACACAATACATGATTGATGCAAAATTTAATGTTTTTTTTAAGGCTTCAAAAGATGTTCTAGCCTCTTTACTCTACTTAAGTTTTTTTTTACATGTCAAAAATATAAGTAGAGCTAAAATTATAGAAAATTTCTTTATAAAGATTAAATAATAATTATTAAATTTTAAAAAATATAAAACATCTTTGACTTTTTTTGATATCTTCTAATACAAGATAGTCTGAACCTTCTTAAGATCTATTATAAGGTCATTATTTGAAATGATGTATTATAAGTATTCAACTTGAGTAGTATAAAATATACACATTTTCATCTTGATATAGAATCGTACATCTTCTAGTTTTTGTAATATGTAATGAATATAAAGTTCATACTCTTTTGTGCTTTTAGAGTAGATTAAAATATTATTTAGATAATAGTTAACAAAATCATCCTTAATAGTCTATACATATTTTTAAAAATTTGTGTTTTTTCTTCATAAATAAAATAGGAGTTCTTAGAAGAGATTTAATATGGCATATGAAGTTTTTAGTCAAATTTTTATCCATATACTTTTGAAGTATAATGAACTTACTTTGCAATAAATTATAGATTGATTCGAATGGTAGTTGAACTCTTTTTTGAAGATTGATAGAACAATCATGGAGACAATGCTCAAGAAGAATGTCTACATTTTTTTCTCAAAAATATCTTGATAATCTTGATATTGGCTTAGAATGCTACTTGAAGTTTTTTTTTTCATCAAAAATAGGTATGGCATGTATAGCAAAAGGTGACCTTTCTTTTGCAACATGCATAAATATTCTTGCACTTATCAATAAAAGTTTGGTTGTATTGGACTTATGAATTTTTACTTAATTAGAAAAATCTTTGGTTAAATATAAAAAAATATTAAGGCTATAAATAATCCAATCTATTTAAGAGTCAAAGTTCTTCAGCTATAATAATTTTAAAATAACTAGATTAAAAAGAAATTTAATGATATTAAATATTACTAAGCTATTACAATCTTTATTGCCACATCTAAAGGAAATGTTTCATAGAAAACATCTCTAAAGGACAATAAATTACTATCTATGACTTCTACATGTATGGATTTATTTTTCTTAATTAAAGATATTTTTATTTTTTAATAAAAGTTTCATCTATAAAAAAAAGTTGAGGTTCTTGAATCTAAAAAAGCAAAGATTTTGTGATTTTTTGGTCCTAAATAAAATTATATTATAAAATAAGGTGATGGATTTGAAAAGAGAATAGGATCTTTATTAAATATTATCCCAGATTCTAATTGCACGGTTCCTATTGTATTTTAAAAAAAATAAAAAATAAAAAATCACACATTATCTTTTTTAGTAATTATACATATCATATTATGATTACATTGTTTTATTAAATAATATTAAGTAGTATATTTATGTTCTGTAAAATATAAACATAATTCTTCTCAATAACATAACATCTTTTCTTAGTCAATAAGAAGTTTAAAACATATTGTGTTAATTTGCATAGGTTTTGACTTTGATGAATAAGCTTTTAAAAACTTAGAATTTGTAATCATGACTTAATTTTTTTCTATTCAACCAAGCCTTTTTCCTTGGCATCTTTCAAAGAGTCAATTATTACATGTTGTTATAGACATACTTATAATTATTTAGATAATATGAATTGATAAAAATAAATAAAAATAGATTAATTTAATAATATATTATAATTCTTAAGTAGATAGCATATATAGAAGTAAGAGTGAACCTTCTTTACTCTTCTCAACTCTTTTCTTGCTTCCAATCTAATTTTATGAATCTCAAGCTCTCTATTCTTTGGCAATAGTTATTCCAATTTTTTATTAAATATATTTATTTTTTATTTTTATTTTTCATATTTCTTTGATTTATTTATTTATTTATTTATTTATTTATGTATCTCCTTTGAATTCTTATCCTTAATAGATTGACAAGAGTGCTAACTCATTGTTCTTATTTTGTTTTTAGAAGTGAGTAGATTATCCTACTTCTATTATTGTGTTTCAAAGGTTGCAAATTATCTATCTTTGAATTGACTTTTTTTGTTTTCTAAACCTTGATTTTTTTTTATAAAGAAAGTAAATCATCTTTTTTCATAGAAATTTTTATTTGACATTAGAGATTGCAAATTATCTTTTTCTATTTGATTTGTGGATTTATAAAGTTGTTTGAAATAGAAGAAAAAAATACAAATACTATATTTAGCAATAATAAGGATAGATTTGCAACTATTGAAAATCTTTATAAGTTTGTTAATACTCTTAGGATAGAAATTTCACACATTACTAATGCCAACCACAAAAGTACTATTCCTATGCCTATAGAAGAAGTCTAGAATTTATGCCCAGAAGTTGTGTAGTTGTAAAAAGTAAGTAGATCAACCTCATAATCAAATTCAAGAAGTCTTGCTTCTACAAGTACAAGAGAAGTAAAGATTATTATGCCTAAAAAGTTTAATAGAAAAATATTAAAATTTTGAAGATTTCTACAATAATTCAAGCTCTATCTAAAATTGCATCATTTTTAATATTCTGATGGATTTATTCAAATTGGATTCATAATTGTACTTCTATTTGGAAGTATTTTTTCTTGATTTGTACCTTCAATAGAAAAGGATTTATAACTCTTTTATAATTTTAATTCATTTTAAAAAGTATTTATTACTACATTTAGAGAAAGTGATCAAAAAAGAGTAATAAAGACCAAATTTTTATCTTTATAATAAAACTTATGGTCAGCCACTATAAATATTGGTAAATTCCAAAACCTCACTTGCAACATGGACTAAAATGAAAAAGCCCTTATTAATTACTTTTAATATAGGTTTAAGAATAACATCAAAGATTTCTAATTGACAATATTAAAATTAAATTCTTCAAAATAATTTATTACTCAAGCCATTGCATACAACAACCAGCTATTTAAATGGTGTCAAGAATAAAAATTTGATTGAAGAAGAATAAGTTAAATAATAATGAAAGCTCTTAAGTTTTCAAAAATTTATTCATCAAGGCTGAAACCAATGCAAATTGATATAGTACATTTTAAACCTCTCATTGAGCAGAAAAAGAATTGATGTCATCAAGAAGGTTTATACTTATATTGTGGAGAAGCTAAGTGCATTGCTCAATATTGTCCAAAGAAGCAACGCAAGCACAAAATGAGGAGCACAATTGCCAAAAAAGTCAATGTCTCAAAAAACAAGTTTTTCTAATTATAATAAGGATTGTGTGACTAAAATCATGTGCAATGCCATATAAAGGTCCTTCTCTCTCTTCAAATTCTTCACCTTGTTTTACAATAAATGTGTATTTAGAACCTAAAAATCAAAAAGTATTTGTCTTATTATATTTAAGAGCCTCAACTTGTTTTATAGACAAAGACTTTGTCAAAAAATAAGAAATATCTTTAATCAAGAAAAATAGATTCATACATGTAAAAATCATAGATGGTCATTTATTGTCTTCTAAAGATATTACTTATGAGAATGTTCTTTTAAATGTAGCAATTAAAGATCATAATAGCATAATAATATTGAATTTGATAAGATCTCTTTCTAATCCAATTATTTTAGAATTATCATGGTTAAAAAAAATATAACTCTTTGATAGATTGAATTTCTTGTAACCTTGAATTTTCTTATAATTTAATCCAAAATTCCTTTAATCAAATAGAAACACCTATGTCTAATACATCCAAATTCTTACTAGTATGTGTGAGAGCTTTTATGCATGTGGCAAAGGAAGGGTCATCTTTTGCTTTATATGCCACAGCCATTTCTAATAGTAGAAAGGCATCAAGTGATATTACTAATTAATATTAATTTTTTTTAAATATTTTTAGAAAAGAAAATCCATAAATTCTTGTAGGATATTGACTCTATGATTGTTTAGTTGATCTTCAAGAAGGAACTCAATTGCTATTTAAACCAATTTATAATTTATTATAGAACAAGTTTGCTACATTAAAAGAACATATTGATAAAAATATGGCTAAAAACATTATAAACCATTCAAAATCTCTAGCAAGAGCTCCTATCTTATTTGTGAAGAAGAAATATGGATCTTTGTAGATATGTGTAGACTATCAAGAACTTAATAAAATCACAATCAAGAATAGGTATCTTTTATCTTTGATTTTTAAGACTTTTTGACTAATTCAATTATACAAAGATCTATAAAAAAAATGGATCTACAAAGAATATATAACCTAGTTTGCATCAAAAAAGAAGATGAAAGAAAGATTATTTTTTAAATTAGATATGGAAATTTTGAATAAAAAGTCATACCTTTTGAACTCACAAATACACTAGTAACTTTTCAACATCTATGAATAAAATTTTTTATAAGTTTCTTCATGATTTTGTGGTATGCTATTTAAAAAACATTCTAATCTATTCTAAGAATACAAAAAAATATGAACTTCATATTCGTTATGTGTTACAAAAACTTAGAGATGTAGGATTTTATGCCAAGATAGAAAAGTATCTATTCTATACTACTTAAGTTGACTTTTTAGGATACATCACTGTAAACAAAGGCCTTATGATGGATTCTAAGAAGGTCCAAATTATTATGAATTGAAAGATTTGGAAAAAAATAAGAGATGTGCAATATTTTTTGTGCTTTGTCAATTACTATCATATCTTCGTCAAGAACTTTTTTTAAGTTGTAGCTCTACTTACATGTTTGATTTATAAAAAAATATTCAAGTAGTAAAGAAATTAAAGCATTATTTGATTCTTTAAAGAAAGAATTTATTTTTGCTAAAATCTTGTATTATTTTGATTTTTCTAAGGTATTTTTTTTGAAAAAAATACATCACACTTTTTAAAGTGA
This sequence comes from Physcomitrium patens, assembly GCF_059467195.1. Classification (NCBI taxonomy): domain Eukaryota; kingdom Viridiplantae; phylum Streptophyta; class Bryopsida; order Funariales; family Funariaceae; genus Physcomitrium; species Physcomitrium patens. Next base: position 22,367,455 of record NC_143410.1, on the reverse strand, counting down.
GGTATTGTCACAAATGGAAATAGATGATAGATTCTACCTAATAACTTTCTATCAAAAAAAATTTTAGAAATAGAGATGAAGTACAAAATCCTCAATAAAGAATTTATTGCAATTGTAGATTTTTTTTAAGAATGACATCACTACTTAAAAGATACTTCAAGATCAATCACTATATATATATGGATTATACGAATCTTGTATACTTTATGACAATACATGTATTGCATTATTACTAAGCTTGTTGTAGCATATCATTATCAAGATTCAATTTTAAAATAACATATTGACTTAAAAAATAATAAAATTTATTAGACATACTTTTTAGACATTTTTATCTTGTATCAAAAAAAAAAAGATGTAGGTTATGATCAACAAAGCATGGTAGTCTTGAAGTTCAAGCAATTTCATCTTCAAGTAATAAATTATACATTGATTGTTGATTCAACTTTTATCAAGCAAATTCAAGCAAGTGTATTCTTTAACCCTCTTATTCATGATATTAAGAATCTTTCTTTTAAGTCTCATGATACTTCCAAGTTTAAGTTTAAAAATAACCTATTTTATTTCAAAGGTTGCATATATGTTCTAGAAGAAGAAACATGTTTACGTATTCTTCAAACTTGTCATGACTTTCTAGTGACATGAAATTTTGAATACAATAAGACTTTAGAGCTTATATCTAGAGATTTTTTATAGCTACAAATATAAAAGACTATAAAATATTTTGTACAATTATGTGACATTTTTTCAAGGTCAAAAACTCCTCATCATTGATCTTATAAACTTTTTCAAATATTTTTTATATTAAAAAAATCAAGGTTTTTTGTTTCTATCGATTTCCATTATAAATCTTTTAAATTCAAGCTTATATGACTCTTTATTTGTGATTGTAGATCATTTCACAAAAATGGCATATTTTGTATTATGTACAAAAACTATTTCAAGTGAAGAAATATCTAAGTTTTTCCTTGACAATATCTATTACTATTATGGATTGCCAAAAGATATTATATCAAATAGAGGGATATAATTTGTATCAAGTTTTTAGAGAATTATTTTTAAGATATTGAAAGTACATATAAAACTATTTTTAATTTTTCATTCTTAAATTTGTTGACAAATAAAATAGGTGAATCAAGTTTTAGAGCAATATTTAAAGCACACTAATAAATACTATCAAAATGATTGGACAATACTTTTGCCTTTGATAGAGTTTATATATAATAATTTGATATATTTTTTATTTAATAAACATCTTTTTTACTAATTAAGGTTATCATCTATAACTTGATATTTTTAACTTTTCAAAAGTTGATAATCATGTGGTGAAAAATTTGGTAAATCATTTATTAGAACTACAAGCAATAATAAAGGGGTAGTTAACATAAACTCAAGAACAACAAGACATTAATACAGATGCATGTAGCAAGGAACAACCACAATTCAATGTGGATGATAAAATATAGTTATTTTATTATAATATCAAGCCTATTTAACTTTGTCATAAATTGGATTATTGTAAGCTTGGACCTTTTCTTATTTGTGAATAAATCAAACTAGTTGCTTATTGATTATATCTACCAAAGTCAATGAAGATCCATCCAATGTTTCATATGTCTTTTCTTAAATTATATAAGATAATTAATATACTAAAAAGATAACAAGTACATCTTTGTGCTATAGAAGTGGATAATAATAAAGAATTTGAAGTCAAAGAAGACTTAGACTCAACTCAATGCCAAAACAAATTAGAATAACTTATTCATTGAAGTGGATATAATATATATATATGAGCCACTCAAAAATCTTACAAATATAATGAAGAAAGTTGATATCTTTCATCAATAACATCCATCAAAATTAAGATGAAGGATAATAAATCTTTGTTGTAAAAGAATTATAATTTAGAAAAGATTGCATTCAACATTCTATCTTTATTTATAGTTTTTTTTTGTAATTATGATGCTAAAAAGATGGAAAACCAAAAATCACTAAATTCAACTCAAGAACCATCATTTGATAACTTATTGAATGAAACATTGCAATTATAACACCCTTTAAGAAAATGTAATAAAGATGAAGATCTTCAAGAATAATATATTCTTTGTCAAATAGATGGCAAGTTATAATATGTTTGATATCACAACTTGAAAAGAGACTCTCAATGTTTGGTGATTTTATTAGAGGTAAAAACAACTTTTGATGGTGTTATAAATTTTTTGTTTGAAAGAAGTAACGAAGCTCTTAATAATGATCAAATAATAGGATGGTCTTTCCACCTTACAATAAGACATCATTATTAGCTGAGAGGGCCTATCAACTATCTTTGAAGGAAACAACAATCAAAGTATGTAGCAAATACAATTTATTGCATCTTGTACTACTTCAACATGTGACCATTGCTCTTCATGGAACTTGTTCCTAAAAGAGGAGATAATGTCATGAATATACTTATAATTACCTAAATAATATAAATATATAAAAATAAATAAAAATAGATTCATTTGATAATATCTTATAGAAAAGATTTTTAAAAGCTTCATAGATGCGATTTCACCTCTATGCATGTCTATAGGTGATTGATAGATTAAAAACTTGGTCAATAAATTAGTCACATGTCATATATATTGGTAGCTTATAATACAAGCTTATAATATGGCACACATAAAGAAAACTTATTTTGCAAATTAAAACATGTGTCTCACAAATTGAACACGTATTTAAGATCTTATAGAATGTTGCTACACAGTTCTTTGGTAGATAGTATATATAGGAGCAAAAAAGAAGCCTTCTTCATTCTTGTTAATTCCTTTCTTACTTCCAATATAGTTTCAAGAGTCTCAAACTTCCTCGTCTTTGGCAATAGCTATTTGAATTCTTCTTAAATATAATTGTTTTTTATTATCATTTTATTCTCTTCTTTGATTTATTCTCACATGTTTATATATCTTCGTGGATTCTTATCCTTGATACATGCAATAGCTTGAGCAATAAATTTTTCTAATGAATCTATTCTTGGCATAGTCAACAATATATTTTTGATATTATCTTTCAATCCATATTAAATTTGATTAATAAAGGCATTGTCCTTCCAATCTACATTGCAAGTAAGATTTTGGAATTTTACAATGTATATAGTGGTTGAATGTAATCATTATTTTAAAGATAGGAATTCAGTCTCTATTACTATGTTTCAATCACTTTTTTTAAATATGGCCATATAACTTCTAATAATTAATTCAAATCATAAAAAATCATGATTTTTTTTCTATTAAAGATATAAATCAAGAAAAAATACTCTTCAATAGAAGTATACATATGAATTTAACTTCAGTAAATCTGTCAAGGTATTAGAAAAGATGTAATCTTAAATAGAGCTTTACTTGTTGTAGAAATCTTCAAAATTTTAATCTTATTACATCAAACTTCTCTAATATACTTATCCTTGCTTCACTCATATTTATAGTAGTAATACTTCTTGGATTCAATTATAAACTTTATCTACTTACTTCTCTTATTTATCCAACTTCTTAGTCTAGAGTTTAAACCTCATTATTGACTTCTTTCATAGGTATAGGAATAGTACCTCCATAGTTCATGTTAAAAATACATGAGATTTCTATCCTAAGAGTGTTGACAAGTTCATAAAGATCTATAATAGTTACAAATCTATTTTTACTTCTATCAAGTATAGCATCCATAATTTTTCTTTCTATAGACAATTGAAATAAATTCATAAGTTAAATTACAGGAAGTAATTTCTAATATCTAATATCAAATAATAATTTTTACCAAAAAAAATTAGTTCATTTTTTTTAAGAAAAAAATCACTATTAGAAAATTAAATTAATAATTTAAATATGGATAGTTCACAATCTTTAAAATACAACAATAGAAGTAGGATAATCTACTCACTTCTAAATAAAACAAAAATAATAAGTTAATATTCTTATCAAATTATCAAAGACATGAGTCTTAAAAAAATAAAAATAAAAAAAATAAAAAAATTCAATATAATCTTGTCAAAATTGTGAAGAATATTAATCTTAAAGAAAAAAAATTCAATGCACTCTTATCTCACTTAAAAAGAGTAGATATTCACTCAAAAATAATATTGTATTGAAATTTGAATGGCTATTGCTAAAAAATAAGAAGACTAAAAAGTCTTGAAATAATACTAAAGATTAGAAAGGTATTGACAAGAATTAAGAAGGCTTCTTTTTCGCCTCCATATATACTATCTAAGTAGGAACTACATGGCAATGTTCTATAAGACCTCTAATACATGTTCAACTCGCAAGATACATGTCTTAACTTATAAATGAAGTTTTTTATATGTGTGTTATATAATTAGCTTATATTATAAGCTATTAACATGTAAATAATTTATTAGTCAAGTTTTAAACCTACTAATCAAATACAAATACTTGTAAAGTCAAAATTGCATATATGAAGCTTTTAAGAAGATTTTTTATAAGATATTATCAAATTGATCAAATTTAATCTACTACTATCTTTTTATATTACCTAAAAAATTATTGAAGTAAATGTGTATGTCCACAACAACAAGTATCTTATTTTAATAAAATATGTCAAATTATTGAAGCATAAGCTTTTTAAAAGTAAAATACTATGGCTTGCCTTCTCTTTTAAAAAGCTATATCTATGTCCATTTTTACAGCAAATAAGTTGGAATAAAGATCTTTCTATTATAAATACTATTTCAATGGAAAAACATGAAGGTTTATATTTCAAACAAAGAAATATATGGCTCTATGAGAAATTTGAAACTTATTTTGTTTATATAAAATATCAATACATTATTGTAAAAGGATTATTGATTTTCTATATTATAATAGGATAAAACCAATATTCGCCTTACATATATTATGGTATAATTTTGTGTACAGAAGTTGATGGATCAAACTATACAATTGAAGTTTTTTATGAACTTCCTTCATTCTTCTTATTTTCTTTTTTCTTATAGTGGTCACTTGATTACAAGATACAATATTCACTTGATATTATTTGGATGAATTTTTTAAATAAAAATCCTTGCAGTATTGCTCTTTCTTCAATTTCTCTATTACTTCTATGGTTGATCAATTTAGCGATGGATAATAATTAAATATAGACATGAATCAATCTTCTTGATATTATTTTAATCAATAATATTAAATATTAGGTTTAATATCAGATTTTATAAATTTTGAGGAATTTGACTTCAAGGCTAGTAATATAGCAATAATAAAATGAATCACTTCATATCATTATTGTACATGATAAGAAAGATATTAAAGTGTTGTTACAAAACAAACTTTTTTTTTCAGTTGCACTTCCCTATAATGTAAGCCACCATGACATATTTTACTTAGTCTAAGGTATACATAGGTAAGAGCATAGTATCTACAAAAGAATTGACATCTTTTATTCAATTTTTTTTTTTAATCAATATTTGAATATTTACTTGGATATCTATTCAAAGGCCATAATTATCAAACATGATAATATAAAAAGTTGTAGTATATATGTCCTAGTTTCATGGTCTAATTAATGTTGCATATTGCCTAAAAATTTTTTTGGATGTGATATATTTCTATTGAACTCAATTAGTTGTAACTTATCTTTAATAATGAAAACAATGCAAAATGATGCCATGATCATAAGCAAACACTACATCTATGGAGGGTTTGAAAAAACAAGAGCCATAGCATGTAATAAACATGGATTAAGACTCACACATAAGGAATCAAATTGTGTTATGTGAGAGTGGAACAAATGTAAATTCTTTGGAGGCTTAACACCTCATTTGATCTAAAATCTAAAACAAGGGCTTTTACAAAATTTTATGTGCCAAAAAGTGCAGAAGAAGGCTTGTTGATTACTCTATGGCACACAAATTGGGCCTAGTGTTACTTAAAAAAAATATATTTTTGATAGTTTAATTAGTTGAAGTTTAGATTTAATATTCTCACAAAAGTGAAGGATAGATTTCCTATTATCAAGAATATAGAGGTATTCTTGATATTTCAACATATTTTAAGGACATATATGATATTTTCCTTGAAAAAGAAATATATATATATATATGTATATATATGCTATTTTAACTTTTTAAATAAACTATAATAATATATGTTTCTATCATTTAATAATCAAGTAAGATGTTTTGATAGATATTTTAATATTATAATATGTTCAAATAGATGTATTTCAAATTATTTACATTCTTATTTTTATTGTAGAAGAAAAAGTGGATTGGAGAGAGATGGGACTTGGCCTTGAAAGCTAGGTAAAATTTGAGTAATGTATTAGTGTACTAGTTATAAATGTGTATACAAATTTTGAGGTCAATTGAAAAATTAGATTGAAGTATATGAGAGTTTACGAAGGTTGAGGTCTTAGAAATTGGAGTTTGAAAGTTAGTGAATATTTCTAAGATCTTTAGAAATTTGTCAATTGGATTGAAGTGAAATTTCATTGTATGGATACTAGACTCAATTTTCAATGTTTTGATGAAATTTGAGAGCAATTCATTAGTTCAAAAAGCAGATATTAGCATTAAGAGTTTAACATTGAGGTTGGAGTAGAAGACTATCCAACACATAATTGAATTAACTTGTAGTTTTTTCAATTGGTAAGTGCAATCAATTTCATCTTTCTTATGTCTTGACACACATGTGATATTGGATTAGAACCTAGATGGTATCAAGATTCACATGAACACCCACTTATACTAATTTACACCATGAATGGCACACATAGACTGCATTCATCATTCTTAGGCTTCATTCAACACCCTTGCATTGTCACCCCATGACCACTTTTAATGTACCAAGATAATCAATGAAGCACATCTAACAAGTTTGAACCTCCCAAATTCTTAAGTTACATAAACATTTATTTAAAATGCACATAGTATGCATGCCCCAATCCTCCCTATGGTTGTTTCTCTGTGGCTTGTACCATGAAATTTGGGGAATCTTTATTTTGTGTGAAGACATTCACATTGTCCAATGCTTCCAAGAGCAGGACCAACAAGCAAAAGGAAAAAGCAAATAGAGGGGCCAAATATCCACGGCACATGGGATGAACAGTGAGAATCGGCCATGTGTTGGAATCCAGCATGGAGACCCTGATCCCCAGCACAGGCATGCATCTTTTGACGTGGGCTTGAAGCGTGTATGGGTCGGTCACTGACAATCTTCCTTCCCATCTCAAAAGTGGGGACTGACTAAATGAATGAATGAATGACTTCCTGGCCCGCTCCTCGTCACTATGGCCTCACCAGGCTCCTATATCCGCCCACGGGCCGTGGGCGTCCCCGGGTCCAGGCGAGCCCCCCGTGGGCCAGCTATGGGACCCATTGCCGTTCGGGCAGGCGTGGTGGTGTCGGCCAGCCAACGTCATCGCTCAGCACAGTTTCAGTTCGTAGTTGTATCCTCTCTCTGCCTTCTTCCAATTCGCCCTTGGTGGTGAAACGTCGGCTGATTCTTCTGTATTCGGCTGCGTGCGAGAGCAGCTCAATTGGGTTACTCTCTGCCCTGCAGTGTGCTGCCAAGTTAGAGAAGTAATTGGGGGTTGGGAGAAAAGATACAAGTCGTGAGGAGGTGATTCTGGAGGTGATTTTGTTGCGATGATTTTGTTTGGCTTCTTTCTGTTCTTTCTGCACTAGTGGTTCTCAGCGAATTTAAATTTATGGAGACAAGGTGGCTTGTAAGTCGAACTGAGATTGATGAAAAACTAAGATGATGGTAATCAGCTTGACAGCTTTATTTTCCTCTCAACTTTGGGAAATAGCAATTCGAGGGGAAAATGTAAGTTGGTTTCAGATGGTTGGGAGGGGGGAAATTTTGCAAGAACATGGGACGCTGTAGGATTTTTCCTTTCCTCTGATACAGGACTGTTTTAGGAGAGACTTGCGCCTCGGAGTGCAATCTCGAAGCTGAATTGCAACATTTTTGTTCACTGAAGGAGTGAAAAGCTGTTCTGCATCAATGAACTATTTCGTATATTGCTGTGCTACTTATTTTTTGCTTCTCGCTTCTTTCGAGCTGGTAGCAGGAAGTTCTTTGGGCTCCATGATGTTATCAGGATCGCGGAACAGCTGCGGATGAATTGTTAACCTTGGTTATAGACTGATATCATTTTGGCCCTCTATTACAGGCCACGCGTTGGCGAGGCGCACATTTTGCCAAGGCAAGCTCTTCTTCAAGTACTTCTTGGTCGTAAGAGTTTAGTATTCGTGCAAACACATAAACCCTTGCAAAACCCCACAGCGTTCCATGTTCCTGCAAACTTTTCAATCTCCCCAGCCAGCTAAAACCCACTGTTAACGAACATAATTAATAAAATAAAATTGAACAACGTTTGCAACAATTTCATCCAACCTTGGAAATAATCACCAGAGGGGTCGTTGTGAATATGATATCAAATCCACTGCTTAGATACTTTCCTGGCGAAACCTTTTGTTGTGTTACCCTAGACGGGCATGCAGTGTTTTCCCAAACTTGAATGTGATATGCTCAAATGAACACAGGCACTGATCTAAGAAATAGAAAATTTGGACCTACTACGGGTTACACTTCCAGTGTCCAATAGTTACCAAACCGTACAAGCAATTGAGTGAGTCTTTCTCACACACACACTGTCTGTTTCGAGAGAAAGTTACTTCGTTGGAGACGTACTCCACACTGCATGCTAATCCACCTACAAGAGGAGCATTACAGAACTCATGAATCTTGCTCGCAGTGAAGGAGACAGCAATGCTGGTGAAACCAACGAGATTAAATTGCTTTCCACATGGATTGTGGTGGCCATTACTCGTGAACCTTGATGTGTCTTGATTTTCTTGCCCGTCTTCCTGATCTCTGACCCTCAGAATCGGCTGCTTCAATTTTAGCTGCTGATTGGTGCAGCCTGGGTGCGAGAGGCTTCGGTTTCCTTGTGGCTTGATCACATGCTCTCACGTATAATTATCCTGTACAATTTCCGAGAAGAAAAAAATAATTGATAGATATAGAATACCCATTAGAGACTTAAATTTGCGCTTCAAGGTCCATGTGAAAGTCCGGGAAACTCGCAGTGGGTCATGATTACTCCCATGATCTGCAAACACCTGCTGAAGAGAACCTGGATGATTCAACTTCTCTTACCAAGCTTGCCTAATAGATTGCATTGAAACTACGAACACAGGCTGTGCTGAGCGATGAGGACAATGTCTGAGCTGGAGCTGGAGCTGTGTGGAACTCACCGCAGCGATAACAACGGGAAAAAGCGGCTGCCCGAACAGCAATGGGTTCCGAGGCTGGCCGGGACCCAGGGACTCCCAGGCCCCTGGCGAGCGCCTATAGTAACGACATGGGGGCTTTCCATCTGGCGCTGCTACATCCACAAGCTGTGGTAATAGGAAGGGAGTCTAACGAATTTCCAGTACAAAATACACTGTTGGAGTTCCGCCATTCGTATCGCGGCCATCTAGGGCCTACAGGTTTGCGGTGGTTGTGAGGACCCACCATTGCTGACAGGGATATAAGCAAGCGCCGCAACGTCTACGTCATCCGCTCTGGATACTGTTTGTTATCGATTTCTACTGAGTCAGTGCGAGTTTGGATTTAACGTGTGTGTCAGCTTGCCTGTAGTGCTAACCCTGATTTCTCCTCGCCGAAGTTGCCGTTACCGCAGTTTTCCTTTTATGGAGGAGGTTTACAGCATCAGTGGATGCCATGGTTCATGCACGAAAGTCATTTTTGGTTGATGTATGGGTTGACTAATAGATAGCATTTGGTTCGGTGTAATAAGATCAAAGTAGCGTAATCAGGGTTAGGTGGTGTGTGCAAATGCATGTGCATGAGGCTGATAGAAAAGTGAAAGATCGTTGTTGGGTTTTGAATAATTCGATTGCGTTGATTGCCTGAGCTCTTATTGTTGTAGTTCAAAAAAAAGTTGGAACCCTACCGATTGAGCACAAGGTATGTCTCTGTTTTAAGTGCTGGTTGAAGTACCCAACGGGAGGTCGCTTCTGTGAGTCCTTCCACCTCTATGTGCTGTGGCAGCGCGGACTAGAACTTATTTACTTCATGTGTAGTTCCTTAGGGTGGTTATTGTTGGGGGTTGTGGTTTGTTGGTAAGTCGGCTGGAGATCTGCTACGTGCGCTTGGAGGGTGCCGATGTACGTGTGCTCAGGAATGGAACAAGAGACGTGTTGCTGTGCTACAAAAAATTATTATTAAATTTATGGGGTGCTTGTTTATGAGTTGTCCTATTATTTTTTGCGACCGTAATTTATCCGTTTGTCGATTCAAGGTTGTTAGATTAGAGCCCGGAGTAGCTTTTAAAGAGCACGTCGATCTGTGGGTTTTGTGAAGGAGGAAGAGGATAAGTCATTCTGTGTCTGTAATTAACAGCATTGTTCTAGGGCTCTGCAGCTTTTGCCACGGCAGATTTGAGCCTCGAGAGGTTTTTAAGTCTCAGCGTAGCGAACAGATGATGACAAAGTACTTGCAATTTTTTTCATCATTATCACCACAAGAGCTACGTTAATAGCCATAGTTAACAACGCACAGGACTGCGAGGTTCCTTTGTCATCTGCGTACAAATCCTATGAGTAGAACCCAAAAAGTATGCTTAATTTTAAGGACAAGGAAGTTATTCCATTGGACAAGTAGAGTATAGTTGTGTATTGTATCGCGATCCTTCAAAACGCGTCGTGCCCGTAGACCTCAGTTTAGGTCTATGTCTCCAGTAGTTAGAAAAATAAACAAAAGTACACATACTGGTTGCAATTTTAGATGATGCGGCATTTCTTGATAAGTGCATCTCATACAGTAAGTGCATCTTCGCAGGATTACCGATTGGCGTTACACGAGCCAGTGCGATACTGAAACCGCATGTTACGAAGACTGTCGTTTTGTGAACAATACCCCTTGATTGACCAGCTATGTCGTCTGCTCAAAGACTAGAGTTTTTTTTGTCGACATCCGAATTCTGCTCTTTCTTTAATCCTCCCAGCAGTCGACGAGTTTCCCCATTCTCCGATGAGATGACACACAGGTTGGTTTCCATCGGTACGCCTAACCCGTTTTTCTTCCTGGTTAGACCTGTTGTCCTCAGATAACTCGCCAACAAATGACCAACACTTCGGATGATGATAATGCTGTATATCCTTCTAGTAAAAATCCACTAATTTTTATTATCGTTCTTAAAAAGCACAGTTCACTTAGTTGCCAGTTTTTCACTCGGTACTGCATGTTTCGATCACGTTGACAAAACCTGGATCTCAAGCACGTAAAGTTACTTTGCCGGCGACGTTATTATGGCTGAAAATTACTGTTTCGATCAACAGTTTAGCCACTTGTCGTTAAATCGACTTATGCCTTTCTCCTGTGAAAACTAGCTCTCTGTGGAACCTGCCGATTGACACGGATTTCGAGGACTGCGAGTCTCACCGTGATGGCTGCGCATATTCGACGACATCAATACTGTGCGATTCTCTCGGCTTATCATCCCCGAATTCCCCGCGATCACCATCATCACCTTCGTTCAAGTCCTTTGCATCTGATTCTCCACGGTACAGCCCAAGAGGTACATTTCCTAACCATGGTTGAGAACTTTCGTTGAATTGCCGCAGCACGTGTTTTATGTCGGTGCTTTGTATTGATATTCCCCAGTATAGATGTATGATGTCGAGAAACATATAATCCGCAACAGCGTGGTTTAATCATCTGGAAGGGTTAAAATGAACAATGAATTTACAATTATTCGCACAATCACTTGACATCAATCTCACGGGTCAACTAAGAAGCTTATTTTACCTGAATTTTGCACACTTCGTCGCTGACAATCCATGTGATGTGTATTCGGGCGTGGTCACGTGCAGAGAGAAATGGAGCCAGCTTGTTTGCAGATCATCCGAGGGTAGAAATTCCCGAACAAAATATTGACTCGCCTACTGCCACCGGAAAAGGCCCCACAGTGTTCGTGTGGGACATGGATGAAACCCTGATAGTCTTTCAAACCCTCCTCGATGGGCAATACGTGGAGCTTTTTGACGGTTCCAAGGACTCTCACAAGGCCACACAGCTTGGCCGGCGCTGGGAGCGACTTGTTTTGGAAGTGTGCGACGAGTATTTCTTCTATCAGCAGGTAAGGAGTTCTCGTCCTTTTCTTCCAAGTCTTGCCTGCCAGTCTCTTGTCTGGCACGACCTTCAGGGTGCAAATCTCACAAATAACCTCAAATTTATTTGGAAGAGTGCTTGTCAAACAGCAAAGCGCGGTGATGCTCAAACCCTGAATTCCAGTGATGCCATTCATGTCTTCATCTTGTATCACAGAGATACTACTTCAGCTGTCGGAGGCCATAAGAATGTTTGCTAACAGTGTGACGGTGATTCAGACAGAAGAGTTCAATCATCCAAATGTGGATTCGTTGCAAGAGTATGACGATGGGATCAACCTTGACGAGTACAAGTTTGAGGACATGAGCTTGACGCCACCATTAGATGCTGAGGATTTGCAAAAGCTAAGATACTTGTATCGGTACATCAGCCAGCTGTATGAGCAGGTCAAGATTTTCACTCTTCTTCCTAAGAGCACAGATTTGGATATCTGCAATCAAAGTGATGTTCGCAATTCAGTGAATGAACGCGGAAGTACTTACGCTTTTCGACTGCCTGTTTCTTTAGTTTCCTTTCTGGCTCAATATAATGAAGGGGATTTTCTCGTGTAGTATGTCGTAACATCAGACATTGACGGTTGTTTAGATCTACCATTGTTTCACAGGGTCTGGAAACTTTTCTGAGTCCAGAGCAAGCCAAGGAATGGGACGACCTGTATGAAGAGACAGACTCATTTACTGATGGCTGGCTTTCTTCTGGTAATCTTCACATCCCAAAGTATTCCTTCTTTTTTAACAATCTGCCCTAAGAGACCCAGAGTCATGTGCTAATAACTCTTGGAACATAAATTGAGTCGTGCTGCTGTACAGTATAGAATGAAGCCCACTTCTTGCTCAACCCTCTCCGGTTTTGTTGCACACTAGGAAGACAAAAGCTGAAGGAGTTTCAGAAGGCAAACGAGCAAGCATTGCAAGATGAGCTCCGAGAAACCGCCTCGTGTAATAAAAGCACTGAAAGTACCTCTGAGTCTACTGCTGCCTCTTCCAACTCATTCAATTACCTCGTCACGTCCGGGACCCTGATTCCAACCCTTGCGAAGTGTTTGCTATTCAAACTCAGCCCATATTTCAAACCCTCAAACAGTAAGCCTTCAACCGTCTCTTATCCTACTCATGTCTATTCCTCTGTTTGATTGAGGAGTGCTGTTAAGTGTCTCGCACTGGCATGATTTGAGGAGCATGAAAGCTTACTGTTTGAGGGTTTCACCTTGTGCTGGGAATCACCTTGTGAAGGACTTCATCTCATGGTCCTAATGTTCACAACCTTTTGGCGCAGTTTTCAGCTCCAGAGAGGTAGGAAAATTACAATGCTGTCGATGGATTCGAGATCGTTTCCTAGACCGCAACACATTTCCTAAGTTTTGTGCAATCGGCGATGGGCCTGATGAGAGGGAAGCTGCTCGAATTCTGACATGGCCTTTCGTGACAATCAGCACCGATCCGAACTCTTCTGATCAGCTGCCTATGCTCTCGATCACGGCCATCCAAAATCTTATGAAATCCGTGTACAGGGATTCCGAAGATTCATAGGGACTCAACCACTGATTCAACCAATACCGATTTTCACGGTCTCTTGTACACCATATCCTTAAGGTTCATCATCTAACGCTAGATAATATCGTTAGTTGTGTGTGTGTGAGAGAGAGAGAGAGAGCTCAAATGATGCACAATTCATTCCTCAAGTTCACCACAAATTGAATGCCTGCACTTGTTTAGCCAGTGTAAGCTTCTTTTTGTCAAATGAGTACAGTTCTATGTTATTCTAAAAATAATAATTTTAAATTATCTTATTGTTTCTTTTTATTGTTTTATATTATTTTCAAGTTATGAATAAATAATTTATATTTTAAGCTATAAATAAATTCTATTAAGTTATGTTACAATTGAAAACTTAATCTGTTTTATTTATTTACTTGATAGAAAAAGTACTTTGATGTATCATTAGTTGGATATGGCATATTATGAGGAACAAAATTTGATTCTTTACCATACAATTGAATAATTTTCACAAATGATCTAAAAATTTTAAAAAATATTAACTATATAACAATAAAATAATATATTATATTAAATATCTTATATATATATATATACAACTACACAAATTAAACGAAAAAATAGAATTAATTTTTTTGAAGATAATACCAATCTTTTTTCTATGGTTGTTTTCATTTTTAATAGAGAATAGTATTGTCTACGCTTTTTTTGAGTTGCAATCTGAAATTTGAAACAAAAGTGCCAAAAAAAATAAAAAATAAAAAATAAATATTGTACCTAAATTTCAGTATATAAATTGTAAAAATACGTACTAATTTTGTAACTTGATACTTTAGATTCTTTTGAGAAACACCATGTGTTCTTATTCTTGTTATTTTAAACATTAAAACATTAAAGCACGTAATTATTTGTTGATAGGATTAATTTCATCTTAATTTTAATCACATGCTATTACAACACATGGCATTCAACAATAATACAAAAACCTTGAAAAACCTCAACAAAATTTAGTTCACTACAATATTGTCAAACTTCAAATGGGTTTCTTAACAAAACGTTAATTCTACAACATGTAAAAACACCAACCACCAACCAAAGCAAGGTAGCAATTTCACAAACAGTTCAAATGCTTCCAAAAAAGCACACGATGTGTGCTCTTCTATGCTTTTGTGTTGCAGATATTGACGTGGAAAGTGGGATTTTCCTTAAGGTTCATCTTCAGTCTCAGTTTCGTAAGAGTAGCCCTAATTTTATTTTGACCAGAAGGGTTGCTTCAGACCAGGATTTGACTGGGTGGGTTGGCAGTTGCTACGCATTTGTTCCATGCTTTTCGTGCTGTGCTGGAGTTGCAAGCTGTTTCTATAATTAGGAGGAGAGTAGACTTTAGAATTCGTCTGTTTGCATTGCTTTGTTGGAATATTTTTACATCCTTTTTTTTTAATTATCTTTTAAGCAACTATGTTTTCATTTGGCTTGTGACCCAGCTTGGATTTTGCTTGCTTTAACAATGGCATCTCCAGCTCCGTTGCTATGTCTTGGATAGAGTTTGTCTTTGCAACTCTAGATGCGAATCTTTGTGAGCTGTGTATCTTGCACTACAGAGACAATCGTCAGTGATTGTTTCTGCAAATTTATGGTTCGTAGAGTTTTGGTTTTCAGGAAGCTCTGTGTCGGTGATTGATGGCTGACCTGGTTACTGGGAAGTATGCCTTCTCACGCTTGAGAGGTGACGAGCCATCGGGTAAATCCTCACTACTCTTCTACATTTTTCATCAGTTGCTGTACGCCTTAGGAATGAATTAGAACTAATGACAAGATCCTGTGTTGGTCCATCTCAGTTCTCCACTTATCTCTATTGTGATGTTAGATGTTTAGCTGGAGCTATGTCAGGTAAAGTTTGTAGTGAAGGAGTGGATTTTCGTAGTTTAGGATTTGATGCGGAAGGCTCTAGCGAGGAAGATATGAGCGCAATCGATGATTGAGGACGAAATTTCACTGGTTTTTCGTAATTGGGAGTCTTCAATTTCATATGATAAAGTCAGATACGTTCCCAAACTGTGAGAATCCAATGAACTCAAACTAAGTATTTATTCAGCGTTTCTGGGTTTTCAGAAGTGCCGAATAAATACTTAGTTTTTGATGCTAATATCAAATGTCCTACTGCTGGGTTTAACCGTTTTGTGGCACACTGCTGAATTTCAGTGTCTCTGTAACCCTAATTTTACTCCAATTGAACCCCTCCTTACGAAGCTTTGCACAATGGAATCTTTTTATATGGTTGCTGTGCCCATCTGAACTATCACTGCTGGTGATTGGAACTCCAATGTCCGTATTTGTTTTACTTTTCGCGTAAGAGTAAAATCCACTGTGCACTTTATGGCATGCGTATCCTCTACAAGCTTAAAATTGATGTGCAAGAAGTCTTCAACCGAAAAATTAAGCTTATGGTGGATGTCGTATTTTGTAAATTGGAGACCTGAGCGCAAGGTGTTGCCGGATGTTATCTAGGATGCTATCATATCCCACCTTCTGATGATGTTTCATTAACAGCAGAGAAGGGTCTCATGCCAATCAATCACATTATGAAATTGACATGGTGAACGATCTTCTTTGTAGCTTTTCAACTATTGATATGTAATGTAACAGTCCGAAACAGCGGAAAGCTTATGCTTCATTTTTTACCTTATTTTCTAAATCAGGGCTTTTTGTTTGTTTGTTTGTTTGTTTGTTTGTTTTTTTGTTTTTTTGTTTTTTTTAAATTCCTCGAATGGTTACGTTGATTTGATTTTCGTTCAGGCAGATGAAGAGGGGAGGGACGATGTGGAGGGGACGAGCTCGCGGGAAGAAGTGGAAATCACCAATGATGGGACTGTGGACTTCCGAGGACGGCCAGCTATCAGGGCAAAGACCGGGGGTTGGAAGACATCCTGGTTTATATACTGTAAGTCTTGTGAATGACTAGAGGGTTAGGTTTCCATAGGTATGTGGAATAGCTTTTGGTGCCATTGTGAATGTGCCCATGTCTATTGATGATTGCACATTCTTATTGGATTAATTTTCTATGGTCTGATGACTTGACCAATTAATTCCAGCATGGCAGGACTGGACAAAGAAGTCCAGTGATGTTCCCAGCAGCCAACCATTGTGAATTAGTCTGGGATGAATCCTACACCTTGTATGTGAAACTGACTGAGTCATTGAAGGTTTTTGTGGTGTGCCAGCCAACCAGGTGTTCGCAAATATGGGTTTTTACGGGTGCTCTGCCAATCTGGTCAGGTACCTGACATCTGTGATGCACCAAAGCAACGCGACAGCATCAACGAACGTGAGCAACTGGAATGGAGTGGGCTATATCACTCCCCTCATTGGAGCATTTCTGGCGGACGCTTACTGGGGACGTTACTGGGCCTCTTTTGTCTTTACATTCATCTTCGTTATTGTAAGTTCATAATACCGGCATCTTACCCACTACCTAAATGCTTAGATAAAGCTTAATAGCAGTTCTTCATATTCATATCATAGCTTGTGGCACATTTTAAATGAGAGCGCTCTGAGCAGTTACCGCAACAACCGTGTTCATCATTGTTACATTATTTCACGTTCCATGTGTTTGAATTCATTTGGCAGGGCATGATCTTTCTCACAGTTTCGGCATCCCTACCATCACTACGGCCCCAGCAATGTGCCACTCAAGACTTGTTGTGTCCTCAACCATCCTCTGCTCAAGCAGCCTTCCTATTCTTCTCCTTGTACATAGTAGACCTTGGAGCGGGTGCTTTCCAATGTGTGGTTACACCTTTGGGAGCGGATCAATTCGACGATGAAGATCCTGAGGAGAAAGCTCAGAAAACTTCCTTCTTCAATTGGTACTACCAGTCGATGAATATGGGAGGGCTCTTAGCTGGGACCTTTTTAATTTACATTCAAGATAACGTGAGCTGGGGCTTGGGGTTTGGCGCATCTCTCATCGCCGTCGTCATCGGGACGATGTGTTTTCTTGGAGGCACTCCATTTTACCGGCACAATCTACCTGGCGGTAATCCCATTACCAGAATTACTCAAGTGATTGTTGCATCAGTTAGGAAGTGGTATATCAAAATCCCCATTAGCAGTGAACTTTACGAGGTTCCGGAGGAGATGGAGTCCATCATTCAAGGCAGTCGCAAAATTCGGCATACAAATGAATTCAGGTTTCTGGACAAGGCAGCCGTGGAGATGGATGGGGACAAAAGTGATGACAGTTCTGCCAATCCATGGAGACTTTGCACCATCACTCAAGTTGAAGAGGTAATTCTTCATTTCTCATCACCTGAATAGTCGAAGTTTGCTTGCATTCATCAATCCAGCGAGTCTAGATTTTCGTCCTTTATGTTTTCTGCTTTAGCCCCCTCATGCCTCTGTTTCACACTTTCATTTGCTCAGGTAAAAGTCCTTGTCCGGATGATTCCCATCACAATCACCAGCGCCATGTTCTCCACTATCTACAATCAGATGTCGACTGTCTTCGTCCTTCAAGGCGCAACTATGGATCTTCGAATGGGATACTTCAACATCCCTCCTGCGTCTCTCACCGTGGTTGAGCTTCTAAGTGTTTCTGTCTGGGTGCCAATCTACGATTTTTTTCTAATCCGCCTTGCTTCGAAATTCACAAATAACCCGCGAGGGTTCACCGAGCTCCAACGCATTGGAATTGGGCTCTTAATCTCGGTGTTCTCAATGGTAGCAGCTGCCTTGTTGGAGATCCAACGCTTGGAAGTGGCTCGACTGCATGAACTCCTAGACGACCCCACGGTTCCTGTCCCACTGAGCGTCTTCTGGCAGATACCTCAATATTTCTTTGTCGGAGCTGCGGAAGTGTTTACCTACGTGGGGATCTACGAATTTTTTTATGGGGAAAGTCCCGATGCCATGCGGGGATTGGGCACTGCTTTCGCTTTGCTGACTGTTGCCCTTGGGAGTTTCCTGAGCAGCGTGCTGCTAACGATTGTGACGCACTTCACCAGCAAGGATGGCGCTCCAGGTTGGATCGCAGACAATCTCAACAGGGGCCACTTGGATTACTTCTTTTGGCTACTAGCGGGCATGAGCACTGTCAATCTCGTGTTTTATGTAGTATGCGCCAGATGGTACACAACAAAGCAGACGTGGGGCCCTTCCAAACCGGCAACTCTTTCTTCCGGGACGCAATAACTTTAACTCATTGATTACCCTGCTATTTTAGTGTTCTTTCAATCTGATATATGATACAAATCAACACAATAGTTGATGGATGTTCATCAGGTCATTTTTTAGCAGTGAAGCCTAGTTGATTTCAGGTCTCTGCGAGATTACTATATCCATGAAGAACTGCGATGGAACATTCTTTGTATTCATTTATTTCTAGTTCCTTTTTTAGGAGCCATATGTCGATTTGGAACTCGAAGAGAAGGTTCGTTGATCGAAACATCAGTGCTCTCGCTCCTCCAATTTTTGTTATTGACCTCGTCTTTGGAGACATACAACTGCTTTTGGCCTTGGGTGGGAAGTCATGTGAGATGCAAGCATTGTGAGCACAATCGTAGATCACAACGACTCTGAGGCTCTTGAGGTTACTCAAGAAGTTTCTATCGCCATTCCCGACGCAACTGAATACCAACAGGCTGGAGGTGTGGAGCAGCCGCTTGAATATCCCCTTCAGCATGTGCTACACCTCCACAAAGTCCTGTGTGGGGTGCCGAAGTTTCCACACAAATCCCGAAGTGTGGCCTCCTGGCATCGTAACATCGTAGCTATGCACAGTAAAACGATTTCACCTTGCTGTGTGGATACTCATTGAATGAAGTGAGTTTAAGGCTAACGGGTATAGAGACCTCCGCAAGTCTCCGACCACAAGAAGCCCGCCTCCGTACTACCTCACCCGGGGGCGTCATAAAATTTGGGATTGTCACATGCACTTTGCCTCAGCATCATCTCCAGACGTCGAAAACGCATAATCGATGGACGCCACTGCTAGTCCGCTAAGTTATGTAGGCAATACGACCCATGAGCTCGTCACCATGTGGAGATGGAACACTAGTAATATGCCTGCAACTATAACATTGGATACTTCGAATGGGAGAGGAAATGAATTTGGAAAGAGAAGCTGCACAGCTCGGAGTCTATGAAGAATTCCTGAGTACCGATCTATCGTTCAGCTGCTCGAGCATTGTCATTTTGGTCTTGTGGGTCTTGTGTGCCGTGTTCTGCTAGACATCCTCATTACCATTACAGACAGTCACCGGCAACAGGTGCACAGCAAGGGGATGATGCCCAGTGTAGAGTTCAGTCTTTCAGTTTTGAAATCTTTCTGTTGCAGCTGCTAGATTTCAGAGCTGATTTTATTCATGACTTTATTAGACGAACTTCCCACAAACTGAATTTATGTGCGGATTTATGGTAATGTTGTGCGAATATATTGTTCAGACGAGCTTCTTTTGGCACCAGGTCGAGAGAACATCCGAACAAACAGACTACTAGGTCTGTTCTGGTTCTCAGTCAGAGCTAACTTCAGCCACATAACAATACTCATTTGGCTGCCTCTTTTTGATGACATACACATGATTTGTGCTCATTTTCTCCTGTGCAATGAGCACCTTCTCACCGTCATAAATGATAAAATAACCCCCTTGATCACATGGACATTCCCCGAGCTCAGTAAGGTCCTTGTCTGAGTTCTCGGATGGCGCACAATACCGTGAGCGGAGCATGATAGGCACCTTGCCGATATAGACTTTTGACAGATCTTCTTGCTCAGTGTCCTCTCCATCTTCAGTTTTTCTTATGACCAACTTTGTAACATCCACATAGAATGGTGCTAAATATGTCAAGTTCCGAAGTCTAGCAGCTCTCGGCCATGGTATAGCTGTTTCACAATCAGCTTCAACCATCAGAAGTTTACTGAGATAGATTTGACCAAAATAAATTTTTTAGCTAACCCAAACTAGAACAATCCAAACTTCACGTCAATACAGCGCTCGGGAGAAACATCCGCTTAATACATTGTTGGATCCCGTTATTGTGTGGATGCCAAGAGGCAACTCCTACCACCATGCAATTCCTTGACATTATTGTTAAAATTTTGGGTGCAATTTTCTGTCTTTTTCATATAAATATATATATATATATATATATATATATACATATATGAGTGTAATGTTTGATAAAAAAAACCAACTTACTCAAGTTACACAAGTTACAGCTTACAAGTGTTCCGTACAGAAGTAATATGTGTAAAGCTCAGCGGGTGATAGTCTTATCAATCTTCTGTGTATGCTAATGTTGAGTTCAGTTAATCAGCAGAATCTCCAGTGCAGACAATCCCGAAGTATGACTTTTGAAATGATTCATCCCCCCTACATGTTGCAATCCCAATAATATCCATCTTTGATCGAAAGTGACTCAGGACAAATATAGTCTTTTTATGTTTGCTGCCATGCAACAGTGAACAATATCCAATGAAGTTCAGAGACAAACTTGGTTGAAGCGCAAAAAATGGTTCTAATCCACAATCATTTCATGGGGAAGTGAACCAGAAAATGCACGAGAGTTAGAATAACGGAATGTTCAAAATGATTAATGTTCTGCAACTTTCCATACTGAAAGTTCCTGAATGTTTTATTTTTATGCGCTGGATATCTACATGCATTCAACTACTGATACAGTATTATTCATGATTCAATACAGTATTATGCATGATGAGTGAAATGAATGTAAAAGTATACATTTTCAAAGATTTAAGTGTCCAACAGTAAGTACAATTTGAGGCTTGACAAGCAATTATCATGTTGCATACCAATAAGCTCAAAATTGCATTGCGATAGGGATTTACCCACCGCCTGTAAACTAACAGTACTAATTCCTACAGCAACAAATAAGCGAAGAACATCAGCACTCAATATGAAGAAGTCATCTATTTACAAAACCTCAACTTGAGCCACCAGCTCATTTCATGTATATACATATTTATGTATGTATATGAATGAGACGATGCTGCTACGCTAGCGAGAAACATGTATGTCGCCAAATTCTTCATTGTGAATCCTTCGTAAAAACAGTCTCCTCAACTACAACCTCATCAGATAATACTAGCACCGCCTCACCCTCACCTGATTCTAGTCTCTTCTGGGATTTCTCATTAGAAAACATGGAGAGAATGGTGACCCAAATGATCTCCACGCAGTCCACCCACAGCAAACGTTGCTCTACTGGCACTAATCCGTAAGTAATGAGATGTGCAAATGGCCATAACTTCCAGCCAGCCTGCAAAAGATTCAAACTCAATTTGTAAGAATAAGAATAGATTTGCTTTGATGTGGCTTTGAAATTATGCGCGATGATCAAGATTGCGTACATTCGTGTATTGACTGATCCAGATATATTTGTTACCGAGAAAGATTAAAAAGAATTAATGGTCATCTTACCGTTAAAAGAGGGAAAAATGTTTCTCTCAAGTCCTTGAGAATCCGCACTGGCGATTCAAACCGGAGCAGTCCGAGGGTGACGAAGTAAATGCTGTTCCAGACAGCCGACCAGATAGTTTGATCAAAGGCTACTTTCAATGGGACCACCCACCATCCTTGGAAGGGAAACAAAAACTGCACATTGATGGCAAATCAAACATTTCAGCAAACGATAATTCATTTGTTTCATCGTTAGCTCTCCAGAATTATGTTCAGAATTGAAAACAACAATAGAAGACCTGGATCAACTGAGAACTGCAACAATATGACCATGTTGGGAAAAAAATGAATATACCTCGCAAACATGGTAGTAGTGATGCGACAACATTCCATGAAGGCAAAACCCCACGAGACCCGATCTCAGGAGCCTTGATCTGTCGAATTCTAGAACTGGCTTTCCCTCCACACACTGTAGCCCAAATAGTAGCACGTCAGATATCATTAAAACGATTCACAAACACCACAAAGTAAAGTCCGAAGAGCAGAGCCCTATCTCTGCAACTCCATGAACTCAAGTACAAATTCCATACAGGAGTTATAACCATGGTGTAGGGAAAGATCCTATACCTGTCCAATCCAGTCTCCGATAGAGTAAACAACTCCGCTGATCATCATCTTCGCCAAAATTGGGTTACTTTGCAGCAGGAGCTCATAAGCTTTCCAGTTGTGGAGAGGAGCATACTTCAGGATTTCAAACATAGTCCAACCTTGCCACACGTCGTGGTCCACAGTGACAGCCTTCGTGATCGCATACAAAATGGCACCTCCAACAAGTAGTGCATTAACAGTTCTATCAAGGTATTTGTTCTCCTCAACTTCGGAATGTACAAACCAGAACAGCTTGGGTCTGTACATGGTAGCACTCATGGTCTGCACCTCATTTCCTCTCAAGTTGGATTCCATGAGCTCCATTCTTAACTGGTCCACACAATATACACCACTAACTGGCTGCTGCCGATCGCTCTGAAGCAACCCTGTCAACATTTCAGTTGCGCTGTCCAGTACAGTAGAGTTCTCGGTGTCCTCCGATAAGGCTTGCACGACGAAGACATCTCGCCCACCGGTTTCAGCGCTGCTAGAGACTACGACGTCTTCTTCAACCCAACGCAATGTTTTCGAGCTGGAGCTTTTTCCTGAATTTTTTTCATCTCCAGCTGAGGCACCATCTCCTGGCACGGTTGAGCACCGCGCGATTCCTCTCTTGTTGGAGTTTGACACATGAGGATACCGACCCCTTTTTCCCGCAGATATACTCCTAGAACCGGAAGAAGAACAGAATTTACTTGACGAAACTCTCTCCGGCAGCAATGAGGTACCGCCCCATCCTCTCACATTCCTACTCCCATGCGCCCTTTCTGCACAGAAAGATCCAAAGCCATGCTCGACAACCGACTTCACAGACGCAGGAATAATAACTGCCATCACAGTTCAATCAAACAACACCCTCTAAAAAGTCTATCGAGGAGAATAAACTCGGCGGAGTGTGCTCAGTTTGAAGGAACAGGTAGCCTAAGGAGCTCAGACTCACTCCGACCTGGAAGCTGAGTGCACAGACTTCGCCTTATGAGCTCCCAAGCCTCAGATGCTGCCGAAATCTCCAACAGGCATAGACCTCCACTTGGAGGAATCGTGACGGGAACGGCTAATCCACCACATTATTCAGAACAGAATCTTAAGGTGAGTGAAATTCTCATTGACCTGCGAGTCGATAAAAGCTAATTCGTTCAGTAATCCTCATTAGCCTCACAGCTGAATTCCTAAGCGACTTCTGAAATACGCACATGTAGTCGTCACATCGCAGGTTGCATGTATGCTGGTTCGCAGATTTTATCCTAGAATTTGTTTACCATCCAATCGGCAGTTGCCGAGATTCGCGTCCCACCAGGTGGCGATGTGTGAGGTTCTGGGTCCCAGTTCGACGGGCACATGGCGAAGAGGAGGAAACGCCAACGCTGCGTTGAAAAGGTAAGGGTGTTGGAAAGAAGGGTGCGTTGGAAAGGAGGGTCGTGAATAAAAAAACCACGAGTGAGGCCTGCCAGACCGATTTGATTGGTCTGTTTCGATTGCGGCAATTCACGAATACAACTGTCCAGTTGGATGTAATTTGTGTTATCGAGTAACATCGTGATAGGACCGCTGATCCCATTTGGGCATTCGTGAATTTGAGATTGTTGACAATGCGCAACACGTAGCCTCTCTGACTTCAAACTTTAAAGGAATCTACTGTCCATCTTCCTCTCCATTTCAAACTGCATCACCAAGTGGCTGTAATCATTGACTTCAAGTCGGTGCCAAATGCAGCATCTGTACATGCTACGACGTAGAATGCTATTCAGTTATACTTCAGTTGGTAATGACAAATGATTGTCGATTTCGTTACAAGTCATTGGAAACTATTGTTCAGCCAATTTCAGACACCGATAATATAGTTTAAGTCTATCAACATGGTCAACTGACCAATACAATATTATGTACAAAACGTTAGTATTTACTATGACAACAAGTTCTAACATTTAAACCGGAAGGGTTCTAACTGCAAAACACATTTCAGTCACTGCCAGGAGTTCGATTGATAAAGGTATTTTTCGACCTGTCAAAACTTCTGCAATGAATGAAAGAAAACTTGAGCGTGTTGTACATTTCAGATGAAGTACAAATCAACGGTGTCCTCAGCTTCACTAACCAACCAACTAGCATTCTGCTGCATCCTGCGCCCAACTGAACAAAATGTCTTGCTGACGAAACAGATAAATGGATAGCAGGTTAATCTAAGAGATAATCAGCCACAAGTGAAAAGGCTTTTATCAAGCAACTATGCAGTACGTTACCCTGAAACAGCGTACAGAGAGCCCTTAGAATGCGTAAATGACACAGTCCCAACTCGTGGATTCAAATGAACACTTCAAGTGAGCCCGTGTACACAGCTACCTTTAACTGAAGAAAGGTCCCTGTAGAAGCGCACCATAGTTGAGACCGCTATCTTACATTATGAGTCTGAATTCCGATGTCAAAAAACTTCTCATATTTGTGATATCTTAAAGACAATGTAAGAGGATTTGAAGAATGGACCAAATTTGATTCAAGGTCACCTCCTCTGACGTTTTGGCTCTGGCTGCACGACAAAGTGAACATTAGGAGATTTTGATCCGATTTTGCAGTCCTTGCCACGACATTAGGAGATTTTGATCTATATTCGACTGTTCGGTTGACCCTCAAAAACATCTCATCTGGCCTGGATAACAATCATGAATACTTACGGACACTAGTCAATCGACGATTAAAAGAGCATATTGAAAAGCCTGAGACTGCAAGAAACTGTGGCGACAAAGATAATTGAGGGATCACGATCATTGAATAGTATATAAGTTATGAGACCCAAATCAGTATTACGGGAGATGAATATGTAAGAGTTGAACCGAGTATACCTTGGCGTCTGGGGTCATATGTGATGGTCCATTACTTTTCTTCACAGTTTCAGGAGCACAACCAGGACAAATGTATCTATCCACGTGTTTAACCTGCTCCTCGCTCAATCCCACGCAATGCCTATGGAACCTGCACCCGTCCACCCAAAAAATCAATCATTAAATCAATCATCCCCGCATTCGTGGCAAGGACTGCAAGTGGGTCAGAGCGTGAATTCTTAAGCCAAAGCTAAACAAAATGGATGCATCGAACATGGAGGATACTTCACGCATGTGAGATTTGCGTCATAACAGAAGCCGCAGCTGAGAAGTAATTCAATGATGAGCGAAAAGGACGCAACGAAGTCTCACCAGTCTTTGCAACTGTTGCATTCCAGCATCACATGGTCGGGGTTGTAAGGCATCTCGCACTTACAGTACCTAAAGTAGTATACTCAAAATAATTAATAACATCCACGAAATAGTTACTGAATCAAACATAAAATCCTAGAATTAAGTCCTTGGGAAAATGCAATGCCGGATGTAAGGCATTCGCAGCACATGACCACAAGTAAACTGCACAAGATTTACGCCCAGTAAAAAAATCTATCACGGTAACTTACACAGCGACGCGGTCAGGAGTGAAACCACCAGTAGTTGCCTTGTACTCAAACCGACAGAAGTAGTCCTCAGCACTCACAGCCTCCAGTTTCGTGTAGTTCTTAAAAGAGTGCACAATGCATTTGCCTTCTATTGTGTCCGCGCTCTGCACGTCGTAGTGGTCGGACAGAAAAACCTCTTTCTGTCCATGGAACTGCTTGCGCCCACTCATTGATTCTTCTGGGCGGTAATACCATCGCACCTGAACCTTCACATTGCCCCGGCTATCGCCCTCGATATTCTCTACTTTGGCAATATATGGAGGTTTATCTGGATCCTCACTGCGCATCAGAACTGTATCTCCAACTGCCACCAGTCCAGTGAACCGTCACATAAACGCCTCAATCTAAATGCCATGTTTATTGAACAATGAGTCTAACAAACTTACACTAAATGCTCAATAACATAGATACCCCCGATTCATATCCAAAAATTTCAGACTTGGAAAATCAGCAACTTTGTATGCTTGCCAGCAGTGAATTTCTAATTGTTGGAAGCATTCAATATCCGACGATAGATTAAAACTCAAGAGGGAGTACAGTGGTCCTTCAGGAGCGACTCTACCTTTAACAATTTTCCGAGTGCCCTTAATGACGCATGAGTCCAAAGTCTTCTTCCCATTCTTCGGCTTTGCCATGTTAACAAGCCCCCAAAATTTAAAAAACCAGAATCCACAGTGCACAGCCGCTTCTCAGAATCAAGAAATCCAAGGGAACTGCAACGATCGATTCCCGCACCCTAACCCTAGTCTCTTCCTAACGCCATTTCCCGAACACATTGCCCGATCCTACAGAGTTCACCACTGCAACCACTTGCTTCCCTTGAGCACAAACCCGCTCCATCAAACCCCCCAATCGCTGCAATTAGCATCAGAAACCCCCTATTCAGCTTCAACATATACCCGATCCCATAAAACTAAACCTACCAACCTCATCATCCTACACATTCATCAAGCCCCCTTCAAAAAACCCCGCATGATCTCCGACCACTTCCATAAAAAACTCCTGTTACTCAATCGACACGAAACTCCCGCCCGCCCTGCCAACCCGACCTCTCCTCAAACACAGCACAACAACGCCCACTGCTGCGGCAACGTCGAAGCCCCAATTTTCTATGCACCGATCCACCCGTGCCGTAATCACTAACAGCTATCGACACCCCCGCATTGCATCCAATCTCAAGCAATCTCTGGCGCCAAGAGAAAAGGCGGGAATCCAACCTTGAGGAAGAGAAGGAGGAGGTATGGTGACCACGAGAAATAGCCGAAAAGAGAAGAGTAAAGCAGAGCAAACAGAGCAAACAGAGAAAACAGACAGACAGACAAACAGCGTGAGCTCTGTGGGAGTAGCGGGGAATAGTGCTGTGGGAGAGTGAGTAAGTAGTGGACCCTGGTAGTAGTGTTGGGGGTAGCATGGAAGTGAAGGGAGGTATGCCAGAGTGCCTGGCTATGGCTATGGCCGGATCTTATTTTGCATGGCATCGTCGCAACGCTGCTGCTGATGCAGATAGAAGAAGGAAGAAAGAGTTGCGCGGGAGGTGGCCTGAGTTGCGCGGGAGCCCAGCCCCCACGGAGTACCGTTCCTACTCTGTATCTCTACTACTAGGACTTACTATGCCGTATTCCGTTTGTTGTACTCACGCTGTATATACTCGGACAGTGATTTAAGGGTGTAATACCGTGTCGTGGGTGGTGTGGGCTTGAGAAGGTGGGGAGTGGGTCTTCAAACCCAACTAACTAGTTATGTTTTTATAGTTTTTTTATTGCACTAGTTGGTATTAGTGTTCGTGGAATTCCACTCTTGGATTAGTAAACGGATTTATCTCAGGATTTAATGATGCATCACTGTTGAAGAGAATGGTCGAATCTGAGATTGTAATAGATTAAAAAAAAAAAAGATGTGATTTTCCTTCAGGGTTGAATATTTATCAATTCATGGCTGGTAGGTGAGTGATGGTTTTTTTTTATTCTTTTCTTTACTTTCAGTTTCACGTAATTAGAGATATAGAATTACTAATGTTATTGTTTTTTATTGTACGTGTTTTTTAAAACATTTTTAACACATTAGTAAAAAAAATACAATGGTCAAATTCATAAGCTACTAAATCCTCCATCTAATTTTACAGTAACTCAGGTTACCATACATTGCTAAAATAATAATAATAATAATAATAATAAATTTAAATTAGTTTAAAGTTTTAATTACCAAGTAATTGAAAGCCTGAATTAGATTCTGCATTAAATTTGAACTTCTAAGATCATGCATACATATATTCATTGGAGTCTTACTTATATATATATATATATATATATATATATGTTTAACATGAAAATAAAAGATTTGTACTTTAAATTTACTACACAAATCTAAACATATAAGTATATATACATATATATCAACTAACAATGAAATCAAAATAATTTATCTTTAGCAATTCAAAATGATGTATATTTCTTATAAATTATCTTAAAAAAAAATAGATAAATCATTCAGATTATTCTGTCATGCAGATTGTAAATCTGATAATTATTTTCCAACACTCTAAAATTCCTGATTCAAAATATTGTAAATTATGATGCTTAAGAATAAGTACACAATTTTAGTTAAGCCTAGTATTTTCAGATGACTATATCTCATTTGACTAATTAATTAATCAAAGTTGGATGTTTCTGTCACAAAATATTTATTTCTTTATAAGGGGAATAAACAAGATTGAAATAATAACTCTAAAAATCTATAATAATAAAAAAATTGTGATAACACATGACAACAATCTCGTCTGATGCATTCTTGTGCTCAATGTACTGGTATAGTTTCAACATGTTATTCCATACATCAGAATTCTAATTTCAACCACTAAAGTAAGTACCACTTGATATCCGTGTGCTTGTTGTTGAATGTAGTATACAACAAGTTGGGAATATAGTACTCAATAGAACATTGAGTGGCGTTGACAATATCCATGCAGAAGACTGAGAGTTTGGAGCTCTTTAGATCCCTACACAAAGCCCATAAAGCCTACAGGAAAACAAACTCAGCAACCTCAATCACAATACAAAGTTACTGAGTTCTAAACCGCAAGCAAATTGCAACTTGTAACTTAAGAAGAACAATAGTATTTGAATCCATCGATGTAACAGAAACACAAAAATAATACTGTCAAGGTTGAAGGTAATCAAGGAGAATGGAAATTGAATGACGTTGTGTAAAGCGACACATCAATGCCCACTCTCAATCTCAATCTCAATCTCTACAATGCAATCTGCTACAGACGAGTTCAGGCAAAGATCCTGCGCTGATGCTTCATCAACAGACACAATTTCCAGTGTTGATTCAGTACTTCCAGCGCAGAGAATGATTGTTCCGCAATCCCAAGCTGTGCACTTCTTCCAAGTTGGGATGATGAAAGCGTGTGACCGTAGGCCTTGGAAACGGACAGGATGGCGCATCAGACACTGGACCATGAACGCCACACAGCTCTCTTGGATAGTGTGTACCGCAGTGATTGTGCTGAGGAATGACGGAATTTCCAGCTTGGGGGACCCACGCACTACTTTTCAGGTTTCTTGTGATGTGCTTGGTAGTAACTGAAGATGTGACCTGCAATGGGCTTTTCGTTGCTGAAATTCCTCCGCGGCTGTGTGAAATGAGATACTATGACTCGGAAGGCCATCAGCTTCCGAATGCTGCTTGTGGTTGTGAGAACAAGCAGTTTAGAAAACTATGGACATTACACACGGCCTTCCTTCCACGGTAGTTCGACTGGCAAAACATTCATACTGCAGTGTGTGCCTCTATCTTACAGGCTTGAATTTGCACCGTGATAACTTAAAACGATGTTATCCAGTTGACGGACAAAATGATGACCCCTTAAGAGTGACTCAAGTTATGCATTACTTAGATACAGGCACATGACATCTTGCATCTGATAAATATCTATATCGAGTTCCAACATATTGCTTAAACGGGCTCTTCAATCAAATGACACAAGCGATGAGCAAAATGCACTTCAGATATATACCCACAGGTTACGTCACAATAGGATCTAATATTCAAAAGGATAACGCTTGAGGATTACAGTAGGCCTGAGTGACAATTCTCACGGCTCTTGTGAGGTTGGGTTTTAGGTTACAGAACACGTGCAGGCAGTAATCCAATCTAGATTGCCTGATTTAACTAATCCCAAGTACCTTAAACGTTCTATAATCTATATTCTAATCGAATGCTGAGCGAGAATATGCAGTGTTTGTTACATTAGATTGTCCTAGTTGACCAGACATGATCAAAGGTCAGTAAGAAGAACAGGATCCAGGTTCATTCCTATCAGCATAACTAAATAACCACAATGATCCGAGTTGTTATGACCATATACCTTTCTTTTTCTTCCCTGGTTGTAACTTGAACTTAGGAAGAAGTCTAGGCTCCTCTTGGATCTGCACAGATCAAACGATTTAATAAATTTTATAACATCTTTGCATGCTGAAAACTTCCTGAAAGCAAAATCATGTCCAACCTCCCACGAGACCCTTAAATTGGTTCAGATATGAATTCATGCAGTAGTCCTGTCGAAGTATACTACACTGGTGGAAGTGTGCATTAACACTAAATTTTGAAGAAAAAATACGCTGCCGTAATGATGAAACCAGAATGGGAAGTAACTGATGCACCACTGTTATACATATGGTTCACAAATGTGCTTAGTAATACCTTCTTTCCACTCGTGGATCTGGGGACGTCCCCTGTATCTGATTTTACTTGCTTCGGTTTCTCCTTCAACTCTTTAGCTTGGTTTTCCCTGAGCAACGAATCCGAACGGGTATCAAACGAAGCCACAGAGCATAACTGTTTTGCAAAATAAAATCCACGATTTCCGCAGGGCAGAGTTAGGAAATGAGCTGTGACCCAAGTCTTACTTGCGGATCTTAAGAATGGATTGAAACTTTTTCTTCGCTCTTTCCACAGCATCGTCAACATTGTCCACCGAGCAAATGTCCACTGCTGAAATTGTTTTTCCGTACTTAACCTGCAAAACCTAAAATATCAGATACCAAACTCTATCCAATCATTTTATGAAATTGATGCAACACCCTGCTTTTATCCAGAATGTTAAACGCAAAAGATGGACCATGGCCACTAACCAATTCATCGCTCAGCAACAGATCCAAACAGTTCTCTTCCCATACACACATCAGGTCATAACAGAGATGTGGTTGTAAAGCAAACTTTTGCACCAGCTTTGGAAACTTCTCAACCATTCTTCCCAACTCTTCTTGCTCTGTGGATAAGAAGAAAATTAGTGGACAGGAAAAAGCAGAGCGAAGAAAAAGTGGAAAAACATATCATCAAAGACATACATTTCAGAACATACCCTCTTCAAAAGCATCATGAAATTCCATAATAGCAGCAATCTTTTTTGTGATCTTCAGGTTAGCTCCATCTAACACCAATGCTAGCGCTGATCCCAAGGGCATCGAACTGCAAACATCAGAAACAGAATGATTACCCTAAACATGCAGCATATTCAAAATTTGCATTTGCAGAGGGTAAAACCGCAACCTAAAAGGTTTGCAGCATCAGCCTTACAAATCAAACTTTGCAGCTTCAAAACCTAACTCAAGGAGCTCTTCTATTAGAGATACAAAAACAACCGCAATACCTTCGATAATGGACAAAAACAACGCCATGCAATCTCATAAATCCTTTCACTAATATACTTCATTAATATATAGAAAAACAAAACAATTCCACCAACCTTTCGTCTTCAAACTTCACCGTGATGTTTTTGTTGAATTTTCCAAGAAGAGCCGGATCTGAAAGACATCAGACCACCACTGCACAACGATTGAGTCTTCCACCGAAATCATTTAAGCGGTTCACATTTTGAATACTGCATTCGCATCCAGGTGACTAGCGAATATCAGGTTGAACACTTCCACAGTTATTCAAATCAATGAAATGATCACTTCGGTTTCTGATTACCGAGTACAATGGGCTTTTATCTAGAAAGTTAATATCACTCGAGGAAACTCACCAACGTGTACTGACTGAGGATCCATAAACGCAATAGGTCGGGGAACTGACGCAGTAGGGGCTACCGAAGGTTCATATCTCTCCGAGGACGATTGAGTTGAAACTGATACAGCAGGTGCTACTGATGATACAGATCTCTCCGCCGATAATTGAGTTGGAACTGATGCAGCAGGCACTATCGAAGATACAGATCTCTCTGGCGATGATCGAATTGGAACTAATGCAGCAGGTGCCACCGAAGACACAGATCTCTCTGGAGATGATCGAATTGTAACTGATGCAGCAGGTGCCACCGAAGCTACAGATCTTTCTGAAGATGGTAGAGTTGTATCTGATGCAGCAGGTGCTACCGACGATACAGATCTCTCTGGCGATGATTGAGTTGCAACTGATATCTGATGTTGATTTAGTACGCTTGGGAACGGTGATGATAACTCAGGGGACCTCTGCGTAAAAGGCGATGAACGAGACACCTGAGAAGTTGAGCTAGATGGTGACTGTGACCTGTTCTTCATAGAGAGAGAACGAACGGAAAGAGGCGGGGAAAGTTGACCTATCGAGGAACTCTTTCCTGAAGAGGTCGGTCGAATGAGACCTGGAACCGCATTCCTGTTAAGTGACATACTGGATGTACGCTGAAGAGCCACGCGGGGAATAGCAAGAGAAGAAGTAGGTGGATGAAAATCCATCCTTGAATTGAAGTTGAAAGAAGGCCTAGCTGTTGCACCAGGGATAGAAGATAGAGGGGATTTCGGCACAATGTTGGCAATAGAAGTACTTGAAGAGCTAGATTGTGAAAAGCATGTTGATGGAGAGCCACTGTGGTACGACTCCTTGGGATCATCCAACGAAAGAGTAAGAACAGACGTAGGAGACATGGATGGCGATTCCACAGAGTTTCCGATTTCAGAAGTGCGAAAACCACGTTCATCTGCACATAATCCAAGGCTTGACATGTGGTTCTGTTTCAGAGCTTCAGCCTCGACTTCGTCTGTGTCGAGATCGGCGGGCTGCTGACTGAAAATGACATCGTGGTCTCGATCTTTGTGCAAATCTTGGAATACATGCTTGAAGATTTGGTCCTCACCATTAGAAGATTTGTCTTCAATACTTCCAAATACATCATTTCCAAAAGTATCGTCCATAACGTTCTGTGAGCGATTGAGATGCCTCACCGCAACAGCCATTAGATTGGGACGACCCATACGTCCGAAGTATTGACCACCAAAAAAGGTAGTGCTGTCGAACTCTAGCTTCTCTTTGAACACGCGGGCATCGATTTCAGCCTTACGAGGCTGGCCTCCCCTGCTGAAGTCAGGCCTGAACCGTCGAAAATAGACTTCAAAGTCCACAATTACACTACCAGGGCGCTTTCCTGTAATACGTACGTCCTTCGTATCCACTTCGGCACCAATGGCAATACTACGTTTGAAAACTCCGTCTGCTTCGTCTTGAAAATCTGCCATCGTCGCCTTTGGGAAGGACACTGAAGCATCGACCACGATGCCTGGTCCTAATTCAGAATCTTCTTCGCTTACTCCTAAAGAATCTTCAGTCCACCAATCACAAGGATACTTGTGCTTCAAAAAATGCTTCACTGTCTCAGAATCCACTACTTCATCTCGAATATGATCGGTAGGTGTGATCCATGCTCCGTAATTCTTCGCATTTCCAGGCACTAATTTATCTAGCAATCTAATCACCTCAGAACCTTTACGCTTGTCTGCACACATGATCGCCAAACATTCAATTGCACGTTGTACAACCCCATCGGCACCTTCAGCATCGATGATGAAGTCTGCCATTCTTGGAACTATTCCCAACCTTAATGCAATGTCCACAGTTGCACTGCTAAGCCTCATCAAACGGAGTAGTAACATAAGGCTGCATATCCGTGGATCAGTTCCAGCATAACCAGCTGCAGATCTCGGAACTCGAAGTTGAAGATGAGAAACCAGGTTCTCGATCAATTCTTCAGAGACGATACAGTCGGCTATATCTGAATCGTAACAAATGGCATGAATCAAGCACATGGCCGGTTGAGCAAGTGCTCGACGCTCGTTTGGGTTACTCATGAAGTCGTAAACAGGGAGGAATATGTCAATGTTCGACTGACCAGTTAATAGATAAGGCCGTGCTTTGAAAAGAAGCAGCAGAGTAAGCAATAATCGCCTTCGGTCATCAAGATTGAAAACATCGGCATACGCTCCAATGATGACCGCTTTGCGAACTTCACAAAGAAATCGTGCCTCAAGAATATTACCGAAGTCATACCCAGGATCTCTGAGAAACTGATCTACAAAAAACCCACCAAGATACATCTCGCGTGCATAACCAGCTTGTTCGCTATCACGATACATTGCCTTGGTATCTCCATACAAAATGGAGAACAGTATCCACCGAACAAAGACGGGTTGCCCTCCTTCTAGAGTCCAAGCTGATAGAAAATCCTGTTGTTGTAAGGCATTTCGCAACTTGCGTGCCTCCTTGCTGAGCGTTTCCTTTACGAGGAGCCGTTTCCCCTGATCCCACACAAGACATGGAGTCTGAGAGATTCCATCAAACTTCTGACAGGCTTCCACTGGGTCTCTCGCCAAAGTGGATAAAAGGTCGAGAGGAAGTAAAAGCAAAAAAGACTGGATGACAATCGGTCGCACCCCTGTGCTGTCCTTTTTACTCGATTCCATTATATTGATCAGCTCGTACATATCAGTGGCTTCTCCTACACCATCCTCATAATTGCTGTGTCCATTAGCAGACCCATTTACCGAACCGTTTGTAGACTTACTGGCGAGAGACTTACGCTGAGTTAGATCCTCAAGAAGTTTGGAACGACGACTCACACCACTGCCAGCTAAAAGAAGCTGCCCAAGAGTTTGGGCAGCTACGATGCGTCCAGCTTCTGAAGAATGCAAAAGGCCCAAGTCTTGGCTGTCATCGGAATCCGCAGCTTCAAAATTTGGCAGCCTAACGCCACAGAATATCGCCAAGAGTGGAAAGAGAACTCCAGAAGTTGCAAACTGATTAGTAGCCTCTACTGTAGCAGGAATTCCTTCACCAAGAGTACGAAGGGCTCGGAGAATCCCCATGAGTACCTCTTCCATTTCGGCACTACTAGAATTAGCTGCACAATCCCACAGCTTGACCGCAAGTGCTGCCACTAACTTGGATTGAAGTACAGCTGCTCTCCCAAATTCATCCTCAGCCAAAACTTTAACAATACTGGCAATTTCGATCTGGATTTGCAAATTACTGTATCCTTTGACTGCAATCGTTGAGAGCAACGACAGACGGCACCGTGAAATTAATTCAGGTCTTCCCACCTTCACAGCATATTTCAGTGACTCTTTGAGTGAAGCCAGTACTGTTAGGTATTCGTCGAGCGCAACCTTACATTCGTCGTCGATACTCAAGTACAAATTTGACCGTGTATCAACAATGTGTTGCTTTGTTTCTAGGTAATCGAGAATACAATCCAGGAAGTCGTGCCCTGTTGGCAGACCAAAAGTCTCCCACTGACCAGCTGCAAGACCTTTCAAAAACACTCCACCCACAGTTATTTCATCCTTCAGGCACTCGTATTGGAATGATTGTATCCATTCCAGTTCATTACCAGTGTCACCATTACCTGTAGCCAATAATATGTGATGATCCTGCAGACGATCCATTACACGATCACGAAGCTCTGCTCGAACTTCGGGTGTCCACATAATCATTGGTTGCTCAAGGTCGCACCCAGCCATCGTCATGAACTTGTCAGGTCCCTCAGGATGTTCTAGACATGCGAGCAGAGGACCTGGAATAAGATAGGTCATAATCGACCGTTCTTGTTGCTGAATAAGTTTGGAGCGCGATACCTTCGCCTGCTTTAGCACTCGAACTAAAGTTCCCAGGACATCGGCAGCTAAGTAAAGAAGAGCAGACTTTGTGTCTCGAGCTTTAAGAGCAGCATCACCGGGCGGAATAACTAGCAACAGTAGTGGAAGATACAGAGCCTGCAAAAATGATCAAGCAAAGGGCCCCCACTATTGTCAATATCACGCCATTCGGACAGCCAACAACACAAGGTTAGACCATAATTCTAGAGTAAAGAAAACCTGAGGCGCTGCAATTCGGTTACTGAAAACTTATAAATAATATTGCTGGATATACCTAAATCGTGCTTCACAGAGCATAAGATACAATCAAAAGTTCAAAATGCCAACCTGCTTGATAACAAGTTCATGCAAGTCTTCATCTCCAGCAAAATTCTTCAAACAACTCAACGCTGCAAAAGATGCTGGTGCAGGACCACGAGGAGGGTTGGCCAAAGCATCCCCAGCAGCTAGGCAAAGGGCCCAGAAAAATCCCTCCAGCCATCTTTTGTCATCGCGAAGACATTTTCTTCCAAACCTGAAGTATTGGAAGGAACAGCCACATGAAACCGGAGGGTTGCAATCGAACATAAGGCACAAAAGCGAAACCTATTCTTGAAAAAAGACAAACTTTAATTGACATGATAAGAATGTTTCTAAAAAAAGATGTAGGCAAATTTCAACCTCCAAAACAATGGATCTCTACTTCAACCAGAAGCCAAAACTAACTATCAATTGTGAAACAGAATGGAATATTCAAATCATATAACAGTTCAATGATCAGAAGCCTTCAGAAAAAGAATATTAAAATAAAATCTTACTGAGAAGAAGAAGCAATCTCTAGAATAAAGAAGGATCCTGTAGCGATAGACTCCAGGCTTGTATTGCTGCTTGCTATTGGGAAGGTTCCGTCCGGGTTCAACTTCGCCTCAAGGGATATAACACTCAACGCAAAATTGATAGAAGCTTGTGGTATTTCGTCATTACTGGACAAGAACAAAAAAGACCCAAATTTAGAGATAGATTAACGAGTCTGGCTTATGATAAGCCAATCGTAGCAGCAATGAATTGAGAGAAACGTATTCTCAGAAACAGGAGATTTTGCTATCGCGAAGGCAGGGAGACCGCACGTAACATAATTGAGATGGAAAGAGCGTTCTCTACCTCGTGACTGTAGCGCAGAATCTCCGCAGTACACGAACACAGTAGTGCAGAACGTCAATAGCAACTACGGGCGCTCCTTCCCTCTCTACCAGGCAAGTATTCAGAGAGGGTGTGGCTAGTGTAATAAGAACGGATTCAATGTCACCTGGTAACACCAGCTCAGGAAAGCGGTCAACAAGATTGGCCTGCAAAAGCAAGGAGAAAACACAATCAGCCAATGCCAACTTCACATAACCAATTCAAAAATGGTGCTCCCTAAAAAAATCACAATTCTCTTCGTCCGCTTTTTGCATGCATATCACTCCAGCGCCGTCCATAAATTGTCGAAGTCAAACAAATAAAAATAATAGAACTTCAAAAACTACCACGTCACCTGTGAGTTAAAACACAGTCCTCTACAACAGGTTGGGGTTAGAAACCAAGCAGCACCCACCAGGGCATGAATCAATAGGTGAGTGCGAGTCAACTCCTTATGATCTGCAGAGGACTCCGCGACTGAATTGTCCAACAACTTTGCTGCCTTTCGTAAATCCTACAATAGAAGAAGATAAATGAAAGGTTTTATTCCAATATTTAACAATTCTGAGTTCAACACGTACAAATAACAGTTTTTAAAGGGCATGAACTGGCAAAATACTCAGCTCAAATTGAAAATCGTCAGCAGGTAGAGAATTGAAAAACTTCCCCACCTGCGCAAGACTATTGAGAAATCCATTCGGATCATTGATTTGGTAGTTAGGAAATCGCTCACTATCCAGCAAGTTCTGAATGTAGAAAGGCGATGAGAAAACCGAATCTGCGAATACAACCGAGTAAGTGCAATTTTAGCGTCCACAAATGGGTGGAATCAGCACTACAATTTCTGATTTCACAATCGTATGAGTACATTAACTGAGATACATCGAACAATGCAGTAAATTTGAGAAATATGGGATGGTAATTAAAGCCTACCTTCCAACTCTGGATAGGCTAGTGGGGCTTTCGGGACATGGATGTACAATGCTAAAGGGTCTGTAGCACGGAACTTGACATAAGACTCCAGCTCAGATGTTAGGTAATCAAGCAAGCGCTGCCTCATATCCGAGTTCCATATTACCTCAGGACCATCCTGCTCCGAATCCAGATGCGCTGAGAAAGATTCAGGGCCCTGTTGCCACCAAATCCCATATATCAGCACGATCCAAGGCCGCAGAGAAAGCCATGGCTATATGACAAACTGACCCTCTGATCGTATCTCCAAAACTTCAAACCAATTATTCAAATCACTACAATACATCCCCAGTCATACGAGAAGCTTTACATACCTCAGACATTAGCTTCAGTATCAAGCCTTCAGGTAAATATAAGTGCAAGACACTGTCTCGCCAAGTCCCATGCTGACCTTCACCGTTTTTACTACTTGGTGACGACGAAAGATCCTGTTTTTAAAAGAGATTATCATCAGGAATAGGACCTTCAATCTGTCAAGGTTTCAAATTTCGTAAGCTAAAGAATGAGCAGAGAAATACACAGAATGTGCTTTGGGGGTAAAGATACCTGAAGCAAATGGCACTGTGCCAGGAATTTGGCAATTCTTGTTTTGTCCCATTCGACAACATCACCAGCAAGAAGTTTCCAGAGAAGAATTTCAAATGCACCAAGTTTGTAGAGATGTGACATTGCAGTTTTGTTGGAATTCACCAATGTGGTCACAGCCTCTAGGATCCTGAAACAAAAAAAAAGGGTGGTTACGTTGCAACCGACGAGGAAAACACTACTTAAATTTACACGAGAAGATGCAAGAATAACAAGCCGATTGATGGTTCAAAGTAACTTAATCAATTCGACAAGTTTTTACAAGCAAAACTAACAGCCTGAAATATAATATTTTCACTACTGAGACCACCTTCATTGATACATACACAAAACAGAAGGAATTTGAGCACAAAAAATTAGAATTCGGGTAAATGTACAAATCAAAGGTTAAAAAGTTGCTTCATAACAAGGGGCTGGTGGAAACATCTAAGTGAGGAATACAAATTACAAACTTCTGTGCACGATGGAACTATATTGGATTGTGCAAGTCCCACAGGTTCACAGCAAAGGGCACCAGAAGTAAACCTGTTGAATATTGGACTTTTCGCAAGTAGAAGTGACTGTATTAAATGACAGAAGATCTCTTCCCTAGCAAAATTCGAAGAAGCAGCTGAAGGTGGAAAATGCTCAATGGTGTTATCACTTCCCGATATCCTGTGTACAAATGATGACAGTGTCAGCTAAGAACAATCAGTCAAGCAACCAAAAATTTAACAAACAGTTACTGTCCAGTTCTAATATAAAGGCTTCAAAAACCCAGCCAACCGCTAGTTGTAGTTACTGTTATAATACGCACATATTATATGGACCTAGGACTACCGCCATGTAAAATTTTACCTTAAGAGGGCTTCCATCAAGTCCAGTGCTAAACCTAATTGGATTTTCTCTGGAACCTTCTCATCTTGCCATCTAATAGCTTCTTTTGCGTCCATGCTGCCATCTTGAGTTGCTCTTTCCAGCAACTCGTGTGCTCTTCCAGAAGGAATCCTTACGAGTCTCACCTCGCCGTCCGTACCCACATACCGCAGAGTTTCCACTGCACCCCGAGACAAAATATCTTGGGAAGACCATGCATCGCACTCAAACTTATGCTTATCTCTACAACACTGATAACATAGAAATCCACCGTTACAATTCTGAAAATCACTGAGATCAAAGAGAACCAAGGTAGCATGCATGCAGTGCCAGGGTCCACATTTCAAAACCTTTTGATGACCACAAGTTCTATCAGTAATAACGATTACAGTAAACTTACAAGAAACTCACCTTTGCTAATGATAACACAATAAGAGGAACTAGAACAGTCGCCCCTCCACTGCGAACGAAACGTAGAACATTATCCCGTCCCCCCTTCTCCACAGTGACTAACAAAAATACCACCAGCTTGAAAACAAACACCTGATGTTCACTCTCCACCACTTCGCGGAGCATCCCGACAGCAGTCTGCCGTAAAGAATGTCAGAAACTTACTGAAATTACATTTGAAGTTGTGCGCGTAACGGAGTAACATATCAATTACAATATGAAAAACTACACCTGCAGTCGCAGCTATTATCAAAATTTTAGCAACGGGTGTGATTAAGAGGGATACCTCGACAACGTTCAACGTTTGAACACTGAAGGCAACCTCGTCTGCATGACGTTCATAAATCCAAATAAGCACATGGACAGCCAGTCGTAGATCAAGCTCCGGTAAGTTGTTGTGACCAAAAAGCGGAGTGAAGCCAAGTACCATGGCCTGAAATACTGATTGAAATATAGCCAGTGGCTCATGCAACTGTCCGACCATTCCAAGCCCAGAGGAAAATCATCAGTGCTGAAGGTTCATTTCAAAAAGGCGATAAGATTTAAGTTCAAATTCCAAACAAATTCCCACAGATCCTTAACTAGAAAGCATTCAGTAGACGGACTCACGAAAGTAGTTCAACCAAGATAATGAACACTTCGAATTCCACAACGAGGATATCGAAGATCCTTTCGTACATGACAGCATGAGCAATCATTAGAATAGATATTGGAGGTTCACAAACCTTCCAAAAAGAGTAGTTAGCAGAATCAGCAGGAGGATGAAGGTCCACAAGAAGCTCCAGGTGGATACCACCAATCACTGAGCCTTCACCCTCACTAGCTGTAGAGTACACAAGCTGTATGTCTGCAGTATCGTAAAAGAGTTCGTGATCACTTTTGTACGCTTCGTAGAATCCATCTACCTCGTCTTGTAGAAACTGCAGATCCAGAAAGAATGGGTGATCTAAATGAGATTCAAAACAAGACCTTAACATCATCATCTTCAACAAACCAAGAACGTTCTCTGATGCTC
This sequence comes from Physcomitrium patens, assembly GCF_059467195.1. Classification (NCBI taxonomy): domain Eukaryota; kingdom Viridiplantae; phylum Streptophyta; class Bryopsida; order Funariales; family Funariaceae; genus Physcomitrium; species Physcomitrium patens. The sequence goes on along the minus strand of NC_143410.1, from coordinate 22,326,300 downwards.
AAGCCTCCAATAATGTTTTCAATATCGAGCATGTAATTTAACGAATAAATACGTGAAATTTTGAGCAGTATCCAAGTGAATATTGCAAAAGATGCTTTACCTTTCTGAGTTCCAAACGCTTCAAATCATTCCATACCAAGACTGGTGTTTCAAGTGTCTGACTTCGCAGTACTTCAAGAGTCTCTATCCACGCTAATAGACCACCATTTGCTTTATCCTGGTGACAACACGTGTAAGATTCCATGTCAAATACTTGTAAGAATCTTGTTATAAAGTGTAAGCCACTTGGTTCAGCTTTATAGATGACCAAGCTGAAGGTATTCATATACTCGTGAGAAACAAAAATTAAGACAAAACATTTATTTTGAGCATGTTGATTTGCGTACCTTTCCAGCCACTTTCCTCTCAGCTACTTTACTAGCATAAAGCTGCATAACACCCTGAGCCAAGACAGAATCCGCAGTAAGTCCACAAATAAACTCGAGCATAGATACATTATGCTCCACATCGCTTCATCTAGAGCCATTGCCAAACATGAGACAACAACCTGGCGATATTCGATTTCGAGGAAACTAAATAATCAAAACAACAATTATATTGGTTTACGAACTTGTATACAACTGAATGGGTCTTTCAAAAAAGAAGACAACCTTGGGAAGAAGGACTTCCAAAACTTTTCGTGCATCACGGTTGCCTTCCATCAAAAGGAAGACTAGATTGCTACTTAATAACCGAACATGCTCTTGCTTAGAGAAAAGTGCCGCTTTAAATTGCATCAGAACCACACATCGACCAAGACAGTATTTCTGCAAAGCCACACAACAAGAGCATACACTTTTACACCAATCTGCAAAATCTTGAAAAATAGTGGATAAGAAGGGAATTTCCCAAGCTGACTCAAAACATTTAGTATAAATCAGAAACCATTAAGCACAGACCTGCAGATGACTACATACAGGCTGTGAGGCCTTTGTGAGAAGTGCTTTCAGCAACACCCCATTCCTGCCACAATGACGGACACCATTTTAATAATGTTAACCACACACACACAAACACACACAAATACTGGGGAAAAATTTACTACTACGGAAATGCACATATGATCCCTGCGCTAGCCACAATTCGATAAATCTTTGCTCATGTACAGTGTCCTTTTGCCTCACACTTTTACAAGAATACATTTCTCAATAGCCAAATTCAAAAAATGCACCTGTGGAAGACAACAGAACTTGAAGACCTAGAGATTGTACACAGTACATCTGCAGCAGCCATAATTGACGCTTCATAAGCCTGTAGAAACATTTTGGGGTAAGACGTCAGATATAGAAACTCCAGTCAATCCAAAAGAATAAATTACAATACATGCGACTTGACTATAACCCCCTGGTTGATGGAAATTCATTATTACCTTAATCCATGCCCGCGCTGTTTCGGTTTCCAAAGGCTGTGACGTGAGAATCAATGTAAAGATATCCAAAAGCCCCACAATCTGCATGACATTGAAGCAGGATGATCAATAAAAAAATTCGGGTCACAGCTGTACTTTGAGCCACGCTGGACTCTCTTGAAGCATTAAGAAGTACAGTCTGTTACACATGTTTTGCAATTAGATGGATTTCAAATAAAATGAATAAAAAATAAAAAAAATAAAGCAAACAAACATTGAAATTGTTTCAATAGTCCTCAAAATAAAGTTGATCGAAAGAACTGTAGAATATGGAGAGACATGCTCTTTCGGCAGAACTAGAACGAGCTTTGCACCTGCAAAGCACTGCTTTCTGCAGATGAGAGTGCCTGAAGCAGTTTCACTAACTGCTGAAGATGATCAGTGCTCAAGATTGTCATCCTGTTTGCAAATTCTTGCTGCAAAACATCAAGGGCAACAAAATAAATGATTTTAGATGAAGCAAGAGGAGAGTATAAAATGTTCAAGAAGAAATCGACTTTAAAAGTTTGAAACAAGTAGATGGATTTAGCGCTATTTCAAAGAAAGCATCTCCGGCTCAAACAATTCACCTTTGAAGCATGACCGACTTCTGCATCACCATGATCTGAAGCAAATTTTATGGCTGCTCGTAAAGCTACTGTGGCAAGATAAGAAAGCACGTTGTTTTCTGATCGCATGCACTGCGTCAAAGCCGATTATAAATTGCAATGTCAAAGATTCAAATGGAAAATAATATGGCATCTCACATGATAATCCATATAATGAATGAATGATCACCTTACAGATATGAGAACGAGTGTAGACTGAGGTCAAACTGACAAGAACAAACACAAATGTGTGAGTTGCTCACCAAGCGAGAAAGAGTACCTGGAGTAGTACAGTTACAACCTCGGGCATGCTTTTGACGGACTCAAAACATGTTCGAGATGCCAGAAGCCTCTGAAGGACAAGGCAACAAGTAGTAGCGCGGATGTAATCGTGGCCAAAAGGTCCTGTTCCAAATGCACATAATCTCCGAACTACAATGAGTATAATTTTATCACCCTGTGGAAGAAACTTTTATGAACTAGATAATGATTGTTTGAAACATATTCCGAAACCCATAATACAAGCGACTTGTCAAATTCTCCATGAGCGAGTTGATTACTACATTAACAAAATAAAATAAAAAATTGAAAAAAATAAGTTGAAAGTTTAGATAATGGAAAGCGAAGATGCATGCAGCCGAGACACTTCTTGCAAGATTTCATATGTAATTAACGCTCACTCACTGTATCTGTGGCATTGATCACAACACCTTATCACGAGTATAAAGAAAACCCACAGACAGTAGTTCCCTGTATCGTGGCAAGGTTTCTGAAACTTTACATCCGGTCACGCGATCACTTTACTAGTATCGACTTAAAGATTGCGACTCTTGAACAAAACCCAAGATGCGGTTGCTTGCAGTCCTGCTCACCTAAACAGTCTTTCAGGGTATCCGTAACAGCTTGAAGAACTTTAAAATCACTACATTGTGAATCTCCTACCTGCATCACCCATAATACAGTTCTTGAAAAACATATCCAGTTAAGTTGGCCAGATGATACTGAAGTAGATGGTGCAAAATACGTGCATCTAATCAACAGTGCATTGGCTACTCGATACAGTAAATAAGATCTTTACGGGGAGTCGTAGAATAGAAAACTCACATTGATATTGCAGGCATACTCTTTCAGCGCAAGATGCAATGCTGCAGGATCGCGAATGGAGTTGAAGGTTCCAATGAAACGGTTGAGAAAGTATGCCTCGCATTCATTCTGATGAAAACGACGGTTAAACTATTTCAAGTGATTTAAACCAATTTCACTTGGAGAAAATAGTTTCACATAGGACTATATTACAGTCAAGGGTAATACAAAGAACCAGCATTGCATGATGAATGTTGATCAAGGATTGACACCTGATGCGCTGCTGGTGGCTTATCCGGAAGCATGTGAGGGAAATAAGGCTCCATTCGAATACAAAACTCAGTACCCTTTCCGATGCCCATCAAATCAGCCATACTGGCTAAAAAGTCGTCCCTATTTTCGAAAAGGTACAGGGTAGGTCTCCAAGATCTAAACTCCAGAGTTACTTCTCGGTCGTCTTTCTCGCTGACAATAAGTCCAAGTATATCCTTTAAACTGCAAGAGGGATGATATCAGGCTAAGACCTAATAATATACTGCACTCGATGATAAACCTTGCACTAGTTCTATTTAGTACTTCAAGAATAGTACATTACTACCGACCTAAAGCTCATAGGGAAAGCTTGGAGACGTCTACAAAAAACTTTCTCAAAAACAACCCACAATAAAATAGCCGTGTGCAGAAGTAATGACTACCTACTCAGCTTATCTGCACTTTGACAAGATTATTAAATTTCATAGTAAGTGCAGAAGGAAGACTGACGCATTTTCTTATAAATAAAGTAAATAATTACAGGGATCAAAAAGCAACATTTACCAAGGTGCGGAAGGCAAGCACGAAAAATGTAAACTAAACCTTATAAGAGATAGTTATTACCTGTGCATTCCTATCACATGGTCCCCCCACTTTTCAATCAAGTATTCCTTAGTAATACAAATGATCCTCTGCCGTTCTTGTTTAGATGAACCCTGCCGCTTTTTTACTTCAAATTTATAAAGGATAGTACTGTTTTTCTGCAAGAAAATTTAAATAAAGTCAGAGAGGTATTAAGATTAGCCTATCCACTGCTACCTTGCTAACCATACGGTGAACGGTCGAGTTGCTGCCAAACACCACGTGTTTTATCAGAAAAGATAGCATAACCATGTGAATTAAGGGTCACAACTGAATGAGCACATATTAACTCCCGGACCTACCCCTTTTCTTAGATATGCCGCGACATTCTCGATCAATGCAGAACTTGTAATCTTCTGGATCTCGATGTCCAATTTCAAATTTGACTGCAACAACCCCAAGATCGGCATCAGAGAAAACACTTAAAAGAACCACATGAGGTTCATTCACTGGTATTTCTTGCAGACATTTCAACAACATAAAACAAGAGGACTCCTCAAAATTTTGACAAAATGCAGATGTGCATGCCTACCTTCATATTACGTTGAACAGCGAGTAAGAAAGGCAAGGAATCCTTAAGCGAAAGCCGCATGACACGCGAGGCAAGGTACACCAACACAATATGTTCGTCGTCGCTCAAAGTTTCCAGTTTGACAATATCTTTAAAGTTCACTCTTTTAGCCCCTTTCATCTGCAATGGATCTCATGTGTTGTTAAGACAAGGCATTTCAAGAGAAATTAATATTGATACCTAGAATACAGCACAACATCGTACACGTAAATTCCCAAAAAAAAAAAAAAAAAAAAAAAAATGTTTACTCTTCCGCAATACTGTTTTTATATAGGATAGACTAAGTTGATCAAAACCCGACTATTCTTAGGAATCGATAGCGTTAGTGCGAACCCGACGTCTCTCTTGTCGGTGCCCAATATTAACCATCTTGACAAGGGAGGCACTCCGAACACGTAAAACTGCGTCAACTAGACCACCTCGCTGATTACTGTGCTTCTTAACGGTAAAATCTGTACCTGAAACAGAGGAAAATACAGGTTCGCAATCAAACACATGAACACTTCACGCGTCAAATAAACCACCACATAGAACATCTGGCACAAGCTCATGGAAAAAATTGTCAAATGGGGCAAACATGATAAATATTATGATCATTTTACTGAAAAGAATCATTCAACGAAATGAAAAAGTTCAAAATGTTCAATAGGTTTATAAAGGCCTTCAGATAGTTAGTTTCTATAATATATCTAGCGTCTCAACGAATTAGTCCAATCGGAACTAAGTCAACAGTTCCCACTAGAACAGATGATTCACTCGAGAATGTGCAGGTTGTGAGTTAAAGAATACTACCGAAGCCAAGTTAACTTTTATAACTAAGGCATTTGATCTTAATAAAATATGCCACTCAACTTTCTAGTGCGAGTGATGTAAGGAACAGAAGACACAAATTTAGAGCATATGAGACGTATAAGTATATGAGGAATTTAAATAGCCTAGTTGCAAAACATAAAGAAAAATATCCACTGGACGTGTGTCAGCAGGCAATGACAAAGGATAGTTGTATTGCAGATTCTGCGTTAGGCATTTTCAAGGAAACCTCACAAGCTGAAATTACAAGCTATATGAGTTCTAAAGCTATCCAAATACTAAGGATGAATATTAATATGAGGGCCGTCTGTAACATCCAACTATTTAATTATTTTGAATCAAAAGCTTCAAAAACACACCCAGTCTAACGTTTTGAATGGCCAGGTCCGTCAGGTTATTAATTAAGGAAATACATGAGTAAAGCACAGGTTTTCAGCATTCGCATTACACAGTATTCGCGTCACTTATAAGCAAACCATAGAGTAACAATAGTCTGTTAAGGAGCTTTTCAGCTAGCTGAATCAAGGCAGTGCTCGCCATTGATACGTAACAAACGACCAAAGCGGGGACATGGTTGCTCTGCTCAGAGAAAAGATGCTTACCAATGCCATTAACTTCGTCGATGCGGTTGAATAGGACAGTTAGGAGGGCAGATCTGGAATCGCAATGAATACGAACTGTATCATACCCAAGGCTTTGTTTCGTCGTGTCCAGAATTTCCATTGAGAGCTCTGTCGGGTCATCGTTAGAGGCAGTAACTTTAGCAATGTGCTCGAAGCTATATTCAGCTACCATAGGATTGCTCGCATGTAAAGGCACCAGAGTGATGCCATGATCAAGTACCCGCAGCAGCCGATTACCTCCGCGTCCTTTCGGACCCAACCGCACAAGGAACACCTGGAAATCCATTCTGTACAGCTAACGATCTGTACTCTCAAATAGCTTCACTGCTAGGCGGCAACTTTGCCCAGCCTAGCAAAACAGCATCTCCTCCCCTCAAACCAGCCCTTCGCAACTAACAATTCCCACTCTCCACCTTGATCCCTAAAAATCGCCTGTGAGCTTTCACACATTTCCTCCTTCATGCTTGCATTATCCTGGACTTCCGTGATCCCGAAATCAAACACCAGATTTAGAAGCTACAATTTTCTTATAGCCAGCGAATACACGACCTAGAGTACACACACCAGCTCCTCAATGAGACCAAGCGCTCAATCAGGATTAACGAGAGCTCAGTCGCAGCCTACCTCATCTGAACCATTTCCCGCAACCTTAACTACATCTCCTTCCACTACACCACCATAACCAAGCCACGCGAAAAGAAACGCCTCCCGTCTCCGTCGACATTAATCACCTCAACGCGATTCCCGCGGCATGCCTGCAAACGCCAAATACAAACACAATGACGGACTCTGCGACTCTCCTACAAAAAAACAAAGGAGATCTGGAGCAACAAACTAACAACGCCGAGCAAAATCAGTGAGGAGTATACTTCATGCTCCATGCGGATCCACGCCAAACTATTTTTTTCCCCGCACAAGCATGAGCAGTTGCGAGCAGTCAGGTGAAGAAATGCGAGTCCACTTCGAGGCAGGGAGAGAGCGGGGGGGGAGAGGGGGGGAACGCGGAGGAGAACCAGGAAAGGCGGCCGTAGCGATGGCGTAGTCAATAGAATATGGAAAAATAAAAACCGCGCGCTACACAACAAACGCCTCCTCAATCGCTTGGCCTCCGCATCAGAGCTGGTATCCAAGCGTTGCGAGAGAGAGACGACAACCGCGCACTGGACCGTGCTCGCAACCACGACCAGCAAGCTCTACACCGCACGGTTCCCGGCTCTTCACCAGCCACTCTTCTCGGAGTACCGTGCGCGTGACGGAGCGGCGACATGGGTCGTGCTTCCGTGGTGGAGTGCGTGAACCGGGAGTGGAACATAGCAGTTCCGTGCTGAGTCGCTCCTCGCATTGGGGGGGGGGGGGCTCCTTACTGTGTTTTTTTTATCATCAATATTGGAAGACTGAGATATCTCGTAATTTATTAGAATTATTAGAATTATTAGAATAATTGATTGAGATTTTTGGAATGGTGAGCATCAATAGGGTTAAATTAGAGGATCCAAAACAGCTAACAGTAAGAATGAATGAAGGAATGGATGAATGAATGATGTGAGGGATGTTGATTGTTGTTCCGTTGTTGATGTTTCCTTTTAAAAGGGGTTTTTCATCAATGAACAAAGGCTTTTAATAAAGAGATAACCCTGTGTTAATGTCAGGTGACAACCACCACGGGGAGGGTACTACTACTTACTGTACAGTATCAAGTATCAATAATGTGATGGAAGTGTTATGTGGGTAAAGCCAGATTGTTCACCACCACCCCCCACCCCCCTTGCAAGCACATCACGAGCTCCTAACAAAGAAAAAATCAAATAAAGTAAACTTTATTATGTTTGTTTGGCTGGAAGTTACACTTTTGCAGTGACTTGCAATGGAAGAATGTGTAACTTGACCAATTCGTGTGTGTGCGTGTGAGAGAGATGAATTATACATCCTTTTTCCTTTCCCTTTTTTCTTTTATCCATAGGAGCTTTAAAAAGTAGATTGGCATGTTTAGGTTCATCACATACAAGATGTTGGTTCCCATACCACACACTAAATGTGAGTGCAATTATGTGTTTCAAGCATCAACTTGTGCTCTACATAAAGCAGCTTGAGTTGGATGTTTCTTTTTATATTTGGTTATGGTAAAAAATTAGAATTATGTATGTTTGGTCAAAATATCAATGACTTGCTTAGTGATGTTTTTTATTTTTTTATTTTTTGTAATAAAAGCCATTTACTGTTACAAAACGATTCTGTTGTTTGGCAATTCTGATGTGTTTTAATTAAAAAGGAAAATCTAATCAATTTTTCAGTAATTGAAAAAAAATCCAAAAACTATCCAAGTCAAATGATTTCGGTGTGACACATTTTTGTAGACTATATACTTTAAATTACAAGTGTGCATGATTGAACATCACATTTGATGAAAAATTGTTGCTATAACAAACATACGACAATCACAGTATTATTTGATTTTTTTATAATTATATTTGGAACTATATTTAAACACAGACCTGTTATTTAAGATATTTACAAACAATGATTGTACTTACAATGTAAATATCATGTATTCAACTGAACTGCTTTCATATAAAAATAGAAATAAAAATAAATAAAAACTATTTTCATTTATGGTACTTAAATAATTACGTAATAGAGTATCACATATATTCTCTCATACAATAGTACTTTTCTGATCCAAAATTCTTTATTTATATTCTTAGAATTAAATGATGTAAACAATAATTAAGTTTACACAATATGATGGTGTGTAAATTTAATATGCAATAATGTGGTTTATAAATATATCATTGTAACATTTAAAAACTACACACTAAAAACTTTCACTTAATATTGGTGGGACTTAATTGTTATGTAATACACTTTAAAAAAATCATAAAACAAATCATTGTACACATGTACTTACAAACATAGTCTTTTAAAACCTAATTTTCTTTTCTACAAGTTTAAATGGATTGTATAATAAATTAGGTTGAAGATCTTTATCTTCTATAGGTTTTAACTTAAATGATATCAAATGAATTATAATAAAATTATTTTTACATTATCTAACTTAACCTTTATTGAACACTAATACCATCTAGTATCTTGGTCAGACTTAATTTTAAAATAATAAAAAGATGATTCATTTTTTGAAAGTATTTGAATTAATATAGTTGCAACCATTATCGTGATGTTTCTGAACTAAATAAAAATTTAATCCACAACACATACATTCTAACACCAAATATCCTGGTTAGTTACATTACTTATTTAGACTTATTTTAGATGGCAATCATTTGAGTATCCCTAGTTTGGTTAATACTAGAGACACATTGTGTAGATGTTTAAAACTATGCAAATACACTATTGCCTTGCTATCCAATCTTCTATGTTATGTTCATCTTAACTTTGACAAAATAATGATGTCACATATATATATATATATATATATAGATATATACACACTTAAAAATTACAATTTTATTTTGACTTAGGTTTTCTTAGATTACAGTATTACATATTTTAATGTGTAAAAAAAAAAAAAAAAAAAAAAAAAAAATCTACAACCAAGATTCTATATTTGTCTAAGAGCTCAATTTAAAAAACTGCTTTGTGATTTTAACATATTTAAAGCTTGTTCACAATTATCTTAGAAGATTAATTATTCTTTGATAACTCTCATTACGAAAAAAATATTTTTTAGGCCTCTATGATAAAATAGAATTACTCCATGAAAAGACTTCAGGTTTCTTTTAGATGTCTTTGTTGGTGCATTAGTGATATAAAATATATTAGCTCCTTGTAAACTATTGCCAAGCTTTTAAATATCAAAGGAATAAATAAAAAATAAAATTATATTTTAATATTGTTCTAAAAAATCACCGTATTTTTATTATAAATTTAAGGAAAATTATAATTAAAATATTAATAATATTAACCAACATTTGTCCAAAAACAGCTACTTTAATACAACTTTAAAATAGATATTTAAAGTATTTATTGATATTTATATTTTATACTCTAAAAGCAATGAAATAATCTTAGGTATATATATATATATATATATATTTAATATTTATCATTTTAATTAAATATATTGAACTTTAATATTGAAGCTCTCTTGAAAGAAAAAAAAAAATTATAACTATTATAACAATTATTAAGTATTTTTAGTACATTAAAACTCTCTTTTACAACCTGCTTGGTTAGTTTCTAATGAAAAGGTAATAAATTTAAATTAGATTTATATAAAAAAAATTGGACTGGAAATACTTTATTTATAAGTTACACAATTAAAAGAATTCTATTAGTTCTAAACAAAAGCCGAAAAAAAACAGATCTCTTAAGTATAGAACCACAAGAATACATATAAAGAGTTTTTTAGTAATTTTATACTTAAAAAATAATAATTGAAAAATTTAAAGAGAATTCTGATTTCTTAAAATAATTAAAATATTTATTTATTTATTTTATTTATTTATTGGAACACAAGTTGTATAAAAGAAGCGAATTTTTATTTATATGCCATGCAACAATCAAGTACAAGCTATTGTATAATCCAAAGTCAATGCCACGTATTTTTAAAATCTATTTCTCTAAATTATGACATTTATTTACCAAATCTCTCCATCAATCTAAAATGATGTCTCCCTCTCTACTCTACAAAATCACATATAAAATATTTTGTAAAACACCATCATCTAAAACACGATCATAACCATATAAATAAATAAATAAATAAATAAATAAATAAAAGTGTTTAAAACAAAACCCTTACTTATTTACTAGTAATGCAGTATAATTTGGAAGAGAAAGACTAATTATAATAATAAGACACACATCACATAAAACCACGTAAAACTCGAAATTTGATGAGTCGCAACTTTTTGCAATCGATTTCCATGCTTCGATTGAATCTGGTTTTTGGCGTTGAGCACTTGGGGCCACAAAATTTCAGATTTTTTCAGGATTGGCTTTGTTTGAGGCGAGAACCACTTTAAATTGCGGACAGAAACATGAACAAAAATAACAACAAAATTTTGTTTTTGCAACATGTTGCTAAAAAAAAGCAAAGTGGGAAGATAGGGTTTGGCTCGGCATGAGTTGCTGCTTATTGCAAGCATGTGTAGACTTGTACCCAGTGAAGTAGGGAAGGGAAGGGAAGGCAAGTTCACAACTAATCCAATTGTGGGTTTGATTCTTCACTGCATTGAAGCTAGTTTTGATAGATTAACTGCGCCTGTGCATTCCCAAAATACACAAACATGTTGTGAAGTGGGCAAATTCCTTCAGAAACTGCAATATCAAGGCAGTGGTCCACAGGTTTGTTCTCTACGGCCTCAAGCAATAGCTTGTACTTGATTCACGCAAGTGCAGACAAAACATTTTGTATAGAGAGTGTATCGAGACAACTTTGTCTCTCAGCAAACTTTCAGAGTCTACGAGTGTATTTGCAACAATCACAACTACTTCTCATTGACAATCAAAACCTTTCTATCAGAAGCACTTGTTGTACTAATATACAAATAGCCATGTCATTTATGATGTTGTCCCTCTACGCAACAATTTTTAGAAGCAAATTGTCGCATGCCATCGAAAGAGGTGGAACGAGACAACGGAAAGACAACGAACAAGACGAACAACGAAGAAGAAGTTCATGTAACACCAAAACACACAAACACAAACACAAACAAACTTTTCGATCTAAAAGCGCAGAGAATTGATTCTATGTCCATACAAAAAGTTGCTGTAGTCTCAGGGCATCCGCAAATGTTGCCTGAGATCATTTCTCCATGGATAGTGTCCCTCCACAATTTTCTGTTGCAGATGTGCCATGCAGAATATTCACGTAAAAAAAATAAAAAATAAAAAAACCAACATGCTAATTTTCTGAAACATGGACTGTGCATCATCTAGTAGTCTTTGCCATTCGTCTGAACGTGAGATTGTAACGCTACAAATGCTTGTTCCTACTCACAGATCGGGGACTTGGGTTGCATGTTTTGTTGCATGAGTTTCATGCATTTTGTTTGCAAAGCCACAATTGGGTGTGTTTGTGCAACTAACGATGATTGATCAGGAAGGTCTAACTATTCCCTGCTAAGTATCTGCATTCTCTTCATGGAAGACTGATGTGTTCTTAATGTGTGCATTGAGTGGGTTGGATTATGGGGCAATTTGACCACAACCCAAGTGATGCAAAGGTGTATTTTATTTATTTATTTATTTTTTTCAAATTTTCCTAGGTTATGTTGTCATTTGGTTTTCATTCAAGTTTATCTTTCCATTGTACAAAGACGAGTTGTTTGGACATGATCCTTGATGCATAATGTAAAGAAGTCTCTAATTTTAAGAAAATATTGAAAGTGATTAATATCTTGATTATATTAGAATCTATTCAATAATAAAATTATTTATTTCATTAAACAATATTCTATATGTATATGATAACTTAAGTTAATCTTAAGTTAATTTAAGTTTATGATTGTGGACTAGAAGTTCAAATTGGTTGTTGATGTCACATCTAAGAATGCTTTATAATTGTTTTTTTTTGAAGTTCAACACTCCCTCTCAATACAAACATCTCTCTTTTCTTTTTCTTTGCAACCATGCCACATCTTAGAAGCAAATTCTTGCTATCAGAGGTTATTGATATGCTTTGCTTACTAATTAAATCTATGTCATTCATAAGTTTATACCTTCTATTTTTATATATTATTATTATTATTCTATCTTTTTAATCACTACATGTATTTTAATTCAAATTAAGTGAATTGCTACTTGTTGTAGCTATAGATTCTTTTATCCATCTTATAGATGTTTGGCATTATACTTTATAAAGTCTGTAATTTGATTATTAGATTATCATTTGTCTAGTTCATAGAGTCACTCCATTGTAAAGAATATCTTAACGAAGAATTTTTTTTTAATGTTGCAATAGAAGAAGAGAAAGAAAAGACCATAGGTTTTAAAGATTTGGAAGTATGTTTTCTTGAATATAACTGATATGTTTGTAATTATATTATTGCTTTTTAGTCTAAAAAGTTCTATGCTATGCAATAAGGTTATAATCTTGGTTTTTTGTTTTTAATTTATCTAATTATAAAAAAAACAAATATAAGGTATTAGTAGTTCTAAGTATAAGAGCTTTAAATCCTATGAAGAAGCAGAGTATTACTTTAATAAGGTATTCTAATTATAGAAGAAATTTTATATTATCAACTTGTAATAAGAATGCTTTTTGTGGTAGAAATTAAATCCTTGAATTAATTGAGGTTTTTTTGATAGTTGTATAATTCTTTTTAATTCTTGCAAATTATTGTGATAAAATATTGATAAAGATTTTGTCAATATATTAGCTAACTAAGCTTCATTTAGAATAAAGATTATATATTAATCCATCTTCAACCTTTTTAAATATACAATGGTATTTGAATTCATTGTGCTTTGTTTTTTTATGCATGATTGGATTATTTTTTAACTTGATGTAGCTTATATCATTACTTAGAATTGTAGTTGGCATATTGGTGCTCATTTGCAAGTCTTTCAATAACCTTCACCAATACATGAAATCATAACCTCTTTCAAAGACAACTCAATACTTTGCTTTTTTCATTGATATGATAATTATTTTTTGTAGATTAGTTCTCCAATGAATTGAAGCATGTCTATAATGGTATAAAATCCTAACAAACAATCTTCTACTATTATAGTGAAGACCAAAATTAGCATCATTAAATATAAGTAATCATTCTTTTTTTTTCCAACAAGATAGAAAATGCAATAGTATATAGTTTATTTTAAATATCTTAAGATATTTCTTCTTGCATGTAAGTGCATCTCTTATAATTTGATCATAAATTGTTGTTATATTATGTGAAATCTTGCTTGAAAATCCACTAGGTACTTGGCTGTCGAATATAAAAGGAATTTGCAACAACAAGTCCTAACCACTCTGATAAAATCATATATAAATTGCTATAGAAGCTTAACAAATATAATGAAGCATCAATTAAGTTTAATTATTAATATTTTATTTTATTTTATATTTATATTTATATTTATATTTTTGAAATAAATCAATAAAAAATTACAAAGAAATCCTAAAAAAATCCTAAAGAAATCTTAAAGAACCTTGAAGAATCTTAAAGAACCTTAAAGAATCCTAAAGAATCTTAAAGAACCTTAAAGAATCCTAAAGAATCTTAAAGAACCTTAAAGAATCCTAAAGAATCTTAAAGAAATCTAAACCAATCTTAAATCAAACCAAACCCTAACCCTAAAAAAATCCCAATTCTAACCAAATCCTAATTTTTAATCGATTCCTAATCCTAACTAAATCCTAGTGAATTTTTAAAATCTCAAAAAAAATTCTAATAACTTCACAATAGATTTTGAAATTCAATAATTAATATTTGAATCAATGATTTCAACTCAAATTTTTTACATTCTTTATTAATTAAGTTAATAATAAGCACAAAAAAATTAAAAAAGATTGAAATTATCAAATAGATGATAACCTCAAAAATGTGCTCGGGCATTGGCCTGCTTCCTTCTTTAACTTTGATGCTAATCTCTTAGAGCCAATTACTCCTGATTAAACTCTTAATTTACTCTCAAACTTTATACACTTGTTAAAAATCAAGTTGACTATCTTTATGGATTTTTTTTGACTCAATCTAATTGGCAGATTGACACATATATAAGAAAACCTCACTGGCCTTCAAAATCCTAAATTCCAAGATCATAACCTATAAAAACTTTTTTGCTTTTTAATCTAACTGTTCAATCAAATTCAAATTCAAAGCACACATCTAGTAGAATTACATCCACAAACCTAAAAAAAATTCATCTATAGATCTGTTACCAAACTCTTGAAATTGTCCAAAATATCAACCCTATTTTATTTTCTAAAACCAGAGTCATTGAAAACAACATCCACTTTGCTAATCTCTTACAAAGTCATTATCTACTCTAATCCTCCAAAATTAGTGCCTATAGAAATCTTATTAAGTCTCATCTCAAATCCCATTCTCTGATTAACAAAAGAACCTCCAAATCATCATCAAGACTTGATTTTGTACCTTGGGGTCTATTTTCAATCCATGTTTATAACCAGCCCTCTCCAAGTATCAATAGCTAGCTTTTCTATATAACTTTTGCTAAAACCAACTCCTAATTCCTTCCTACATATGCCTATATCTTTTATTTTTCTAATCTATCTTATTTTGCCTTATTTATGGCCCTACAAAGTAAGTAGAAGTCACTTTTTAAAAAATATAGCATTAATATTAAAGGTTTTATTACCTTCCTATCTTTTATCCATATTTTTTACTTTATCTTTTAACTTGGCTCTTTTATAATAAGATCCATATTATTATCTTTTGCCATATAATCATGTTACAACATGGCACCATAAAAAATTAAAAATAACAAACTATTTGCATTAAATTTTTATAGCTATAATATTATGAATTATAGAGCAATGCAATACAAGAGCAAAGGTCATAAAAAAATTGATGCTTGAAACTTGTCTATCCTATTGTATACTAATACAAGCTTTGAATTTATTTATATCACTTGTATTTTCCTTCTTTGATTCAAAAATCTATTTGGAGTTTATAATATGTTTATTAATTAATTTTTTTACTAATTTTTAAGTCTAATTTTTAGTTACAACATTAATTTCTTATTGAATTACATCTTATTAGCCTTTTTAAATAATGGCCATAATATACAAGTGAGGCTCCTAATTAGTGGCCTTGACAAATAATACATAATAGTTTTTTAAGTTGGTGCTTGATTTATAAAGCTTTATTGAGTGTTAAATAAGTTCAAAATATTGTTGAAATTTGGTTTTGTACACTTAGACTTTTTTTATATTAATATTAGCTACCAACTATCTTTTTTTAGTCATCTCTCTAGTATCACAAATATACATACATATTCTAATAAATACCTATATGATTAAGTAGAAATAGATAAAAGTAAATAAAAATAGATTAATTTCATATTACCTTCTAGAGAAGCTTTCTAGAAGCTTCATAGATGTTGCTTTGACTTTACATGTATTTGTAGTTAATTGATAGGTTAAAAACTTGATCAACAAGTTAACTATGTGTTGGTAGTTTGCAGAACAAATCAACTATGTGCTGCACAAATAAAAAACTTGCCTTCTAAGTTAAAATACGTGGCTTACAAAGTCAACACATTTTGGAATTTCATTACCACATAGCTCTTAGTTAAGAGTATATATGGAAGTAATAATGAAGCCTTCTTTACTCTTGTCAATACTTTTTTAGTCTTTAATCTTATTTTAAGACTTTTTAGTCTTCTTGTTTTTGGCAATAGCCATTCTAGTTTAATATTATATCATCTTTGATTGATTTTCTTGTTTTTTAGTGACACAAGAATATATTGAGGTTTTCTTTCTTTAAAATTTATATCCTTGATAGGTTGACAAGAGTGCTAACTTACAATTTTTGTCTTATTTTCGATGTGAGTGGATTACTCCATTTTTATTTTTATTATGAATATATACATTTATTCCAATAGTTATTTATATGATTAGGTAGAAATAGGTAAATATGGATTAATTTCATAAAATCTTCTAAAAAGCTTCTTAGAAGCTTTATACACACATTTTTGACTTTAGATGTGTTTGTAGGTTAGAAACTTGGCCAACAAGTTAATAATGTGTTGGTAGCTTGTAGAATAAGTTAACTTTGTATAATAGCTTGTGAAACAAGCTAACTATGTGGCGCATACATAGATAATTTGCCTTGCAAGTTAAGACATATGGTTAGTAAAGTTAATACATGTTCGAGGTCCTATAGAATATTGCCACGTAGCTCTTAGTTAGAGAGTATATATAGAGGCAAGAGTGAAGCCTTCTTCACTCTTGTCAATGCCTTTCCAATCCTTAGTCTTGTTTCAAGACTTTCTAGTCTTCTTGTTTTTAGCAATAGCCATTTTAATTTGATATTATATTACCTTTTGAGTGACTTTCTAATTTTCTATATTAATACAAGAGTGTATTGAAGATTTCATTTCTTTGAGATTCATATCCTTGACAGTTTGATAAGAGTACTAACATATTGTTTTTGTCTTGTTTTAGAAGAGAGTGGATTATTCCACTTCTATTATTGTATTTTCAAGGTTATAAACTATCTCCCTTTAAACAAAAAATCTTATTTTTTAACATTAATCTTTTTCTTAAAAGAAAGTAGATTATTCTTCTTTGTGGAAATTTTTATTAAAGATTGTAGATTACCTTCCTTTAATTTAATTTTTTAGATTTGTTTGAGATTTCTATAAAAGGAAAGATTATCAATGCTATTCCAAGCGAAAGTGAGAATAGATTTGCAACTATTGCAGATCTTCATGAGCTTGTCAATATTCTTAGGGCAAAAATTTCATGCATCATTAATGTCAACTATGAGACCATTACTTCTATACATATAGAAGAAGTCCAGAGTCTATATTAAGAAGTTGTACAATTGAAGAAAATAAGTTGATCAGCCTTATAACCAAATTTAGGGGATCTTGCTTCTACAAGCTCAAGAGAAACAATAATTAGTATGCCTGAGAAGTTTGATGGAATAAGATCAAAATTTTGAGGAGTTTTACAATAAGTTAAGCTCTACTTAAGTTTATATCTTTTCTAATACACCAATGGATTTACTAAAGTTAACTTCATACGCACATTTCTATATGGAAGTGATCTTTCTTAGTTTGTACCTTTGATGGAAAAAGATTCATGACTTCTTTATAATTTAAATTCATTCTTAGAAGTATTTACAACCACATTTGGAAAAAGTGATCGAAAACGAGTAGGAAAGACCAAACTCTTATTTTTACGACAAAGATTACAATCAGCCATCACATATGCTACTGAATTCTAAAACCTTGCTTGTAACATGGATTGGAATGACAAAGGACTTATCAATCAATTTTGATATGGATTAAAGGATAGCGTCAAAGATTTTTTATTAATAATGTTGAAAGTAGAATCTTTAGAATAATCTATTGCTCAAGCCATTGCATGCGATAATTGATTATTTGAAAGGCATCAAGAACAAAGACTTGGTTGGAGAAGAATTATTCAAGTAATAGTGGCAACTTCGAAGTTTTTTAAAATATATTCATCAAGGCCAGAATCAATACAAATTCATATGATATGTTTTAAACTTCTCATGGAGCATGAGAAGACTTAATGTCGCTAAGAAGATTTGTATTTATATTGTAGAGAAGGTAAGCACATTGCTCAACATTGTCTAAAGAAGCAATATAATTACAAAATGAGGACACAATTACCAAAAAAGATAATGTGTCAAAAAACGATTTTTTTCAGCTATAATAGGAACTATGTAGCAAAAATCATGAGCAACACCTAATAAAGGTCTTATTCTCTCTTCAGATCCTTTACCTTATTTTACAATAGATGTATGTTTAGGACCTAAAAATCACAAAGTCTTTGTCTTATTAGATTTAGGAGTCTCAGCCTATTTTATAGATGAAGATTTTGTCAAAAATCAAAAAATACCTTTAATTAAGAAAATTAAATCTGTACATATAGAAGTCAAAGATGGTCATTCAGTGTCTTTTAGAAATGTTATCCATGAGACTGTTCCTTTAGATGTAGCAATTAAAGATCATAATAGCATAGTAATATTTAATGTAATAAGATTTTTCTCTAATCCGATTTTTTTAGAATTATTGTGGCTGAAAAAATATAACCTTCAAATAGATTGGATTTCTTATAACCTTAATTTTTTTAGTACTATAATCTAAGATCATGTTAGTGAAGTAGAAGTATATAAGTCTAATACATCCAAACCTTTACTGATACATGTGAGAACTTTTGTGCATGTTGTAAAAAAAGGATTATCTTTTGCTATATATCCTACGCCCATTTCTAATGGTGGAAAAATGTCAAGTGGTATTCTTAGCCAATGTTAAGAATTTTAAGATAATTTTGAAAAAAAAAATATAAATATTCTTCTAAAGTATAAAACTTATGATTGTTCAATTGATCTGCAAGAAAAAGCTCAACCACCATTCGGATCAATCTATAGCTTATTGTAGTATGAGTTGGTTGCATTAAATGAACACATTAATAAAAACTTGGCAAAGAATTTCATATGCCATTCTAAATCTCACGCCGGAGCTCCTATCTAATTTGTGAAGATGGATCTTTGCAAATATGTGTAGATTATCAAAGACTTAATAAGATCATAATAAAAAATAGGTATCTTTTGCCTTTGATTTGAGGACTTCTTGACCAAATCAATCATATACCAAAATAGATCTACAAGGAGCATACAACTTAGTTTGTATCAAAGAAGGAGATGAATTGAAGACTACTTTTTGAATTAGGTATGAACATTTTGAATATAATGTCATATCTTTTGGACTCACAAATTCACCGGCCACTTTTCAACATCTTATAAATGATATTTTTTGTGAATTTTGGATGATCTTATTATTTTTTTATTTAGACAACATTCTAATTTATTCTAAGAATACAAAGGAAAATGAATTTCATCTTTATCGCATGTTACAGGAACTTAGAGATGTAAGATTATATGCCAAGTTGAAAAAGTGTGTATTATACACTACTCAAGTTGACTTTTTAGAGGACATCATTTCCAACAAAGGCCTCATAATAGATCCTAAGAAGGTCCAAACTATCATAAATCAAAAGATTCTAAAAATAGTATAAGATGTACAATACTTTTTAAGCTTTGCTAATTATTACCGAATCTTCATTAAAAACTTTTCTCAAGTTGTAGCTCCACTTACAAGTTTGACTTGTAAAAACAAACTTGAATGGAATAAAAAAATCAAAGTATCATTTGTCACTTTGAAGAAAAAATTTACTTTTGCACCAAGTTTGTATCATGTCAAGTTTTTTAAGGCATTCTTAATGGAAACAAATGTATCAGACTTTGCCTTACGTGCAGTATTATCACGAATGGAAACAGATGACAAATTCCATCCAGTAGCTTTTCATTCCAAGAAATTTTCAACAACTAAGATTAACTATAAAATCTATGACAAAGAACTTCTTGCAATTGTAGATTCATTTCAAGAATGGCATCATTATTTAGAAGATGCTTCAAGTCTAGTCTCAGTATATATAGATCATAAGAATCTCGAGTATTGCATATTGCCATGTATTTTGAATCCTTTCCAAGCTTATTGAAGCATGTCATTATCAATATTTGATTTTAAGATGACATACAGACCTCAAAAATAATAAGGTTTATTACATGTTTTTTTTAGACGCTCTTATTTTGCACTAAAAAAAAGAGACATACTTTTTGATCAACAAAGAACAATCTTCTTAAAGCTAGAGTATTTTCATCTTCGAGTAATGAAATCAATATTGACTATTGATTTAATCTTTATCAAACAAATCCAATCAAGCATGTCCTTTGATTCTCTTATTCATGATATCAAGAATCTTTCTTCTAAGTTTCATGATGTTTCAAAGTTAGAGTTCAAAAATAATCTTTTTTTATTTTGAAGGACACCTTTATGATTCAAAAGAAGAAATATATTTACGTATTTTTAAAGCTCGTCATGACTTTTCAACAGTAGAACATTTTGAATACAATAAGACTTTATAGCTTATATCTTAAGATTTTTTGGTGGCTGCAAATGTGAAAGGCGGTAAAAGTCTTTGTCCAATCATGTGACATTTTTTCAAGATTAAAAACTCCTTGTCATCGACCCTATAGACTTCTCCAACCATTGCCTATATTGAAACAACCATGGTCTTCCATTTCTAGGATTTTATAAAAGATCTTCAAAGTTCAAGATTATATGACTCTATATTTGTAATTATAAATTGCTTCACCAAAATAGTACATTTTATACCATGTACAAAATCTATTTCAAGTAAAAAAATAATTAAGCTTTTTATTGATAATATCTATCGCTACCATAGATTATCAAAGGATATTATATCGGATAGGAGGATTCAATTTGTATCAAGATTTTAAAAGATAATATAAAGCTCTAATCAACTTTTCATCTTCAAACTGATAGGCAAACGAAAGAAGTGAATCAAGTTTTGGAGTAATATTTGAGATATACCATCAACTATCATCAAGATGATTAGACAACTCTTTTTCCATTGGCATAGTTTGTATACAATAATTCAATATATTCTTCTACCCAACAAATACCTTTCTTTGCCAATTATGGTTATCATCTATGACTTGATATTTTTGATTTTTAAAAAATTAATAATCCTATGATGGAAGAGTTAGAAAATTCTTTGTCTGAGCTACATGCAACAATCAAGATATAATTAAAAAAAAGCTCAAGAATGATAAAAGACCAATACGGATGCCTATTACAAGGAGTAACCACAATTCAATGTGGGTGATAAGGTATGGTTACTTTGTCACAATATCAAGACTACTTGTCCTTGTGATAAGTTGGATTATTATAGGCTAAGACCTTTTTCTATTGTAAACAAATCAATCTTGTTGCTTATCGATTATATCTATTAGAGTCTATAAAGATCTATCTTATATTTCATATATCCCTTCTTAAGCCATATAAGATAGTGAATATCTCGGAAAGAAGACAAATGCTACTTTTTCCTATAGAAATAAATAATAATCAAGAATTCAAGATGAAAGAAGTCTTAGATTCAAGAAAGCACCAAAATAGATTAGAATATCTTATTCATTGGTGTAGATATGATATTAGCAAATATACATAGAAGCTAGCAAAGAATCTTACAAATGCAATAAAGAAGGTTGAGGCCTTTCATTGATGATATCCATCAAAACTAAGATGAAGAATTATAAAGATCCATAAAAGATGATGATCGCTTCTTGTGGAACTCGTCCCAAGAAGGAGAGGTAGCATCACGGACATATACATTTATTCCAATAGTTACTTATATGATTAGATAGAAATAGATAAATATGGATTAATTTTATAAAGTCTTCTAGAGAAGCTTTCTAAAAGCTTCATAAACACGATTTTGACTTTAGATATGTTTGTAAGTTAGAAACTTGGCCAATAAGTTAACCACATGTTGATAGCTTGTGGAATAAGTTAACTCCATATAATAGCTTGTGGATCAAATTAATTATGTGGTACATACATAGATAACTTGCCTTATAAGTTAAGACATGTGGCTAGCAAAATTAACACATGTTGGAAGTCCTGTAGAATATCGCAACATAGCTCTTAGTTAGAGAGTATATATGGAAGCAAGAATAAAGCCTTCTTCACTCTTCTCAATGCTTTTCTAGTCCTTAGTCTTATTTCAAGGCTTTCTGGTCTTTTTATTTTTAGTAATAGCTATTCTAGTTTAATACTAGATCACTTTTTGAGTGACTTTTTAATTCTCTTTAGTGACATAAGAGTATATTAAAGATTTCTTTTTTTTGAGATTCTTATCCTTAAAAATTGTTGTGTTTTGAAGTTTAGAGACTATCTATCTTTAAAAAAATAATCTTGTTTTTTAATATTGATCTTTTCCTAAAAGAGAGTGGAATTTATAACTTTGAAGAAATTTTCATTCAATATCAAAGGATGTGGATTATCCTCTTTTAAATTAATTTTTTGGATTTTTTTCGATTTGTTTAGATTTTTGATAGAAAAATATATTATAGATGTTATTTTAATAGAAGTAAAAATAGATTTGCAACTATTGTAAATCTGTATAAGCTTGTCAATACTCTAAAAGTAAAAATCTCAAGTATTTCTAATGTGAATTATAGAGATACTATTCCTATACTTACGAAAGAAGTTTAGAGTCTATGACAAGAAGTTGTGAAATTAAAAGAAGTAAGTAGATTCGTTTTACAATCAAATCAATTTTTCTTCTATAAATATGATGAGGATAAGAATTAGTATGCTTAAGAAGTTTGATAGAATAAGACTAAAATTTTGAGGATTTTTGCAACAAGTCAAGCTCTATTTAAGATTGAATCCCTTCCAATATCCTGATGGATTTACTCAAGTCACATTCATAGATACACTTTTATCAAGAAGTATTCTTTTTATATTTGCACCTTTAATGAAAAATGATTCATAAATTTTTTATAATTTGAATTTATTCTTAGAAATTTTTATGGCTACATTTGGAGAAAGTGATTGAAAAAGAGTAGCACAAATAAAAGCTCTTATCTTTATGACATGAATCACGGTTAGCTACCATATATAGTACTGAATTCCAAAACCTTATTTGCCATGTGAACTAGAATGACAAAGCATTTATCAATCAATTTTAATATAGGTTGAAAGATAATATCAAAGATTTATTATTAATAATGCCAAAGGCAGAATCTTTAAAATAATTTATTGCTTAAGCCATTACATGTGACAATCGATTATTTGAAAGACATCTAGAATAAAGACTTGGTTGAAGAAGAAAATGTCAGATAATGAGAATTGCTCCCAAGTTTTTAAAAACTTATTCATCAAGGCCAAAATCAATGTAAATTAATATGATATGTTTTATATCCTTCATAGAGTAGGAAAAGACTCAATGATATGAAGAAGGCTTATACTTGTATTATAGAGAAGTTAAACACATTGCTTAATATTATCCAAAGAAACAATGTAACCACAAAATAAGAAGTATGGTTGCCAAAGAAACAATACAACCACAAAATGAAAAGCATGGTTGCCAAAGAAGATAATATGTTAGAAAATAAGTTTTTCTAGCTACAATAAGGACTATGTGGCTAGAATCTTACATAATTCCTAGTAAAGGTCATATTCTCTCTTCAAACCTTTTACTTTGTTTTACAATAGAAGTTTATTTAAGACCAAAAAATTACAAAGTCTTAGCTTTGTTAGATTTAAGATAATCAACATATTTTATAAACTAAGATTTTGACAAGAAAGAAGAAATATTGTTAGTGAAGAAAACTAAACTTACACATGTAGAAGTCATAGATGATTGTAATATCTTCAAAAGATATTACGTATGAGAGTGTTCTTTTAGATGTAACAATTCAAGATTATAATAGCATAGTAATATTTAATGTAATAAAATCTCCATTTAATCTGGTTATTTTAGGATTATCTTGGTTAGAAAAATATAATCTTCAAATAGATTAGATTTCTTGTAACCTTAAATTTTTTGATAGTTTAATCAAAATTTTCATAAGTCAAGTAGAAATATATAAGTTTAGTACATCCAAATCTCTACTAATAGGTGCAATAGCTTTCATACATGCCATAAAAGAAGGATTATCTTTTGTTATATATGCCATGCCTATTTCTAATGGTGAAAAGATGTCAAGTAATATTCTAAGCCAATACTAGGATTTCTAAGATGTTTTTGAAAAGAAGAATGCAAATATTCTTCTAGAACATCGTCCTTGTGATTGTTCCATCGATCTTCACAAAAGAGCTCAACCACTATTTGGAATAATTTTTATTCTATCACAAACCAAGTTGGCTATACTAAAAGAATATATTGATGAAAACTTGGCTAAGAATTTCATATGTCATTCTAAAACTCCAATCGAGGTTCTTATCTTATTTATGAAGTATAAAGATGGATCTTTGCAAATATTTGTGGACTATTGAGGACTCAACAAGATTACTATCAACAATAGGTATCTTTTATCTCTGATTTTAGGACTTCTTAATCAATTGAATCAAACAAAGATATATAAAAAAATAGATCTATAAGGAATATATAATCTGGTAAGCATTAAAGAAGGAGATGAATAGAAACTACATTTTAAATTAGGCATGGGCATTTTGAATATAATGTCATGCCTTTTGGACTCACAAATACACTATCTACTTTTCAAAAACTAATGAATAATATCTTTTATGAGTTTTTTGATGATTTTGCCATCTATTATTTAGACAACATATTAATCTAATCTAAAAACACAAAAGAGTATGAAATTCATGTTCATTGTGTGTTACAAAAACTTAAAGATACAAGATTATATGCTAAGTTAAAAAAGTATGTATTCCACACTACTCAAGTTAACTTCCTAAAATATATCATTTCTAACAAAGAGCTAATGATGGATTTAAAGAAAGTCTAAATTATTATAGATTAAAAGATTTCAAAAATAGTAAAAGATGTGTAATGCTTTTTTTGGCTTTGCCAATTACTATTAGATCTTCATCAAGATTTTTTTTCAAATTGCAACTCCACTTATACATTTAACTTATAAAGACAAACTTGAGTAGAATAAAGAAGTTGAAAAGTTGTTTGATGCTTTAAAAAAAGAGTTTATTTTTGTACCAATCTTATATCATGCTGACTTCTTCAAGGTATTTTCCATGGAAATAGATGCATCAGACTTTGCCTTAAGTGCAATATTATCATAAATAGAAGCAGATGATAAACTCCATCCTATTGTTCTCATTTTAGAAAATTTACAGTAGTCAAGATTAATTATGAGTTTTACAACAAAGAGCTCCTAGAATTATGAATTCATTTCAAGAATGACATCATTATTTAGACAACTTTAGTCTAATTACCATATTTATAGATCACAAGAACTTCAAGTACTTCATGTCAATAAGTATTTTAAATCATCGTGAAACTCATTGAAACATGTCTTTGTCAAAATTTATTTTCAAGATCACTTATTAACTTGGAAAATAATAAGGTTTGTTGGATACTATTTCTAGACATTCTTATCTTATACCAAAAGAAGGAGATGTATCTTTTGATCAATAAAGAACAATTCACTTGAAATTGGAGCATTTTCACTTTCAAGCAAAAAAATCAATATTGACTATTGATTCAACTTTTGTGAAGAAAATTCAATCAAATATGTCCTTTGATTCTTTTATCCATGATATCAAGAATTATTCTTCTAAGACTCATGATACTTCTAAGTTTGAATTCAAGAATATGCTACTTTATTTTGAGGCACAATTATATATTCTAGAAGGTGGGACATAATTTCATGTTCTTCAAATTCATCATGACTTTCCAATAGCCAAATATTTTGGATATAACAAGACTTAGGAGCTAATATCAAAAAACAATTGGTAGCCTCAAATGTGAAAGGTAGTCAAAGACTTTGTATAATCATGTGATATTTGTTCAAGATCCAAAACTCCTTGCCATTGACCTTATGGACTTCTTAAGCCATTATCTATTATAGAACAACTACAGTTGCCTATTTCTATGGATTTTATCATGGATCTTCTAGTCATAAGTTCATATGATTCTATATTTGTGATAATAGATTGTTTTACCAAGATGGTATATTTTATACTATATACAAAAACTATTTTAGGTGAAGAATTGGTTAAGTTTTTTTTTTAAGAATATCTAATATTATCATGGATTGCCTAAGAATATTATATTGAATATGAAGATTCAATTTATATCAATATTTTAGAGAACCCTTTTCAAAATTTTAAAAGTAGATATAAAGCTCTCTTTGGCTTTTCATCCTCAAATTGATGGATAAGTAGAATGAGTGAATCTAGTTTTAAAGTGGTACTTAAGGTGTACCATCAACTATCATCAAGATGATTGGATAACTCCTTTACTATTGACAAAATTTACTTACAATAATATGATACATTCTTCTACTCAATAAATATTTTTTTTAGTCAATTATGGTTATTATCTACAACTTGAAATTTTTGACTTTTTAGAAGTTAATAATCTTATGGCAAAAGATCTAGCAAATTATTTGTCAGAGCTACATGCAATAATAAAGGTGCAATTAAAGGGAGTTCAAGAATGAAAAAAGATTAATACTAATTTCTTTTTCAAGGAATAATTATAATTTAGTATGGATGACAAGATATGATTACTTCGTCGCAATATCAAGACTACTTGTCTTTGTGACAAGTTAGACTATTGTAGGCTTAGACCTTTTTCATTAGTGAATAAGTCAATCATATTGCTTATTGATTATATCTATTGGAGTCTATGAAGATCTATTCCACATTTCACGTATCTCTTTTTGAGCCATATAAAATAAGAAATATCTTGAGAAGAAGATAAATGCCACTTCTTCTTATATAAGTAGATAATAATTAAGAATTTGAACTAGAAGAAGTCTTAGATTCAAGGCGGCACCAAAATAGGTTGAAATATCTTATTCATTAGTATAGATATGATATTAGTAAATGTACATAGAAGCCAACAAAGAATCTTGGAAATATAGCAAAGAGAGTTGATGCTTTTCATTAACAACATCAATCAAAATTAAAATAAAGAATAGCAAATCTTTACTATAAAAGAAAGAAGATGTAAAAAAAATAACATTCTATCTTTTATCTTGCTTTGTAGCTTTTGTATATTTGTAACGTTAAAGAGATGGAGAATCAACAACTAGTAGCTTCAATTGAAGAGCTTTTATTTGCTGATTTATTGGACGAGATATTGAAATTGTGACAACCTTCAAGACAATGTAATCAAAGTGAAGATTCTTAAGAACAACATGTCCTTCCTCAAGTAAATGGAAAAATACAACATGTTTAGTATCATGACTTTGGAAGAAAATTTTGATATTTGGTGATTTTATTAGAAATAAGAACAAGCCTTGACGATGTTCTAAATATTTTATTTGAATGAAGTTATGAAGGCCTCAACAAAAATCAAATAATAGGGTGGTCTTTTTGCCATAATATGGAATACTATTAATGGCTAAAAGGACTTATCAACTATTTTTGAAGAAAAAAAAAGATTAGATTATGTGGTAAAGATAATTTATCGTATCTTGGATTTCATCAATACATGATGATTGATGTCATGATGTAAAACGAGTAATATGTGAGAAGGTGAAGAAAATATCAAATTTTTGAAGGTCTTATTTTAAATATATTATAACAAATTATCTTAAAAAAATAGATAATAGTTAAGGAGTAGGAAAATTAAAAGTACTAATATTGCCATTTTTATAGAATATACTTCTATTCACTTTGTAGGATCACAAATAGAGTAAAATAAGGTAGATTAGAAAAAATTAATATATGCACCTTTAAAAAGAAGTTAAGAGTAGTTTGTAGCAAAAATTACCTTAGAATTTTGTAAGTTTGGTAGTAGATCTATGAGTGAAATTTTAAGAATTTGTGAATACATATGTGCTCAATATATATTCTAAGTTTGAACTTGATTGGATAGTTGAATTTTTAATCATTGAATTTCAAGTAGATTGAGATTTCAAAAATTGAACTTTGAAAGGCAATTAGAGTTTCTAAGATCTTTAGCAATCTAATTCTTGAATTGAAGTAAAATTTATTTGTGAGGGTAGTAGACTTGATGTGCTACACATATATTGAATTTCAATATATGTATATATATTAATTTTAAAATAATTGAATAGTTTGAAAGAGAAATTTTGCCATTGGAACTTTATCATTTAGATTTGAGTAGGACGGCGGCCAATACTTGAACAGTTTTTAGGATTGATCTTCTTTTTGGTGATTTGGATCTTTTTTTAATTATTTTTACTTTTTGTCAACTTAATTATTAAGAGATGTGTAATTTCTGAATTAAAATCAATAGTTCATTCATTAATTATTGAGGTTTAAATCTAATATAGGAATTACTTTAGATTAATTAGGATTTGATTAGGATTTGGTTTAGGGTTAGGATTAGGGTTTTAGTTTGATTTAAGCTTGACTAAGATTTGTCTAAGATTTGATTAGGACTTATTTAGGATTTGATTAGAATTTGTTTAGAATTTTATTAGAATTTGATTAAAATTTGATTAGGATTTGTTTAGGATTTGGTTAGAGTTTGTTTAGGATTTGATTAAGACTCGATTAGGATTTGATTGGGATTTGTCTAGGATTTGATAAAGGCTTATTTATAATTTTTCTAAGATTTGATTAAGATTTATTTAGGATTTGATTAGGATTTGGTGACATGGACATATATATTTACTTCAATAGTTATTTATATGATTAAGTAGAAGTAGGTAAAATAGAATAATTTCATAAAGTCTTCTAGAAAAGCTTCCTAAAAGCTTCATAGATGCAATTTTGACTTTAGATGTATTTGTAGGTTAGAAACTTGGCCAAAAAGCTAATCATATATTGGTAGCTAATAGAACAAGTCATTTCCGTATAGTAGCTTGTAGAACAATCTAATTACGTGGCGCATAAATAGATAACTTGCCTTGTAAGATAAGACATGTGGCTAGCAAAGTCAACACATGTTAGAGGTCCTATAGGACATTGCCACGTAACTCTTAGTTAGATAGTATATATGGAAGGAAGAGTGAAGCCTTCTTCATTCTTGTCAACGCCTTTCTAGTTTTAGTCTTGTTTCAAGACTTTTTAGTCTTTTTTTTTTGGCAATAGCCATTCTAGTTAATATTACATCACATTTTGAGAGACTTTCTAGTTCTCTTCAGTGATAGAAGAGTGTATTGAGGATTCTCTTTCTTCGAGATTCATGTCCTTGATAGTTTGACAAGAGTGCTAACATATTATTTTTGTCTTATTTTAGAAGTGAGTAGATTATCCCACTTCTATTCTTGTATTTTGAAGGTTACAAATTACTCACCTTTAAAAAAAAAAACTTGTTTTCTAATACTAATCTTTTCCTTAAAGAGACTGGATTACCTCTCTTTGTAGGATTACTCTTCTTTGTTTTTAGAGGTTGCAGATTACTCTCCTCTAATTTAACTTTTGAATTCATTTGAGTTGTCTATAGAAGAAAAGATTATGGATGCTACTCTCAATAGAAGTGAGAATAGATTTGCAACTATGGCAGATCTTCATGAGCTTGTCAATACTCTAAGAGTGGAAATCTCATGTATTTCCAACGTGAATCATAGAAGTACTATGCCTACGCCTATAGAAGAAGTTCAAAGTGTGTGGCAAGAAGTTGTGTAGTTGAAAGAAGCAAGTAGATCAACGTGACAACCAAATCCGGGGAGTTTTTTTTCTGTAAGTTTTATAGGGACAAGGATTAATATGCGTGAGAAGTTTGATAGAACAAGATCAAAATTTTGAGGATTTTTAAAACAAGTCAAGCTTTATCTAAGGTTGTACCTTTTCCAATATCTTGATGGATTTACTCAAGTTGGATTTATAGACATACTACTATCACGAAGTGCTCTCTCTTGGTTTGCACCTTTAATGAAAAAAGATTCACGACTCCTTTATGATTTGAATTCATTCCTAGAAGTGTTTATGGCCACATTCAGAGAAAGTGATCAAGAACGGGTAGTAGAGACTAAGCTTTTATCCTTACAATAAGGATCACAATCAGTTACTATATATGCTGCCAAATTCCAAAATCTTGCTTGCAATGTCGACTGGAATGACAAAGCATTTATCAACCAATTTCGATATGGATTAAAGGATAGCATCAAAGTTTTGTTATTAACAATGCTGAAAGTAGAATCTTTGGAAAAATTTATTACTCAAGCCATTGCATGCGACAATCGTTTATTTGAAAGGTGTTAAGAACAAAGATTTGGTTGGAGAGGGACAAGTCAAGTAATGGCGCCAGCTCCCAAATTTTTTAAAACGTACTCGTCAAAGCCGGATCCAATGCAAATTGATATGATATATTTTAAATCTCTCACAAAGCAGAAAAAGACTCAACGATACCAAGTTGGATTGTGTTTATATTGTGGAGAAGCTAAGCACACTGTTCAATATTGTCTAAAGAAGCAATACAATTACAAAATGAGGAGCACAATTACCAAAGAAGATAATGAGTTTCTCCATCTACAATAGGGGCCGTGCAGCTGGAATCATGTGCAACCTTCCTATCCTCTCCTCAAATCCTTCACCTTATTTTATAATAGAAGTATATTTAGAACCTAATATTCACAAAGTCTTTGTTTTGTTAGATTCAAGAGCCTCAGCATGTTTTATAGATGAAGATTTTGTCAAAAATCAAAAAATACTTTTAGTGAAGAAAGTTAAATTTGTACATGTAGAAGTCAAAGATGGTCATTTGTTGTCTTCTGAAAATGTTATCTCTGAAATTATTCCTTTAGATATAGCAATTAAAGATCATAACAACGTAGTAATATTTCATGTAATAAAATCTCCCTCTAATCTGATTATTTTAGAATCATCATGGCTAGAAAAATATAACCTTCAAATAGATTGGATTTCTCATAACTTTAACTTTTTTGATAGTATAATCTAAGATTGCATTAGCAAAGTAGAAATACGTAAGTCTAGTACATCCAAATCTTTTCTAGTAGGTGTAAAAGCTTTCATGCATGCTGCAAAAGAAAGAACATCTTTTGCTACATATGCTACACCCATTTCTAATAGCGAAACAACGTTGAGTGGTATTCCTAAGCAATATTAGGAATTCTAAGATATTTTTGAAAAGAATAATACATATATTCTTTCCAAGCATCGATCTTATGATTGTTCAATTGATCTGTAAGAAAGAGCTCAACCACCATTCGGACCAATCTATAGCTTATTACAGAATGAGTTGGTTGCATTAAAAGAGTACATTGATGAAAATTTGGTAAAAATTTTCATATGCCATTCTAAACCTCCAATCAAGGCTCCTATCTTATTTATAAAGAAGAAAGACGGATCTTTACAAATGTGTGTGGATTATCGAGGATTCAACAAGATTACCATCAAAAATAAGTATCCTTTGTTTTTGATTTCAGGACTTCTTGACCAACTCAATCAAGCAAAGATCTATACCAAAATTAATCTATAAGAAGCATAAAACTTAATTCGTATCAAAAAAGGAGATGAATAGAAGATTGCTTTTCAAACTAGGTATGGACATTTTGAATATAATGTCATGCCTTTTGGACTCACGAATGCATTGACCGCTTTTCAACATCTTATGAATGATATTTTTCATGAATTTTTAGATGATTTCGTTGTTTGGTATTTAGATGACATTCTAATCTACTCTAAGAACACAGGAGAATATGAGCTTTATGTTCGTCACAAGTAACAGAAACTTAGAGATGCAAGATTATATGCCAAGTTAGAAAAGTGTGTATTCCATACTACTCAAGTTGACTTTTTAAGGTACATCATTTTCAACGAAGGCCTTATGATGGATCCCAAGAAGGTTCAAACTATCATAGATTAGAAGATTCCAAAAACAATATGAGATGTACAATGCTTTTTGGACTTCGCTAATTACTATCAAATCTTCATCAAGAATTTTTCTCAACTTGTAGCTCCACTTATACATTTGACTTATAAAGACAAACTTGAGTGGAATGAAGAAGCAAAAGCATCATTTGATGATTTAAAGAAGGAATTTATTTTTATACCAATCTTATATTGCGTTGATTTCTGTAAGGCATTTTTTATGGAAACAGACGTGTCAGAT
Organism: Physcomitrium patens; assembly: GCF_059467195.1. Classification (NCBI taxonomy): domain Eukaryota; kingdom Viridiplantae; phylum Streptophyta; class Bryopsida; order Funariales; family Funariaceae; genus Physcomitrium; species Physcomitrium patens. The sequence goes on along the minus strand of NC_143410.1, from coordinate 22,294,031 downwards.
TTTGCTATAAGTGTCATGTTGTCATAAATGGGAATAAATGATAAACTCCACCTAATAGCTTTGCATTCAAGGAAATTTTTAGCAGCCAAGATTAATTATGAGATCCATGACAAAGAGCTCCTTGCAATTGTGGATTTATTTCAAGAATGGCATCATTATCTAGAAGGCACCTCAAGTCCAGTTACTATATATACAGACCATAAGAATCTCGAATACTTCATGTCAACATGTGTTTTGAATCATCGTGAAGCTCATTGGAGCATGTCTTTATCTAAATTCAATTTCAAAATTACTTATCGATCCAAAAAACAACAAGGTCTATTGGACGCTCTTTCTAGACATTCTTATCTTGCAGTAAAAAAAGGACATGCATCTTTTGATCAAGAAAGATCAGTTCTCTTGAAGCCCGAGCATTTTTATCTTCGAGCTATAAAATCAACATTGATTATTGATTCAACATTTGTGAAGCAAATTCAATCAAACATGTCCTCTGATCTTCTTGTTTAGGATATCAAAGATACTTCCTCTAAGTCCCATGATACTTCCAAGTTTGAATTCAAGAATAATCTATTATATTTCAAAAGACGCCTCTATATTCTAGAAGATGAAGCTCGATTACATGTTCTTCAAGCTCGTCATGACTTTTCAACATCACATTTTGGATACAATAAAACTTTGGAACTAATATCTAAGGATTTTTGGTGGTTGCAAATGTGGAAGGCAATCAAAGATTTTGTACAATCTTGTGATGTTTGCTCAAGATCAAAAACTCCTTGTCATTGACCTTACGGACTTCTTCAACCGTTATCTATTCCAAAACAACCATAGTCTTCTGTTTCTATGGATTTCATCATGGATCTTCCAATCTCAGGTTCTTATGATTCTATATTCATGATAGTAGATCATTTTATCAAGATGGCATATTTGTACCATATACAAAATCTATCATAGGTGAAGAAATAGCTAAGCTTTCATTGACAATATCTATCGCTATCATGGATTGCCAAAGGATATTATATCGGATAGGAGGACTCAATTTGTATCAAGATTTTGGAGAATCCTATTCAAGATTTTAAAGTTGGATATAAAGCTTTCTTCAGCTTTTCATCTTCAAACTGATGGACAAACAGAATGGATAAATCAAGTTCTAGAGCACTATTTGAGATGTACCATCAACTATCACCAAGATGATTGAAGAACTCTTTTATCATTGGCAGAGTTTGCATATAATAATTTGATACATTCTTCCACTCAACAAACACCTTTCTTTGCCAATTATGGTTATCATCCGCATCTTCATAATTTTAACTTTTCAAAAGTTGATAATCCTACGGTGGAAGATTTAGCAAATCGCTTGTCAGAGCTACATACAACAATGAAGATATAATTAAAGGAAGCTCAAGAATGACAAAAGACCAATGCAGATGCCTATCGCAAGGAGTAACCACAATATAATATGGGTGATAAGGTATGATTACTTTGTTGTAATATCAAGACTACTTGTCCTTGTAATAAATTACATTGTCATAGATTGGAACCTTTTCTTATTTGTGAACAAATCAATCATGTTGCCTATCGATTACATCTATCAGAGTCTATGAAGATCCACCTTGTATTTCACGTGTCTCTTTTGGAACCGTATAAAATAGTGAATATCTTGAAAAGAAGACAAATGCCACCTCCTCTTATAGAAGTGGATAATAACCAAGAATTTGAGGTGGAAGAAGTTTTAGACTCAAGATGGCACCAAAATAGGTTGAAATATCTTGTTCATTGGCGTGGATATGATATTAGTGAATGCACATGGGAGCCATCAAAAAATCTTAGAAATACAACAAAGAAAGTTGAAGTCTTTCATCAACAACATCCATCAAAACCAAGTTGAAGAATAGCAAACCTTTGCTATAAAAGAAACAAGATCAAAGGAAAATAACATTCTACCTTCTATCTTTCATTGTAGCTTCTGTGTATTTGTGATGAGATGGAGTACCAACAACCAACAGATTCAACTCAAGAGCTTTTATTTGCGGACTTACCAGATGAGACATTATGATTGTTACAACCTTCAGGATGACGGAATTGAGATGAAGATCCTCAAGAACGACATGTCCTTCCTCAAATAGATGGCGAGATACAACGTGTTTGGTATCACGACCTTGGAAGAGACTCTCGATGTTTAGTGATTTTATTAGAGGTAGGAACAACTCATGATGATGTTTCAAATGTTTTATTTGAAGGAAGTTATGAAGACCTCAACAATAACCAAATAACAAGATGGTCTTCTCGCCCTGGTATCGGACACTATAGATAGTTGAAAGGACCTATCAACCATCTTCGAAGAAAGCAAAGATCGGAATATGTAGCAAATATAATTTGTTATAACTTGGACTTTCTCAACATTTGAAGACCAATCCTCGTGGAACTCATTCCTAGAAGGGGGAAGGGAGGGGGGGGAGGTAATGTCACAAACATATATATTTACCTCAATAGTTACTTATATGATTAAATAGAAGTAGGTAAAATTAAAAAATTTTATAAAATCTTATAGAAAAGCTTCCTAGAAGCTTCATAGATGCGATTTTGACTTTAGATGTATTTGTAAGTTAGAAACTTGGCCAAAAATGTAACCATGTATTGATAGCTTATAGAACAACTTATCTCCGTGTAGTAGCTTGTAGAACAACCCAACTACATGGCGCATAAATAGATAACTTGCCTTGCAAGATAAGACATGTGGCTAACAAAGTCAACACATGTTGGAGGTCCTATAGGACATCGCCATATAGCTCTTAGTTAGATAGTATATATGGAGGGAAGAGTGAAGTCTTCTTCACTCTTGTTAATGTCTTTTTAGTCTTAGTCTTGTTTTAAGACTTTTTAGTCTTCTTTGTTTTTGCAATAGCCATTCTAATTAATATTACATCACTTTTTGAGAGACTTTCTAGTTCTCTTCAGTGATAGAAGAGTGTATTGAGGATTCTCTTTCTTCAAGATTCATGTCCTTGACATTTGATTTATATTTGATTAGGATTTAATTAGGATTTTTTTAGGATTTGTCTAAGGTTCGATCACGGCTTATTTAGAATTTGTCTAAGATTTGACTAAGATTTGATTAGGATTTGATTATGATTTGATTAGAGTTTGACAAAGATTTGATCAAGGTTTTACTAGATTTTTACTAGGATTTGATAAGGATTGAACCAAGGTTTGACTAGATTTTGACTAAGATTTAATTAAGGTTTTTATTTTAATATTTTATTAAGATTTCTAATTTAGTATATATTTTTTTAATTTCAATTTTATTTCTTTATGATTTCTTTAAATGGTCTCTAAGAATTTTTTATATTTCTTATATAATTCTTTTGAAATTTTAATTGAATTTAATTGATATTTGATTATATTTACTAATCTTTAATTATAATTTATTTAAGAATCTATTAGAATTTTTAAGACTTCTTGTTGCAATTTTCTTTTTATCTTCCACAGCTAGGTGCCTGGTATATTTTCAAGCCAAACTTCACGTAATACAACACTACTCCTTATGGAACTTATCTCTAGAAGGGAAGTTAATGCCACATATATATATATATATATATATATATATATATATATATATATATATATATATAAATATATATATTAGTAAATACCTATATGATTAAGTAGAAGTAGATAAAAGTAGAGAAAAATAGATTAATTTTATAATATCTTTTACAAGAGCCTTCTAAAAGCTTCATAGACATTGCTTTGACTTTATATGTATTTGTAGTTAATTGATAAATTAGAAACTTGATCAACAAGTTAACCATGTGTTGATAGCTTACAAAAAAAGCTAGCCATGTGGTGTACATATAAAAACTTGCCTTCTAAATTAAGATATGTGTCTTGTAAAGTCAATATGTTTTGGAGGTCTTATAAGACATTGCCACATAGCTCCTAATTAAGAGTATATATGGAGACAAGAATGAAGCTTTCTTCATTCTTATCAACATATTTTTAGTCTTTAGTCTTATTTCATGACTTTCTAGTTTTCTTGTTTTTAGCAACAGCTATTTTGATTCAATATTATATTATCTTTGAGTGACTTTGTAGTTCTTTTCAATGATATAAGAATTTATTGAGGATTTATTTCTTCAAGATTTATGACTATTGAAGAGAAATTCATTGTCACTATGATTAAATAGATTAATTATTATCCTAATAATGAGTTTATCAATTGCTTAAGATAAATCATTCATCACAATGTTGACCATCATATCCTATGGGACTTTCTCTGTAATTGATGTTTGTTTGTTATAGAGCTTTTTTGCATTCTTTAGATATACTCCAATGTCTCATTTTTCTTTTATCTTCATTAAATGAAGTTTTGTTATTAATAAAAGAATCTAAAATTGATTTTTATTCCAAAGCATGTTTTGCTATATTTTCCATTTATCAATTGGATCAAGTTTCTTAGCAATATTATCTATAAGTTTATCTTTTATAAACATAAAAATACTTGTATAAGTCTTATACTTGCTCTACTTAAGAAAAAACTCACTCAACATTTGACCATTAATTATAGCAGGAACAATAATAAGTATTACTTTAGCCTCAATAATGTGCCATAAATCTTCTTTGAAATGAAGAGCCTTTATCTTCAAGTTCTACACATGGTAGTTGCTCTCTCTTTCTAACTTATTAGTTTTCCAATACTAAACTATGATCTATCCTTAGCCATGATGAACATAAATACTTACTTATTGTAATTATAATTTAATACCATGAAAGTGATTAATATCTTGATCTTACTAGAATCTATTAAAAAATAAAGTTTTTTATTTCATCAAATAATATTCCATGTATACATAATAACTTAAGTTAATTATAAATTAACTTAATTTTATTACTATAAATTGGAAGGTCAAGTGGACTATTGATGTCACATCTACAACATCAACTAAGGATGTTTTGTAGTTGTCTTCTTTGATATTCAACAAATATAATAAATTACATTTAAAAAAGAAGAAGAAGAAGAAGCAGTGAGCCTTGTATAACAATCCATGTTGTTTCTAAATATACAAATGGATTATCATTGAAATTGATGAAATAAAAAACACTAAGATTTAGCAAACATTCTATGCTTTTAAAATTTTGATGAAAGAATAGAAATATATTTTTACTTTTTTATCATCATCTTTTTTAGAACATACCAAAATATCATTTATGTAATACTTTGGGAAATCTGAAAATATCATATAGTAAAAGTTGAGGGAGAATTAACACATCTTTTAAATCCAAAATAAGTGACATTCTATTTGAAATAATTATACTCAATTTGAAATATATTCTAAAATTTTCATCTTGGTTTGTTATATACTTTTTTATTAGAATTTATAGCAAATATTTTTACTAAAAGCATATATAAGAAGTTGTAGATATATTTTTTATTAATGCACTAAGTGCAACAAAAGTATAAAATAAAATAAAAGATAAAAACTATAATTCATTTCATATAAAATATTTTTAATAGATAATTTTTTAATACAAGTATAATCAAATTTGTTCTAATTTTTCATCAAACTTTTAAATTGGATAGTATCAATTTCATCAAACTTTGTAAAATTTCTATGCATTATTCTATCAATTTATTAGCATATTATGACTTCATCATTTGAATGCTAATTTATAATATTTACTTATTCTAAACTTTAAAATGATTTTTTAATCTTTGATTTTTTATATGTGAACAAAGTTGCTATAAGCAATTGAGGTAATATTTTTCTTTTATTTTGATTATATATAATCAAATTTTGATAGAAAATCACATGATTGAATTAATGCATAACTTCCATAAATTTTATTTTAGCTTAATTTTATTACAAAATCAAACTCAAATTTTACTAAAACGTTTGAGATTTTAAATAGAATAAGTGAAGTTTCACAAATCATTGAAAATAAAATTCAAAAAATTGTATTTTTAAAAGACAAAAAAACAACAAATTATAAAAATAAATACTTAATTTTCCAGATAACCATGAAGAAAAAATAATAAAACATAATTTCATTCCAAAACATCCTTAATTCTTTATTAGGACATGCAAAATGCTTGAAAATAAAATAAAAAATAATGAAAAAACTATCTTTCTTTTTAGAATTATATATATATATATATATATATATATATATATATATGCCTAGAATGACTAATTCTACAACACATTTTTTAAAAAATTAATAAATATTAGTGAACATTTTATTCAAGAAAATAATTTAGAAGGAAGTTTTTTACTCCATAGTTACAAAAGCATAATTTCTTTAAAATGCAATTTTTAATTTGAGACTTTTTATTGAAATTTTTGACATCAACATAATATAAGAGAAAACCTTTTTATTTTTTTTATTTTTCTATATATATATATATATATATATATATATATGATTTTTTATTTACTTATTAAGTCTTATTTTAAATAAAAGTAAAGGTAAAAAAAAATTAGATCATGGCTCTTTACAAATACCTTCATTTCTTCTTGCTTCAACATTATTGTTTAGAATCTACAAACAAGCAAATTCATGGAAGAATTCATTGTAAGATCTGTGTTTGCAAGGTTTGTTTACACACTTGCAAGCAATATAACATAATTTATTCCTATCCTAAATTTATTTATGTATTATTTAAAGCAATGTATACTTATATTAGATGAATATTTTGGTTATGAAAACAGATTTAAAATCCTTCAAAAATGAAATGAAGGAACAAACAAAAGAAGGAAGAAAGAACTTGTCCACTTAGCACATGCAAACATGTCAACACATTGACATTGTATTTGATTCCACAACAAAAAAATATATATTCCTCTTATTCTCATTTCAAAAACATTCCAAACAACAACTAAAACTGTATACTCATTCATATATCCATGTATAAGACATTGTATATGTATATATATATATATATATATATATACATAGGAATGTTAAATCAACCCATGTTTTTACTAAATCGACCCACCATCATTGCACCTCTCCGTTCCCTCATTTCGTAGTTCTTGTTATCAATGTCCATCTCACGTCCCGGTTCTTTGCATTCCTATTATGTGTTTCCATTGCCCGTCCTCCTCCATCTCGACCCTCAGTCGCTTGTCCCAGATCTGCGCCACTTGGAACTTTGCCCTGAGAGGAAGCAACGGATCAAGGTGGCGATGGAAGGAGAAGAAGCTTGGATCGATGGTGCCAATGGTTGGAAGCACGAGCCAATGCGACAAAGTAGTAGATCTTGAGATCGGCACTTACAACACAGCATTTGCAGAAGATCCAAGGAATTTTTTTTTTTTTTTTTTTTTTTGTGTATACCAAGCATATCATATCAGCCTTGCAAAATTTGTGAAAATGAATGAGATTTGTTGGTTGTCGCTGGCGACGACATCAAATCTAAATCGACATTTAATCCTAATGAAATCTCAATCTGCAAGGCTCCTCTCTAGTTGGCCAAGTAGCTGATCCCCGAACATTGCATGGAACCATGCACTGGACACAAGCACAACCACATGTGCTGCAACATGGACAAACGAGCGAGTGATGCATTCTACTCAATTCGATTGAGGAGAAGCTCAACGCCAAACAGTCCAGGCTGCTCATCAAAACTCGCTTAAGGGTTGTGTGTTCCTTGTTGATCAATTGTGTTACACAACCGCCAGTTCACATGCAACGCTAAATTACATAACAATATTAAGTTGATTTTCTTTCAAGTCTTGTGAAAGCCGAAAGCCCTCTCCAGAAGTAAAAGAGATGACGAGCATTTAGGGACTTGGTCATTAACTTGATAGGGTGTTGAGAAGCTGCTACACCAAAGTGGCCTGCAACGTCCATCTTGTACACATTCTAAGTAAATCATTTCTTGGATAGAATTAAATTCTAAGGATTCTTTCATTGCGTTTGTATTTTGGATTGATTAATCTCTAATCTTAGATCGCATACTCTCTAATATACCCAGCAATCTATCACATGTGCCGTTTTATGTATTCACAATTGAATCTAAAGGTGTGAGTTCAAAGGTTTCAGAGGGGGAACTCCCCTCTCGCTGAAGAATTTCCCCTCTGGCTGAAGAATTTCCCCTCTTCAGCCTAAAGCAACTGTTGTTGCAATCGTGTTTAAGAATTCCTCTGGAGCTTACCCTTCATTTACTTTTCTTTCTTTGAGCCTTTGTATACACAAAATAATAATAGTAAATAAGAATAAGAATAATCCCATGGATCTTCTGCAAATGCTGTGTTGTAGGTGCCGATCTCGAGATCTACTACTTCGTCACATTGGCTCTTGCTTCCGACCATCCACACCATTGATACAGCTTCTTCTCCCTCCATCGCCACCTTATCCGTTACTTCCTCTCAGGGCCAAAGCTCCAAGTTGGCGCAGATCCGGAAGGAGGGACTAGGGGTCGAGATGGAGGACGGCGATGGGAACGCATGATGAGAATGCAAGGAACAGGACGTGGGATGGGCACTGATAACAAAAACTATATATATATATATATATATATATATAGAATCTCTGTTGAAGGTAATTTATGTGCAACTGGAACCACCGACACCAGAATGAGAACATGAAACGAAGAAGAAACCTCGACGACACAAACCAAAACGTCATACACGAAGCGCATTCCCGAAGAAGAAAATGTTGCACAAAGTGCTCAGATCATAACCATGCAACCATTTTGCGACATTGCTGCAGTGCTGATCCTGCACAAGAAACAAATGCATTCACACACATCGAGAGAGAGTATCACGAGTACATGGGTTCTCAGTTTCATGAACCTGGGCACAGACAAAACTAGCTCGGTGACGTCGAACTAGCATGCACAAACACTGATCGACATCTAGGGCTGTGGGTTTTATCAAGCAAGTGGCAAACAACTCTCAAGCAAGCTCTTGAGAGGGTGATGGAGGGCTTGGGCGTGAGGGTGCGATGCAACAACGAGAAATGCAAAAATACAGACTGACATCTTCGCAACTTGGTCACACTCAGAGGGTTCAACGAGTACAGGAGGTGATCTCCGGACGGATTTCGAAGGATCCGACCGTGCAGCTTGAACACAATCTTAATCGATTGACAGGATTAATTGGCGTGGTCAAGTACAGCAGGGAGGGTATCACATCCGGACTACGAGTAACCCAAATCTAATTTGAGCAGGATTTTTCAGAACAGTCATCTGGAATAATCCCCTTCACCACTTAGATGCGTATCCCCATGCAAAAAGGGGCTTATTCGCTGTCAGAAGCAGTCAATTAGACGACAATGCAATCTGTGATGATCGTCTGATTCATTTGTTGCTTTTTTGCAGCGCCGTGGATTGTCGCTGCACAGGTCGTCAGTACCCGCAAAGACCATAAACACACCTCGTCCCTGGAGCGCACCTCGTGCCACAGCTCCCGCAGCTTTTCTCATCAGTCGCGAGGCGTCTGCACTTCCCGCCGCAGCAGGCCCTGTCTGGTTTGCATATGCGTCCGCAACGACCACAGTGGTTGGGATTCACAGCGAAGTTGGCGCAGGAACGCCCACAGCAACTGTCCGACGGCTTGCATGACCCTGATGGCAAGCTGCACGGGTATGGTTTCGAGGTGCGCAGGGCACGACCACGCACCTTTGTGACCATCTCGAGTTTGCCGATCCTGATCCCGTTTGAATCAGTGGTGGGATCCATCCCCCTCAATGTTGCAGCACCGTCGTTGGAATCTAGCTCCTCGCCTCGCAACTCCCCTCGCTCTCCGACAACGTGCTTCAGCGCCACCATCCGAACCGTCACGTTTGACTGTGAAATTGAGTCTCTGGGTCTAAAAGTATTCGGCGCCGCGTCAGTACTGTACGTTTCGCTGTCTTCGGCCAAAACTCCCCTAATTTGTGAATTACTACGAGGGATCGGAGCCTGGGACCTGATCAGGGTGTACCCCTCAGGAACCCGCCCCGACACAGGAGTGGGTAGACATAAACCCACCAGGGTGCTTCCAATCAACACTAACACCACAACACGGAAACTACGTGCGCATCTGCATGCATCCATGACTGCCATTACCAATTCTGCATTCAAAGTCACCATCCCAAGCCCCAGAAAACTAATCGACCGCCTCTCACTTTTCTTCCCCTCCAAATCCTCTACCCGAACTCTATAGCAAGCAGATTCAATCGCTTTTCCCTTCGCGAAAACGAGTCTCAGATCAATCAACCGCAAAAGGATCGCAGTTCACAACACTAGAAACAACCATTCCAGCTCTTGGACTCTGCGCCACAACCAAGCTGTCATGATTTCATTGACTTCAAGCAGCAACATCCCTACATCTCCATCCTCACATTTGTTGGGGCGGAGGAAAAAGGGCACACACATCGGTTAAACCAAGAATATTGGGAGCCCGATCCCGCCAGCAAAGTGTGGCTGGACCGCACATATACAAGCAAAGGAGGAAGCCGAACACGTAAGGTGCATGGTGATGGAAGAGGGTGGAGTTACTAGCGGCGCTGCAAGAAGCTCGGCGAGCGAGACGTAACGCAGCACCACTCTTGTCGCAACCGGCTACTCATTCATGACCTGAGGATCCGTTCATTACACCCCTTTCTGCCTTTTCCGTCCACACGAAAGAGAATAGGCTCATCGTGGAGCAGCCAGATTGTGCGACTGGGTAACCTCTCGGTGGTTACTTTGTTTCAGACTATGTCACTGGTTTCGTAGTGGCAAGATCTAACGACTATTGCTCATGGGATGAGCACAAGAGACGAATCCAGTTCCGTTCAAGGTAGCAAAATCGAAGCTCGTTTCCGATTCAGCCCAAAGAATGCTAGTTCTGGGCGTCGATGGTTCCCACAGCGTGTGCAGTCAGTTTGTTTCTAAGATCTCCTCACTGTTCACTTCGCGGTGACGGCGATTCACTGAAGAAGGTTCCACTTATGTTGAATTCTCTTTTACGATTTAGCCTTTTCCAGTTGTCAACTGCAGAATCAGCAAAACTTGCGAGTCGTTTGATTTGTTGTATGTATATATATATATATATATATATATATTTCCCCTCTATTTTACGGGACTCTTGGAAATGTGTGCCCTGCAGGTCTTGGTAAAAAGGTGCGCCAAAAACAAGGGGAACAGTAAACGCTAGAGACAAGTCCAAAGAAGGAAGTCCTTTCTAATTCATACGCATGGTTTTGTAACTCTACATTGGATGTGCAAGGTAGCTCTCTGTTTGCAAATCTGGGCAACAGTAAAAGCATTATGGATCAACATGGTGAATAAACTCGAAGCATCAGAGTGCTGCCGCTTGGAGTGTGAATGGCCTTATTCTCTATTTACCAAATACGTAGAGTTAGTCATTCAAGTGTATACAATAATACATACATACAGAAGAATATGTTTGGTTTTCACGGAAATTACACGAAGGCGATGCTGCCATGACACAAGAAACTCAAAGAGGTACATGTGAAATGAAAACTTGAATCTCTGTGTAAAACCCTAAACCGCAAACCAGTGAATCCTTGGGAAATGCAGCCCACCAGACCGACATGGCGCCGGCTCGTCCTCCGGCAAAGATCGACTACGACGATACACGACTTAAACCTCTCGGCAACATCATAAAGCGCTATTCGTATGAGTACCAAAAAAAAAAAAAAAAAAAGTGACAGCCACCCTAACCATGAATGGAGAATGGTGCAAAAGCGTCAGTTGACGCACAACTCTCACCCACTGGAATTGAGAACTTAAAGAGGGCTTGAGATTGGGTACCAAAGTGCTCAGCAAATGTCGAGGCTCTGGAGAAACGGAATCTGCAGAACCTGCACCCTTGACATTGGCCTGCCATGAAAATTGCTGATGCCAGAGAGTATCTCTCTCTCTCGCTCTCCCATCGCCTCCATCGACCTGTTGGATGCCGGACCACCTTGCAGATTGTGCAGACAGAGAGACAGTTGAGACAAGTGCCTGCACACCAGGAAGAGGAAGACGAAGAGGAAGGAGGAGCAGGCCCCTTGCAGAATCTCACCCACAGTTCTAATATTGTACTCTGCTTCATGCATGCATGCAGACTTACTTGCTTGCAGGGCTTCAGCACATGGAGCTGCCACTTACACAATCCTCAACACTCTACAACCCTTTCTTGAGTCCCATGAAGGAACTAGTTTGAGCATTGAAGCTCTCGGTTTATCCCCACTGACAGAGTTTGCATTGATTTTTGCAAACTATGGCTCTGCAAAAGCAAAATTTCGTCTTCTGGGTTTGATCTGTGGTTTCAAGGGCTGATTGACAGTGCGTGTTTTTTTTTTCGTCTTCTTCTTGAGTTGAGTTTTTTGTTTTTTGCTGGTAGTTGTGTGCATCGTTTTGGTGGGGGGGCGGGGGGGGGGGGAGTTTGATAGTTTGAGACTGTGGAATGTGGAAGTTTGATTGTTGGTGTGATGTGTTTGTGTGGTGAAAGGATAACTGTTGTTCATGTGGGTCTTGTTGATTAAGAAGCTTTGAATGTGAAGATGCAGTGTTGAATTTCATTGGACATGATGCAATTTTTAAATGCAAATGTAATATTAAAAGCTTAAAGTATTTGTAGTTTAAACAAACTCCATATTTTAAGAATTTTGCATTGTTCTTTTCATCTTTTTACTAACAGTAAGAAAAAAAATGATTGTATTGAATGTGACTGTGGTATAGATTAAACCATGGAAAAGAAATAAACGTCTGATATTAAGTCATAATAAAAACTCCATTAGTTTTTCAGATTAAAAGAAATAAAAACTCAATGTGCTACTCAGTTTTCAAAAGTTTATGAAAGATGCCGCATCAAAAAATCCAAATTAGTGATTTAATACTAATAATAATGATTTAAAAATAAATAAATTGCTAATACAGTTTGTAAAACTCATATACAAACACGCAAAATAATGTAATTCTTTGCATCTTATATACATCAAAGTTTGGAGTTTAACATACATGTATGTTTGGGTGTGTGATGCTATGACTTTGATCTTTTTCCAGTTCCAAGTTTTATATATATATATATATATATACAAACATTTAAACATATGTCATTAAGCATTATATGTGATTTTATCAATGCAATTTAACATAAAGAATAAGTCCTTCTGAATAAAAAGTAACCACATATTTTTAGTTGTCATTACAATTAATTACATAAACCCATACTATAACAAAAAGAAGTACCAAATTATAATTGCAAAATCAATTATAATAAATGCTTGTGACATCAATGAAATTTGAGTTTTTGAAATGAATTTAGCATAAGATTATGAAACAATAATTAAGTAATTAACATAAATTAGGAAATATTTTTTTAACTTACAAATTTCATTTGAATTAGTTATAATTCTTCATGGATTATTGAAGATGGCCACAATCATCAAGTAAAGATATAGATATTAATAATGATTTTTACTATCTATGTATATATGTAAAAATATACAGTGTTGCTAATGTCATTATAATTTCTGCATTAGTATCATAACCTCATTCATTATATGTCACATTTGTTCAATACCTATCAAACCATTTGATTCAACAAAAAAATTAATTGTAAAAACTTGAATACTAAAAAAATACATTGAGTGATTGATAAGTTGTGGTAGCAATAGTAAAACTTGTGATGGCAATATCAAAACCCTATGTATGTATGTATGTATGTATATATATATATATATATATATGGGAATGTTAAATAGATTCAAGCTTTTACTAAATTGATCCACCCATCCTAACCATCATGAAAAGAAAAGAAAAAAAATGACCTCTAGATTCATTTCTCCACTATTGGACCCAACACCAATGACAACCAACTACATTTAACATGATTACCTAATTTTTTTTTTATCACGGTTAGGTTGATTTAGTAAAAATCTACATCTATTTAACATTCCTCTATCTATCTATCTATACACATACATGCACATATATACATACTTAGTTTTTAAACATAAAAGGTATTGTATGTCATATTTTCAAATTGAGAACAAAATGTATAACTGGAATTTTACTAATGATTGTATAGATTCAACCAAAAGCCATGGCACTTTTTAAATGGATGCTCTTGAAGCACAAACAATATCCCACCAAGTAGTCATGTATCTTTCTTTATTGTAAATTTGCACCATACTTGAACTACATATTGCTAAAGCATTAAGATGTGTTCTCTAGCAAATGTAATTAGATAAAATGGCATGCCTAAAAATTTCAACTTTACTGAATTAGGCTGATGATTACCCTCTCTAAACTAGTCATTGATGCACTAGAATGCTTACATACAACAACAACAACAACAAAATGCACACTCTGTGCATTTTATTTTACAAACACATATTAGAAACGAATAAATTAAAAATTAAAAATCAACATGTTGATGTACTCTTCTGTTATAAGATATGTTATTAAAAAAAAGAATGCAATTCATTACCCTGACAGAATGTTTGAATTAACCTGGTGTATTTCAAAACCCACATCACTGCACACAATCATTTGTACAAAATAGTTCATTTACATACTTCTTTTGAAAGTTGTTGCCATTATTTCAATTTTGTGAGCTGGTATAACAAATTTTACTAAACCCCATGCAACTTTGAATAGAATCTTCAAACTATGATGCATCCAAGATGTAATTTCTACAACACATCATTCAAGTTAATGTTGAACAATCATAAAAATCTGTTTCTACCAATATGAACATATGTAAGTGTAGATGAGATTCATTTATGGATAGTATTTCTATGAATTGGGTTTTTTTTTTTCAGAAAAAACATTTTAATTATGACATTGATGTTACTGTTATTGGGTCTTTTTCCTTTTTTCTTTTTCTTTTTATTAATGGTCATTTCATTTAGGCCATTTAATAATGATGCAGAAACTTCAAATCAACTAGGATTAGTGAATTAGTGGAGATTTTAACGGATGCTTAAAAAGTTTACAGAAACTAAAGATTCGTATGTCTTAATGAAAATGGAAATTTTAAAAATAACTCCAACTTTAAGATTACCCAAGTGATGCAAACATTAGAATTCTGGTACTAAGTTTGTGTGAGATTGCTGCAATAATTTCTATGGTTCCAAGAAATTGACTATAACAAAGGTCGACTATATTTCAAAAGACCATGACTTCTAGAAGATAGTTGTTCTTTGCCAAATATAAACTGTCATAAATCTTCCAAACCATGGCTTCTTAAAGTGACTTTGGAAAACAAGGACTCTTTGAATTTTTTAATCTTTGTAGAATGTGTTTTTTTTATATATAAACTAAAAAGTAATATATGTATTTTAAAATGTTAAGTGTGGATAATATATTTTATAATAACAATTTTAAAATGTTACAAACAAGGGAAAATATATATATATATATATATAGGATCCCATTGAAACTTATGTAAAAATTAAATTTACACACCATCATACAGTATAGAACAACCATATCAAAAGAAATTATATATTCCACAATATTCCTTTTCATTATAAATTTACATGGTTTGTAGAACCCAGTAGAACAAACAGTATTTAAACATTATAACTTGCTTCAAATATATATATATATATATATATATATGTAGTAATTTTCATTCAGTAAAAGTTAAAAATGTAATAAAAATAGTAATAAGAATCTACTGAAGTAAATAAATGAACCTAAGAGTTCTAATCAAGCAAACACTGATAAAGTACAGGTTGCTCTAATTGTTAAGTGTGGATAATATATTCATGTGCACATGCAGAAAATTTAGAAACAAGGATTAAACTTTTTGGTTGTTTCAAAAAATAAATAAAATCATATAGACACTAAATTATGTATCAATCCTCCACACATCAATACGGTATTCAATTTCTATAAAGAAATAGAACGCATTATATATATATATATATATATATATATATATATATAAATAGCCTAAATAATTAACCTAAACTTATGGAATTTAAGTTATTTGTTGATCATTTTAATTCCCTTTCTTTTTGGGACGTTAAGTCTTCATTGTAAGCCTAATATTTATGTGGTGCTAAAACGCTTTTAAGAATCAAATGAAACTTCATTTCAATGCATCATCCAAACAAAATGGAGATCTAAATAGAAAGTTTTAAGAGGTATTCCTCTATGCGGCCTTTTTATTTTGGATTTGTTTAACAACACATGTAACACAACAATTACTCTTATTTTCAAACAAAACCGTTAACATTACTTGCTTACATATACATACACACACAATTTATTCAATGGTTTTCCAAATATTTCTTAAGAATACTCTTCCAACACTATACTTCTAATTGTCTCAAACATCCATCCAATCTAAAAATTGCAACCGAAACTCATCGAATGAAAGTAGGTAGGAACGAAACCAACCTACGTCAGTCTTTCTAACGAATGAAATACGTCCGTCCGTCCAACGGATGAAGCACGTTCGTTCGTTCGTTCGTTCTCTTCGGTCCTTTGGGACGCAGTCGGTCCTCCATCGGGGGCGCCGAACGTTTTAGACGCATGTTTCGTGGCCTCTCAGGAATCCGGAGTTCCGTTCGGCTGATGGATATGATTGCTGTGGCTTCCGTGCTCATGAGACCAGCTTAGTTGGGAGTTCGGAAGACCTGATCAGGCGAACGGTGTTTGCCGTGCTGGTGCGGCGTGTTTCTGTTTGGTGGGGTGGCAGTGGAATCGAGAGGATTTGGGGAATAGGACGGAGTGTAGCCTCTGTTCTCGATTACGCAGCTCTCCTGAACTCGAACTTGCTCAATCGAGTTTTCCCTCCGTAGGGTTTGGTGTTTTCCTCACTTCGTTGCCATCTGCCGTGTCCCCTTTCGTGGATTCATCCGGAAGCTGTGCATTTTGAAGTTAGTTTCTGGCAGATGACATCTTTGATGAAAGTTAATAATCATCTGATCCACAGCGTTTTCACATTCCCATGAAAGAGCAGACCACATTTTCCGTTGCGGAGGAGGCCGTTTGTCACCGAATGCCTAAACCATGTCACCCACTTGTTTTCAACCATTTCATTGCACGACGCTGTTCAAACTTCGGACGGATTGATTTTTACAGTTCGGGAATTCCTATCGTCGCTTCAAAACATGATTCCTGCGATGACATCAGTGATCTCCATTTTCCACACGCCTCAGGGATAGCTGTCGAAGGACGCTGTTCATCATGCCACTGCCAGGACTAGCGACAATCACAAAGTAATTATTCTTCACATTATATTTTCTTTCCATATCAACCATACACGCGAGCTGCGCGGACCACGTCGTTCATACATGCCACGCATGGAAGAAGCCATGGCCGCAGGAAGGCCCGACCTAGAGTCCTCCACAAAGTGATCACCGCCAGCATACATAGCAAACGAACAGTTCGCAAATTGCGCGACCTACTACGTAAGAATGAGGAAGAAGAAGTATGGCTGAAGACACGATGAGCAGTAGCCTTCAACCAGAACCCGCGGCAACGCGTCCCACACTCCACAACTCTCACAACTGTACAAGGGAAAGATCCAGAATCTATTCTACGAAATATGAACGTTGAAGAATCACCTCGAATGAGGAAGCGTCGAATCAGTCTCCGAAACATGTGCTGGTTGCACATCTGTCAGATTCCTTCGCATCTCATCATCTGGCTCCACAGTGCGCACGCTCCTTCTTCGTCTCACGGCGAGCTCGCATTCTTCGCCTCCTCCGATGACGTGGATATATATATATATATACATATTAAAATTAAAGGATTCATTTGGGTGGGTCATGTATGTGAATAATGTCTAGAGGATGTTATTTGTTTCCCAGGAAGGAGAAAATTTTCATCTTTTGAGTTTATCCTCTCATCCTTGTTTTGCTCGTTGCTGGTGTCAGAATAAGAAAGATTCCTTTTTGTTTGCCTCATATTTGCAAATCTATTGTTTAACGTTTTCCAAAAAAGCATCACAAGAACGTCTCCAAAATCATTACTTTTTCATATATTTATATTTTCATTGGCTCGCATACTTCATCAGCTAATTCATTGTCTTAGTCATTCCCGCGTCTAGACAGTTGCTATGGTAAACTTTTTGTGGTGAATGCAATCAGTTTGCTTGGAAATTCGCTCTCTCTCGCTCCGTTTCGCATGCACCAGATTCAAACAAATCACACCTCGCATTAGATCTGTTCAAAGCAAAAACAAGGAGCCATGGGGAAGAAGCCAAGCAGGGACACAGTTTCTGACTCATTATCTGCAGATTGCTTTGCAAAAGCTTCGAAAGCACCGTGGATGGCTGAGACCCACGAGCATGCACCGAAACCAATGTTGCTCTGCTGTTGCCGGTGACAACACCACGTATGCAAAGTTGGACAGCCATTCACCCCCTCCTCGTAGTCGTCGTCGTCGTCTCTTACAAATAACTCTTTTCCATGTTCTGTATTTATGTTACCTTGCGGTGGAATAGCTTATCTTTTGGGTTGGCTCCCAAGGCACAGACGGCCAGAGCGTGAGGGGCAGGATTTTTGCACAGGCATGAGCAGATGAGGGAGAGCTTTGATTGCTATTAATTTAGCCTCGTATGGTGCTGTATCGCCCACTTCATTTATACACCGCTTTCATGAGTGTGAGTCCAAAGCCACTTTCACGTACATTGGTTACGTCGGTGCTTTTGGGGTGGTCTCGAATCAAGTAGCGGTGTCTTGTACTGGTAGTCAATGAATAAGATCTCAGAACTAGGGCCTTATTTGTATTCGATTTTATGTGAAGATCCTCCCTGCCATCCTGCAATTTAGGTCACACACCGCAAACCCCACCCAACGTCTTTGCCTTTCCTCCAATGCGGTACGACGAACTTATTCGTCCCATACGCTCAGTGACGTGACAGGTTCGTCGAATAGGAATGGGTTGTGCATGCGCGCAACGACTCGTTTTTCAATCACGAGCATTTAAGGTGTCGCGTAACAATTCTTTTCGGAAACCCTCCTCCGACCCTACCTAGCAGGCAGATTGCGTGACTGGATTTTTAGAATGTGCTCAGACCGGATCGCACCAAGTGCGTGACATGCATTGGCTATTGCAGATTCAAGGATGAATTCTCGGTCTGAACTAGGGAAAGAGGAAGCGAAGGAGCCGGCGACGCCATTGTGAAGCGGCCACCGATGCGAAGCCTCGGGCTCCGACTGCCCATCCCCATTCCCTTGTTTTGTTTTCCACATGGGGTAACCCTCGTTTATGTCCCCGGACGTGCATGCGGTGACAACAAGTGGCCGCAGGCTTACGTCAAACCTTATCAAAAACGCATTCCCAGTAAATTAAGTCTCTCCATTATAGAACACCCGCGTCCGTGAGCGGCTAAATATACTCCTGAAAGCGCCCACTCCTCTTCCTAACCCCCCCACCCGCCCGTTCCAACGGCGAAGTGGAATCTCCGGGATCGTGATACTGCGAAAGCAAGCGTTTTGCTGAAATTCACCAAACCCCAGGTTGCTAATTCGAGCTGGGGGGGGGGGGGGATTCAAATACCAAAATGGAGACACACCCAGGATGGGAGCTAAAAATTCGAAAGCTCTCGCACTCCTCACAATTTCTGGATTTGGCTACAGGATCGATGGAAGGCAAATTCCCAGTTTAAGCGATCCTGCGCCTGATGTTAATACCTAACCATGCGGAGGCGGGTGATTATGCAACCCACCCACACTAGGTAGGGATCAGTCCCACCGGATACAATGCAATGAAATCCGTTCGAAAGCTGCACCCAGCTCGGCTGCCGATTCGAAGCTATCGGCACTCAGCTCTTCCACGACCATGCTGCGTGACGCACTCGCGGCCACTTCCACCTAATTTGTGCTTTCAGATAAAAAAAAATATACATATTTATAGCAAGAAAACACTCCCTAGCTGTTGTCATTCTCGAGCTTTCTTCGGAGGTTTCTCCCCATTGGCTTCACTTTAGTAGTAACCCTCTTTTGTTACGCAGGATGAAGTGTGAGTTTGCTTTTATAAGACTTGAATGTGTGCTTGTATGTTGACACTTGAGAAGCTAGTTTTTCTGTGCAAATGTCGCTCCAGTTATTGTTTGTAACTTTCGTGTGTAAGAGTGTTGGAGATTGAAGTGGGTTATGTTTTTCTAAGGAAGTAAGGTTGCAGTAAAAGGGGAAGTAGGTCTTTTTGTGTAGGTCCTGACAAAAGATGCATTTGCTTTGGAATGCACTTGCTGTTGTGTAACCATCTTATGTTCTTTTATTTTATGTTATTTTTCTTTCATTTTGTTCTTTTGTCATTGCTGTTGTCTTCAATATTGGCTTCGATACTGGACACTTTTTCCCTCTTACAAACAATTGTTTAATGGTATGTTAATTGTCCACACACACATGCATGAAACATGAATTTGCAGCACATGATCTGCTTTGTGGATTGTCGTGGTTGTGATATGTTTTTGGCTCCATTATGAAAAAGAATTTATTATTCTCTGGGTTTTTGTGATAAGCTTTACCAGACACACTGACTATGACTTCTATTCTTATTAAACAATTCAGCTCACTGTAAACTTCTTCTTTTTTTCCTTTTTCTACTTTAGCATGTGGAATTTAACCCAATAACTCAACAACAACACATCTTTTTATCCCAAGCCACCACAAATTGTGAAGAATAGAAGATGTAGCCAATGCACAAAATTAGGGTTACATGTTTCACAAAAAAAAGTAATCATTGGTGCAGGCTGTGACACTATTACACCATCAGAAAGAATGGGTTAGTTTCGAATACCCTTTCCTCATGGCAACCAGATTCAGATTGGCATCAAAGAGCGTGGCAAGCAAAGGTTAAGTCCACATCCTTGCAAAACTGACACAAACACACACACACACTGTTTGCAAGTTGGACAGGCAACATCAGCAGTCAGTCACAGTGGAAGCTGACTGCCCACTTTCATCCATCCACAATACCCCAACTTTGCACTCACTCTCTATCATCCAATAATCATCCATCTATCCATCCATCCATCCGTCCGTCACTCACTCACCAGACTGGATTAGTTTGCACTGTCATGGGGGGGGGGGATGCAAAGCTCAATCCCCACAGGCTTGCAAATCCCCTCAACAACCCATATGAAGCTTACACTGAAGAATTACATAACAACACTCGTAGATAAAGAAATAGATAGATAACCAAACAAACAAACAAACAGTTGCTTATATATGTATATATATATATATATATATATATATCCAGATAATGAAGGGGGGGAGAAGCTCTGACAAGCACAGAGGGTGGTGTTCCCCTATCTGAGCGCCTGCCTGGGCCAGGCCCTGAAAGTCAAGGAAGGGACCATGGAGATCAGAGCCTGGCAAAAGTGAAACAACAACAGTCTCAAACGAGATGCACAAACAAACCAATCCCCTCATGAATGAATGAATAGCAACTAAGTCCTGCCACAGAACAGAGCAGTACTCCCCCATTTCACTCAAAGGGGGGTTGGGGCAACGGTGCAGTGGGAAAAGAGGGCAGTGGGGAGGGCAGTTGAAGGGGCTGTATCAGAGGGGAACTCCTCGCACATCACGGGCACTTACAGGAACATTGACTGAATAATCTGAGGTTGACCCTCCTCTACGTACGTATGTATGTATGTATGTATGTATGTATGTTACCCTCCTTGTCAGTCTGGGGTTTGGGATTGGTTGGATTATATTTATATGTATATGTATATGTATTGATTTAGTTAGTTCGTCCTTTTCTTACCATGCCATGCCAGTTCTACTGCTGCCAAAAGTGAAGTTGTTCTTTAGGAAGTTTGTATGAAACTTTAAGGGCAACAATTCATTGTTTTGAAGAAGCAGTCGGAACAGCTTCTTTGTCCATGTGAATGGTTGTGGGTGGTTCAGTTTGCAATGACCCACAAAGTATCGTCTTATTAGTGCAACACAAAAGTCCAGAAAGGTTGGACAAATAGATGGACCTATAATTGTGGTGCTCATTTGCTCCGACACAACCTTCATGGTTTTCCTTTTTGGTGGCTTTTACTTTGCTAGAAAACATCAAATTAAAACAAGTGTGTGTAAGTATGAATTTATACATAATATAAAATCCTATTTAGACTAAGTAAGTAAGTATGAACCTTTTATTCAAGTTACACACAAGTTGGAGGATTAATCATTAATATTATTTTCTTATATGGCATAAATAGTATTTTATAATAATTTAAGAATAAATATATTAGATTAAATAAATATATATATATATTAAAAAATATAATTTAAATTTTTTATTAATATAGGTAAAATGAATATATTAAAATAATTAAAATAAGGAAGACATAATATAATTTATGTTTTTTTTTCTCCTTTTTTTCTTCTTTTTTACCTTATAATATAGTATGAAGATTAAGGACTTTAAATAAACTATAAATATTTCTTTAGTTTATTGTGAGTCTTTACGAATATAGAATTTTTCTTATATATTATGTTTATTAATAATAAAATATTAAAACAATCAAATAACCTTGTCAAATAGTTTTATAAAGTTATTTTAAGAGCATAAAAAACCATATTCAATTTAGTTAAGTATATTACTTAAAATTTTATACCATAGTACCAATGCAAAATTTAAGTTTATTAATCAAATATTATTTTTTTTATAATTTATAGATTAAAATTATATATATATATATATATATATATACATACATATGGTGTTGCTATTGTCACCCCAACTTGAGCTATTTGCACCACAACTAACCATCCATCACATACCACCATAATTTTTGGCCAATACTACCATGAGGCATTTTTTTCAACCATTGGCGTTGTTACTAAAGTTTCTTAATTACGGAGTAAAAACAACGTGGTAAGTGTGGATTAAACATGTGACATTTTAAACTTTGGTTTGACGCTCCTGCTAGTGTATTCCATCTTATGTTGTTGGATGCCATTTTTTTTGTAGTCTCTTTCTAGATAATAGTAGACATGAATGATTGAAAATAATTAAGAGTCATATAAATAAGTTTGATTAACTAAGCTTTTGGCAAAATATTATGACTCTCAAAGATTTTTCAATTTCACTTCAATTGACTTTTTAAAATCTATGCATAAATTACCTTAAAAAAAAACCCTCAAATTATTAGACTTTTATTATTAATTCATTCTAAAAATAAAAAACTGACATCTTTAGTTTTATTTCTTTATATATATTCTATTTATTTTAGTATGAGACAAAAGGTAACACTTCTATGAAACCTTCTTATATCTTTATAGAATCTCTCTCTCTCTCTCTCTCTCTCTCTCTCTATATATATATATATATATATATACATACTTAATTAAAGAAGAGTTTTTGTTAATGTTACTATAACTTTTTGCTAGTGCTACCACAATTAGTCCTAACCATATGACATTTCTTTAGTTTTTTTTTATTATTATTTTTTTTTTACTCCAATCAAATTTTTTGTTTTATCAAATGATTTGAAAAGCATATCATAAATTAGTTGTGGTGGCAATAGAAAAAGAAAAAAATATAGTGACAATGATAATACAATATCCTACACTTAACTGTTGGATGAAATAGGATATTGTTTCTAGCATCATCTTTTGATATTTTTTTTCTTGGTAGTAGAAAAAACAATCCTCCACACTTTCTGACTTTCACCTTTATGGTCTAAAAGCCTTAGATAAGCACATTATTATTAATATTATTTCTTTTTCAGCTTGATGTTAAACAATGTAAGCAAGGACCTTGGCTGACAATTGACTTCCAATAAATACTATTAAGCATATCTTCTATCATTTAACAACATTGCTTATTTTATTTTATTTTAATTTATATTCTTACTTTAACACTTCTTTACATTTAGTCACGTATCATTTTTATGCATGCATACAGATCTTCCAAATCCTATACCAGTGGCAATATTTGTTAACAATTAGAACTAGCTTAATTCCAGGACACTTGTTAAATATAGTAAGCTATGCTGGATTATGAAAAATTAAAATCAAATTCAAAACCTCAACATCCTTACATCTTACTTTAAAAAGCATACGTTAAAAAATATGTTCTCCCAGTGTAAGTTTATGGGTTTTACGTAACAGCTAATTAGAGTGTTTTAATTAATTACACTTTAAACTGGGACTTTGCTATCATCCAGATCTTTAGGGTGATGTGGCCATATCATTAATAAGATCAGCGATTTTTAGGAGGGAGGATAATGATATATTCACACCCATGAATTAGTATCAGAGTGTACATTCATCACTTAATGATTCAGAACATCCGAAACGGCAAACACCATAACAGCATGATCATAATAGATAGAAACAAATAAATAAATAAATAGATAAATAAATAACTGAAAAAACACACGGAAAGAAGCAAAAGAATAAAAGAAACATGACCCTCATCAGATCTTCGTTCAAGGTTCTGAAACCACATACTTTTATTTTCCCCTTCCGCATACTTTTTTTTTTTTTTTTTTTTCCTCCCCCCCCCCTTCCGCATGCTTTTTGATTTGTTTTGATTTAACCACAACCATGAAGGTAAATATGTAGTGTAATGGAAAGGTACAAAGGTTATAATAACTGACTGGGAAATCAGTGAGTCGGAGTGAAGTCATCGGAAAAGTGTTTTTCAGTACGCCTCACTAGCTTGTCAAATTTCCCCTTCTCATGGTTCCATCAGCTTCGATAGAGCCTGTGTGTCTATTATTTCCTCCACAACACCAGCATCAAAATATATATATATATATATATATGTCGACATGGGTAGTAAGAAAGAAAAGGAAGAGGAAAAGAAAAAGAAAAAGAAATTAAGAAAAGCAACCCTTTGCAACTGATTTTTTACTTTTCTGTTTGTACAGTGATGGGGAGATTAAAAAGAGAGGGTGGACAGTAGAAAAGTGTTAACGAAGCACGTCGCTAACGGTGGGAGGGAGAGAGGGGGGGAGGGGAAATAAGGGGCGGTAATAGGGGTGGGGTGATCACCTGCCCTATTCAGTGGACTGCCACGCGAGCAGAACGAGAATTGCCAAGTGGACTTTTTATGCCATTGGCCCGCCAGCGGACCCCACTCCCTGGAACAGTATACACCAAAGCTGCGCGGAGGCGAAGCGCGAAGTTGTCGCTGCGCCGCCGAGCTTTCCCCCTCTTGTCCCCTCGTCCTCGCCCTCGCTCGCAGGGCTCTTGCGTTTTCACCGCCATCGCCATCGCCATCCCCTTCATCTCCATCCCCGTTGTCCCGTGCCTGTGTGCTTGATTTCATCTCCTTCTTCGCGGTATTTCGAATCCCCTCCTCCTCCTCCCCTGTTGCCCCTTTTTCTCATCGTCTCCCCCCCCCCCCCCCGACCCCCTTTGCAGCTCTGGCACTCGCGCCAAACCTGGCTACGGCGCGCTACTCGACCCCGCTTGCCTCGCGCCTCAGTTGCTCCACAATGTGCAACACAGCTATTCTGGTTCGCTCCTCCCTGCTGCCTCCTCCTCCTCTCTCTCTCTCTCTCCCTCCCTTTCTGTATCCCCGTCTCGGCTGTTGTTCCTAGTTTCACGAGTTGTTCAATGGAGTGAGGTTGTAGCTAGCAACGAGGTGGGGAATGCGTAGCCTTGGACAATGATGGATGCAGGAGTGTACTGGTTATAACAGGTGATGCGACGCTCGTTTTTGGGGGGCAGCTGTGTGGGGGGTTTAGGGGAGGTTGGCGGCCTAATTGTAACGGGGGATCTTATTTTTCGGATCTGTGGGTTTAGCGTGGGGGGAGGTTGTTGGTGTACTGTAGTAGTAGGATGCGTAGGTTCTGCGTTTGAGTCGGGTGGGTGTGGGTTTTAGGTGTGGGGGTGTGCACGGCGTATGATTCCTGAGGAGCCAATGTGGCAGACGGTTTCAGGCGGTGGGTGGGAAGAGAGCTTCGCTTCTTCGTAGACGTGGAAGTGGGTCTGCGAGTGAAATGGATTAACGTATGTGCTGAGTATTCAAATTGTGAGTTGTGAATGTCCGTCAATTTCGCCCCGAGGGATTGAACAGCTTTGCCTTGTAGACCGTAAAGCGAAGCGGTGGTTGATCTCTGCACTCGCTGTGGCATCTGTATGTGGCATGTCCACTGGTTGTAGACAAATATTTAGAGTATAGTCCCAATACCTGCGTTTCACGTCAGGCGATGATTTGTGGACACGAAATAGTGTTGCCGCAGGATGTATATTTTGACGGTATTGTGCGTAGGTGACACTGGAAGTCGTTAGCGGCCACATTGGTGGAGCACGATCTTGCTTAGTGTGTCGCACAATTCTTTTCGCAGCGCTGTGCAGTTCCACTTGTTCTTTCACAAATTCTCAGTCCTTAATCGGACTAGATATCTGGGAGTACTGGGTTGACGGCGATTTGATCTTGTAGAACTGCTGTTGAAAGTATATATGTAAGCGACCTGTTATGCACAATTATCCAGTGCAGTTTAAGCACACTTGAATTGATTGGAATGCTCCCCATCCTGAGGAAGCCTCACCACGCTTTGAGTCAATGTGGAACCTGGGTGTAATGGTGAAAGAACGGTCCATTAACCTTAGGAGTTAACACATATTTTCCCTTGGTTCCACGGTCCGTGCTTTTCGATTGAAACTCTTGTTATTACAATCGCAGGTGAGCGGCTTTGGATTCGGGATTGGTTTCTGCCGATTATTACGGAATTCGAACAGCAATGTGCTGGGGAGGTGGGACGGCCGTGAGACAAGTGTATCCTGACGAGCTTCCTTAGTTACCAGGAAAGCGAATGATAATTTACAGGTCCAGATCAGCCTCGCTGAGAAGGAGACGAGGGCTATGACAGGGATTTTTCAGATATTCGACCGTTACAAGTCGAAGTCCTATGCCAAAAATGATAGCAGGAGGAGCAAAAATGGTGAGCTTTCTAGTCTTACATCGTTAGTCTTTGGATATCTGGAGATCATCTGTCACTGCGCTTTAGGGTATTGTATGAAAAGGAGATAAAATCGTTGCCACTTCAAAACTTTGAAATGGTCACAGATGTCTTCGTATGGGGTAGTTCATTTTGCATGCGAAGAACAAAAAGCTCGTTCTTTATTCTTCTAGCTGGTCAGTCAAACTGAGCTCTAAGATTTTGAACTGCAGGAGACTCCGACGTCAAAGCGGTTCCGAAATACTATTTGGTAAATTCGTCTACATTCTCCAGCTTCTTCATGGAGAGTTACATTGATATTGCCTTGCAATGATGCGTTAGATCCCACTGTAATGACTATTTTTTCGTAGAATTTACGCATTTTCTCATTACGGGCTTTCTAGTTTTCTGAACGATTATGGAATCTGCACATGAAAGCAGGTTGAAGGTGATGGTGTGGCAAGGAGAGCACCGTCTGATCAGGCATGGTCAGAAGCTTCACGGGACTCTCGTAGGTCTTCCTCTGCAGACATTAGCGAGGTCGTGGTGAAGACTTTGGCAGCTTCCAAAGAGCCTCAAAACGTGCAGAAGCCCCATTCTGCCCGACCATCTACTGACTCTCAAAAGCCTAGCTTCGCCGCTAATAAATCCCGGTCACCCCGAGCAACCCAGAGTGAAGCGAGTGGTTACAAGGATACCTCGAAGATCCCTGAGAGCTATTTATCTGACGCTGTTACGCCGAAGTCTGCGGCTCCGTCTAGGAGCTCTGTGGATCACAGAGTCAAAGATGGTTCCAAGCTTCCACCTCGAGATACACGGAGTGCATTTAAACCCTCATCTCACAGGGACAGGTCAAGGACGACCGTGGAGACGGTGGCATATCCCAACGACGCAAGAGATATTTCTCGAGCGATCATGCAGATGAGGGAGCCAGCACAACAAGCATTTGAGGCGAGAGAGGCTCCCCGGCTTTCATCTTCTGTCACAAGGAGAGACGTGCAGCGTTACCATTCCTCTGGTGATGAACGGGAAGGTGACAGGTATCGCAGGGATGGTCGCAGCTATCAGTCTTCGGGCGACGAAAGAGACGGTCATCGGCATCTTTCAGCTAGTGAGACAAGGGACGCTCGAAGGTACTCCTCGGTTGCTGAGAGTTATGAGGAGCACGCCTTCGACGATGAACCGGACCATCACAGACCCCAGTTTCCTTCTGAGGGGAAGGAGTTCTTGCGTTCTTGGCATGTTGACGAAGGCCTCAAGACCCAAGCGCCAAGCCACATCAGGGAAATCGCCAGGTATATGTCCTCTGGTGATGAAATGGATAGTCGGAGGTCGAATTTGTCATCTGGGGATGAGAGGGGAGCTCGGAGGTTTCACCAACGCGTTGAACGCAGGGATGGTGTGAGACACCGTGCATCTCAGGATCCTGAAAGTAACAGAAGTTACTGGCCCATGGATAACAGGGATGGTCTAAGACATCAATCTGGAGGCGATGCATACGAGTCATCCACTGGAGATGAGAGAGTTGTGCAGAGACCCTACCCCTCTACCCGAAGTCGTCGCTCGCTTGCGTCTTCTGATGAAAGGGGTCACAAGCATCCCTCATCAAAAGAAAGAGCCGAAGGGAGAAGAATTCATGCCCACGATGCAGGCAGAGAAATTCAAGGCATGCACTTTTCCGGGGATGAAAGGGGTGGCCAGAGACGTGTGTCTTCCAAGGACGTGCATCGTAGAGATTCTTCCGGATTCATCTCAGTTCACAAGCATCAGGCAGCTACCGAACTGAATAACCGCCATAGACACCAGTCTGTTGATGAAGAGAAGTTTGGAAACAGGCATCATACGTACTCTGCGAAGGGTTCTAGACACCAATCTTCCACTAGTAGCTTTGAAGGTCCCCGGTATCATTCTTCTGGGGATGAAAGGGGAACGCACAGGATGTATGCGTCTGCTGAGGAGAGAGGTGGCAAGAGGCATGAGCCGCCTCTTGACAGCTATAATGGATGGAGGAATGAGTCTTCTGATGAGGACAGAGAGGTGTTCCCACAACCAAATCGGACCAATGCTCGAGATGATGCTCGACGTTACTCTTCTGTGACAGATGCACACAGAAGGTACTCATCGGGCAACGAAGATGCTTACAGGAGATACAGTTCATCAAATGATGAGAAGCGATCTGACAGGAGCAGGTCGTCTGTTAGAGAAGGTCGTAAATACGAGTCTGTCACTGCCTCGAGGGGAATTACCGATGAATATCAGCACATCCGCTCTAACGATAGAACCGTAGAGTGGGTCGCCCATGAAGCTAACGTTGCTCCTAGCCTCTTGATACCTGCTGGTTCGAAGGAGGTACGTAGGAGAAACTCTTCTGTAGAATCCAGAGGAGAGCGAAGACAGCGAGGCTCGAATTCCTCTATTGCCTCACAAGAGGCTGCGAAGCTCCGTTTATCTGTTGATACTCGTGTGCCTAATTTTAAAGAGAAAGAATCTCCTGCAGGATACAGCAGGGACCTGCCGCCTAGGTCTTCTGCCAGGGATCTGCCGCCCAGATCACCTAGAAGCTTAATTGATATCAGAGACTTAGCTAGGTTGAACGTGCAGGTTAGGGAAAGTACTCACACTCCTGCTCCTAGAGATAGTTACCGTGGCGAGCTCCAGAAGCCTGCAGTTGTTCCAGAGACATCTCAACTGTCTTCCGAAAGTGTGTCAGGATCCTATGATCTAAGGGAAATTTTGAGGGCTATAGACTTCAAGGACTCTCAATGGGCTTCTGAGAAGTTGCGGGATGGGTCATCACGCAACTCCGTCGATGGTAGAGATCCACCTCGCACATCAAACGTGTCTCGGGTTTCAGTTGATAGCCGCCAGTACCAGTCGAGCACACCTCGGCTTTCTGTGGATGGTAGGGAGCATTTGCGTGCTAGCAGTCTTCATTCTTCGAGGGCGTCTTCAGTGGATGCACAGGTTCAGCTGAGAACCAACTCTATGGATAGTAGCAGTGCATCAGGGGAATTTAAGAGACGCGGTCCGAGTGTGGTGGCTCGGTTGATGGGATTAGCGGAACTTCCTGACAAAGACACTTCCCTCTCGTACTCAGATAAGCCTCAGGGTCGAGACGGAAAGTTGTCGAAGAAGTTGTCAGTCACGACTCCACCTGAAGCTACTTCTCCACAATCCGATTGGGGCAAATCACAACTTCATTTAACTGAGGTAGCTCAACAGATGAAGCAAGTCGCAGCTCGTCTTCACCAGGATTCACAACTGCGTCAGAAGTCTGTGCAAGTCCCGGTGGAGACACGCCCTAAGCGAAAGCCCAAAACGAAGTCTAAGACGCAGTCGCGGTCCCGTTCTCCACCGCCTGCTCCAGCTCCAGCCCACGAAGACAAGGAATCGCGGAGGTTTGGCTATCATCACAGCTATGGTGTAATTGGACGTCTAGGTGATCCTGGAAGCCCTCTTCCCCGGCAACCAATGTCCCCTAAACATCACCAGATGGAAGGAATGCCGAAAGTATTCAACAAAAGACCCCAAGAACTTTCTTCCGGGGACCTTGACCAGAGGCTGCATCAGCTCCGCATCAAGAACTCAATTCAGGAGCATAGAACTCTCAAGCAAATTCTGGAAGCCATGCACCTGAAGGGATTGCTTCACCCACCTCAAAAGAAGCCTCCTAAATCTCCTAGGGCAGAGCTCCTTGAACAAGGTTTTTTGCGAGAGGAAGCCCAACGCCCGTTACATGATTTTGCATCTTCAAGTTTGAGCAATATGACAGGATCAAGTCGCAAGGATTATCAGGAGCAGTTGACTTTTGAGGATTTAATTCGGATGGATCCCCATGTTCAGGAAGAACCAGCACTTGATATTGATCACACTGGAGAAGCGTCAATTGTACTGATGAAGCCTGTTAACTATCACTCCAGCAGGCCTGTTACCCCTCCACCTGCAACCAAAGACGTTGATTTCAATTCAGAAACATCGGGTCCTTCTGGGTTTGAGAGAGAAAAAATCGAGATCCGCCACAGGTAATTCTTCAAGCTGAGAAAACTTTAACCTTATGATCATTCCCTGGATGGGATTTGTTGGCGACAACCAAAGAAGTTTTAACTATCTATGATTCTGTTTTTACTCATGCATCCCCAATAGATCTTTTCGGTTTGAAGCTTGTGGAATTTAATCCAATCAACAAATTCATGTTTTGATTCTTGGATGTTATAAATCTTTCTTCCATTGGTATTAAAAAGCCATTCTGTTAATTTATGGCTTTACCTGTGAGTTGTGTTTTCTACGTTCAAGTTCTAAGGTTTTCATGACCCATGATGTGTGACTACCAGAGGAAGGGGATCTGAACGTCGAGCTGGCAGCAGCGGTAGAGCTTCTAGGTCTCACTCTCTCGAATCTCTGGAAAAGAGATCTGCCGACAAGGTTCAGGTTGAAGATCAAAGTTTTGCCAACGTTATGCTTTCTTGGAGGGAACGCATTGCAGCAGACGCGGCTAGAAAGGCCTCAATTGACATGGCAGAAGCTAAACCGCACTCTCGCTCCAAGAGTTCTACTCCGGTAAAACATCGGTCTCGAGAAGTAAGCCCTTTACAGTATGATGCTAGAGATGCAGGCTCAACAGAGAGAAGGGCTGGGAGTCGGAGTCCAAGGCCGCAAGCAAGTATTGAAGAATACTTGTTTAATAATAGAGAGGAGAATGATGCTCTTTCAAGGAAAGTGCTCTCTGATGCGCAAGAGTATTCTAGTCATGACGAAGACAAGTTTAAGATGGTCGGCCGCAGCAAATCTGACCTACAGGTTTCTGCAGCTTCGACCGAAGCAGTGGATGCTATGGATGCCTCCCTCGACAAAGTCTCTGCTCAAGTTTCAGTCGTTCGAAATAAGAGAACATCAGTTAAGTCGAGCCGCTCGAAGGACAAGCATAGAGCATCACATCCTGGCGATCTCAATGCAAAAGCATCCTCAAAATCGCCCTCAAGTGGCAACACTGAGGCTAGCTCGTCGGCAGATCAGGTAGTTCAGGATCCCATTCTTGACCTTAAGGACCATAAGGAATCTAGCTCAGCTTTGAATTCTACGGCCCAAGAAGAATCGTTGAAGATACCAGATGTTGATTCAAGAGTGACGCCCAAGAAGAGGAAAACTGCAGAGCCTGTTGTTATGCTCGAAGAGGAGAAGCCTCAACTGCCCCGAGTTGTTACTCCTGTAGTCGAGGTGAAGGGTCCTTCAAATGAAGAAGAGGATTTCAGTACCTCTGTTGAAGTAGTCCCGAATCCTCAAGTTGTTCCTTCTGCACACTCCGAGCAAGAACAAGAAGAAGAAGATGTCAAGGTGATAACAAACGATTCAGTTCTAACATTCTTGTTCACAGAAATGCTTAAGTCGATTGTTCTTTGTTATGACTTGGGATCTGAGGTCATGATTATCATCAGTTTACAATATTCTTCTTATCTGTTTCTTTGTAGAAGCAGTTTCACTAACTTGGTCACTGATTTTATATGTTTTAGATGGAAGACGCTTTTGACGGTACTGTTGGACAGATCTCAGAGGGCTTTTCCTCCGGAAGAGATAAATGTTTTTCTGAAGATGGCGCTTTGGGTCTTCAAGGGGCTGACCACCCAAGTCCAGTATCAGTTCTTGACAGCCCAATTTACCGAGAAGAATTTCACCTTGAGGAGCTGAGTGCAAGTCCCGATTCTGTCAAGTCAGTTATGGCTGGACATGAAGGTGTGCATGTAGTTTTTCTCTTGCTTTGCTTTAACATCGTTTGTAATAAACAACAGTTTTGACATAGCGTTTTCTAGTGGAAGATAAATGTTGTTTGAAAGTTCGAATGAGCTCAAACCTTTCTAGGAACTCTTGGTTGACACCGTTTCATTGTTTTACTTTGATCCTAGTAGGCAGATGGTCGTGTATCTGGTTGACAACCTGTTGGTTTTTTTCTTGCAGATGTTGAGGCTATTCCACACCTTGATGGTGCAGTCGCATGCGAACCCGAGCCAGAGGTTTTAACGCCCCGCTCTTGGGCAAGCAAGGACACATCCGATCCCCTCAGAGACATATACACCAAATTGGCCTCTACTCTGGAGATGAATGAGAAGGAAATTTGTCGAGGTCAATTAGTTGCAGATCTTCAGATTCCGTTCATAGTAGACACTCACCAGACACATGGGAACGTAGTTGAGGTAATTTCTGTTGAAAAAAGCAAGGAAAGGCTCTATGTGCAGAGCATATTAACAGAGTCAGGACTTACCCAGGAAGATTCTCGGTTAACTGAGGACGCAGCAGAGATTATGCAGTTTGAAGTGTTCACCAGAAAGGAGGAGGAGTTGCAGACAGAGGAGCTGGAGAGAATAGACAGAGGGGAGCTGGAGAAAACTGAAGAACTCAGATACAAAGAAAGTCTTGATCGCAGATTGATTTTCGACTGCATGAATGAGATCTTAGAAAGGAAGATGAGCCCTTACCTGAATCCACAACCATGGGGTACTCCTGTTGTACGCAGGATGCCTCGTGGCCAGCGTCTTATTGACGAAGTCTGGGATGAATTGAAGGACATGCATTGGCCTACCAGTGCAGCTTACGACGCACTGTATGCAGTTTTGCAAAAGGATTTCATGCGGAAGAGTTTCCAGTGGCTTGATTTCAGTGTCGAAGTTGGTGATGTGGGGTGTGAGTTGGAGAGCATGCTTCTTCAGGAATTAGTGGAGGAGCTTGTGCAAGATATTTTCTCCATCGAATTAAAACTCGTGAAGGAACTCTGTCAAGAACTGCCATTGTGTCCCCCCTCTCCGCTTCCAGTGCATCACTCGCCTCTACATACTTGCTCAATTCGCGACTCACCTCGAGCTCCCTCGGAGGCTACCTCTGAAGTGTCACTAGCTTCACCGGAAATGTCACCTGTGTCATCAGACGACTCAGTTCGCAGACGTCGGGAGCTCCTAGATAAGACCAGAAGGGATCTTCTTGCCTGGCATGTACAATATCAACAATTGTAGCTTAAGAAAACCGCAGACTTGGGGATCAGAAGTCCTTTGTATTATTCTTCCCGCTTCAGTCAGCCTTCTTGTATCAGGGTTCAAAACTTCATTCAAGTTGACTCATCATCAACATTCAAAACCTTTCAGTTCTCAGTTAGCTTATTATTCTTTCGTTGGACTCAAAGGGAGCCCGACAGACGATGTTTTTCTATTTTTGATATAGATTGTGTAAATCACTGTGTCTCCCAATTGTCTCAAATTGTCGCAACACTATCATTGAATGTTTGTGTTTTGATCTGTCTGAGGGTTATGTTCAACCTACCATCTGCTCGAGATGCAATTGCTGTGTCGTAGTTTGTCAATCTTTTAAACCATCAGCTTTTTTTTATAGTTTATCCACCTGTACGGTCTGCCTGCTCCTCCTGTGTCTACCCTGCGTGGTTTAGTCCTTCCATGATAAGCTCCTCCACGCCCTTCGCCAAGTTTCTGTTCATCAAAAACTTAAGGTTTCACTGTGGTTCAATGTTAAGGTCCACTGAAATCCCACCGTGATAACAAGTTCACCGATTTGTCGTTTTTGAGGACCAGTCCAGACCAGCAGATGCAAGGAACTGATTCATGTTGATCTATGGACTTATTCATGATTTTTGTTAGCGTTCAGTGCATTGAAATTGCTGCTTGGCCGATTGTAAGTTCTAACCTTTCTATAAAAAAAAAGCGAGATATTGAACATGTGAATCACGAACACTGAACAGATTAGACTGAAATTTTAATGAATTACTAGACCGTTCAGATTAACCAACAGATGGCGATTTTTTCCGAGTCCGCCAATTTGACTCATTTCAAGTCGAAGTCTCAGCTAATAGCTATTAGTCAGACACAGGTCCAGCTTGTTTTTTTTGCAGCAGACGAATCCCAGAGACAGTTCGTTTGCCTTCGGCGGTGACAACTACAAGAATTGTGCTCTCAGGAAACCTTGAAACTCTGCCGTTGTGCAGCACCAACAACATCAACGAAACAGATGCGGGCTGATATGAATCAGGAGCACAATAACCCGGATCTGGACTGGGTAGAGTGCAAGTTCCAGCTCGGTCCTGGTGAACTACGAAGCTCTTGTGAAGGAATACCCTCCACTTTCTTCGACAAAGAGCACGAGAACTCTCATATTCTGATCCCTTACAAAGTAAATGATTTTGAGAAGCTTACCATGTGGTCTTCATAAGTCTCCGATGAAGCTTTCACCAAATCGTAGACTCAAGTTCAAGCAATATTATTTTCATATCTGAGCTTTGGTTCTGTACCTTGACAACCCAATTGTGGGATTAGCTGTATTGTGTGCAAGTTTCTCTTCTCTCTGTATTTTTTTTTTTTTTTTTTCTTTTTTGCTTCAAGCAACTTCTCAAATGAGTAGGAAGCCAAGTGAAAATTGTGTTATTAACTGAAAACATTGAAATTTCTACTTGAAAAATCATCAGTCTGATGTTACTACTTCAATGTTTCGCAACAAAGAGGGTGGTTTTCAAGTAAAATTCATTTAATATTACATTGACAAATTGTTGATAATCTTTCAGTTGAGGCATCAACAAATTAGCTTAAAGATGAACTGTTTTGTGCAAGGATTTGTGGTTTTCCTAGTTAACAAATGAAGTAATACTCAGTATCAATGCGTTTCATTTTATCTTAATTCTCAAGATGAAACTATGATTATTGTAATTAAACAAGTTGTAACTTAAGTTTTTGATTATCATTGATTGTAAGCAACTTAACTGTGATATAAAATGATGATTGATCTTTTGACTCTTGGAATTCTAAGCATTTGGACCACTGTCCTAAAAACATTTACATTGTTACTTGAAACTTAACCAAAAATCTTACAAAAACATAGTTTTCTCAATATGAAAATGTTTCAGCTAGTGTCAACGTAAATGCAATGAATAGAAATCATCCTCAAGTAATTTTACCCATTGAACTATTCCAACAAGATGATAAGGTTCAAAAGGTTTCAAGTTAAATAAAACTTAGTAAATATTAATTTATGTCGTTAAAATTTTCAATATCCAATAAGTCTTTCTGTGTTAATACATGACTGTTAAAATGACAAACATGTATTAATATTTATTTTGTTTATATCAATTCGTTAGGGACAAGCTTTGACTCATATATAGTACTTCAAGACTTGTCTCCAATGTAGGATCCATGATTAGGAAAAGAATGATTCAAACACCATGTGTTGATACCTCTCCTATAGAAACAAAACTGATATAAACAATGACTAATTTTTAAATCAAATGTGGTTATCAAATTCATAGTACTATCAAAATTTAATTGTATGTATAAGTTAGACAAATCAAATTTTAATTTTTAATTGCATGAAAAGAATATAACATACATATTTCAATTAATTAGGATTAAATTCAAAGGAATTTATTTATGCATTTGTATTACAATTTAGTTTCAGATTTAGTAGTAATAATTTTATTTTATTTTATTTCAAACATGAGCATTCTTCCATTCAATGAGAAACTTCAGTGTACATTCCACCAATACATTTTATGCAATTTTCACAATTTAATGGTATTCTTTACATTTTTTTTTGGTATCATGATATTATATTTAGAAATTTATAAGATGCATTTATTATGAAAAATTAAATTACTTAATTTTAGAATAGAATTCCATATATATATATATATATATGATTAAAGTCTTCAATTATTTTAAAACTCATTAAAAGATGCTTTCAATTATTTTTAATATCCTCTCATTAAAATATAAAATGATCTTTACAATATCACACATATAAATTATTTTAAAAACATATATGTTGTATCTAAAACAACATATACCATTTGTAATACAAGCATTAAATTTCACTTTGTGTAGATTCTTCTATCTTTTCTTACTAATTTTAATAGTATTTCAAAATATGTATAAAACACTCTATTTCAATTTTATTTATTTTTAGATTTTTTTTTGAAGGGCTTCTTTTAAAGCTATATAAAAATAAAATTCTAAGAAAATTAAAATTAAAGTTACTTTCAATTTTGCTTGTATTCTTGTTAAAGACATGAATCTCAAAGAATTGAAAGATCATGACACTCTTGTGTCACTTGAAAAGACTAGATAATCACTCAAAGTTGGTATAATATTAAATTATATTATGTTGTCTTGAAGGTTGTACAACTCTAATATTTTGTGTGATAAATCAGCAAACAATAACTCTTATATTGAATTTGTTGATATTTGGTTCTTCAATTTTTTAGTACAACAAATACATAAAAATTGTTGACAACAATAGAAGATAGAATACTATCTTCTTTAGATCTTGTTTCTTTTATGGTAAAGATTTTTTTTTCTTCATCTTGGTTTTTATAGATGTCATTAATGAAAAGTATCAACCTCCTTTGTTGTATTTGCAAGTTTCTTTGTTAATTTTCATGTGCATTCACTAATATCATATCTACACTAATGAACAAGATATTTCAACTTATTACGGTGCCACCTTAAGTTAAAGACTTCTTCTACATCAAACTCTTCATTATTATCTACTTTTACAGAAAGAAGTAGCATTTGTCTTCTTCTCGAGATATTCATTGTCTTATATAACTCAAGAAGAGATATATGAAATACAAGATGGATCTTCATAGACTTTAGTAAATACAATTGATAGGCGATATGGTTGATTTATTCATAAATAAAAAATAGTCCAAGCTTACATTAATCCAACTTATTATAAGGATGGCTAGTGTTGATATTGCAACAAAGTAATCATACCTTGTTATTAATGTAGAATTAAAGTAGCTCCTTGCAATAAGCATCTGCATTAATCTTTTGTTATTCTAGAACTTTTTTTTAATTATGCCTTCATTGTTTTATGGAGCTTAAATAAATAATTTACCAAATCTTTTGCCATAGGATTATTATCTTTTGAGAAGTCAAAAGCATCAAATTGTAGATGATAACTATAATTAATAAAAAAAATGTATTTATTGCATAGAAGAATGTAGCATATTATTAGCAAACTTTGCCAATGACAAATAAGTTATCCAATCATTTTATTGGTATTTGATGGTACATCTTAAATATTATTCTAAAACTTAGTTTAAGTGCTCCATGTGTTTATGAGTTTGAAGATGAAAAGCCAAAAAGAGCTTTATATCCATCTTTAAAATCTTAAAAAATATTTTTAAAAATCTTGATACAAATTGGGTCTTCCTATTTGATATAATATCTTTGAATAATCCATGATAGTAATAGATGTTATCAAGAAAAAATTTAGCTATTTTTTAATTTATGATAGATTTTGTATATAATACAAAATATACTATTTTGATAAAATAATCTACTAACATGAATACAAAATCATACAAACTTGAAATTAGAAGATCCATGATAAAATCCATAGAAACAAAAGACCATAGTTGTTTCAGAATAAGTAATGGCTAAAGAAGTCTATAAGATTGATGACGAGGAGTTTTTAATTTTCAACAAATGTTATATGATTGTACAAAGTCTTTGACTTCTTTCAATATTTGAAGCCACCAAAAATCTTTAGATATTAGCTCAAAGTCTTTTTGTATCCAAAATATCTAGTTGATAGAAAATCATGACAAGCTTGAAGAACACGTAATCATATTTTGCCTTCTAGAATATATAATTGTCTTTTAAAATAATATGGATTATTTTTGAGTTTAAACTTAAAAGTATCATGAGACTTAGAAGAATTGTTCTTAATATTATAAATAAGAGGATCAGAGGACATACTCGATTGAATTTGCTTAAGAAAGATTGAATCAACAATCAATGTTGATCTCATTGCTCAAAAATAAAAATGCTCAAACTTCAAGAAAATTGTTCTTTGTTGATTATAGCCTATGTCTCTTTCTTTTGGTGTAAGATAAGAATGTCTAAAAATGACATCTAATCAATTTTGTTGTTTTTTGAATTGACAAGTGATCTTAAATCAAATCTTGTTAAAGACATGTTTTAATAAACTTTGTGATAATTTAAAATACATGCCAACATGAAGTACTTGAGGTTCTTCTGATCTGTATATATGGTAATTAAATTAGAAGAACCTTCTAGATAATGATGCCATTCTTCAGATGAATCTATAATTGTAAGAAGTTCTTTTTTGTAGATCTTATAATTAATCTTGGCTATTAAAAATTTCTTGGAATAAAAAGCTATTAGGTGGAGCTTATTATTTGCTTCTATTTGTAATAAAACAACATTTATAACAAAGTTTGATGTATTTGTTTCTACAAAGAATATCTTAAAAAAATTGATGCAATATAAAATTAGTATAGAAATAAATAATATTTTTAAGGCTTCAATAAATGCTTCAACTTTTTTACTCTGTTCAAATGTTTCTTTATATGTCAGGTATATAAGAAGATCTGCAACTTGAAAAAAGTTCTTGACAAAGATTCAATAATAGTTGGCAAATCTTAAAAAAAATTACACATCTCTGATTGTATTTGAGGTCTTCCAATCCATGATATTCTAGACTTTTTTAGGATCTATCTTAAAGCCATCCTTTGAAATAATGTGTCTTATGAAGTGAACTTGAGTAATCTGAAATACACACTTTTTTATCTTAGGATATAATCCTACATCTCTTAGTTTTTATAACAGATGGTGAACATAAACTTCATGTTCTTTAGTGTTCTTAGAGTAGATTAAGGTGTTGTTTAGATAACAAATAACTAATTCATTAAGAAAATCACAAAAGACATCATTCATTAGATGTAATATAGCATTCATTCTAGCTTATATACTTTAAATAAAGATATATATTTATTTATATATTTTTCTATCAAATTTAAATATTACTTTATTCTATAGAAAATTTATTTAAAAAATCTAATTTTTATTTTATATAAGATATCTTTTTAATTTCTTTATTATTATATTATTTATAATAAGTATTTTTTTTTGAAATATGGTTGTTCGAATAAATCTTCAAAATTCAAGTTTCAAAATTATACTTTAAAAAATATTAAAAAATATAAATATAAATATATATATATATATATATATATATATATTAAATTTGAATTTTTTACAAATTAAAAAGACTACTTGATGCCACAGAGAGATATTATGGTGAATTCATCATTAAAGTAATTTAACCACAAAATATATTTCTTTACATAAAAACTATATTAAATCAATTAAATTTTGAATTAAAAATATGTTTTGAATTTTATTACAAAAAAAGTAAATTTAATAAATTACTTTTTAAAATTATTCATTTAGAATTTAGAATTTTTATTTGTTTAATTAATATTATAATTAATATTCAGATGTTTATTAAATTAAATTTAAAAATATCTGATTGAATAAATTTATAGCTAAATAAATTTAATACTATTATTATATTATTTAGTAAAATAAGAAAAGTACATCTGTATTTTACACTGATGTGTTTTGAAGGTAAAGTTTAAGCTATGATAAAAGCAAATTAATATAATCAATCTTTTTTCTTGGACAAAATTAATTTAAATAAAGTCTCTAAGTATGAAGATTCAATAGTACTAATTTTTCACTAATTTGATTATAAATAATAGTTTATTTTTTAAAAATAAATAATTAAATATATAAACATATATATAAATATATATATATATATATATATATATATATATATATTCATACTATTATATTTAAGATACAAATAATTAAAAATTGGTACAGATAACAAGATAAATAATTATAATCTATATTTATAATTTATTTTCTAATAAAACTTAAGTAAAAAATATTTCAATAAAAACGAAATTTTATTACATGTGTGTATATCTACATATGTGTATATATATATATATATATATATATATAAGATATTATCATATTATGTAATATTGATAATTACAATCTGTGACAAATTTTTTTTCTTCCATCAAATTTTATTGTCCGCATAATGATAATGTACATGATTCTAAAACTACTATTATTCATAAATCAAATTAAGAATGACTAAAAATAGGTTAAATAATAGATTTATTTTTATTATTTATTACCATTAAATATAATGCATATTCTATCTATTAGATAATCAATTGAATTTTGCATTAATATTATATTCCAACTATTGTAGAGAAATATTTTTTAAAAAAACCTTTAAATTTATTTATTTAAAATTTGTATTTTGATTTTTTTAAAATTTTTTGAATTTTGATTTTACAAATTCATAATATTATGATAATTTCTAGCATAAGACATGTGAGTAGTTTTGAAGTTATGACCTTGTCATAACTAACATACTTTTTTTTATGGCTCTTTTATTTTAAATATATATTTTTTTATTTTAGTAAAAATTTCAATTTGATGCCACATATATTAAAATAAATGGGTAGTCAGACACATTCAAATCATATCTTGCCACAAAGAATATTCACAATAATATTACATGTATTTTTTTTATATGTATTCTTTGATGATTATTTTGATATTAGTATTTGTAAATTTGAATAGGTTTGCATCAATCAAATATTTTAGATATTAATTAAGTAATAAATAATTATATATATATACATATTAAATAATATATATATAAATTCTTAATTTTGATGAATCAAATTATTACAAAAATAATTTGGCTTATATATATATATATATATATATATATACATATATATGTTTAAAATGAAGATTTTAACTATGATTTCAATCATAAAAGTAATTGTTAGTATTTACTTCAAACTTTAATACATAATTAAAATGTAGCCAATACATGTGTCTACTTCATTGATACATAAGTAATATTTTATATATATTCATTTATATTCTTTTTGTTGTAAAAACCGGTTTACAAAATTTTGCTAGGAAGAAGATATTTTTATTTATTTTTGAGTAAATGGTTCTTACAAGACCAGAGTAATAATTCTTGAGTTGTATCATAGATTAAACATTGAATATAACTGTTTAAAAAAATCTAATATTTATATGTTCAGATAATCTAACTATTTTAATTGATCTACATGTACAAAAACGGAATATTCTAAAGCAGATTTTATAGTGATTTTATCTAGGATATATGATTTACCTCATACTACGAAATATATGAATTTATATCTCCAGAGACAAGGCTTGAAGTAATGTTTTATATTTAGAAGCACAACCATCTAATGTTTGCATAAATTGGTTAGGTCAATTCGTAAGTCTTTTGGTGATGTCAAAAGTATGATGTAATGAGTTTTGTCCATTCGATAGTTAATGGCCACAAAATTTAATACACTACATTTTTAAATTCCATAACTTCAAAATCAAATAACGTTCTAAAAATCATTACGAGATAAATAAACTACTTATTCTGTGTTCCAAGTGCACAACATAATTAGTTCTTCATAATCATTCACAAAATGATACTATTATGCTTCATCATAAAACACAGCAGACCAGCGTTTGAGTGAGAATTCAACCAAAATAACCTCGTACGT
Organism: Physcomitrium patens; assembly: GCF_059467195.1. Classification (NCBI taxonomy): domain Eukaryota; kingdom Viridiplantae; phylum Streptophyta; class Bryopsida; order Funariales; family Funariaceae; genus Physcomitrium; species Physcomitrium patens. The sequence continues at coordinate 22,251,824 of NC_143410.1, read as the reverse complement.
AATATACCAGCAGCCTCATCAAATCAATCATCTAACCTTCATTAAGAAAAACATAGCTCAACAGCAAAACACCAAATCCTACTAACAGTAAATCTACACAGAACCGGTTCAAACAATCAATACGACAATTCATAAGCTCGACATGATTTGTAATTAAAACAGCGTTTACATTGAAGGGGAGGCACTAAAATACTAGTGTTAATGGAGGACATGTCCAAACAGTGGAAGTGTTGCATATTACAAGTCATTATTTCTGGATTCCTATGTGAACTGGTAATGAAAACACTAAAATAATTGTTAAGGTCTGAGATACATTCCAGATTAAAATTCTCTAGATCCCTCAAGCATATGGGACTAGAACTCTCAGTTTTGTGCTGTAACACTCAGAAAATCACGCATGAAACAGCACGAGCAGAAAACGAATGCATCAAACAAAGAGGCTTGCGAATGTACGACAAATGAAGTGCTACACGCCACAGCCACTTAGCTTGTATTCCTAGTCACCTCAAAGGAGCTAAAGTACATCGAAATCCCTGCCTTCTACGCAGGATAAGAATCTGAAACCAGAGAACAGCTTCGTGCCTCTGTCGAGTACCGCGACGCAATCGCAAATAATGCTGGCTAGTGCAAAAACCAAAACTCTGCCTACAATCTACCCATCGGGCATAACAATGCTCGATGTAGCGGGTTAACGTGACTCACATACAGTGCCATTGCAGCTTGCTAGAACTCCCACTGCGGTGAACATGTTACCGACTCATCGAATGAACGGGATTGACCTGAAACACTCAGTCGACATTAAGTGACATGCTTGGGGGAGGAGCTACGAAAGAATTACGACATGAAGTGGAGCAAAGCGGCGTAAAACACACTTAGAAGCATCGAAAAACTGGTTCCAGCGTGAAGGGCAGTGGCGCTGCTCGGTTCAGCGCCAGCGTTGGAGGAGTCTGGAGCTCCGCCGCCGCCAACAACTGAAGGTTCACCTGCGCCAGATGTTGGAGAAGGCGAAGTCGTCGGAGATTCTGGAAGTGGCGAAGACATGGGTTGCCCCAGAAGTGCTGGGCAGGAGTTCACGTCCGCGTTGACGTTGCATGCGGCGGGGAGGCCGAGACCTTTGGTAACATTGATTCCGGCAGTAGACGGGTCTCCGCTATTCACCTCGTTCAGGATTTGGCAAAGACACACGGGCCTGTTCAGGTGCACTTGGAGAAGAGACGAGCAGCAGTCGGTACTTGGTTTAGTGTCATTTGACGTGACGTACGCGAAGCACGATGCAAGCTCGTTGAACTCATTCGAACAGTCGACGTTCATGCCTGTGGGTCCTGCTGCCGCAGGGGCCGTCACTGGAGTTGAAGCGGGAGCTGGAGTTGTGGGTGCAATTGTTGGAGTAGCTGTCGGAGTTGCAGCGACCGGCGCTACCACTGGAGCCACCACAGGGGCTACCACAGGAGCCACTACGGGAGCTAGCCCGAGGAGACCGGGGCACCTGCTAGGGTCCACTGCAACAGCACACAGAGCAGGAATCTGGTTTGCTCGCGTGACGTTCCCGGGGGCGGTGGCGGGATCATTGAATGCTTGTTGCAGCTGGCAAAGGCAAACGGGAAACTGAGCCTGAGTTGTTTTGAAAGCAGAGCAGCACGGCGCTGAAGGCGCAGTGGTAATGTTGCTGTTCACGAAATCGAAACACGAAGCCAAGTCATTGAACTGCGTGCTGCAATCGGTTTGGGCGCTAGCTGCAGCGGTGCACATCACAAACATGACCACCAGAGCTGCTAAAGCCTTCCTCGTGCCCCTAACTGCGGCCATGTTTGCAGCAGCTGAGCTGAAGGAGCTCACACGCAACGCGCTTCCCTGCAACCAGCAACGGAAGTTCTGAAAATTGCAACAAAATCTCGGCGTAGCAGGTTCAACTAAGCAGGTCGGGGGTGGCTGGGGAGGAAATTGCAATGCCAAGCTACGATGTTTAATTCTTTTACCCTAAACAGCTGTTAGCATTGAAGGCACCTCAGTAGAGCACAGCCAGCTACATTAAACTCCACGCGAATGACGTCTGCCGACCACCAAACCTGTCATTACACTAGCTCGGTCTTGACAGTGGCGCTGCTGCAATGTGATCACGAACATTTACTGGTGAATATAATTTAATGTAGTTTATACCATCATATCCATACGTCCGAACTCAATGACTTATTACAAAGGTTGACGGACCACACCAGGTTTTCACATTGTATCGCCCGGCAGAACTCTGAGCCACCTACTTCCATCCACTTGACGCAGCACTGGCTTTAAATCATGGAACTCTTTGTGTGGGAATCGGAAATCGGAACATGGATGTAAAAAACGCTGATTACGTACTTCTCATTTGTTTGTGTACGGTTGAACTCATTTTCTTTTTTCGTTTTTCTTTTGTAAACTTATTTTAGGATTAAAAAAACCTTCTGGGAGCTAGGGGTGGGCTGCGATTTTACCAATGTCCGCGAAAAGGGTATTAATTCCGCTATGTAGTTCGCATAATGGGGCAGCTGTGCCAAAATCATGCGGTGGCAGGAGGTCGCACAGGCATTGTCAAGGTGACGACGAACCTGCACTTGAAAGTTAGTCGTCCTCTGCCACCAAACTCGTAACAGATTCAGGTTCTGCCCTTCAAGCTGAAACAAGTCAACATTGCTAGTAATACTTCTTCACGCAGTGCACATTGTATGAATACCAAACATTGTATGAAATCGCGCAAAAATGTTTGGTATACAATGAATCGGGCAAAAATTAAATTAAATACCTGACAACACATAAGTTTCTAATGATCCCAGTTTGAAAACTACATCTTACAAAACGGGCTTTCCACAAAATTCGAGTTACTCATCAGCTAAAAAACGTTACAATACAGCAAAATAGGGCGATCTCTACGATCAAACAAGAACTTCCAAGGTCCAACCCGCTGATGCGGTGATTACGCACGTCGACTTCTCGTGTAACATCAACTTATCTCCGCCATCAGTGGAAACACCGGGGAGGGGGGGGGATGTAGGAAAATACTAACATTCTCTAGAATGAGCTTGAGCCGTGATTGACATTCACTCCGGATATTTCTTCAACAACTAGTACACCTGAAGCAGACCAATGATCGTGACCCACCGCGAACCGCAACACGCTTCTTTGCATTGAAAGCAAGCTGAGCACTGGCGCAGAGACTGACTGACTCATCATCATAAAACTCCCCCCTGTCGACAGTATCCAATGCTTCTTTTTCTTTTATTTTTTATTTTATTTTATTTTTTCTCTTTTCACCACAACCACAGTATTCATGACTCTCAGCGTTGTTGAGGAGGAGCCCTGATGGTGTTCTGAGCACCCAATCGATGCCTCTTAACATTACCGTTCGGAGTGCTCTCCAACTTTGCGTTTTGATCTCTTTTGTGGTGGTAAATGAAGCTAGAATTTGCACATCTGTGACTACCAACTTACTGATCATTTTGTACTGTGACGGTGCTGGCTCACATGCTTGAAGGAGGGCGTTGAGGGGGGTGGCAGGGGACTGGCGCTACCATTTCCCAATCTCACATGTGAGAGCCATTAATTCAAAACTTGTGTAGGGCTTCACTGGAGATGGGCTAAGTGTGGGTGGGGTCCCTTTGTGGTGCAGGTTCTACATTGTCTGGCCCTTTCGTAGACTCCATCACTCCATCGCTGTACACACACCATAATGTGCACATGCGTTGTTCTGAATAAGAAATAACCAACAATCTGTGCTTCGCTCCAGCAGACTTTGCTTTTCCAGCTCTTCTGCACTATGAGCTTGTTTTTGCGCATATTCATTTGTGTTAGCTTTTATCCTTATTGAAAGGAAAAGTTGATTATTCTGGAACGTGTGAACAATGTGTTGTTGTTGTTGTTATTGTTGTTGTTTTGTTTTGATTATCTAAAACATAAGGGGTGCATCCATTTGCTGATGAAAAAAGATTCGGTACATTAAGAAGCTTTAGTTTAAGGCTCCCTATTTCTGGACAAAGTATGCGTACCTTTAAGGAAGGAGTATAATATTCTGTTACACCCTTCTTTAGAATTATAATTCTAACTTATCTTCTCTAGTTTTTATTATTTCAAAAAAATGAATTCGGTAGTATAATTCATGTTGTAACATTCTATATAATGAACCTTAAAGAAGTTTTTCAACATGTTTTTAGTATAATCTATTAATTTATATCATATTACTATGTAAATTTGTAGTGTGTCTGTTTTTTTTCTGTTTGCTTGTTTAAATATCGTCATTTGTATTATTTTTCCATGATCTAAAAACTTGTATTCTACTATAAGAGGTTAAAATATCTTTATTTAATTTATATTGCTGATAGCTTTGTTTAATGTTATTAGTTGTAAACTAAGTGTCAACAACATCAACTTGCATAGGCTTTGTTTGTTGAGATTATAGAATGTAATAGTATTTTGCTTCCAAGTCCATTTTGCAACAAGATAATTCCAAAGTTTATGTAGAATTGTCTCTCAAAAAAAAACAAAAAAAAAAACAAAAAAACAAACAAACAAACAAACAAACAAGGGTCATTGATGTGATTTCTAATTTTCTTCTTCCATGCATTAATAACTATTTTTTGTGTCATACTCAATAAATAGATATAGATTCTTTTTTTATTCTCATCTTATTCTATGTATATATATATATATATATATATATATATATATATATTTTTGAATGCATACAAAACTTCAGAGGCAACATTTTATTCTATTTGGAAATTTATATAAAAATAAAAGCTATATATATAATCACATATATTTATTTAGGAAATAGCAATCACTTACAAAAAAACCTTTAGAATTGAACTATAAAACAACATATTGATCTAAAGAAGATAAGAGGATTTTTCTTTTAGAAGTGACAACCTTGTTAGTGAAAGATATTATAATACAACATAAAAGTAGACCACATATAAATTTATTTCAATACATTTCTTAAAGCCTTGATTACCTAATTTTTGTTTCTTTTTAAATAAATTTTAGTTTATTAGTTGTAAAATCAATTCAAAGTATGTCTTTTATCATAGAAAAAATATTGCAATCAATGCATCCAAATTTTCTAAAAATATCTAAAATATGTAGATTAATAAATTAAAATTATAATCTTTATATAGCCATATTTAATCTTTTATTTATATTTTTTAGATATACATAATATATTTTGGATCAAAGGTGTAAAATTTTAAAATAAAATAAAATAAAATTTTATGTCTATCAATCTTTTTTAGTAATTTAATTTTATATTGGCTATTTTTTTTTTATTTCAACCAACTTTGAGATTGTTTATACCAAATATCTCTAATTTAATAGATACTCAACATGTGTAATTGAATTATTTTTTTTATAAAAAAATAATAATTATAAAATAATAACAAGGTCTATTCTACAAGAAAAAATGTATATTAAGTAAAAATTATTAAATGAAATACATCTTAGTTTTTTTTTGACATAAGATCATATATTGTACAAATTCTTATTTAAATCTTTAAATCACTAGTATATTTTATAAATATTTTGATCATCTATTGTAAATAAGGATTATACCTAATAATTTATAAGAATGATTGTAATTATTGTATTTTTTATTAGATAATGCTGAATGTAAAAACCTAAAAAAAAAACTAAAAACTAAAAACTAAAACTAAGAAATTGATGTAATTTCTAATATATTTAGGATTGCTGTAAGGTTGAAGTGGTTGGATCTACTACTTTAAATGCATTAACTACTAATATGCAATGGCATCCTTGCTATTGCATTGTATTTTTTCTTAACTTGTGGAAAATTTTCAACCAACCTCTTGATTACTTTTATGGCATGCAAGGTTTTATTTTATACCTTCATAGAAAAAATTAGATGCTAAAATATTATAGTTTACTACCAACATTCTTCTAAAAACATTGAACATAAAAGCACGTTAATAATTTTAATATACTTTAGACACATTGAATAAAAAAATAATTTTAAATTTAAGAATAATAGTCAATCTAAAAAATCTGCAAATAAGGATCTTTATTCTTTCTTTATCTATAAATATTCAATGATATTTGTTGGTCTAGTATGGTTTTATTTGTAAATACAACAAAATATTCTGAAATTATTTTTGAAGATACTAAGGTTATAAAATATATTACACAAATTTAAAATCATATTATCTAATTTAAATTTTCTTTTAATAAATATTTTAAAAAATAATTTTATAATTATCATGTTTTTTTTAGAATTCTAGACTTTTAGATATAAATAGAATATTTTCTTGTAATATTGATTCATTGGGAGAAAACAAAAGAAAAAACCTAGTGTGGCCAAGGACATAGGCTTATTGCCAAAGTTATCTCATTGCAATTGTTCCATTTAATTTAGGAGGTTCTTTTTTGGAATCCTAGTCTCCAAAATTATCTCTCTCACATTCTTTATTTTTTTGCTCATTTCTCTAAACGGAATGCAATTGGAGAATAAAAAATCCTAGTACCTAAGCCTTGCATTACAAGGGTGTTATAGTTGTATTAAAGACCATGGTTGAGAGAGACACTAAAAAAGTCAAAGAGTGAGAACAAGCTAAAAAAGAAAGAAAAAAAAATCTAAAAAAAAGAATAGAAAAAAAAAATAGAGAATAGAAGACAAAAAAAAATGAAAAATAGAAAATAAAACAAACAAAGACAAAAAAAAAAAAAAAAAAAAGATAGAACAAACAAAAGAAACTTAGAAAGTACAAGCAAGAGAGAACAAAGGATAATCTAATAACAAGTGGCAGATGTATAGAATCACATCATAATATGGTTTCTATTGTGATAACCAATATAATTTACTCAAATATCTCATCATTAACATCCACTAATTTTTACTTTTCTATCACTATATCATTATTAAAAATCAATCAACAGGTAAGAAAAAAGTTTGGTTTAAATGAAACAAGAGGGACATCATGTTGACAAAGCCATAGTTGGTGCATGGCACTAAGATACTTGCTTGACCAATTGTCCTTTTAAAACTATTGCATAATGTAATAAAACATTGAAAAAAGTAAATGTTTTCAATAAAAATTGGCACATATAATAATTTATAGACAACAAATATGTTTGCATATACTAAAGCATGACACCATGTTCGTTATATGTACATGTGTGTTTGGAATCTTCTTACTATATCAACTAGAGCATGTACAATATTGACATCCATTAAGCAAATAAATACCAATGTACTAGCTATTTCATTGAACATGTATAATGAATGTGCAACTATGTAACATAAAAGATTCAAAGGCCATACTTCCAATCGGCACTCTTCAATACAATGTAAACCTCTAACTATCAATTTGACAAGATATGTGACATTACATTTTTTTTTTTGTCACAATTCTTCTATGTGCGTCCATCTTTGATTGCCTTAACTTGCAACTATCTTTATGTCTTCTTATTGAATTGCATCTATAAGACCAAAAATATTTATATGCATTAGTTTTATATCACAAATATGATACCATTAAATTCTTTGTTTTTTATTTTTATTTTTATTTTTTGAAGGAAGAAGCAAATTATATCTAGATTCTTAAACAAATACAAAACGTATTTGGTGATAGAATCATGCCAAAGACCTTTATAATTAATTGCAAACTTGCATTCATGTCTACATTGCAAACTATTTTTTTTTATTTTTAAATCTCTTTTTTGTGTGGTACATCAATAAGAATATTTTGGTGCATTGTAAATACAATTTCTTCCATGATAAATGACTAATCTTCTTATAAGAATACAATCAAGTCATAAGATATTATACAACAAAAGCCTTTGATGATAATTAGAAAAGATTCAAGACAAAATATGACATTGGTCACTTAAATGTTGTCACTTACATTTTTATAACCTAAATACTTTTGTATGAGCAATTTGCTATATTTTGGTCCTTTCAACATCTCCACTTCAGCAACATTAACACTTTTTGCATAAAAAAGGATCACTTGGCATTCAAAAAATGGCTTTAAGTATTGACACTTGATTTTTATGACGTACATTATTAGATCATTATATAACTTAATCATTGGGAGAATAAATTAAAGGTAAAGATTGGAGATGAAAAGATGCAATTTTGGCTAGATATTGGTGAGAATTTTTATAATCTAGTCATAAAAAAGATATTTTCTTTTGCATTGTTGAAGGTCCATGCTTTGCAATCTAAAGAAGCAAGAGAAGAAAAAGTATCTTTTAGAAATTTTCCTACCTCATTTGGAATGCCTTGTAAGTATATAATGTATATGTATCTTGCAAGAGATAGTGTATTGCACATTGGCAACTTTCATCTTGAATGACACCTTGATCATTTTTTTTCTCTACTAATTATTCATCTTCTTTAGAAAAATAGAAAGCCTATAATGACTTCAATTTGCATTGTGCTTGTTGACATCTATTCTACTATGAATTCAAATCAATGGATTGTAGCAAAAGAAATGTTGATTCAATTGGCATTACAATGCTATTGTGCTTTAAATAATATAATCCTCCAAAGGTTGAGAAAATATCCTCTTGGGGTTTTGAGTTGTATACTAGCATTCATCTATGTAATATGATCATTTCTTATTTAAGATTGTAGAAAGTAATGAGCTAAGATATTAAAAATATAAGAAATATGGTGAAATTGGGCATAATATTCTTACTTGTCTTAATAATTTGAAGATGTGAAAGAGATAATTTTGGAGACTAGAGTTCCAAAAAAGAACCTTCTTTATTTAGAAATACCACCAAATATATTATTTTAGATGAAGTCTTTTTTGAAAGTGTATCCAGTACTTAGCAATAGAAGATAAACTAGAAATTGTACCAAAAAGATCTTAACAAATCTATTAAAATCTTAAATAAAAGTCAATTAAAGCTTAGCAATCCTAATCAAGACTTACTTAGATCCAAAAGAAGTCTTAAAGAAATTATAAAATAAATTCTAAAGAAATCATAAAGAATAATATAAAAATCATAAAAAATAAAAAATAATTCTAAAATAATTCTTTAAAATATTAAATATAGAAATTTTAAAAAATTACTAAAAAATATAATCTTGAATAAATTCTAAATAAGTCCTATAAATCCTAAATAAATCCTAATGAAATTCTAAAATAAATCTTAATAAAATATTAATATAATTTTAAATAAATTCTAAGTAAATATTAAATAAATCCTAAATTCTAGTTAAATATTAATGATTGAAATTTCAATCTTTTAGAACTAATATCTCTTCATTTCACCATTCAATATCTCTCAAAATTTTTTAAAAAATTTGAATATCAAGTCTACTACTAATGCACAAATTTTTATTTCAATCCAACTGATAAGCCATTGCAAATCTTAAAAACCCTCACTAATCATCTAATCTCCAATTCTTGAGACCCCAATAGTTTTTAATTTCAATAATCTCAAATCAATGGTTTGATCAAGCTTAAACTTATAAAAAATATTTAATATAATAATAATTATTTAATCATAAAATTTTATTTGTAGATTATCTACCAATCTCAAAAAAAAAACTAAAATATAAATTCTTTATATTTCTTAAAAATCCAAATTCACCCCAAAATAATTCTAATTTTACAAAGCTTTTACAAATTCATTACAAACTTGGTTTCCTCAAAATTAAAGCCCAAAGAATTGATTTAGTTTGTTTTCATGTTTTCCTTTTCAAACAACTAAAAAAGCTCAAAATTGCCATAGGTATGTAATTTTATGCCTTAAAGTCTGATTTTGACTTTAGTTCACAATTAGCAGTCTCTATGTATCAATTCTTAGTTTTTTAAGATAATTTTTACTTCAAAATATTCTAAATTAGTTTCTAAAGTTGCCTATATTATTTATTTTTCTTATCTACTTTGTTTTGCCTCATTTATAGCTGTACAATATAAGTAGAAGTCTATTTTGCAATGAGAAAGTATTAACAATTACTAAGCTTATTACTTCTTTAACTATTATCTATACTTCTAAAATAATTTGCTAAAATGTAATCCTTCATTTTTTCTTTTACTTAAATAGTTGCATTACAATGCAACATTGTAAGGTGTTCTCTCTCTTTCTCCTATAATTATGATAAGTATTAATTAGAGTGTAGCAACATCAATTAGAGATATAACATTCATAATTTTTTAAATAAATAATATTATTTTTAAATAGAAATTAAAAAATACACATCCTTTTTTCTAGTGTGTTCTTTAATATAATTATATCTTATTATTTCTTTTAATATATGGCATTCTACCTATTTTATAAGATACTTGTAACTTTTTTTGTATTAATCATTTCTAAATTATATAAATTTCTCTTAAATTAATCTTACAAAGTTTTTAAAATTTTTTTATATCAAAAATAATATTTTTAATTTCATCAATAAAATAATTATGTTCTTTAATTATTTTGATGTTTTATCATCTTTTCATCTATTGGACTCAATAATGCATTCTTCAAAGCATCAAATGTTAAAAGGACATAAAATGGGGCCATAAAATGCAATCTAATGCTTGCCACCAAATCTCCACTAACTCCAAAACTTCATTTCACCACTTATATTATGTCTTTTGACATGTTAGATTTGTTGCAATGGATGTTTTTGGTGCTTACAAATATGTTACTCTACATTAAGTAGATTTGGATGCTCATTACTCTTTATTCCAATCTAAATATTTAATTCATGTTAGATTTATTTGATTTATATAATAACATATCATTTGTTGTATTTATTTGTTTGTAATTCTAAGATAATATTTTTAGAAGTATTAGATATAAATATGAAGAACCATTGGCCTTTTTACATCTAGCACTTCTTTAAGTTTACATGTTTGTACATGTGATATTTTTATTATGTATACAAAGAGATAGAATTATTACTGTTAAGTTTGATATAACTTGTCTACTTTTTCAAGTAATAAGTTTATATATTTTACATAATATAAAATCCACTATATCACTATTATACTATCATTGATTTATGAATTAATTAAAAAATTTAATAAGAATATATACATGTATATATAAAGTTTTAAAAGTCAAATATCTAACACTACATATGATATCCTTTTTTTTCATGGATTCACATTTTTATAGTTGAGAAATCAACTTACATGTTAGATTCAAGATTTATGTTCTGGCATCTTTTATAATCAAGTTTTATAATCGGCTTAAATCATATTTAGCTTTAAAATAGAAAGTTAAAATTTTAAATACAAAAAAATTAATTAAAAATAAAATAAATTGTGATTTACTTCAGAGTTGAAATTATTTCTTAAATATGAATCTATCTGAAAAAAGTTATAAATAATTCTTTTTCAAATAGCTTATGTTGATTTGTGGTTTCTTTTTTGTCATCCCCTATTTTCATCATGCAATGAACTTATTCAAATCTTTTTGTAATTCATAGTATGCATGCCACAAACACACACTGCATAAGGTTTACATTCTGAATAAACACCATAAACCCTACCAACACAACCTCATAACATTTCAATTGCAAAACAACACAAAATACAAATATAATACATGATAATTCTATTGTTTTGTATGGCGGTTAGAGAAATATCTATAAAAATACAACTGATTACTTGCACTTAATATGCTATTCCATGCAAAGAAAGAAAACCAACATTAGGAAATGTGGTTAGAAATCTCAAACACTGTAAAGAGCAAGGTTTGAAAGAAAAAACTAACTCATCTGCAACCTTTGGTGGAGGGTTAAAATTATTTGAAATAGTGTAATAAATTTGGAATTAAAAGACTTGGATTCATTCTTAGTATGTGTCATTTGTATGTGTAGGTTTTGTAGTCTAAATTGCAAATGTGGAACTTTTAGAGCACAAGGGTATAGTTCTCAGCAAAATTGCATCTGATAATAGGAAAGAGGGAAATAATAATGAAGCTATTAATAAGAATAATAATGGAGAGGGGTTGCGAATTATACTATATATACTTTAGAATGCGCCATTAAAACACAATAAGATTTAATAAGGACATGAATGCCACCAATACCTTTTCATTAAAACAAAATAAAATAAAAGAAATCTATAACAATCTAAAAAATCATTGCTATTTTAAGAAAATTCTTAATAATATATTAAAAAATAATAAATATAAAGATTATATTATTTGCAAAGTATAGAAGCCACTTCATTCATGTAGTTGAATGTGTAATAATTCTTTTGGGTAATTAAATCGTTTGTTTTTTGTTTTTTCTAAATTACAATTTTTGTGTATTTTTAGAATTTTTTACTCTTATATAGATTTATATTCATATATCAATTTTTTTATTGATTAAATTCATCAAAGTGTTTTTAGAAATAGTAAACTATATTATAAAAATAAAATTACTTTTTTGGATCTATTATAACTAAAAATAAAATCTGCTTATTTTCTAAAAGCTCTCGTTTTAAAATAAGAATTTGATTAAAAAGATATATTTTTTCATATATATATATATATAAAATAAAAAAATTAAAATAAGAGATTAATTCAATACTTGATTTTATTCTATTAAATTTAAATTATAAATTATAAAATTGGAAACTTTTATCTTCAAATATAAAAAGAGAACTTCTTTATTAATCAAAATTTTCTTAGAATTCTATAATCTAGAATATTTATTTTTATATATTTTAGTATATAAACTTTACCATTTAAAAAAGATCAAATAAAATTGAAATAAATAAATAAATAAATATTAATAAAAATATTAATAAATATTAATAATAATAATAGTAGTAGTATGTGTATATACATGCATACACATGTATAAAAAATAATCTGGAACAAACATTAAATCTCAAGAATGTTTTAGGAACTTTTTATTAGCTAATAGGTTATATATGGCTTAAATAAAGCTCTTATAAAATTGAACTTGAAACCACACATCTCACCAAAGTTTTGCACGTGCAAATCAATTTTGTTTTCGAACGATCTTTCTAAAATATAAAGTGAACATTAACATGGAGACATTTAAAGTGACAAAAGTGTCTTCAACATTATTTATTTATTTATTTTTAAATACACGCAGTCATATATACCTATATAAAGTTTATCATATTTCCATTGAAAAGATATCATATTTCTACTTTACACTTTGTGTTTTCTTCTACATTATTCTTTTTCTTTTTCCTCTATAGTAAATTCACAAGTCTTATTACAAACTTCTTGGTAGCAACCACTAATGCCACTAATATATATATATATATATATACATATATGTATATAATTATTGGCATTGATTATGTATTCTAACCTCTTACATTGTTTTTCTTTATTTCTTTTGTAAGTTCATAAGTATTCTTTCTTCTGTTGATCCATTAATGTACTCAACTTACTGATCTAGATTCGTTTCAAACATCCTAAAATGCATGAATATAAAGTTGCTTCAAAAGGTAAACTCTAGCAAACAAGATGTTACATATACATCAATCTTTATTGGTAGCCAAGTTTAAAAAGATTCCAAAGATTCTATATATATATATATATATATATATATATGTTTTATTTTCTTTTACAAGAAGTTAGGACTTAGACAATAAGATACAAAAACCACAATGTGTTAATTTATAGATGCTTTTAGGAATTTACATGAATCGTAATTGATTTAGTATATATTATTTAGATTTCTAATTTTACAATGTTTGTAATGTTTTAGATGTTCGCTTTCATTAGAAATTTTATAAGTCATTGTGCAAATTACTTCTAATCTATCATGAAATTATGATATCAGGGACTTTAGTACCATTTTTTTGTTTTTAATGATTGTATTAGTTTTTAAAAAAACTCTTTTGTAAAAAAGTTGTAAACCACAAGTTTTACTACAATTTGGCAATTGAGTATTGTTAAGAGTTCTAAAAAAAAAAAAAAAAAAAAAAAAAAAAATCTTACAAAGTAGGAGTAGAAAAAAAAAATAGAAATGAAGTTGTAAGTGTAGCATAAACCTCTTACATTTATTACGTAAAATAAGGTCGTATTTTCAAGATTGTTGAGCAACATTGTATATTTTTTAAAAAGATGAAAACAAATTGGGATCTTGTATTATGTTTTATCTTTGAAGTTGGATACAAAATATAGAGATGCAAACTATTAAAGATTGATTTGAAATAGAAGAAATCAAGTCCTTGGATTTTTAGTAATATAATCAAATTAAATTTCAAAATACAACATCTCTAACACTTCTATATTGGTTGACATTCCTAGACTACTTTGAATCAAATATGTAAAATCTTAGATTCAAAGACTTATATCTACAAAAACTTTGCAATGAACAAAGATTGTAGTTCATGTAGCACAAGATGATCATAAATTGCACCACTAACATAAGCTTGTTGAAGTTACTAATAAAATGTAATTAGGATTTTTAAATGCTAGTATATTGGGGTCTAATTTTGTAAGATCTTATTATTATTTACAAATTATTATTTATTTATTTTTTGTATCTGACTATTTTTTTACTTTTTTACTATTTCTTTTAAGAATGGAATTATAATAATCTTGTTGGAGTATTAGTCTTTGAAACAGTCTTAATTTTGGATTTTATGTTATGGATTGGTGAAAATTACGTTCTTAACCAGGTTGGATTTGTGACATTGGAAGATAGGGATTTTAAAAATTTTAACCATACATTGCGTGATGCAAATTTTTGGTCTGTGCTTCTTCTTCTTCTTCTTCTACTTCTTCTTCTTCTTCTTTTTCAATTTAAATTTATAAAAAATAAGATCAAAGTTTGTGAAAAAATACAAAATTTTAATACAGCTAGACAACTGTGTTAGTTTCAAAATTTCAAGAAATATGGGTATGTTAAAATATACAACTATAATTGATCAAACAATTGAGTAATATCATCTTATTGAACATGTGTGCAAATATATAAATAAAATTTCTTCTAGAGATGGATATATGCATAAATAAAAGTTTCAATCTAGTGAGAAAAAAATTCTTCAACCATTATATAGATAAGAATTAGCACAGATAGGAATACTTGAAATATTTGAAATAATGTGAAAAAAAATAAGCAACTTGTTAAAAGTATTTAATTTTAGAGATAAAATTTAATATATAAATCAAAATTTCAAAAAAAAATTAAATTTTGAATGTATCAATGAACTTTATATATGTATATATTCAAAAATTCCATTAAAAAGAAAAAAGTAATTAATTTAGGTAATAAAAATCCAAAAAAATTAAAATTGAAAAAAAATAAATTTAAATTAAACAAAATGTAAAAATGGAAAACATCCAAAGAGATAATTGTAGTACTAATATTAACCAAAAGAAAATGGAACCAATTATTATAAAATAAAAGTAAAAAAATACATAAAATCGTTTAGAAAAATAACATTTTTAATTATTTAACTGTGGTAGAAAGTTATTGCAGAGATTCAAAATAGTTGGTTAGAAAAATAAATGAATTGATTAAGAAAAGTAAAAATTTATAATAATTAATTATGAAATTTTTTATTAAAGGTTTGAAAATGTAATTAGAAACGGGTATAATTTAAAAAAAATATATCTACAACAAATAATAATTCTTTGTTCATTATATATTAAAATTCCATATATTTTATTTAAAATATTTTTGAATTAGTGCCAATTATCTATATGTATAATGTTTTAAATTATTTTATACAATAATAGAAATTTAAAAATTATTCAAAAAAACAATAATTTTTTTCTTCTGAGCTGATGAGCACATGAATTTTATAATCAATTTGAAGGATATTTGAATCAAAGCATTTTTAATTATTAATTATTAATTAGAAATTGTTTTTAATGATCTGGAAAAAGTGTTTATTATTTAATTTCAGAAAAAAAAAAATCATTCATATAGAAAAATATAGAAAGTAATTGTTGACAGTATTATTGTGTGTGTGTTGATTTTTCTATCAAAGAAGAAAAACCTATTTTATCTCAAATTATAAAATTTCGTGTGATATATGGTTCATTGAAAAATAATAATCCAATTTTTTTGGACACAACATAAAAAAGATGTCAAAAATTTATTTAAGAAATTATAAACAAAAATTAATTAATAAGTCTTTTTATTTTTATATTTTATCTTTTTGAGAGAAATTATTAAAAGGGTGTTTTTTATTAATTAAGTGTGAAAATCCAAGACATTTCACAAATTCTAAATTTAAAAAGAATAATGTTGATATTAATATTTGGCTATAAGCAATTTAATAGAACATCTATAAAAATAAGAAATATCAATAATATAGTTTAATAATATAGTTTAATAATATATTTATAGAAATTATATTATAGTTAAAAGAAAAAACATAAGATTACATATAAGCATAGAAACATTTACACTAAGGTTGTATTATGAAGATTTAATTAATATAAGTTTATTCAAATATTTCTTAAATTACAAACTAGAGTTTAAAAACTTCTTAAAAGTTGTTTATAGAACGTTCTAATCACTCCTTGAAAAAAATATCTTTTATGTTACAAGAATAGCAACTTTGCTCCTTTTGCCAAGAGAGGGATAAAAAGTCTTAAATAGAGAACAAGCCTCTCATAGAACCTCTATCAAGGCTATCTTAAATAGTGGACAAGCCTATTATGTTGTGTCTTTAATCTAGTGGACAAAAGACAACACATAACTACAACAATTGCAAATCCAAAAGGATTATAATATTTTTTTGGAATTATATTATATGATGAAATACCAAATATTATTCAATTAGTATTACATCTTCTAAAAGTACATAATTACATTTTTAATTCAAAATTATTTTTATAAATAATAATATTATGACAAAAAAAACAAACATATATATATATATATATATATATATATAGATACATACAATTTTTGATTTTTGAAATATTTTCTTCTATTTATTTTACTATCTTATTTTACATGTATTAATATATTTTTAATATATTCTAATTTTTATAATTCTTATTATTAGAGATATTAAAAATTTAATAATATTTTTTATACAAATTTATCAATATAGAATTACAATTAAAAAATGAATTATTTTGTTGATGCTAATACAAGTAAATCAAATTATCTTAGGATTTTACTTCAAAACTTTAAAGAAAATAAAAAGATTTATTTAATAGTATATTTTCTAATGTAAATTTTTTAAAAGGTGAACAAAATAAATGAAGTATTTTAAAGAAGTATCAGGTAATTTTTTTTAAAGAATTGAGAAATTTTATATTCTACATATATATATATATATATATATATATATATATATATATTTAAAATCAAAAGAAATATTGGTAAATTTTCTATCTGTGTCCTTTTAATAAATAAATTGAAATGATTGTGTCAAAAAATTAAAATTTTAAGTTTAATTATTTTTCGTCAAAATACAATATAGTTGTATATAAGTAAGAAGAAAGAAATAAGATCAAGAATATGGGTATGTGTAATATTTTTGATAAGAAAAATATAGTCTATTTAAAGAAACTACCAGAAGAGACATATAATAGCATGCAATTTATAAAAAGATCTAAATTATATAGATTTAGATGCTTGATAAAGAAAATGAGTTGTAAAAAAAATGAGTTTTTAACTTTGTTGCTTGTATTTTAACTACTTGATCTAAATATAAGATCCAACCTTTATCTATTATTTTTAAAATCTCAACTCTGATACAATCTGTATCTATGTTGTTAATGTATAATGTAGCAACTTGCATCCCAATAATAATAAGCCTTCACTTTTATCCCAAAATTAATACTTTATTACTAATTTGATTTTGGTTGAACAATTTTTACAAATAGAGAATGTAGAGACGAATTAAACAAGATCTATAAATCAGCATATGAATGAGCAGCCATATAAAAATAATCTTTACCTTTACATCTTACAAACAATCACACTACAAGTTTCTAAGTGCATATTAGTACAATCTCAAATATATGCCAAGAGAATCTCTATAATGCAAGCATTTTCAAGACCAATATTGATTTCACAAAGAATTTTTTTTCCTACCAATTCTAATGCTTTTAAAATCTTTATCCTTCTTCTTTTATTTATTTGATGTACAAATCTATCTCCTTCATATAATATTTGTGGGTTGAATAATTTAAATATTTTTTCTGATTTTTTAAAATTATATTAGATTTTCTGGTTGTAAAATAATAGATAAAATATCATATTAAAAAACTTAATCTTGCAAAACTTGTATTCAAAACAAGTATATTAAACATCATATTACAAAAACTCAGAGATACAAGATTGTTTATCAAGTTAAATAAATATGAATTTTACACAACTCAAATATAATTTTTGGAATATATTATTTCAAAGAGTGGTTTCTAAAATAAGTCTAAAAATTTATAGACTATTATAGATTGAATAACTCCAAGAACAATATGTGTTGTTTAATTCTTTTTGAGATTTACACATTATTATTGAATATTCATTAAGAACTTCTCTCAATGTGCTATTCGTTTTACACAACTAACTTCCAAGGACACATCAGAATAGAATAAGGATATAGAAGAAATACATTTATATATATATATATATATTAAAAAAATATTTTTTAACTTCTATTTTATATTGTTTAGATTTTTCAAAGAAATTTTTATGAAAACAAATGCATGAAACTTTATATTCAATAAAATTGTATTTCAAATGGATGGAAATAATAGACTTCATTCTATTTCTTTTCATTTAATAAAATTTCTTAGCAATTCAAATTAATCACAAGCTTCAAGACAAAGAACTTTTTATTGTTGTAGATTAATTCCAACAATGGCGTCACTACCTACAAGGTACTTCTAATCTAATCACTATTTATACTAGAATCTTAAGTAATTCATGTCAGTACATCTCTTAAATTATTGCGAAGCACGTTAGAGCATATATTTGTCAACATTTGTATGTTATATTACATATTGTCTTTTAAACAATAAGATTTATTAGATGCTTGGTTTAGATATTCTTATTTTGGATAAGAAAGGATATATAACATATAATCAATAAAATTAAATTAAAAAATCTATTAAAACCAAAGCAATTGCATCTTTGAGATATTAAGTTTGCTACTTTAGTTGCTACTACTTTTTTTTATGAATTTTATTCAAGTACATTAATAGATTTTTTTTCTCAAGTACAGTAATAGATTTTTGTTATCAAATAACATGTCTAATTTTCATAAGAAAAAGATAAAAATGTAATAGAAAGGTTCTTACTAAAGACAAGCAATTAAAAGATCTTGAATCAAAGTTGGAGCATAAAAAAATATATTATAAGACTAATGATAGTATTAATCGTGCATTTAATAAAAACTAAATGACAAAAATACTTACAAATTATGTTATTAAAACAAACTGATAATATAAAACCATAAGAGGCAATTAGGTTTTATTCTAATAACATTTTATTATTATTATAAAATTATTCTTTTTAATTTTAGTAATAACACTTGTAGAAAAATATATTTTTGCAATAATAAGTAATAAAACTTAAATCTAATTATTGTATAATGTAAAATATATATCTATATATATATAAATATATATATATATATATATATCTATTAGACTTTAGATTTAATAAATTCCATTTAATGTAATTCTATCTCAATATGTTTTCTAAAATATATTAGAATTATTTATTCAAATGATATTATATTATAGATATATACTTGTATAATATTATAATATTTAATATTTAAAAATAATGATAAAAAACATAAATTATATAAAATAAGTAGAAATACTATAAACTTAGAAAAATTCTTAGAATATTATACATATTATTATTTTCTTTTACATTTTATATTTCAAAGAATTTTATAATAAAATCCATGTAATTTATTTGTATTATTTGTATATTGAATTGTATCTACTTTTGTATTTTTGTATATGTATATGTATATATATATATATATATATATATATATATATATATATATATATATATATATATATATATATATATAACTTGTAATCATTAATATATCAAACCATTGAAGTTTAAGTTACAAATACTTTGCATTTTTGAAACACTAATGTGGCATGATGTTAATATTGGCTTATTATTTATTGTTGTCAATAAGCCTCACAATAATAAAAAATTTATAGATAGTGAATATAAAGGTGAAGCAAAGTAGGAAGTTTAAACTAATAAATCCAATTCTAATAGTTTGTCAAAAAAAATAAGGTATATATTGCTATAGAATAGAAGTATATTGATTTGAAATACATATGAGCTCACTATCCAACCATCGAGGATTCAAAAGAACTAATTACCTTAAATAAGCCTTGAATTTTAATTCTTTTACTATAAGTTTGTGATCTATTGACATGGACTTTCTAGTGCGAACACACTAAAAACTAGCTTAGCCAATGATGTCCAATTGAAATCTAGACACTTGTCTTATTAGGCCGCATGATAATTTGGTAGGTGATAATAACTATATGACTTCCAACTAATGTGGTGGTTACCAGTTGTCAATTAATAATGCAACTTTAACCATTCATATAAATAATCATGTAATGTCTAATAAGAATTACACATGTATGTAAACAATCTTTTAGCATATTCATGCAAATTGAGTGCTTCAAAGAATGATTTTGAGATTTATGCTCTTTGTCTTCATCATCATTTATTATACAAAGTCAATACAATAGAAAGGAAAGAATATTTACCTTAAGTTAGTTCAACAATACCTTTCAAAAGAAATCTAACACACTTGTGAATATCTCCATGGTTACAAGTTTATCTAAGTTTGTCAACAATAAAATCAAAATAAAGTAATTAAGATAGAAAATTAAAAAATCTTGCATATATATATATATATATATATATAAATAAATAAGGTACTTCTAGTGCTTCTACAATTAGTTGAGCTACAACCACTCAATATATTTCTTTAAATCTTTTTATTCAAATAAAAAGTTCTATTAATATTTTTAATATATTTTTTCTTTTTATTTCTCTTTCCAAATCCATGTCAAAAGTAAATTAATCTCAATAAAAAATAGTTAAAAGATATAAGAAAAAATTGCAGTAGCATTAGCAACACCCTACACTAATAGTTGTATAAGCAACCATGTAAACCATTCTAATGTACATCTAGATAATTATCTGACCACTGCAATTATTCTTTAACGGACCAACAGTACAAGGTAATGTTGTTCTTCAAAGCACAAACAGAAGTATACGGTCGATATACAACAGGGGCACCAACAACCAGAAATGACATGATACACTGCTTACACGCTTATAAGTCGTCCACAGTGTGATACACCGGTTGAATACCATACTGGGCATTTTACTACTACGTTTGCAAGATAAGAATTCAAGCCCACAGGGTGCCTTCCAATACTCGCAACCTCTGCTGCACATGTTCGTGAGCAGAATCTAGGTTGTGAAACGGACCTTCTCTAGGATTGTTGAAATCTAAAAACTCCTTGGGTCACAGGATGAAATGGGCAGCGATGTGTGTTCAGAGCACTAGACGGATCTTACTAGGATTTGAGCAAGGCTTAGTCACAGCTGTACCTCGATGCATTTACTGTCTCTCAAGGATGGATTTAAGACCAGATCCCTATCACAACACACATGGACTAACCTAGTCTAAACATTCGAGTCTCGGCTCAAATGCAGGTGGCATAAGACATGCCTAATCGACTTGGAAGCATCATGGCTAAATTTACATCAAACACCTAGCCTGCAAACTTCGCAAGTGAAACTCTTTACTTACTGTACGGAAATCTAAAAAGTCCTTGGGTCTAGCTGCTTTCATTTGAACTGTGAGATTGATCCAGCTCACCAGAAATGATCTGCGATATGAGGGCAGGTGCTGCACTGTCGGAGATATCTGGCCTTTCGCCATCGACAGTTGACGTGGCTTTTGTTTCCTCCGGTTTGGGAGATGTTTCGGCTGGTTCGTCGGTAAGTGAAAGTCCATCTCCAGGCGATCGCATACCGTTCAATGTCTGGCAGTGTGGGCAATAGTACTGGATATACTTATAGTCCTCTTTCTTAGCAAGACCTGGAACATTAAAGGATGTCAATCAGCGACATGCATCTGCAAAATAACTACAAGAATTTGTTTACTTCCCATTTCACTTGAGTAGTTTTTTTATATGCATAATGTTCATCGATAACTCAAAAAGGAAGAGTCGACTCACCATTGTGTGCGTGGCACCGTTTGCAGATGAGCGCATAACATTGAGTGGGGTCTTCGCCAACAAGCATTGCAGCCAACCTTGCGATCCAGCCTCCATTGGAAGGATTGCGAGGAGGTCCCCTCACATCCATTCCTTGCTCCTCCCACACCTCAGAGGCGCGTCCCATATCCCCTGGTATATTATTCTCCCGAGAAAACGCCTCCATTTGAGACATTCCTTGAGAAGCATCTGGTCCAGCAACCTGGCTACGGTGTTGAGACCTTCGATTCCGCAATCCTGTGGGATGCATAACCTCTCCATCCAATCTATTACCCTGTTGATTAGGGGCCCCTTGACTCTTCCTTTGAGCATCTAAATCCTCGGTGCTGGTAAGACCTGCAGCCAAAGCTAGCTTGAGGCCAGACTCGGCACCTAATTTGGATGCAAGGATACTTGCTGCTGCTGCTTTTGAAGCTGGATCAGGGTCATATTGCTGTTCGCCCACACTGGACTAGTTAGTGACAATTAAAAGAAAGCTAACGTGCTTCCGGAGCAACAGAACAACCATGTAAAACCCTGAATTCAGTAAAACATAGCATAAATTCACACCAATAACGGAACACGTGGTCCCTCTAGAATATCAAACCTTGCTTGCAAAAAAATTGGATAAGTTAACAGAACATCGTTATTCTACCTACTGATTACTTTATCTGTGAGGCGGAAAAGTACACTGCACATAGCAAGGACACATAGACCCAGACTTGGATGTCGGTTTCAGAAATAAGGTTCACCGCCAGCTGTGTGTTTGAGGAATGCAATCACCTGGATGAGTTGCTGTGTGATGTAATAGTTAGTCCTTTCTTTCAACTCATTTATCTTTTCTTGGCGTTCCGCCTTCAATCGCTCAAGTCGGTCGTTATCCTTCCGCTCCACTGTTACAAGCTCCATCAAAAGTCTACTTCAGGTTGACCATTCAAGGCAAGAGGTAAGATGAACTTAGTTTAATACAAAGTTGAAGGACCTAATTGAGGATTGAAAATTGCCAAGAGGACAGAGTATTACTCATCCGGTGATATCCTGCGCAGGTGGAATATAGTAGAGCAACGATGACGGGCGAAGCAAAAACTGGGAGGGCTCGAATAGCGCGAACATTCCACGGCAGATCAGCAGTCCTGTTTGACAGGATCGCGAACCCCAACGCTAGAGCCTGACAGCAGAATTACAACAGTCAGCACTTCGCAACATATGCAGCCACTGTTCCACCCTAACATTGTGATGAAGTAGCTCGCAATTGAGAAATGAAAAGAAATGGGAAACTAAAAATCTTCGCTAATGAAGTGAGCTAATTCAGGGAGCACTTAGAATCTACACAAAATTAGAAAATAGGAATGCCACCACTTAACACGTTCATGACTTCATGAACCTGAGAAGGCACGCGACGAATCAACTTGAATACTTCACTCGAAAATTATTTAGAAAAAACAGCAAAGACGTTCCTCCACAGACACATGAAGATGTCAATTCGAGCTTAAATGACGATCTCAAAGCCCCCAAAACGGGGCAAAGCCTTACCTCACCAATGACAGAGTAGATGATCATCACTCTGGCAAGCTTCCGCCATCTCTGCGTCCGCCGCTTCAAGCGAGTATGGACAGTAACCTCCTCCTTAGACAAGTGCTGCAACTTCTTCTCGAAATCATTTTTATTCCCCCTTGAGAACAGCGACCCCATGAGGCCCCAAATCCTACTCCCCATCCCTCTCTGCGTTTTCCGATCTGCCGATGGCGCTGGCGCAGGGGCAGTTGGAGCCACCATCTCCTCCTCACCCTCCTTCATCTCAACAACCCACAATCCCCAAACACCTCAAAATTCTTCACCAAAAGATGGGCAAAATCCCAGAAAATTGTGAATATTCCTGAACTCTGTTCCGAGCTTTCGTAACCTAAACTCCAACGCTCGTCCCACAGATCCTCCTCACGAGCAACGGCACATCTGGGGCCCGGAAGGGGGCCTCCACACCCTGATTCAAAACGCAACGATTCAACGGCCGGCTCAGGGTGGGCGAACTCCACATTTGATGACAATGGTTTGAATGACAGCGATGCATTGAATGGAAGGAATTCGTCAAGCTCGGGAATCGATCGACACGCACCCACACTGGGGGTGGATCCAGGTGGATTGTGCTGACGGGTAAGATGGTCACACGCATCAGGCTGTTGAGTACGTGGAAGCAGAAGTTCTGGAGCTCTTTTTGCCGACTCCGCACGCGTCTTGGCGGTGATTCTTTCTCACCGTGGCACGACGATGAAAACCCAATGTGCGTATTCTGTGGGAAGAAAATGTGTTCTCCCCCTTTGTACCCTGCAAGACCGTGCCATATGCTACACGCCAAATCATCAGTTGTAGCTTGCTGAAAAAGGAATACATCCACATCATTTGTGATAACTTGTCATTTAGTCACTGTACTAACATAAAGCATTATGTCTGTTTTTTTTTTTTTTTTTTTTTTTTTTTTTATTTCTTCTTCAAAAAAAAAACTTTATACAAAACTGAGGACTCATTTTAGCCATTCTTTCCATATCAAAAATACGAATGAGGTTTTGAGGATTGGTTAATTTGGGTGAGAAAATAGTTAGTGACAGCTGTGTGTAGCGTAGTGACTGTTGTTGACACACTAGTTCTATTCCTACTTGAGGAGACGCGGCACCAGCACTGTTGTAAGATAGCTGCGTAAGATGCCAACACCCACGTAGTGAGACTGTAGTTGTGGTTGGAATACAAATGAGCTGCACCAAAAAGTGTTTTGGAACTTAGGAAATGGAGTGCAGACTTCTATGTTTTGTCAGAGGAAGTGAAAGAACCAGTATAATAGCTCGCCTGCAGATCGCCGAGACAAATGCTAAACGTTACATTACACTCACTTTCCAGTTAATTGTCCGTTGGACAGTGATTCTGCTGCATTTGAAGGACACTTTACTACTCTTATGTCCTGAAAATTGAAAGCTCTTATGTTCATAAATAGTGAATAGTCGAACATTTTTCCAGCCTTGTCGGTGATGAAATGGGTGTCCAGGAATGTACACAAGGGTCCACAAGTCTTAAGGACATGATATTGGTGTGAAAAAACCGCACACGTCATTGATTAGTGTTGAAGTACTGCACAAAACTACTGTACAAGATGAACAAAAAATAATACAAGGGAAAAACAAAGTTCATTACAAAGGCGTGCAAGTTTAGATGGTGTGGAATAAGTCCATCTTCAAAGGGGAAGGGAAAAAAACAAAAAAGAAAAAAAAAAGAGGATAAATACATAGGAGAAGGTAACAAAGTCATTTTCATAGCCATACTAATGGCCTCATCTATTCGGATGCCTGCTTATGTGTCAAGAACTGACAGATGAAGAACGGCTAGTAAACTCTCCACATCTGAGGGTACAACATGCAAAGGTACTGCAGTACAATTCCTTCACGTTGCCGAACCAGAAAGGTATTAAAAAAAACGATTTTCATGACGGGGACAGAATATTTAAAAAATTCCGAGGTACAAAAAATATACGAAGAATGAAAAAATCATCTACAGAAATTTAAGAACAGAAATGTATACAATGCATTCGTTAAACCTCAATCACCCTCTTGCAATCCTACGACTCTGTAAATCAGACAAAAAGGTCTTAACCGAGCTAGTCTACTCTAGGTTGAGAAGCTTTCTTTCGCTTGACATCGTACATGGTTCAATTCTCATGAAGCAGAGAATGAAGAAGTCTCCCTGAAAACATGAGCACACATCACTCGACTTTATTGCAGGTTGCAATGTTGGAAACCAGATTGAATTCAAGAGTCTTCACCTTTTACGATTCTCTTTCCTAGCAGTTAAGAGCAATTCTTCGAGTCTGCGTGATTTAGGTGTATAGGTTCGCCCAACATCCTTGAGCAGCTCCTGCAGCCGTTCTCGATCGTCATGCACGTCTGGGTGAACGGTGCCTAGCTTTTCTTCCTTGGCTTGTACAATATCTTCCAAAAGCTGAGTGGCCTCATCCAATCTGCATCAAACGTTGAACCGTCAAACGCCTGACATAACCAATCTATGTACAAGATGCATACTCAATAGTTCACCCAAGGTGAAAGAAAGCTGTAAAATGATTCAGTTCTTCGTGCCGTGTAGGCTTGAAGCTTATGCTAATCAAGAGCTACAATCATTGTCAAAATCGTGATCCTAACCATTAATTTACTTGAATTTCATTATAAAACCATGCTAATCTGCATATACAATGACCGAGTGAAGTTCAAAATGCCCACAAGAGAGCTCGCCACATGACACATCTGTTCATAAATTGACACAGGAACAGTGAGTCTGTCCATAACATCACCTTCCGAGTGCATCGTAGGTGCCAGCAAGGTTAGTGCACACATCCAAAGTGTCCAGATGATAGGAGCCGCAAGTGTCCTCTAAAATACTCCGAGAATTTTCAAACAACTCGGTGGCCTGCTCGATATCGCCAAGCTCGACGCATGTAATGCCCATTTGGTTCAAGAGCATGCCTAACAGAGACGTCTTTTCTAAACCCCCATCTCGCAACTTGCAAACCGCTCTCTTGAAAGCGTCCAACGCGGCCTCAAATTTCTCCATCATGTAGTACAGAATTCCTATTTGTCCTTCAAGGCCACCCACTGCAGCTGGCTGACCTGCATATAGCCTATTAAAATTAGACAAGAAAATCGCTTACCAAGTGGATTGATAAACAGGATACAGCACAGTGAAAATTACATGATTCACTGTTTCAATAATATAATGGTGGAGAATGAGTTTAACCTGGAAGACACTCCTGGATGGTAAGGGCCCGCTGGAGGAGCACAAGGGACGTGTCCTTCTCATTCATGATCTCATATACGGCCGCCACATCAGACAGTCCACTTGCAGTGTCATTGGGATTGTTACCTACTCCCTGCTTTCCGTAGATGTGTAGAGCATTTTCGCAATACGACTTGGCCTCCCGGAACTTGTTGGTCTTCACATAAAGCTCAGCAAGACTAACATAACACCCAGCCACTGATGTGTGATTGTCGCCTTTGAGAGCCTTGAACATCGTAATAGCTTTCTGGTATACATTAACTGCCTCAGCATTCCGACCGAGCGCAAGCAGTTCATCACCAATGCTCAGATTCACTGCTGCAGCATCGAGCTAGATTCCAAATAGGGTAGAACACAGCATTAATATAACTGGCATATAATGATTGAATGTACGCCCAAAACATATAAGGAGACGCTACCTGACGGTCACTATTATCATAAGTAAAAGAGTTACCATATATACTAGCATGACTTCAGGTTGAAATTTGATCCTGTAACAAGCTAGTAAGTTCATCAAATTAAAGAGAGAGCAGACAAATTTATTAGCCTGCATCCATTTTGGATAACGGTAATATTCTACTGACATCGAAATTAAAAACAGTTCAGAACGAGGTAACATGACAAGAACAGGCATCTTCGCTCGGTCACTTCAGATGCAAGTCGCACCTGGCTACTTCTCTCAGAATTTCTAGGACCAGAAACTAGGCAGACAAATAAGAACCGAATCCTCTATCGTAACACCTCTACATCTTAATGGTGTAATAATATACCTCCAAATTGTGTTCTTGTAGGATCGACAAAGCAATCGTCAAATTCTCCAACGACTTTTCATTATTCCCCTTAGCACTCAAGACTAGTGCCAAAAGGCGCCTATCCGCTGCTTCTTCCAAGGAGCTCTCCTCACCATGTTCTTTATGAATGGAAAGCGCATGTTCACACAAAGCCTCGGCTTTGTCGAAATCCAATGCCTGCACGAAAGGTACACAACTTTCTGCTAAGAATCCGCCCTCGTCATGGACATACGACACACTCCATAAGAAAACTTACTTTGACCAAATTGATCAACTGTAACCACCTGGATGAGATAAACCAACCTGTAAGTGAGCTTCAGCAATGTAGTGACATGTTTCACCAACTCGAGAATCCAAATCTCCAAGCATGGCCTTCTGCACCCTAAGGGCACGATGATACGAATCTAATGCAGGACTTTGCTTTCCGAGCAGGTTGTATGAGTCTCCGAGCTGCATATAGCCAGAAAACTTTGCCAAAGCATGATCCTCACTTTCTCCTGTAACAGGAATGACCACTGATCTTTCCAGCAAGGGGATGGCCTCATCGAAGTTGCCCAGCCTAGCATACAATGCTGCCAATATCTGGAGAGCAGCAATGAATTCCAAGCTAAGTTGTCCATCGTCAGCTTGCTTCTCGTAGAACCTAACTGCTCTAATACCGTATTCAACTGCTTTGGATTGGTCCTCTTCTATAGAATACAACTTGGTCAGCTTGATTAGATAAGGACCTAAATTCATGTTGGAGTTCTGTGATTCATCATTCATCATAGCATCAATTGCAGCTACCGTCATCAAGGGCATCACTTTAGATGGTGTTTCTGGTACGTTTGTACTGATATCTTCACTTCCAGCATCACTAACGTTTGCACTGCTTTCCCTCCTTATGGGAATCATGTTCCTGCTTTTCCGTGCAGTCGGGACCTCTTGGGTAGTAGCTTGAGACTCCTGAGGATTAAGGCGGGGATTTTCTAGTTTTGGACTTACAGATTCCTGCGGAGGAGCTAGCTCTTTTGTATCACTTTGTGAAGGTAGTGATTCGGCGTCTGGAGTCTTGTCATTGGCCCTTGTCGCAGGTTTTGCTTCACCCCTCTCATGCGCTTGCACCACCGGAGAACGATTAGTACCAAGAGTAGGATTTGACAGTTTCCTCACAAGGGCCTCCAATTCTTGCTTTTCCTTGTTCCTACTATTTGCCGTGGTAGCAATCCTGGGCTTCTCTGTAGTGCTCTTTCTTGGTCTCTCGGGTCCACCAGATTGAGACTTTTCAAGTGCATGATGAGGTAATTTGGTGACAGATCTCTTGACGGTATCAACTTTTGTTTGGCTCAACGTACTAGCTTTTGGGGCCAAGTCTGGTGACTTCTTGATGAGACCCGACTTGGGTTTGAGTACCTTGCTTGAAGAACTTTGATTCGCACGTTGGCTATCCCTTGCAGAACTCGCTAATCTATTCTCGTTACGGGCCGGTAAAACCGCTGGCAAGGAAGGCTCCATCACCATGCTGGCGTAGGTCAAATGAGAGTTATTTTGATGGTCGTAAAACAGGAGACAGTAGAGCCATAGAGCTTTGCATTACTAAAAGTGGTGGACATGTCGTGCTGTAGAACACAGCTGGTTGATATTCAAGCCTCAAGCTTACACATTTTAAGCGTTTCCAGCCTCTAATGCCTAGGATTGTGTCGCCTAATTATGAGAGAAACATTATCTCACACTCTTACAATCCCTGGAATCTGTCCACGAATCACAACAAATTACTGCAATTAGAACTTGACATGACAAAGGATGTCAGGAGGCTATCATAATAGTACGGCACATCTATAACTCGGAAATCATCAGAGCAGTTCATTATCTCACAACCAACATCCCTCAACATAATAAATACACCACAACCAGTAACAAAGAAGTAGATATTGGATGAAATGCCCAAAAGCCAACACTGAATCCAGAAGTAACAACTTCATTCATACCACCTACAATACTTTTTCCTAAACCATACTGGGGATTGTAAAGATATAGTTCGATTATATTCTGATGTGGATAGACTCCAAGCGAATTCTGTAACGAATGAGTACGGCCAATAAAACGGACACAGCCGTCAGACACTTCGACGTACTTAAGGTTGCCTCTAAAAATGCATGATATATACTTTTAGCTCCAATTCAAAAAGTCAAGTATCAGTTACTTACCAATAATTGCTCAGTCAAACCAAGAATCGAGGAAAGTTCAACGATACACTAAATAGATATTCAACCAATAAAGATAGTTTTTTGAGATGAAGGGATGTCAGCACTCAGAAGTATTGCCATTAAATAGAAATGAGCGAATGGATGAACAACTGACAATAATTTCTACACGAACGCAGGAAACTGTGTGTAATCACACCTCCGTAAGGAATAGAAGTAACTGCCGTGTTGAGATACATGAATGTTTGAGATTGTCAATCGTACAAGACGAAACAAAGCTCTAATGAAGCTAGAAGAAAACGCTTGTGGAAGTCCATTCGGCAATTCAAACTTCAACTCAGCGTCTAGAACTTCTGCCATCTCGTAAGCTGCGATTCTCATTTACAAAATTCTTTCAACTCTTTCATTTCCTACCCATTCTACCTAACGAGTGAAATGACGCAAGAAAGCTTCTTTTGATCTCCTCACGGCTAAACGTAGCGCTAAAAGCTTGAAGCCATGACCACATTCAAAATTCAAACACAGAAAAGTGAAACCCTGACATATCTCGAAACAAACCCTCGGAACTTTCTTTAACATTACATAATCTGTAAATAAAAATGCCCACTTATCTGCTTCAAAACCCAAAGTGATATATGAATCTTGAAGCAAACAGTGTCTAGCTTTCGAAGTTCATCACTCTTGAATGAATACTGGCCAAAATTCCCTACATACTCGACCTCGGCGTTAAAATGATTACAAACCAAGCGAATCATCAGCTTGATCCAGAGACATTAAGTACCGAAAAAACGCGCCCTTGCACTCTCACGCTGAAACCGACCGCCCGGCCCACATGAGCAATGACGCACCCACGCTACAACAGCGACAGGCCTCGCCTGAACGACATTCTAATGCGCCGCAATGCAAGGAGGGGAACCATCCGCCAAGCCTCCTATCTCCTAATTTCGACGACCAGAAAACCTACAGGGTCAACTCCGGCATCAGTTGTACAGCAGCTAATCAGGCGTACAGCACCATGACGGGACACGAAGTACAACGAAGCAGAGATCCAAACCATCTTCTCACCCTGTTGCTTCGACATTCACCGCATTCCGCTCCCTCACGCACTCACTCACTCACTCACAACAACCCACGTCTCTCACATGGGTCGCATTCCTCCCTTCGGACAAACATGCGAGAGAGCCCAGTAAGCGTCCTCGCGAAACCAATCTCCCAGATCATTTCCCATCCGCTGAATTCAGATCCTGACCACTAAACTGACAAATGTGAAGAGCAACAACTCACCGGCAGCCAGCAGCAAGAGGAAGAAAGGCGCGCAACGCATCGACCCCTTCCCTGCTTGCGACGAGCAATTGCCAGAGCTCCCATGAGATGCGGCAAAATTGGCACGAAGAGGTAGCGAAACCTAGACGACGCAGCAGCGGCAGCGAGGCGCTGTGGATTTGCGTGGGATATGTGTCGCGGCCTGGAGCGCGAGATAGTGGGCGACGGGTGCGGAGTGACGCGATTGAGCATGAGATGCGTGCAGCGAGGTTCGACGCCGCGTTGATGGCTGGACCGTTCAGGGGCATGATTCCAAACAGAATCTGCCGCATCTCCATCACTCCCGTCATAATCCCCCTTCTAAAGCGGCACTGCGTTTAAAGTGCTTTTCACACTGACTTGGCAAGTGGATTTCTCCCTTTATGACAACGCTCAAAAAGTTATAATTAAAGTAAAAATTGTCTAGGATTTTTGATTCCCAGTTTTATGTCTTTATTTGAATATGTGTAGGTGTGATACTTTCTAGTTGCAGGTTGTGGCATGTATTTTTCACTAAAACGTTCTGTGCTTTTGTGGCATTTATTGTATAAAACTCTTGATTTACTTTAGTTCAACTGAATTGAATGGAATGGGCTGACCCAAGTTTCAATGCATATTTTGGCTTCATCTCAAGATTTCTTGACAACTGCCCAATTTTTTGTATTAATGGCTTAAATAAAACATTGATCTAGAAATTAGAATCATTACTCCTTGAGTTGGATACCTATTTCAGTAATTGTAAAATATAATTAAAGAATTTGAACATGGAGATGCAGTTTGATTCAAAAACAATAGTGGTACATTTACATTAAAAAAATAAATAAAAAAGAACGGAAATAATAGAAAATTTCTGTAACATTAAAAAAAAAAAAACATCATAAAATATCTCAATTTAATATTATAATTGATATTGAATAATCTTTAAAATAATAATAAAGTCATGTCATAATCAGAATAATAATTATCAGTTTCAATTTTTTTATAAAGTGCTTTGGTAGTCATTTATTAGTGATATTACTTTTATGATTTTCCACATGATTTTGATCAGAATTTTGAATAATTTGATGTTACCTTGTCTATGTATATATCCTTGCATCTGGGATAATATTATCTTAATACTCTAATTTTGTTCGAACATTACAAGTATAGGCAATTAAGAATATGAAATCAAATATTTATATCTTATCAGATTGTTAATAAAGTGTTATTTTTTATTATTTTTTATTTTTTTCTACTACATTTAAATAAAACCAATATCAGCTTGCTATTTTAGAAAGAAACCATGTCCATTCCACCTCGGCAACATCAATTTTGTTAAAAAAAACGCAGTAATGGACATGTATTACTCTTTATTCTCACTGATTCTATTGTTAGTTGTGGACCAAAACTTCACACAGAAAACAAATCATGTGTGATATTCTAAACTTGAAATCATACCAAGTTTTCTTATAGATATATAAGACAAATAAGATCAATGTACAATCTTTAGAAAAAAATCTCACACTTATCAACACACACACATACACACACACACACATATATATATATATATATATATATGTATATATATAATCATGTATACCCATCGAAATCCTGCCATCAACAAGAAGTTTTCAATACATACACATATACATATACATATACATACATACATACATAGGTGTTGCAGAGTACTATCGTTTATCCCTTACGCCAGCGATTCTCCATCATTTATTTGTAATACATTCTTATGATAACCAGACCCAAGCAAGCAAGCTGTATCTATTACCGTATCCCGATGAAAACGATACGCAGCAGAAGATGAATTCTGTTTACCACGTATCAGCAAAGACACTCTGCTCAGTAGCACCAGCACACAAGCGTATATGAACTCAGCCAGACAGCCAGACAGCCAGGATGAACAGAAAGAGAGAGAGAGAGAGAGAGAAGGGGGGGGGGACGGCGAGGTGAACGAGTGAATGAGCGTATGGATGAAAGAGGGTAGCCCCGGTGAGAACGGGGACACGACGCCCTTCGAACCATCAACACCACACCCCTCAAACGAGGAAGTTGTGACAGCGAGAGAGAGTGAGTGACGCCGGCACATGCCAGTCCCAGCACCACCTGCTGCTGCGGTGGATCTCATTCCCTTTCCCCTTTCCCTTCCCTTCGTTCCACGCCCTGCCTCTCTCTCTCTCTCTCTGGCTTTGGTTTTGGGTTTCTTCTTCTTCATCCCCAGTACGGCGTGCGACGCTGGTGGTCGTCCGATGATCCCCATCGGAGAGACCAGGAGGTCAACTTCGGATTGGGTGGCGTGGAGCTGGCCTGCCCGCCATATCCATCGCTGCCAGCCCTGGCCCGAAGAATTTAATGGCACAGACTGTGCTTTTTCATCTATTTATTTATTTATTTATTTATTTTGTTGGGTTGTGTGGGTGGAGGTCGATACCGCGGCGGAGGACTGGAGAGAGAGAGGGAGAGAGAGAGAGAGAGAGAGAGAGAGTGCGTGCGTGAGTGAGGGGGACGGGATTTCTGGGAGTTTGAGCGGGCACTGGCGGCAGAAGAGGAATCTGGCAAGAGGGTCGGAAAAAGCGCACCTCGTATGAAAAAAGGGCGGCGCTGGGAAGGTTGTATTTTGAGAAGCGGGCAGCGCAGAGGGATGCGCGAGAGGCGTGCTGATTTGGAAGGCACGGTTTCTGCCCTGGCCTGCTCCCCCCTGTGAGCCACGGACAGGGGCCATCGGAATCGGACAGCGACCGCGAGGGTGAGGGAATTGATTCAGCCGTTCGGGTGTTTGGGTGTTGCGGGCGATTGCGGTTCCAGGTCGCACGCGGGCTGTTCGGTCGTTTCTTTATTTCCTTCCCCCTTCCCGAGGGCGATGGAGAGCGAGAGAGACTGAAGGGCGTGTGAGTTGGACGTGTTACTGTGGCAGCGAGGGAAGGAGAGGAACACTTGTCTGGTTGTGGTGGTGAAATGATTTCCTTTGTAAGTGGGGTTGGTGGGTTTAAGTGATCATTAGAGTACAATTATTTAGGTCTGCGTAATTGAAGGTTTTGGAGGAGTGGGAGCAGTGAAGTGAAACAAGATTGTTGCTCCGTTAGATGGCTGCTCGGAAGCCAAAGGGTACTCATCACATAGGGGCGTTGCAATAATGCGACAAGATTCGTCTTGGTTGCTTTTTGCGGAGAACGTATTGTTTTGTCCAAGATCAAGGAGATTTGTGGGTTTCTTTGCCAAGCGATTCAAGTTCGGGATGGGTGGTGGAAGCATCACGGTGCAGGCTAGACGACAGGGTGCTGGGTGATCGTTAAAGCTTAGTGCTGGAGATTCTAGTAAGTATTTGAGTGTCAAAGTCACGATATTCGAGTGGTACTATCTATACGCTCTTTCTTCTCTTCAATCTTGACAACTTCAGCTCTGCCTTTCAGCCTGCGGTGCATGTTGGGTCTTCTTTTCTACCTTGCAGCCACCCCTGTAGTACTTCTTTCAAACCTTCAAGTTTCCTCCTCCTGTTTCTGTAGAAGGGCGCTAGATTTTCGAAGAAGATGTAGAGGCACTCGAAAAGTGTTCGCGGAATTTTTATTTCACTTTCTTTTGTTTTAGTTTTTCGGTATATTCTTGCTTTAGTCATCCGAAAAGTACAGAATTCATATCCGTAACCGAATAGATCTGCCACAAAAAACGGTATAAAAGAGAGAATTTTGTTTATGATCGAGTGTGCACATCACGATGAGCATGTGTGGTGAGGGCAACTTGAAGTATCCTATGGTGATAACGCTTTGAGATTGCATGGGCGCCATGGCAGCAGCGGGCGTTACATCTCCAGCCCGTATCAAGCTGAAGGATCTGGTCGCTATCGATGGGCTTTCATCGCAGGATTATAAGATTGCTGTGGCAAGTTTGTCCCAGTCTCTCCGAAACTTCAATGCGGCCATCATCCAAGTCCCTCAGCCTGATGACGTGCTGCTGCGATGTGTATTGGATTCAGTTCGTATGTTCTTCCACTCGAAGCCGATGGTTGGTGCAGATAACGTTCGCGCGGAAGACCCTCAGAACTGGAATCGTACAGCTGGTTATTATGCGGAACCACAACATTTTCGCGAGGTGTTTGATTACCGACCTGGGAGGATGAATGTGGAAGGGGCAGTTGTAACCGAGCTGCCTCCTACGGGCTTGCCTGAGCTATTTGCCATATTGGGAAATGCAACCCGAGTTTGCTTGGATGCTATTGCTTGCTCGCTGGAGATGCGGAGCTTTTCGTTTACAGATCTATTGGATAATATGCCTCTTAAGCCGGGGGAAATGGCTACCTCAGTGCTATCAAGTTGCTGTCACAACAGGTATGTAGAGTTAGTGATTGGAGCAAGGGGGATCTGATGTGGTCTGATGCCGGTCCTGCTGGGAACCCAGTGTAGAAGATTTGTTTCTTCGTCGCTCTCTTAAGCTGCAATCTGGGATGAATGCATACTATTGAAGGAAATGTAATTGTTTCTGTGGTTATACAGTGAATTATCATTTCTGTCTAGTTCTTGACCTAGACACTATCCTCCAAAGTAGGATGCTGATTTCATTTAGCTCATATTGGGGCGTGGTTCCCTGCTTCCTGTCTAGTCATGTTCTGGCTATCGATGAAAGCAGAGTGCTATTGTTTGGTGAAACTGTGTTATTAAGGCTGGCGTTTGGTTTGTGGAATTGAATTGAAACTTTTGATTATATGCAGGCCTGGAGCTCACCACCCAGCTAATTTATTGACAAGTGAGCAAGGGGCGCTTCAATTGTACGAAGAGGACGCAGATAAAGGATTGCTGACGTTAATGAAGTCTGACAAGCCCGGCCTTCAGATAAGAGATCTACAGGGTCGGTGGTTTGTTGTAGACGCAGACTTGGGTCCCCAGGACATGATTTTGTACACTGGAACGTCACTGTATCAAGCCACTGGAGGGTACCTTAGTCCGTCTTTTCATCGAACAGACAACAATGCGGACCTTAGTCAGGCACAAGGTTCAATACATCTTGGTCGTTGCACGGTGGCTTTCAAACTGATGCCCCGTGCGACTGCCATCTTGCATTGCTCGGCGATGACTGCTGCAGGGCATGCTATAGGAAGTCCTTTCCAGCATCCTGTGGCTGTCCATGATTTTATGCAACGAACTCAAACCATGGATCAGCTTTTGGCTCGACCTGGTGTTCCAACCTTTTCATTTACAGCTCCAGTCGAAGGTGCCATTCTGCATCTGTTTGACTTCGTTTGTCTGAAATGTTGTGACTCGTTACAGTAGAGTGGTGTTTCTCACCAGACACAAAAACATAGGGAAGTGTTTTATGTATTGTATGAAGGTTATGTCTTAGGCACAATACTAGTACATTTCTTGTTGCAATTCAAACTCAGTGGTAGTGATCCTTTGGGATTGCTCACTGTTGCTTCAATGTGTCGGTGCTGCTCGCTTACTGCATGTAGTTCTGTCTTCCGCGGTACTGATGATGCAAATCTATGTGAAACTTGTGGACAGTTTTTGTTCCCGCTACATCTCAATTGAAGGCAGCAATGAAGCGGAAGAAGCAAGTGTCTAGAGGGAAGCCACTTGCTCCATCAAAACGTTTACGGCTGGAAGCTCAGCGTGTACTGAAGGAACGAGTTCAAGAGATTGCAGACGCTAAGGGCCTGAAGATCCGATACTGCAACTTGAAGGAGTGCGAGGAGCAGCACCTGAACGCAGCGCAGAGTCCGTGTGGACACCTGCGAGAGGCGATGAATTGGCCTGTGGGTGTTCCATTTGTTCACCCTCATGACCTGCCTAACAAAGCAAAGCAGGCTTTTCTGGAAGCATACGAACCTGGGTGGTCAGCGAACCAGGATAGTGAACTAGGAATGGTGGAAGTAGTCCAAGACCAACATGGTCAGATGCTTCCTTGTAAGACTCTGAACTGATTGTCTTGAAGTTGACGGGGACAACAGCTTTTTCCAATCCTGGAAAGCCATTCAACAAACTGTTTTATACCTGTTTTGAATCCACAAAGGCGCAGAAACCTGCGATCATTATGTTGAATGATTTTTGCCTTGCTGAAGTGGAGTCTTACTATATTTGAATATGACGATGGCGGCTGTAGTGGTGGTGGCTCAGTTTTCAGTAGAAAAGCAAGTACCAGTATGTAATGCTCTAAATTATGTGGCGTAGTTTTGATGAAGTGACAGGAGCAGTGCATGTTGGTGGTGAGGAGCAGCGGATTCCCTCGAAGATGATGGTGATGGAGGATCAACGGTTCGCTTTGAAGACGGTATTCGATTATTTGCGTGCGAAAGGAAAGCCCGTGCCTACAGGAAAGCCTCAGGTGGTTGGACACAAAGTGGACATTAGTGGATTGGCAAAAGCAGCCTTTGAAGCAGGAGGGCGCGCTCAGGTAGCTTTGTTCCAGCACATACGGGGTGTTGTGAAGGTCTTGGTGTTGTGGGAACTAAAGTGTATTTTCCTGTAGAACTGGTTAATTTTCATCTACTTTAAAGCCGGAAGC
Source organism: Physcomitrium patens (assembly GCF_059467195.1). Taxonomy (NCBI): domain Eukaryota; kingdom Viridiplantae; phylum Streptophyta; class Bryopsida; order Funariales; family Funariaceae; genus Physcomitrium; species Physcomitrium patens. Next base: position 22,214,101 of record NC_143410.1, on the reverse strand, counting down.
CTTACTTTTCGATCTCATTAGATGGAAGATCCTCAGTGACTTCATGAGGAGCCAATTTCTTGGAATGTGAATGGTGTGAAGTATAGAAGGATGTTTTCGCTGTGCTGACTTCCCTCTGAAACTTTGTGTGCTCCAGTTTGATGCAGAAGGTGGGTTTCAGCGATTCATCGAAGTTCACTTCCAGCTAGAAATTGCGCCAGAGCGGGATAAGGAGAGGGCTCTGGAGCGGCTGAAAAAGTTGTATGACCAAGTTTTGTCTGATTATGTTGAAGACTTGGTTGCGTCCACGCATGCCAGCAATCCAGTTGTATGAACGAAACAAGTTGAGAAGCTTGGAAATTTCACGGTTTTATGATCAGCTGCCTTTGTACCTTGGAGCAACTGATAACTAAGGCGTGGAGGTCGTCTTTTTGTCATGATATTCCCCATGACATTCATCACTTCATTGTGCATCAATGATTGGGATCGGTGTTGAAGGATGATCCGGAAGTGCACTTTGCTGTTGAGAAAACCCTACGCGGATGATCCAGGAAATGTAGAGACCGAGTTAGGTAAAGCTGATTCCCATACCACAGTGCTACGATTGTGGTGCGTTATTGGCGCAGTGTTCTATTAGCACATTGTTACGAATACTTGTACAGACGCGCTTTCTGGTAAGATGAAGTCGAAGGATGATGATATCGTGCAAGAATCTTAGGTTTAGATCACCGAATTGGCAAGCCTATACTGTTACGTTGCTTCCCGTCAGCACACTAATTTATCTTCTATGTGATCTTTGTTCCTGCGGATATGGTCTATACCATTGATTTGCATGGTAGCTTGAAGATGCACTCAACAATCAATTAATTATGAGTATTTTTAGTTTGTCTTCACATGTTTAGTGTACGTAGGTGGAGTTGAAGTTTCAAGTGCAAATTTCATGGATGATGCATCAACTTCTCCAAACAAAATGTATGTTTACTAAATTTAGGTACTAGTTTACGCCAAGTAAGGACGCAAAAATTATGGATGGAACCTACAGTGGTCACTGGGGGACCCCGGTGGGCTCCCTCATTTTCGGAAAAGCCAACATCCGCCTTCTCGTTTAATTTTAAAATCCTCAGTTTGTAACAAGCTCTTTCCACTCAGGTATCATTCTCAGTTTCCTCGTTCTCCATCCACTCTTACATGTAGTTGAAGTGCGAGGTCAATCCGAGAGCTTCTCACAAATCTCATTATTCACGGCAATGTAAGTCGCAAACTCAAATTAAAGCCTTTCACTTGAAGAGTGAGAAAAGATTCCTCGTGTCCTCATTTTCATCCGCGAGGAACGTTTTGAGATGCATCTTTTGACCATGAACGATCCTCACGCTTCAGATGAAATCCTTCAAGGTATGATGAACTCCACTCCTGCTTAAATATGTCACGAACAGTGAAGATAATAACCATCCCTCGAAATAAAAGGAATTATTTGGACGTAGAAATAACCAATTTGCAACTTCACACACCGATACCCATAATCTGCACAGCCAGCCAAGTTCTTGTGACTATTCAGAGGGTATCACAACACACGCTTGAGTGTACAGAATACGCCAGGATATCGTAACCTACTCGTTGTTGGATCTCAGAGAACGTTACAAGGATGTGCCTGCCGATTATTTTTATGATCAAGACTGTCATTTGGTGTACTCTGCACCTCAAAGACCACGAACTGAATGGTTCACAACACAAACTTTAATAAGATAGGTGAAAAGGCGATGTAACCTGATGGACACACTGAGGAACAGCTTACCGCAGAGGCCCTTTTCATTAGGCTCAATGAGAGCTGCAAACATCTTGAACAAGCTCACAGAAGCCTAACGCCTTTACACTGCCAACCAATCGACTGTGGTGCTAGTGTTTCCACAAACGTCAACACCCAGTAAATGACAAACGGTCGGAGCCGATCGCTCGCAATGCTGGCTGCACAAACTAGCTCCAGTTCCTAAACGCGGCTCCAATTGGTGTCAGCAGTCATAACTGTTGCAAGACCATCACCGTAAGTGGAGTTTTGTCAGCTTCTCCACCCTCTCCCGCTCCCACCCTAAACGCCCAATTAATCACCGAGGGACTATCCACAACGACAAAAAATGAGCTTAACAGTGCCTGGTCTACACAACAGACAAGGAGGAGGCGTGCATCAAATCAACAACCAGGAAGCGTTTCAGAATACAACACCAAGACTCTCATTAAGCGTCACAGTAAAGGAAATGTCTAGCCAGCATTACGAGGGGAGAGAGCACGAGAGCCAAGCAGTGGCACTGTAACACTGTACAGTTGAAGGCTGTGATCTTGAAGCTGGGTCCTGATCCATTGTTCCAGTTCTTCAGCAACAAGTGCACTGCTGAGAAAGCTTGAGCATTAGCTCGTTCATTTATCCACTCATTTTCTATTGTGTTTATTATTATTGTTATTTTTAAAAATAAAAATTTCTTTTCTGTTTGTTTGTTTGCGTTTTCCAGTGCTGGGAAGACTAGGTTATTGGCACGGTTATAGGCTACTTACACGATTATAGGTCCTTCACTCTAGACCGTGGTCGGTTGGGATTTGTGATATATCTATGTGTGAGAAAATATTCAATAATATGACTTTTATTTGTTTCTCAAAACGAAATTCGTATTGGACTATATCATTTTTTTTTTCTTTAAATTTTAAATCTAAAACAAAAGTAAAAAAAAATTGAACATAAGATGTATTATTAGTTAACAGAGCTAGTTTAATTTTTAAAGTACATGAAGAAGATGAAGTTGATAATGCCAAATTGCGGCAAGATAATTCCGACATAATAAAGTACTACCAAGGTATAAAAGTTAAAATATCATGCTACATTCATAGTTGAATCTATTCTTACTTTTCTTAAAAAGTGAAATTTCAGAATGTTCTCTAAGAATTCTTCCCAACAATATTTCCAAATTTTATTTTATTGGGAAAAAGATGTTTATGATCTTACAAAGTATGGTCATATTGTTGTTCAGAAATTTAAATGGTTATTTTATGGATTTATTCTTTTAAAATTTTATTTCTATATACATATATAAATACAATTTTTCTGTCACACAAAATAAGCTTAATAATATGAAATTGAAAATGCATTGTTTATTAACAACTCATGGCTACCATAACTTGGCATCTCACCTTGTTTAATAGGTATGAAGACCCCCTTAGAATTGTATTAAGTATTTAATTTTTGTGTTAAAATATTACTTTAAAGAATCTATTTAAAATTTATTTATTTTCACTAATATTATATCAAATCAAATACTCTTTATCCTTTTGAAAAAGAAAACTTTTAAAACTTAATCATTCTTAATTCTATCATTAAATAAAAGATAAACAAAATTTACTAGCAGCAATTTTTTTGGAACATAAAATGTTAGCAATATGACTTTATATTATTAATCATATTTTTGTATGATTACATATTTTTCTGAATTATCTAAAATTAATGTTTCTAAAATTTCGAAATCATTCTTAGCAATGAAAATAAAGGTTTGTGGTAATCTCTTAAACACTTCATCAAATATTTCATATATATATGTACATAAATATAAATATATATATATATATATATATATTTAGAATGTTGTAGTTAATTCTTCATAGATATTACTGAATTTTTTATTAGTTTCTCTAATTATATACCTTTAAAAATACACCGAACAAGCAAGACAACAATTATTTAAACTGAGTCAGCCTCCAAAAAACTTGCGTAGAAGTTGAATTTTTACAAGTAACTTAGTCAACATTGTCTATTGTTTTGCCAACTTTGAACTCAAATTTGCTCTGTGGCTTGCAAGCCTTTTTATTTTTTTATATAGCACATGCAGAGCTTACTTCGATTTAGAATCTGATTGCACTGCTTGCCGGATTATTTTATGTACTAAATTCAAGGTTATATTACATATACTATGCATCACTATTTTGGCTTTTGATCCTTGGCAGCATGTTCAATGCAATGGTCTATTTTTAAAAATGCAACATAGCTGGGCATGGATTATATATCATGGTCTTTGGAAATGACTTCAAAATAATATTATTTATTGAAAGAAATTGCAACACAACTATTATCAGGAATGGTTTTCATTTTTTGATGAAGATCCAATTTGATCCATTTCAGATTTTTTGATGAAGATATTCTTTGGATAATCCAGTAAAAATATTGTCTATAATTAGATTATTTAAAAGCCTAATATTTTGTAAGAGAATTCATATCAAGTACAAAAGACCTTTAATATTAATTCTTTCTTTTCATTCATTAAAAAAGAAATCTTTTTGGTAGATAAATAATTAATTGAATTATGTTAGTTGTTAAAATAAGATAACTTCAAAATAAGTATTTTGAAGTTGAATGTGTTGGCTATAAAGTCTACAATTTTATCATTCTTTTAATATTATTATAAACTCTAAAATCATAGTTTCATCTTTTGATTATTACAAATAATTTAATAAAATAATAAACTACAATTGATTTTTATTCCAAAAAAGAAGAGAAAAAACACACCCACAAACTAATTAGTTAAAAAAAAAATACTTTCCTCAACATATTAAAATGTTATTTTAATCTATCGTAAACAATTTTCAACCACAAATCATTAATTTTTAGCAAACAGGTCTTTCTGACCACTTGTAATTGCTTTATTTAATCAAAATTGTTATGAAATTTCATCGATGTTAGTCAAAAAAACTTCTCACTATTGTGTATTGAAGTAGATATCTGATTTCTTTTCTAAGCCATCATGCAAGAACATGTAACATTACTCAAAAGAGTCTTTCAACAAGCTTTGAGGAGTTTCAACTTTTGAGGAGTTTCAAGAGATTGCAAAGTCTTTTGAAAAAGTTCAAAGAAGCACTGTACATACTTAATAATAAAAGAATTGTGAATCGTGTAAACAGAGAAAAATGGTGCCATTCAGATGTGGTCAGCTCATGATGCCATTGTGGAATTAAATGTGAGATGAAAATAAAAATTAAAATAATTTCAAAAACACATTTTCGTCCATAACCAATTATCTTCTAATGTTATCCGCACCCTGCTCAAAAATTACAATCATTTGTCAAAAGTTGAAACGTTTCAAAGCTTCTTTAGCAAAACTAGCAAACCCCGAAGATCAAACTAAATCTCTAAGATTCGTTCAAACCATAACTGCTGAAGGAGCTATATCTGGTCGATTTTTGATTGATCCACGTTGCTTAAGAGCATGTGTTGAAATTCAGATAACTAGGGATGTATATTGCACAAAAGAGAAAAACTATATTACCACTTCGGCTTCTGTGCACAAACTCGGGCCTCAGAGACGCACATGAAACAGCATTGGAAACATCTTTTGGTCAATTTGAGCTCCTCATAAACTATTCGATACCCTACAGTACATGAATCTGAAAGCAATATCAGTAACTCCTGATATGCCGTCACCTTGTCAAACTGACTGGACCTCAGCTTTGAATGCCGACACTCCAGCCAAATCTCATCGAATAAAATGAGGCAGTCTTTTCAAGCAGAACAGGCTCACTCCTTACCAACGTCTGCACGAATCTGAGTCTCAAGAGTATCAGAAGAAAAATTGGCCTGAACCCTGACGGTGAACCTCCTTCAACGAATTCTCACCCTGTCACCCTGCAACAGCAGGAAAAAACTTATAATGCACCATAACTTCCAACCATGGAAAGAAAGTAGTTTCAATAGATGCGACCGACTTACTTTGTTAACAATGACAATCAATTTAGTTAACATGATACTTAAGAGATCAAAAGATGTACAGCTCAAGGTTGATATTTTCAAATTCATGAAGCGTTAAGGGTCTGAGCCCTCCCAGAGGCACAAACCGTCGCCCCCGAGAGCCATGACCTTCTGTGGTCGCCGTAAACGATTTTCTGAAGTTTCCAATAACACAAAATATTCGACAGGTAAGCGATGGACCTGCTTTTAGGATTACAGTAATCAGCCAGTGCCAATCAAAACAAAAAGAAAAAAGAAAAAAGAAAACAAGGTATCTAGTCTGTACCGTTCACAGAATATCTCTGACAGGGGATATGAAGCGATTGAGAATATAAGATGAAACGTAGCCACCATTTAACGCCCCCTATTCCCCAGGAGGATCCTCGCAATGTCCCATGACCTCTTTGTTGACCTGACTCTCCTCATCCTCGTAGTCCTGTATTCAGTTGGTTCTCAAATATTTCTCAGGTCAAGTAACCTCTGTGATTATCCTCTGGGCGCCTGCTTGTCCGAGCCTTCATACTCTCGGAATCTCCATGAGAGTACCATGATAGCGACGACCTCCCCCGGGGAGTATGGCTGCCATTGTTCTAAGAGACACCATATTCTGACTCTGCCTCTAAACCTTCCTGTTGTCGATCTACACTCAGTTGATATCTTCTCTGATGCTCCATAACATCTCCTTGGCCTCTCTTATGTTAGGGCGATCAACTTTCGTAGGTGCTAAACATGAAAATGCAAGCTCAAATACGCGCTCCAAAATCAACTAAGGGGCAGCTGTTAACTGAAGCTTTGGATCAATAATATCCCTCAGCCTTCCCGCCAAATATTCTATGAAAGCCTGAAGGAGAAAAAACAAAAAAAAAAAAAAAAAAAAAAAACGTAAACGTTTCAGAGAGATCGATTGACCTAAAAACCAGCAAGTGATCACGACATTAAAAAGTTCATTGATGGAATAATCCAAACCAGGTCTAGATCCAGTCATGCGACCAACCTTACTCTAACACCGTTTACCTGGGAGTTGGTTATTGTGTTAAGCGAGCATAAACAGGATCTAAAAGTGGACACGAGATGGGAGCACAAGGGCCCAAGGGCATTTAAATCTGCAGACCAACATACTGAAGGACCAAAATAATCGCTTAAAGAAATGAAAACACAACAGGCGTATATTCACCTGGATCAGGCTCTTACTATAATAGAAGCACCATACACTGTGGAAGGAACGTGCTTCGGGTGGAAAAGTAGTATGGCCAACAGCACTCTAGATCAGGTAGGGTGTAACCTATTCTACAGGTTCCGAGATGGTCAAAAACTAGACACACACATATATGTTTATATATAAATATAAAGGAAGGACTCTCCTAAATACCACGGTGCTTGTTTTTCTGCGAATTAAAGTGAATAAGCTTCACTTGAGGAACTATTACATTAATCGAGCTTATTATATTTATATCTGATCAACTCTGAATTTCAGGGTGGCAAATGCAAGACCTACCACGTAACAGAGTCAGTACGTATACGACACACTGAATGACATTGAGAAGTTCAAAATATCTGCCATCCAAAAAATTCAACAATGTGCAAAAGGGAAGAAAAATTACCCATCTCTCTAGGCGTAGCTCATCCCAGCTCAAAACGGCGCCTCCCTCTGAAAAGCTCGAGCAGCAATATCCCAAAAGAGTATACATCAATTTCCACGTTCAGTTCACACGTTGCAAAATACTCTGGGTCCAGATACCCTACGGTCCCCATAATTCTCGTAGTAACAATTGTAGCACCTTCTCGCCAGGGACCGAATCGAGAAATTTCGGAATAGTTAACCTTAGCGCGAAAGCTATCAGTGAGTAAAATGTTGCTAGACTTCGCACCTCTATGAATTATAGGCCTGTCTGCAAACATCAAATAGCAGAAAACTTGTGAATGAGTCAACTGTTGACAAGAAACCGAATCGACTGTATCGACTTCCCACAAACCTCATCCTATATGTAGCGAAAACACTGTCGGTGCAACCATATGCCCCAGTACTAAACATCTTTGTATCTCCGCTGCACTGTGGGTATTTCCTCTATACTAGAAGGGAGAAGTCCGAGTCAAATATCTTTATACACATTTTCAAATCCCAAGTCAAATAACAGTTACCAGAAAAATAGAGAAGGTATGTAAGAGCTTCAGCGACATCGATGGCAATATTCAAGAGGGTGCTCATGTCCAGAATAATCCCATTAGGAATGCCCACAAAAACTCACCCATCGCCCGTCATAAATTGAATCGAGCAATGAAACTAAACTCCGACAGTATTATCAAAAGAGCATATCATTTGGGAAAACACCATTGTGTCGAAACAGCATTCATTTAAGAAACAAAGTACATCATGTGAAGCTGGTTACAAGAAGGTAATTTCCATTACTGGCTAAAACAATCATTTGGTATCCTAACTGATGTGCAATTATATCTGATACATGCTGGCATCAAAACAGAGAAAGAGAGAATATCTCTAGACTTTTAGTACAGAATTACAGTAGTAGATGAGAAATAAGGCCTCAAAAGCACATCAAAAAAAGACATTCAACCTAGGTTCTATGTCTCCAAGCTGTACCGTCAAGATGTTGCCTCAAGTTTCCATTTGTTACATACTCAGTCACAAGAAGGCGCTCATTCTTCGCGTCCACGAAGCTTGTCACCTTCACCAAGTTCATGTGCTCTAGTTGAGTATAAACTTCAACTACGGACTGAAATTCCTGTTGAAGAACAGCAAGTACTTGCTTAGTTACAATCACATAAAGTTTAAGCATAGTATGTTGCTCATAGTAAAAAGGTAGCAAAGAGGTAAAGTAAGTTATTGTAGTATTACCGAGGCTTTAATAAGATGAGGTAGAAATGGATGTAATATCAAATGGATGGAAGTTGCCTCGTTGGTGAGCAAACCACCACCTATAAGTAAAGAGTGTTGGAAGTAAGAATTATCTTCCTCCACACTTTCTCTTAGAGTACAATCCTTGCTGATGCTAAGTGTTTGTAGCCTTTAGATGTCAAGGACAAAGACTCGATGAGGGAAAATATACACAAAAGGCTATCTCGATATAATAAGTCAAAATATAAACAAGTAGGTATATTAAAAGGAAACTGGAATGGCTATTGCCACAAGACAAGAAACTAAAGACTCTTGAACCTAGACTAGAAGCAAGAAAGGAGTTGACAAGAGTGAAGAAGCCTTCACTCTTGTCTCTATATATACTATCTAACTAGGGGCTACATGGCGACGTTCTATAGGACCTCTAATATGTGTTGACTTTGTAGGACACATGCCTTGACTTAAAAGGCAAGTTTTTCTATGTGTGGGCCACATAGTTAGCTTGATCTTCAAGCTAACAACATGTGTGGCACATGGCCAACTTGTTGACCACGTTTCTAATCCAAAAAGTCAATTAAAGACACCTATGAAGTCAAAGCAGCGTCTAGGAAGTTTCTAAGAAGCTTCTATATTAAATATTATAGAATTAACTTACTTTTATTTATTTTTACTTACTTCTACCTATTTCTATATGTAATTATTAGCTTACATGATTATGGCCGTGACATTATCCCCCCTTCTAGAGACGAGTTCCACGAGGAGCGGTCATCATATGTTGAGGAAATCTATGATGCGACGAATTGTATTCGCCACATACTCTGATCTCTGTTCTCTTCGAAGATGATTGATAGGGCCTCTCAACCATCGGTAGTGTCCCATACCAGGGCGGGAAGACCACCCAGTTATTTGATCATTGTTGAGGCCTTCGTAACTTCTTTCGAATAGAATATTTGGAACACCATCAGGAGTTATTCCTACCTCTAGCAAAATCACCAAACATTGGGAGTCCCTTCCCAAATCGTGATACCAAACGCGTTGTATCTCACCATCTATTTGAAGAAGAACATGTCGTTCTTGAAGATCTTCATCTCGATTGCGTCGTCTTGAAGGTTGTGACAATCGTAATGTCTCGTCCGGCAGGTCAACAAACGAAGGTTCTTGAGTTGAATCTGCTGGTTGTTGGCTCTCCATCTAATTAGCATCACAAATGCAAAGAAGTTACAAACAAGGATAGGAAATTGAATGTTATCTTGCCTCAATCTTGTCTCTTTTATAAGAGAGATTTTCATCTTGGTTTTGATGGATGTCGTTGATGAAAAACTTTGACTTTAGTTGATACATTTGCTAGATTCCTGGATGGCTCCCATGTGCTTTCACTAATATCATATCCGTGCCAATGAACAAGATATTCCAGCTTATTTCGGCGCCGCCTTGAGTCTAATATCTCTTCCACCTCAAATTCTTCATTATTATCTACTTCTATAGGAGGCGGTGGCATTTGTCTTCTTCCTTGTATATCCACTATCTTATATGGTTCAAGAAGAGACACGTGGAATACATGATGGATCTTCATTGACTCCGGTAGATGTAACCGATATGCAACTGGGTTGATCTGTTCAGAAACAGAAAAGGGGCCAAGCCTACGATAGTCCAACTTGTCACAAGGTCGAGTAGGCTTGATATTGCGACGAAGTAGCCATACCTTATCACCCACGTTGAGTTGTGGTTGCTCCTTACGATATAGATTTGCGTTTATCTTTTGTCGTTCTTGAGCTTCCTTCAATTGCGTCTTCATTATTGCATGTAACTCTAACAACTGATTTTCCATATCTTCTGCTGCAGGATTATCAACTTTTGAAAAATCAAAAGTATCAAGTCGTGGATGATAGCCTTAATTGGCAAAGAAAGGTGTTTGTTGCGTGGAAGAATGTACCGTATTATTATAAGCAAACTCTGTCAATGACAGAAAGGTTGTCCAATCATCTTGTTGGTAGTTGATAGTACACCTTAAATATTGCTCCAAGACTTGGTTTACGCGCTCTGTTTGTCCATCAGTTTGAGGATGGAAAGCTGAAGATAGCTTTATGTCCACTTTTAAAATCTTGAAAAGGGTCCTCCAAAATCTTGACACAAATTGAGTTCCCCTATCCAATATGATATCTTTAGGTAATCCATGATAGCGATAGATATTATCAATGAAAAGCTTAGCTGTTTCTTTACCTGTGATAGATTTTGTACATGGCACAAAATGTGCCATCTTGGTGAAACGATCTACTATCACAAATATAAAATCATAAGATCTTGAGCTTGGAAGATCTGTAATGAAATCCATAGAAACAGAAGACCATGGTTGTTTTGGTATAGGTAATGGCTGAAGAAGTTCGTAAGGTCGATGACAAGGAATTTTTGATCTTGAACAAATATCACATGATTGTACAAAGTCTTTGACTGACTTCCACATTTGTGGCCACCAAAAATCTCTTGATATGAGTTCCAAAGTCTTATTATATCCAAAGTGCCCTGCTGCTGGAAAGTCATGACGTGCTTGAAGAACACGTAAACGTGCTTCTCCTTCTGGAACATATAGGCGTCCTTCAAAATATAATAGATTATTCTTGAACTCGAACTTAAAAGGATCATGAGACTTGGAAGAATTATTCTCGATATCATGAACAAGAGGGTTTGAGGACATATTGGACTAGATTTGCTTGAGAAAAGTTGAATCAACAGTCAATGTTGATTTCATTGCTCGGAGATGAAATTACTCCGGTTTCAAGAGGACCGTTCTTTGTTGCTCAAAAGCTGCATCTCCTTCTTTTGGTGCAAAATAAGAACGTCTTGACAATGCATTGGACAAACCTTATTGTTTTCCTGGCCGATAAGTGATAATGAACTCGAATCTTGACAAAGACATACTCCAACGAGCTTGACGACGATTCAATACGTGTGCTGACATGAAATACTTGAGGTTCTTGTGATCTGTATATACAGTGATTGGACTAGAAGCGCCTTCTAGATAATGACGCCATTCTTGAAAGGAATCCACGATCGCAAGAAGTTCTTTATCGTGGATCTCATAATTGATCTCGGCTGCTGAGAATTTTCTTGAATGAAAAGCTATCGGATGAAGTTTGTCATCTGATCCCATTTGTGATAAAACTACACCCAGGCAAAATCTGATGCATCTGTTTCCATAAAAAATGCCTTGGAAAAGTCAACACGATATAAGACTGGTGTAGAGACAAACGATGTCTTTAAGGCTTCAAATGCTGCTTCCGCTTCTTGATTCCATTGGAATTTATCTTTACTAGTCAAGCGTGTAAGTGGAGCTGCAACTCGTGAGAAATCTTTGATGAAGATCCGATAGTAATTGGCAAATCTCAAGAAACATTAGACATCTCTTACAGTCTTTGGAATCTTCCAATCCATGATTGTTTGGACTTTCTTAGAATCCATCATGAGACCATCATTTGAAATGATGTATCCTAAAAAGTCAACTTGAGTAGTGTGAAATACACACTTTTCCATCTTGGCGTACAATCCTGCATCTCTAAGTTTTTGTAATACTTGACGAACATGTATTTCATGTTCTTTGACGTTCTTAGAATAGATCAGGATATCGTCTAGATAGCAAACGACAAAATTGTCTAAGAATTCACGAAATACATTATTCATGAGATGTTGAAAAGCAGCTGGTGCATTCGTGAGTCCAAAGGGCATGACATTATATTCGAAATGTCCATACCTGGTTCGAAACGCAGTCTTCCATTCATCTCTTTCTTTGATCCGTACTAGATTATATGCTCCTCTTAGATCTATTTTTGTATAGATCTTAGCTTGATTTAACTAGTCAAGGAGTCCTGATATCAAAGGTAATGGATACCTGTTCTTGATTGTGATCTTGTTGAGTCCTCGATAATCAACACTCATTCGTAAAGATCCATCTTTTTTCTTTATGAATAGAATTGGAGCTCCTGCTGGAGATTTTGAATGGCGTATGAAATTCTTCGCTAAATTCTCGTCAATATATGTCTTGAGTTCAGCCATCTCATCTTGCGATAAATTGTAAATTGGTCCAAATGGTGGTTGAGTTCGTTCCTTGAGGTCGATTGAACAATCATATGGGCGATGCTCAGGAAGAATATCTGCATTCTTTTTCTCAAAAACGTCTTGATACTCCTGATATTGACTTGGAATGCCACTTGAAGTCTTTACGTTTTCAGAAATAGGTGCAGCATAAATAGCAAAAGTTGATCTTTCTTTTGCTGCATGTATAAATGCTTTTGGACCTATCAGTACGGATTTTACTATACTAGACTTATAATTTTTTACTTGGTTGGTAGAACTATTAATAACGCTCTGGAAAAAGTCAAGTTTACGCGAATTCCAATCTATTTGAGGGTTATATTTTTCTAGCCAGGATAAACCTAAAATAACTGGATTGGACGGGGATTTAATTATGTTAAAAGCTATGTAGCTATCATGACCGTCTATTGTTACTTTTATAGGATGAGTTTCATGAGTGACATCTCCAGAAGACAAGGGACGACCATCTATGACTTCTACATGTACTGGTTTAGGTTTCTGTATAAAAGGTATTTTACGACTTTTAACAAATTGTTCATCTAAAAAACATGCTGAGGCTCCCGAATCTAATAAAGTAGAGGCTTTGTAATTCTTAGGTCCTAAATATAAGTCTATTATAAAACAAGGAGAGGGTTCTGAGGAGAGGATAGGACCTTCATTAGGAATTGTACAAGGTTCCAGCTGCATGGTCCCTATTGTAGCTGGACAAATCCGTTTTCTGACATGTTGTTTTCTTTGATCGTCGTACCCCTCATTTTATAGTTGCGTCGTTTCTTTGGACAATGTTGAGTATTGTGCTTAGATTCTCCGCAATATAAACATAATCCTTCTTGACGACGACGAATCTTTTCTTGCTCAGTTAGGGGTTTAAAACATACCGCGTCAATTTGCATGTCTTCTACTTCCGAATGTACGTTTGGCAAAGATGTTGATGTTGCCATTGAGTAATAACGTTGAGGTTCCCGTGAATGATTCTCGGATCGAAATTCGAAAAGTCGATTATCACATTTTATCGTAAAATCGATTGCTTGACTCAAAGTTTGAGGATCAGGTAAGTTGAGCATCAATTTCTTTACTTCATATTGCAATCCATAAAGAAATTGACTGATGAGTGCAGCATCATCCCACTTGATGTCAATTGCAAGTTGTCAAAATTGTGAAGCATACACTATTACTGAGCGATTTCCTTGTCGCAGAATTCGGATCTTATTTGTTGCAACACGAGTTGCATCGTGTTCACCATACATAGATCGAAACTCCGCCAAAAAAGCTTTCAAATTGTCCAATATTGGATTTCGTTATTCAAGAAAAGACGAAAACCACGATAATGCAGAACCAGAAAGTAGAGTGCCAATAAACCTGACTTGTGATCATGGAGTTGGATAGCTTTGCGGTTGAAGTTCAATTGCCAATTGTACTTGATTGATGAACCCTCGAAACTTTGATCTCGTACCATCAAATTTCTCGGGTAAGGCAATTCTTGGTTCTCTAGTGCTTACAGGGTGTTGTACAATTGGAGAAGGAACGTGATTTGTTGTAGATGTTGAAGCAGCTCCGATCATCTCTATATCCCCACATTCTGCTATTCTTGTTCTTTCCTGTGTTGGTGAATTGAGTTGATGCATCGCAAGCATTAACTCCCTCATTTGCTCTTGCATTTGTGCCATTGCACTCTTCATTTCAACAAGCTCTGCCATAATGACACTAAGAAGAAAAATTTGTTTGATACTGCTCAAGACAAAAGAAAAGAAAGACTTGATAACAAAGAAGATACTAAGAACAATATCAGTTTAGAAGTGGGTAATCCGCAAACTTCTAATATGCTTATGTCTTGTCAAGAGAAAGGGATAATCCACTCTTACTCAAGAAAAACAAAGCTCTCATATTGTAAGTGCACTCTTGTCAATCTGTCAAGGACAAAGACTCGATGAGGGAAAATATACACAAAAAGGCTATCTCGATATAATAAGTCAAAATATAAACAAGTAGGTATATTAAAAGGAAACTGGAATGGCTATTGCCACAAGACAAGAAACTAAAGACTCTTGAACCTAGACTAGAAGCAAGAAAGGAGTTGACAAGAGTGAAGAAGCCTTCACTCTTGTCTCTATATATACTATCTAACTAGGGGCTACATGGCGACGTTCTATAGGACCTCTAATATGTGTTGACTTTGTAGGACACATGCCTTGACTTAAAAGGCAAGTTTTTCTATGTGTGGGCCACATAGTTAGCTTGATCTTCAAGCTAACAACATGTGTGGCACATGGCCAACTTGTTGACCACGTTTCTAATCCAAAAAGTCAATTAAAGACACCTATGAAGTCAAAGCAGCATCTAGGAAGTTTCTAAGAAGCTTCTATATTAAATATTATAGAATTGACTTACTTTTATCTACTTTTATTTACTTCTACCTATTTCTATATGTAATTATTAACTTACATGATTATGGCCGTGACATTAGACTTCTTTTACTTCAATAGATTATGGACCCACTCACATTTGCTTGAGTGTCTTTTAAAGTCTTTGAAGTATTTTATTTTGTAAGTGTGGAGTAGATTAAGTTGTTGTTGCTGATGTTAGGCATTAAAAGTACCTAACTTTTAGATTCAGATCTAGATCTAGATCTTGGTTTGTTCTTTACTTGTTGTTAAGAGAATTTTGGTGTTGTTGGTTGGTTTATCACCTAAAGACAAACTTTGCATTGTGCTATTGTTGAGATAGATCCTTGGTGACCTTACTTTATAATTTCATGTCCTAAAGTTGCTGATTGTCCTTAAAAGGCCTCTTTCGATATAGAGAGGTGATTTGTGAATATAAGAGAGATATTTGAGTAACAATTTAGATTTGGAAAGGTCATCAAACTTGTGAGAAGTCTTAGAAGTGAAGTTGAAAGTGTTTATGAGAGTTAAAACACTAGTTTGTTCACAAAGAAGGATTCTGGGATTCTAAGGCAGTAAAACTTTTTTGCTGATTTTGGGAGCATTAGGACTTCTTCTTGCAATCTTTTTTGATACAATTCTTCTTTAGACATGGCATCAAGTGAGGGTGAAGGATTGAGAGTTATTGAGAAGTTTAGAGGTAAAAATTTCTACCATTGGAAGGTCAAAATGGAGCTTTTGTTGGCGTCTTTGGATCTTTGAAATATTGTAGATGAAAGTGAAGAGGCTCCAAGCAAAGATGCTGATATGAAGGAGAAGAAGGAGTTCAAACGTCGTGAAAAGAAGGCTTTTGGATTGATTGCAATAAATGTGAATGAAGCCAACTTCTCTCACATTATCTCTTGTAAAGGACTAGTAGAAGCATGGAAGACTCTTTGCAACATCTATGAGAGCAAGAACTTATCCAACATCATGTATACAAGGAGAAAGTTCTTCATTTGCAAGATGGAAGAAGGTGAAGACCTCATGGCTCATGTCAATAAGGTAAAGGCTCTTGCAAACCAACTAGCAATTGTTGACAAGCCTTTAGAAGAAAGTGATATTGTCATGACCTTGCTAATGAACCTTCCAGAATCCTACAACTACCTTATTGTGGCATTGGAGTCCATCAAGGTAAAAGAACTTACAATGGACTATGTGACGGCAAGACTTACCCATGAAGTAACCAAGAAGAAAGAAAAGAAGCCCCAAAGCAAAGATTCAGTACTCTATTCACGTCAAGGCAAGGGCAACTATCCAAATCAACTAGGTAATATCAAATCTTGCTTCATTTGTGGAAAAGTAGGCCATTTTGCTTGAAATTGCTACAAAGTCAAAAGGATGGAGAAGGAGAATGCAAATAATGTACAAGATGAATTTGGAAGATAAGATTATGCATTCATGGCAACAAATGGAACCTCTATGGCTGCCATGTCAAGTTTGATTGTGGATTCAGGTTGTTCAAAGTATATGACACCTTATATGTGTTCATTTGACACTTATGAGGCTATTCCAACATCAAATGTGGTGTTGGAGGATAGTAGAACATGTGAAGCCATTGGAATTGGCTCTATTATGGTGGAGGTGGTTATGAATGGACAAACCAATAGGATCAGACTCAAAAACGTCCTCCATGTGCCTAAGATGAAGCAAAACCTTCTTTCGGTGAGTAAACTTGTAATGAAAGGTTTTAAAGTTTAATTTGACATGAATGGATGTTTTGTAAGATCATTGAGTGGAGACAAGGTCTTCAAAGGCTTGAAAGACGGAAATTTGTACTACCTCATTTGTAAGAAGGTGAATGGAGTGGAGGTAGCTGCATTTACTGAATTTACATCAAACGAAGACAAGTTGAATATATGGCATCGTCGCCTTGGCCATTTGAATGTGAAAAGCATGAGAGAGCTCAAGACCATGGTAAGTAGCTTAGATCTTGGAAATAGAAGCCAAAATACAAAATAACTTGCATGTGAAGGATGCATACAAGGCAAACAACAAAGTGCCTCATTTCCAAGGAGTGTAGCAATACGTGCTACCAAGTTGCTAGAGATTGTCCATTTAGATGTATGTGGACCTATGAAGAACACAAGTATTGGAGGATCAAGGTATTTCTTCACTTTCATTGATGATTATTCAAGAAAGATTTGGATCTACATTCTTAAAGCCAAGAGTGAATGCTTTTGGAGGTTTAAGGAGTTTAAAGCACTAGTTGAGAAACAAAGTGAATGCAAGATCAAGGTGCTGCGTACAGACAATGGAGGTGAGTACATGTCTAAGCAATTTGATGTTTATTTGAAGAATGAAGGAATTGCTAGACAAACCACAACTCCATACACTCCAAAATAAAATGGTGTTGCTGAAAGGGCAAATCGAACCATTGTAAAAATGGAAAGGAATATGTTACATGCTCAAAACCTTGGCTATGAATTTTGGGCGGAAGCTGTAGTGAATGCAGTGTACACAAGAAATAGGTGTCCAACAAGTGCTCTTGCATCAATGACACCACAAGAAGCTTGGAGTGGGAGACAACCTTGCATTTTTCATATGAGGACCTTTGATTGCATTGCATATGCAAAAACACTAGATTATATGAGGTCCAAACTTGATGCAAAAGGTACAAAGTATGTATTTCTTGGTTATTGTGAAGGTACTAAGGCATATAGGCTAATGTGCTTGGAATCCAAGAAGATCATCAAAAGTCATGATGTGGAGTTTTTGGAGCATAAGAGTGCTTGTGAGCACTTGGAGATGTATCCAAGTGGGAGTAATGGTGTGTTTGTGGACACATCTTTGAATTCAGCAAAGACACAAGAAGATGAAGATAATGAAGATGATGAAGATGAAAAGCCAAAGAAGGTTGAAAAGATGAAGGCTCCTACAATTGAAAGGACTAGCAATGAAAGAAATGAAGATGTTGAAGATTAGGATGATGACAATGATGAAGAGTACCAACCATTGGATGAAAAATGACAAGGTTTAAGAGAGAAGAAGATTGATAAAGTGCAACAAGGTGAATGTTCTTCTACAAGTGAAAGGAGATATCCCTTGAGAGAAAGAAGGCAACATGGTGAATGGTGGAAGGATCACATCTTCCCTCAAATAAGTGAAGAACATGCAAACATTGCTCTTCTTGCTGATCCGTTGTCATTGTGTGATGCTATGAAGTGTGAAGATGCAATCAAGTGGAAGAAGGCTATGGAAGAAGAGTACCAATCTCTTATAGACAATGGTACATGGGAATTGGCACCTCTTCCACCAAATCGATCTAGTGTTGGTTATAAATGGGTGTTTAGGACTAAAAGAGATGCAATGGGTGAGGTGGTGAGGCACAATGCAAGATTAGTTGCCAAAAGATACTCACAAGTTGCTGGAATTGTTTTTAATGAGACTTATGCACCCGTTGCCAAAAACACTACTCAAGGACCAAGTACATTGATGCTCAATATCATTTTATACGAGAGAAGATTGAAGACGGAATAATAGGTCTGAAGTATTGTGCTACAAATGACATGCTTGCTGATATGCTTACAAAGGCATTGGTCAAGGATAGTCATCATGACTTGATTTAAAGATTAAATTAAAAGCCTTTTGAATATTAGCAAAGTGGGAGTGTTGAAGAATAGCAAGTACTTGCTTAGTTACAATCACATAAAGTTTAAGCATAGTATATTGTTAATAGTAAAAAGACAGCAAAGAGGTAAATAAGTTATTGTAGTAGTACCGAGGCTTTAGTAAGATGAGGTAGAAATGGATGTAATATCAAATGGATGGAAGTTGCCTCGTTGTTGCGTAAACCACCACCTATAAGTAAAGAGTGTTGGAAGTAAGAATTATCTTCCTCCACACTTTCTCTTAGAGTACAATCCTTGCTGATGCTAAGTGTTTGTAGCCTTTAGACTTCTTTTTCTTCAATAATTCCTCAAAATCAATGTGCACCAGAAATACATCCACTCCTTCAGAATTCCAAGCATAGAAAGTACAGTACATGTAAAATAAACTATGATAAAACCAACACAGGTTCAGAAAAATCTACATTTCAGAATAATGAATCCCATCACAAAGCCCTCAACCAATTTTACCTTCCTGGTTCGATTGGTAGCAAGCACATTACCATCTTTGAGCTTCCCTCGGTAAACTTTGCAAAAATCTCCTTCTCCGATCAAGTGAGATTCGGAAAAGTTACCAGTAATTTTTTTCAATTCAGCAACTCTAAACTTCACCATTCCCCCAGTCTTTCCCTGTTCGAATCCAGGACTTGGGGAGATACGTCTGCTTATGGAATGATGGCTCGACAGATCTTGAGTCGTTGATTCTGCGATAGTCACGTCATTCAACATGTCACATGTGCGCATCAGTGAGGCCAGATAATGTTATTCACAGAGCCGTCACTCCTTTAGAGGATGGAATTCCAACATCTGATACATTTAGCGCTTGCGCGATTACTGGCCGATTAATAACGTTAGAGATTCACGGAGGATTTCCCAATTTTTGAGGCCAAAAATACAGCACAAATACAAAAATCCCTCTGTGAATCCAACTTCCGAAGACAAATACCCTTCGTGACCGCTGCGGATGACTAAATCAACAAATGCAGCCAGTCATGTGGCATGATAGACTAAGCTCACTTTCGGTTGGCGACTGTCATAAACAAGACACGACCAACTTGATCTTGAAACGTACTTCAACAGATAATAAAACAAGGGATACAAGACTGATCCGGACGGGAGAAAACAAACTAGAGACAAGTAAGGCAGCATGAACCAATTTATTGCTATGGGGACTGATCTGAGCAGTTGACATTTCACATTCCGCAATTCAACACATATTTCATCAAATCGAGGCCGTGCACTTGCATCTTGGCTCCAACACCTCCTTATCAATCGCTCCAATGAAGTTGGACAATCTTTTGGTAGCCCAGGACGATCACCCTTCAATACCTTCTTCTTCACCTCATTATGTTGTGCTATGTCATAAAAGGGCACATCTCCAGTCAAAATCTCATAACACACCATTGCGAAACTACACACGTCACCACCAAAAGGATACTTTGCTGTCATACCGACATTTGACACTTGTTCTTGCCCTTCATTTACACTTTCTTTCATCATCTCAGGAGCCATCCATCGTGTTGTCCCCGTATTCAGAGTCTGGTTACTGTAAGTTACACTCCTTTCTTTCGTCTTTGACATCCCAAACTCTGCCACCTTTGCCCATATATACCAACTTCTACCGTCTTTTCCTTTCACCTGTTTCACAAGGATGTTCATCGCCTTCAAACCTCGGTGAACAATCCTCATCTCGTGCAAGTACTCAATGCCTCTTCCAACTTGAAGCATGAGGTCAACTGCTTCCAACATGCTAAATGGACTACTGCGATGCTTGTCCTTGGCCATGATCTTCCGCATTAACCCGCAAAGGTCATGATCCATCAACTCCATCACCATGCAGCACTCCCGCTTACCTTCTGCATAACTAAGGAACGACACTATATTGGGATGAGACAGCCGTGCTAGGATTGACACTTCCTGCTCAAAATCTGGGGAACTTGGTGCATAGAACGTCTTCTTGGCAACCTCAACTCCCAGCCACATTGCTTTGAACACGGTAGCAAAGGAACCTTTTCCCAACTGCTCCATCTCTTTCAAACTCTCCATGTCCACGCTATATGCCCCTGATGAGCTGCCTCCCAAGTTCTGCCTTTGGGGATCAAGCCTCTCCAGAAGAAGAGAAGCTAGCCGATACGTTTCTGTGCTCACATTTTCTCTTCTCTGGAGCAATGCATTCAAATCCTCTACCAACGACTCTCTATCTTGTGAGGCTTTCTTGTTGACAATTGCAAGTTCAGCTTTGAAAATATTCTCAAGTACTTTAGACGATGTCCAGCATCCAGAAAAGAAATGAGTTAACATCTCCAAGTCAAAACTTGTTGACAGAATATGTTTCGCCACATTCGTCATCAGAAACGCGGCTTGAATCCATTCCTCTTGGCAACAACTTCGGATGACCTCCACTGCCATGTTAGCTAAACCATAAAACAGCTTGAAAGCATCGACATACTTAGGCGTGCCCCCATATAAAAGAAATCTTATGTGGAGGAACGACTGTGCCCTCTCGACAGCCGACTTCAGCTTATCAGCTAGATGTTTGCACAGTTCAGAGTTGACTTTAGGTGGGCTGGAAAACGAACTTGGCGTATTCATCTTTTGAGCTCGTTCACTGCATTCTTTGGTGAGCTTCAGGAACTGCTCAGGAGTGTCGGCTGCGTAAAGACCACAATCACCACATCATTCGGCACATTGTGCCGGCGTTAGGTCTTCCGATCTTGAAAGGACACACAAAACAAGGAAACTATACCTGAAAGTCGTACTCAGTCAAGGAAAAGAGAACTGAACATCAAATTGAATATCACGACATTCGTACACATGTTGTAAGTGCAACCACACATCACTTGGAGATGAACCTGATGCTCGAACTACGCCTACCTGCACGCATCCTTCCCTAAATGAGCGGAACTTACCATATTCCGAAGTGGCCATAAAACTGAATATGCTCTTGTAGACAAACTTTGCCATCTTCCACGCACCCAATTCTCATGGAACTAGGCAGGGCCAGTGCTCCTCTCTAATAAGAATGAGAACGTTCAATGTAGCACCTGCATCTTAGTTCTGTAAGCTGCTTTCAATCACTATCTAACCTGGAAACGGAAAGACACAGCGTATGATGTGCGCTTGAATCCGACTTGCAACTTAATTTGGAGGTAGATTTTGAGGTGAGTGACACTCTTGGACTTTGCTGTGTGGTTCATTTACAATAACCTAACATCTAGGACTACAGGCCTTGAAAAGCCAAGAACAGATACTTTTATTTGCGAGAATGACCTTGTTATTCGATACTCTCACTAGAAAACTCAGCAAACCCATGCTGTCGAGGACGCATAAGCTGTTGCGATAGTGCAAGAAGCCGATGAGAAGCACAGCGAGTGGGAGTGGGGATAGAGTCGCCACGAAACCCTACAGATCGTTGGCAATGCAAGTGGTAGATGCTGCAACACAAATTGCGGGGAGATAGTGTCTGCAGTTTAGAGATTGGATCATCTCGACGTGGTCGAATTCGAGATCTCCCTCTTCACAACCCTCGTCACTACCTCGTCAATACGTGTTGCAGATTCCTCGCAACTCTACCGACTAGACCGAGGCATCCCAGCCGTCCGATCTTCGAATTTTAGAATTATTGTCTGTAAGTATTAATGGTATTTGTTGTTATAAATGTATCTCAAATGTAAATAATCATATTTCAACTCTTTTTATTACTACTGCTTGTTTCTTTTGTAATAGGTTTTTAAAAATGTTACCCATTATTAATTTGTGGGATTAAAATAGAATACAAATATTATACAAATAAAAGCATTTAGGTGTCATTCTTTTTGCTAATACATGGTATATAGAAGTGCATGCATGTTTCTAAGGATATATTGAAGTTATACTATTGTTCTTTAAAGAAGCTAGTATAGAAACCGTTGCATCTAAGAATATATTAAAGTTATAAACCCTCTCTGAATCTCTGAACAGTTGTACACATGAACATGTGCATTTGTATACATATGAATGAAATTGGTAAAATTTGAGAATTTGTGCACAAAAAAACATTGAATGTTGAAAAATTTAATTTATGGGCATTTTTTTAAAATGTGTTATAGGACAAATTCATTCAATGAAAACTGAATGATCTTCAAATTCTTAACTATGAAATAAGGAACGTATTGTTATTTTTTTCCATTGAACATTGGAACCTAAATATTCAAAATTGATTGACTTTCTAACCAGGACAAGAAAGAGTAAAGAATTCCAATTCCTTAACACATCACAAACGTTTTTTTAATTTTGTAAATTATTCTCACATGCTGCAAACTCATGTTAGTTTTAGAATTTAGCATGCGAAATAACTGATATCTCTTTTGAATTGTTATGAATAAAAAGAACTGTATAACATGCGTTTTTTGTTAAACAAATTTCCCAATTATACCACATTTATATTTTAAAATCTTAAGAAAGAGTTGGCCAAAATAACATCAACCTAATTCATGCAACGAATAAATTACAACGACATTTACATTATTAAAACAACAGTCTGAAAAAGAAAAACTTGAAGAGGTTTGTGTGTGTTGCGCTAATAGTACACCAACGCCGATCACGGTTAGATGGGAGACATGCCAAGAGCAGCTTCATTTATTTGGTGATCGTGAACGCATTTTCTTAAAAGTGGAAAGGATTTTGCAGGCGGAGGACAAAAATGGCAAGAAGGCGTTGGTGGATTTGAACCTGAAAGGCCTCACCTTTTTATTCTATCCTGATAAACCACATCCTCTCTTCGGCAGTCTCACCCCAATCCGAAACCAGTCCATGGCTGCCAATCAGGCGGAAGAAAATGTGAAAAACCAGAACTCTCGGCGATGAAACCCAACACACATGTGGACCGACGGAGTAAGCAACTGAGGGAGGCATGATGAAGAAGAATCCAGAGGCAGAAAGCGGAAGGGGGTTCGCAATGCAAGCCGATTCTCCGAAGTGCAAGGGCGACACAATTGCAGTAGCAACTTGGGAACACTCCCCCAACGCTGCTTCTATGACCTAGTATACAACCAGTGGAGTCAGAATCACAAGAGACAATGCCGGAAATCAGTTGCGCTGTCAAGGATCTGAGCCTCATTTGCAAGCAGGGCCGCATCCCACCACGCGGAATGAATCTCGGTGTCGGGTCAGCGCTCCCAAGACGCTTTTGGCTCTGCAGTCATGTTCGAATTCAAGTTTAGGTGCCAACACAACACGCTCGAAGATCTGATGACCCTTGTCGAAGAAAGGCCTTCATCGCCACTGACCTGAACTGACCAGAACTAAACTCTTCCCGGCGGACTTTCGACAGTCCGTTTCAGATCGATGTTGTCGTGCGCTTTGCCGCTATTCACACACAAAGTCCAGTCGTTTATTTCGATCATACACCGTAATTCGTGGACCACGACTGGTGGCATCATCCAGCGCTCGTCTCACAAGCTGTGCCCTGGGTACTTTCCTTGTCTAGATTTCGGCACGAGGTTGTTTGCACGGCTGGACTAATGCACTGTCGCATGAGCGTCGAGAGGATGTGCTTTGCAGTGCATCCCCGAACCATGTCAACACACCGAACAAAGAGCGGATTTCGGGGCATGAGCGAGCCACAAGATTACAAGGCTACAGGATTACAGAGCACAAGACAGCTCACTGCACTGGTGCTTCCCACGTCAGGTGCCGCTCAGACGCGGCAAACGATGCCGTCATGTACAAGACAATAAAATAAAATAAACTGAAAACGAAAAGGACCCACGTCCACACTGCAGTAACGATGGTTTAAACTTACCCATCCCATGTCAACGCTGCGCTGGTTCCACGCTCTCGCAGGCACAGCACTGTTTTACGCAACACTCACTTTGTTTTCTGTGCAGTAAAACAGAAAAGCATGTGTATGTAGTGCTTCGAGGTCACCGCGTGGTCCTTTAGCTGTTCGGGATGCTGCAACTATGTCTCCCTCATGTCATTGTGCTCATCGTCAGAATGCTGTTGATATTGATACTGAACCCCCACATCGCTTGCAATCTGTGTTAACTTGGTTCAGTCAAATGTGTGTATGTGTGCTGATGGTTGATGATTCTGCCACTACCACCGAGAATGGCAGTGACTCGTTTCTGTCACTGTGATTAGGGTTTCTGTTCACAACGTGTCTGTGAATTAGCGTGATTGATTACACGATCTGAAGAAGAAGAAGAAGAAAAAAAACTCTAGATTCATTTCTCTACTATTGAATCTGCAACCAATAAAAACCAACCACATTTATTATAATTACCATGTTCTTCATCAAGAATGGGTCTATTTAGTAAAAATATGGGCCTATTTACCATTCCCTTATATATATGTTTTTTAAATTTATATATTTTTTTTATCTATCTTCTATGATAAATGGTTTATACTTAAATTAAATATAATTTTTCTTGATTTTTGAAAAAAAAGTGTTTTATTAAGATTAATTTTTGTGTCCTATTTTTGAAAAAGATTGTGATAAAAAAATTACAATTGAATGGATTAAAAATATTATAAAATCAAACCTGATAATTTGTTTTTGAGGAGTATTATTTTTCCTACTATAGTAACATTGATTTTTTAGGAAAATATAAAAAAATATTATTATATATTTTTTTGAATGTATAGAGTTTGTAATGTCTTTTTGTTGTATTTAATTAAAAATATATTCAAATATTTGAAAGAAAATTCTAAAACTACATGTATAAGTATATATATTCTTTTTCTTTTTCTTTTTCTCCATGAAATGTAAGTTCAAAATTTTTTAAATGTGGTATTTGAACCTTTTATAAACATATGATCTTCTTTATGCTTTTTAATAAATAATATAATTCCTATGCAATCTTCATGGCCAAATTAAGGATTAATGAATCTTCATAGAAAAACATACCATAAAAAATTGGAAAGAGATCTCATTTAAAATCCTCCTAAACTAAGAGACCAACGACATAGTGCGACCATAAAATTCAATGAAGAATCCAACGTGCTAAAGGAAAAGGAGAATGTATTTTTTAAAGAACATGTCAATGATTCATTCAATCACTCTTTTCCAATTGGCTCAGGAAAATTCATAATTAAAATTGCAAGATTACATCTTTCTTATCACCCAACAAATTAGATTCCAAACAAGTATCTCCTTCATTGAAAAAATACCCTTCTCCCAATCCCCCGAAAAATCACATTCCCTTAGACAGAATTGCCTTTTTATTGCAGAATTCTATTGAAACATTATTCTCCAGCCCATTCATTCTACCTCTTTAATATCCCCAAATAAAATAGCCAGCAACAAGGCATTCACCGGCGTAGCGATCGCGCGTCAGCTCGCGGCAGCTTCGGCGTCAAGGGCCAGGGGTGAAACGACGCCGAATAAGCCGCGAAGTGCCGCAGAGTGTGAGAAGCGTGGACAATGCAAGGATTTGCCAGCGACAGCCTTATGGATGCTAAGTTTAGCACTCACGTTGACTCTTCTAAAGCAGGAAATCGGCCTGCACAGTTTTAATAGACTTCATTGCGGATATACGGGGCAATAAGAAGGGAACTTGATTGCTGCAGGCAAATTAACAAATGAGAAAAGGAAGATGCCGCCGCACTTGCCTCGTCCATGCTCCCTTGAATATCTAGCCTCACTCAGTGCCATGATTTTGGTTGCCGCTTAAGGGAATCCAGACCCCACTCAGTTCTGCTTGCTCGTTGACATTCGCCGCGCCTAGGATTTGCTAGTGTGTGTGGCTGACTAGTTTCTGGGTTTGACACTCGCTCCGTCAACCTTGCCCCTGGTCTCAAATTCTGCAGCGTATGGGCTTGGCATGCAATCCATCTCGAAGCGCTAGGATGGCGAGGACAGTTACCACGTCCACGCTGCTGTGTGTATTCTTGGTAGTGTTGCTAGTGTCGACCCCGTGCTATGCTGCCCGCACCCTCCGTGACTCAGGTGATGAATTCTGAGAACTCCTGCTAGTTGGTTATAACCGTTTGCGTGAGTAATGTGAATCAGCGCTAGTACTTGAACATCGCTTGCCGGTTTACAAAATAACTCTTTGAAGTATTGTTCCCTGTGCATGAATCTTAGGTGGGTTGCAGCAAATAGGTTTTATTTGACGCAGGTGCAGTCTACCTTAGGCAGCATATAACGACCTGAAGAACTAGAATATAATATCTTATGACCTTAGTGGCTATTGGGTCAAACTTAATTAACGAACTAGGTCGGTGTTCGCAAAGTCCATATAAGGAAAGTCAGAGCTAGAATTAAGTAACGTTCTGGTAGATCTGAAACTTTGCTAGTTCATCAGAAGTCATGCAATAGAAGGTTAGGAGGGAAGGTCATTCATTCATTGTGCTTCTTGTGTAATTTTACCCGATTCTGAATTATGGTAATGTCCTACGTATTTTGCGGTATGGATTACAAATGTCCTACGTATTATGATGTCTGTACACAAAACGCTTGTAATCTAGCACTCGTGACTGTTGGCAGTTCTGGTGATGGCATTATGCTGATATGTGCCCGTATATTGCAATCTCCATCTCTCAGATAGGAGCTTAGCCGCAGAAGATTATGAATTGGAAAGGCGAGCATCGAACTGGAGTGAACAAGCATCTGGGGACGATTCGGTGCGTCTTATTTTATTCCATTATTTACTCGTTTGTAGTTCCTTGCCTGTAGTTACATATGTGCATGTCTGCTACTCCATTTTCTTCTTTTTGTCACTTTTATGCAAGGACCACCACTTAACATAGTTGAAAACGACAATGATCCAAAATTTTGCGGCTGGTAATAATTCTCAGGTGCCCACATCTTCAAACGCCAGCAAGCACAGGAAATGGGTCCGCTATCAAGAACAGCTAATGTTCTTACAAAATGACTACGGGGAGATAGTGGCAGCAGCAAATCCTAGTCCAGTATATGATCCCACTTACCCATAACCTGCAGTTGCCTTTACTGAATTACTCAGTTATTGAGACTACGATACCGACCTTGAGGATGGGCGATCATGGTCGCATCAATTGACTGGCTTTCAACTAGACGGCAAAGTTCAGGCGAAATGCCGAAGATGTGACAGTGACCCCCCTGCGATTCGACGAGTCTTCAGAGCGACACGATGATGTTGTTCACCGAGTCCAGCCTCTGAATCAATTGACACATGAGAGGGATTTCATCGAGCATTCCACCACTAACCTTTCCATGAATGCACACCATGAACTCACAAGGCTCATAGTTAGTCTGAACAATTTTGACTGTTTCTTCTTTGTAGACAATCTAAGCTTTTACTGCAATCGAGCCACTTTTTTTCCCCAGCTACGGTCACTGAACTTTTATATGAGTATTGGTGAAGCTTTTCGTCTTGTGCATATGTGTGTTACAGCAATAACCCTCTGCAGCACTCTGGCTCCTGCCACGGGTGTGTTACTGGGTGCCTATTCCTACACAAGGAAATTTGCTGCAGGAACCAGTAGGCAGTAGTGGCTTTCGAGTCAGAATTGTATCAAATGATAAAACATTCACACACACACTTCAGATCAAGCTGGCTACAGGCTACACTATTTCAGTGTCATTGACCAGGCCATTGGACAAGAATCCCAAGTGAATGCTTGAAACGGCACCGTTGCAATTGTCATTAACTTAGTCTCACTGCGAAAATATCGACAGCTTCATTGCACAATTGTGCGGCATCGGTGCTGTTGAACATCTGAAAACTGGGCATAGCACTAACATTGTGCTTTTCTTGGTATTGTACTCTTGTGGGAATAAGAAAGATCAGAATTGTGATGCTTCTTGTAATTTTGTGGTAATGAGGTTTTGATATTGTGAAATGTAGTGATAAGAAAGGAAAAACTCTACCTGTAGCATGGTTTTAGTATCACTACTATTTATGATAGTGAGGATGTCTATCGTGTTTTGATTTCTCCAAGGACATGCGGAGGAATTGTTTGAAATAAATGATTAGGTCAACGAGGCTTTTTTCAACATTCATACGACTTATTGAGAATTATTCCATGACATGTTTGAAAATCCTCGAAGGGCTCTAATAAAATACTGCTCGACTTTTCCGAGAAAAAATTTTGAACTCTCTATTATGACTTTTGTTTGGAAGGTTTGCATATACTTCGATCTAAGAAGAGAGGTTGACTTTTATTGTAGGATTTGAAGACATTTTCCTTTATTTTATTACCGTTCAGAAAAAATCCAGAGCTGACTTCTCCTTCTTCTTCTTCTTGTTATTATTATTTTAATTAATCATAATCAAGCTATGACAAATATATTAATTTCTTAGTTGTATGTAAAATGTTTATTGTAGTTTCAATTGTAATATTTTTGGTTATTTCCTAAAATAATACACGTTTATCTATTTAAAAAATTTCATTGTATATTTTTACTGTTTTGACCTAAGTACTGTCATGTATATATATTTTCAGATAAAGAAAATGATAATATAAAAAAGTAACAATGTATATTTAGAAACAATGGATATTATGTTTAATACCACATAAGTTTAAAAAACTCTTTATTTAAAGAA
Organism: Physcomitrium patens; assembly: GCF_059467195.1. Taxonomy (NCBI): domain Eukaryota; kingdom Viridiplantae; phylum Streptophyta; class Bryopsida; order Funariales; family Funariaceae; genus Physcomitrium; species Physcomitrium patens. Next base: position 22,184,891 of record NC_143410.1, on the reverse strand, counting down.
GTGATAGAAAAAAAAAAAAAAAAAAAAAAAAAAACAATATATTTAATATTGAGACCTTCTATATCATAGCCCTATTAGATTAAAATAAAACATAAATATAAAAATATAAAAAAATGAATTTATTTCAACGTATTATAAAAATCTAATGATTGGTAATATAAGAAAACAAATACAGTGTTTTAAATATCTAAAATAATGATAAAATTCAATACAATAGACGTGTTATATTATATATAAATATTTAAATATTTAAATATTTAATAATTATGTTTTAAAATAATTTTAAAGAAATATTTAAAGAAAAGATAAATATAATATCATGTAATAAAAAATCTTATAGATTTATTATATATTTATGGAAAAAATTCTTATAAAAGTAGATTTTTGAATATATACATATATATATATATATATATATATGTATATATATAATTTAAAGTTGTATATAAGATAAATATGAAAAATAAAGTATAAAATAATCATAAATATATAAATATATATATTTTAAAAATTTAACCAATTCTATTTTTATTAAAGTAAAAGATTTTGAAATAGGACTAGTCTATCTCAAGAGTCTAAAATTCTTCTAATCCATAGCAATATAAAGCCTTATCACAAAATAGAACAAAATGGACCAAAACTAAACTAAAAAGAACTAATCAAAATAAGATACGAAAGACAAATATAAAACAAAATTGAATAAACAGATACATGTCAAGGACAAGAACTCGATGAAAGCTAAAGAGTAAGTGAGACTTTTCTCAAAAAGAAATAGGACAAAATAGAAATATGTATATTAAGAAAGAAACTGGAATGGCTATTGCCAAAATACAAGAAAACTAGAGACCCTTGAAACTAGACTAGAAGCAAGAAAGGAGTTGACAAGAGTGAAGAGGGCTTCACTCTTGCCTCTATATATACTATCTAACTAGAAGCCACGTGGCGATGTTCTATAAGACCTCCAATATATGTTGACTTTCTAGGCCACATGCCTTTGCTTGCAAGACAAGTTTTCTATGGATGGACCACGTAGTTAGCTTGTTCTTTAAGCTTCCAACATGCGTGGCACATGGCTAACTTGTTGACCAAGTTTCTAACCTAAAAGTCAACTATAGACTCCTATAAAGTCAAAGCAGCGTCTATGAAGCTTCTAAGAAGCTTCTCTAGAAGATATTACACAATTAACCTACTTTTACATACTTTTATCTATTCATATAGGTAATTATATGTATGTCCGTGACATTACCCCCCCTTCTAGGGACGAGTTCCACGAGGAGCGGTGATTATATATTGAGAAAATCTAATATGCGGCGAATTGTATTTGCTACATACTCTGATCTTTGTTCTCTTCGAAGATAGTTGATGGGTCCTCTTAGCCATCGATAGTGTCCCATTCCAGGGCGAGAAGACCACCCTGTTATTTGATCACTGTTGAGGCCTTCATAACTTCCTCAATCTTGTCTCTTTTATAAGAGAGGTTTTCATCTTGGTTTTGATGGATGTCGTTGATGAAAAACTTTGACTTTAGTTGATACATTTGCTAGATTCCTGGATGGCTCCCATGTGCTTTCACTAATATCATATCCGTGCCAATGAACAAGATATTCCAGCTTATTTCGGCGCCGCCTTGAGTCTAATATCTCTTCCACCTCAAATTCTTCATTATTATCTACTTCTATAGGAGGCGGTGGCATTTGTCTTCTTCCTTGTATATCCACTGTCTTATATGGTTCAAGAAGAGACACGTGGAATACAGGATGGATCTTCATTGACTCCGATAGATGTAACCGATATGCAACTGGGTTGATCTGTTCAGAAACAGAAAAGGGGCCAAGCCTACGATAGTCCAATTTGTCACAAGGTCGAGTGGTCTTGATATTGCGACGAAGTAGCCATACCTTATCACCCACGTTGAGTTGTGGTTGCTCTTTACGATATACATCTGCATTTATCTTTTGTCGTTCTTGAGCTTTCTTCAACTGTGCCTTCATTATTGCATGTAACTCTGACAACCGATTTGCCATATCTTCTGTTGCAGGATTATCAACTTTTGAAAAATCAAAAGTATCAAGTCGTGGATGATAGCCATAATTGGCAAAGAAAGGTGTTTGTTGCGTGGAGGAATGTACCGTATTATTATAAGCAAACTCTGCCAATGGCAGAAGGTTTGTCCAATCATCTTGTTGGTAGTTGATGTTACACCTTAAATACTGTTCCAAGACTTGGTTTACGCGCTCTGTTTGTCCATCAGTTTGAGGATGGAAAGCTGAAGATAGCTTTATGTCCACTTTTAAAATCTTGAAAAGAGTCCTCCAAAATCTCGACACAAATTGAGTTCCCCTATCCGATATGATATCTTTAGGCAATCCATGATAGCGATAGATATTATCAATGAAAAGCTTAGCTGTTTCTTCACCTGTGATAGATTTTGTACATGGCATAAAATGTGCCATCTTGGTGAAACGATCTACTATCACAAATATAGAATCATAAGATCTTGAGTTTGGAAGATCTGTGATGAAATCCATAGAAACAGAAGACCATGGTTGTTCTGGTATAGGTAATGGCTGAAGAAGTCCGTAAGGTCGATGTCGAGGAATTTTTGATCTTGAACAAATATCACATGATTGTACAAAGTCTTTGACTGACTTCCACATTTGTGGCCACCAAAAATCTCTTGATATGAGTTCCAAAGTCTTATTATATCCAAAGTGTCCTGCTGCTGGAAAGTCATGACGTGCTTGAAGAACACGCAAACGTGCTTTTCCTTCTGGAACATATAGGCGTCCTTCAAAATATAATAGATTATTCTTGAACTCGAACTTAGAAGAATCATGAGACTTGGAAGAATTATTCTCGATATCATGAACAAGAGGGTCTGAGGACATACTGGACTGGATTTGCTTGAGAAAAGTTGAATCAACAGTCAATGTTGATTTCACTGCTCGGAGATGAAATTGCTCCGGTTTCAAGAGGACCGTTCTTTGTTGCTCAAAAGCTGCATCTCCTTCTTTTGGTGCAAAATAAGAACGTCTAGACAGGGCATCGGACAAACCTTGTTGTTTTCCTGGCCGATAAGTGATAATGAAGTCGAATCTTGACAAAGACATACTCCAACGAGCTTGACGACGATTCAACACGCGTGCTGACATGAAATACTCGAGGTTCTTGTGATCTGTATACACAATGACTGGACTAGAAGCACCTTCTAGATAATGACGCCATTCTTGAAAAGAATCCACGATTGCAAGAAGTTCTTTATCGTGGATCTCATAATTGATCTCGGCTGCTGAGAATTTTCTTGAATGAAAAGCTATCGGATGAAGTTTGTCATCTGTTCCCATTTGTGATAAAACTGCACCCAAGGCAAAATCTGATGCGTCTGTTTCCATAAAAAATGCCTTGGAAAAGTCAACACGATATAAGACTGGTGCAGAGACAAACGATGTCTTCAAGGCTTCAAATGCTGCTTCCGCTTCTTGATTCCATTGGAATTTATCTTTACTAGTCAAGCGTGTAAGTGGAGCTGCAACTCGTGAGAAGTCTTTGATGAAGATCCGATAGTAATTGGCAAATCCCAAGAAACATTGGACATCTCTTACAGTCTTTGGAATCTTCCAATCCATGATTGTTTGGACTTTCTTGGAATCCATCATAAGACCATCATTTGAAATGATGTATCCTAAAAAGTCAACTTGAGTAGTGTGAAATATACACTTTTCCATCTTGGCGTACAATCCTGCATCTCTGAGTTTTTGTAATACTTGACGAACATGTATTTCATGTTCTTCAACATTCTTAGAATAAATCAGGATATCGTCTAGGTAGCAGACGACAAAATTGTCTAAGAATTCACGAAATACATCATTCATGAGATGTTGAAAAGCAGCTGGTGCATTCGTGAGTCCAAAAGGCATGACATTATATTCAAAATGCCCGTACCTGGTTCGAAACGCAGTCTTCCATTCATCTCCTTCTTTGATCCGTACTAGATTATATGCTCCTCTTAGATCTATTTTTGTATAGATCTTAGCTTGATTTAACTGGTCAAGGAGTCCTGATATCAAAGGTAATGGATACATGTTCTTGATTGTGATCTTGTTGAGTCCTCGATAGTCAACACACATTCGTAAAGATCCATCTTTTTTCTTTACGAATAGAATTGGAGCTCCTGCTGGAGATTTTGAATGGCGTATGAAATTCTTCGCTAAATTTTCGTCAATATATGTCTTGAGTTCAGCCAACTCATCTTGCGATAAACTGTAAATTGGTCCAAATGGTGGCTGAGTTCCTTCCTTGAGATCGATTGAACAATCGTATGGGCGATGCTCAGGAAGAATATCTGCATTCTTTTTCTCAAAAACGTCTTGATAATCCTGATATTGACTTGGAATGCCACTTGAAGTCTTTACGCTTTCAGAAATAGGTGCAGCATAAATAGCAAAAGTTGATCCTTCTTTTGCTGCGTGTATAAATGCTTTTGCACCTATAGGTGCGAGTTTTACTATACTAGACTCATGGTTTTTTACTTGGTTAATAGAACTGTTACTAATGCTCTGAGGAAAATCAAGTTTACGAGAAATCCAATCTATTCGAGGATTATACTTTTCTAACCATGATAAGCCTAAAATTACTGGATTAGAGGGAGATCTAATTATATTAAAAATTACGCAATTACTATGACCATTTATTACTACATCTACAGGAAGTGTTTCGTGAGTTACATCTCCAGAAGACAACGGACGACCATCTATGACTTCTACGTGTACAGGTTTAGTTTTTTGTATTAATGATATTCTATGACATCTAGCAAATTCTTCATCTAAAAAACAAGATGAGGCTCCTGAATCTACCAAGGCAGAGGCTTTGTAATTATTAGGTCCTAAACGCACATCTATTATAAAACAAGGAGATGGTTCTGAGGAGAGGATAGGACCTTTATTAGAAGTTGTACAAGATTCCAGCCGCACGGTCCCTATTGTAGCTGGACGTACTCGTTTTCCGACATACTGTCTTCTTTGACAGCCGTACTCCTCATTTTGTAGTTACGTCGCTTCTTTGGACAATGTTGAGCAGTGTGCTTAGGTTCTCCACAATATAAGCACAATCCTTCTTGTCGACGACGAGACTTTTCTTGCTCAGTAAGAGGTTTGAAACGTACCGCATCAATTTGCATATCCTCTACTTCTGAAGGTATGTGTTGAGGAGACGTCGGTGTTGCCATTGAATTGTAGTAACGTTGAGGCCCACTTGTGCGACTCTCGGATCGAAATTCAAAAAGTCGATTGTCGCACTTCACAGCAAAGTCAATTGCTTGACTCAATGTTTGAGGATCAGGTAAATTAAGCATCAATTTCTTTACCTCATATTGTAATCCGTAGAGAAATTGACTCACAAGTGCGGCATCATCCCACTTGATATCAGTTGCAAGTTGTCGAAATTGCGAAGCATATAATGTTACTGATCGATTGCCTTGTCGCAAAATACGGATCTTGTTGGTTGCAACACGAATTGCATCATGTTCTCCAAACATGGATCGAAACTCCGCCAAAAAAGCCTCCAGATTATCCAATATTGGATCTCGTCGTTCAAGAAAAGATGAAAACCATGACAATGCTGAACCTGAAAGAAGTGTACCAATGAATCTTACTTGTGACCCTGGAGTTGGATAGCTCTGGGGTTGAAGTTCAATCACTAGTTGGACCTGATTGATGAATCCTCGAAACTTGGATCTGGTACCATCAAACTTCTCGGGCAAGGCAACTCTCGGTTCTCTAACACTCGAAGGGTGTTCCATTCTGGGAGAAGGGACATGGTTTGGTGCAGATGTTGAAGCAGCCCCAATCATCTCTATATCTTCACTTCCTACCATTCTTGTTGCTCCTTGTGGTGGTAAATTGAGTTGATGCATCGCAAGCATTAACTCCCTCAATTGTTCTTGCATCTGTGCCATTGCACTCTTCATTTCAACAAGCTCTGCCATAGTAGCACTTAGAAAAGAGAAGATGCCTAATAACGCTCAAAACAAATAGAAGAGAGGAATTAATAACAAAGAAAATACTAAGAACAATATCAGTTTAAAAGAGGGTAATCCGCAACTTCTAATGCGCTTATGTCTTATCAAGAAAAAGGGGTAATCCACTCTTAATCAAGAAAAGACAAAGCTCTGATATTGTAAGTGGACTCTTGTCAATCTGTCAAGGACAAGAACTCGATGAAAGCTAAAGAGTAAGTGAGACTTTTCTCAAAAAGAAATAGGACAAAATAGAAATATGTATATTAAGAAAGAAACTGGAATGGCTATTGCCAAAATACAAGAAAACTAGAGACCCTTGAAACTAGACTAGAAGCAAGAAAGGAGTTGACAAGAGTGAAGAGGGCTTCACTCTTGCCTCTATATATACTATCTAACTAGAAGCCACGTGGCGATGTTCTATAAGACCTCCAATATATGTTGACTTTCTAGGCCACATGCCTTTGCTTGCAAGGCAAGTTTTCTATGGATGGACCACGTAGTTAGCTTGTTCTTTAAGCTTCCAACATGCGTGGCACATGGCTAACTTGTTGACCAAGTTTCTAACCTAAAAGTCAACTATAGACTCCTATAAAGTCAAAGCAGAATCTATGAAGCTTCTAAGAAGCTTCTCTAGAAGATATTACACAATTAACCTACTTTTACATACTTTTATCTATTCATATAGGTAATTATATGTATGTCCGTGACAATACAAAATCAAACTTTACTAAGAGAAAAGATTCAAAGCCATACTTAATGAGCTACCCAAAAGGCCCTGGCTAGTCCTATTTATACTTTGTTCATAATAATGGACCCTATTTAGATAAGTGTCCTAAATTCTTTCTAAAAGGTTCTATGATAGGCCCCACTTAAATAACCATCCTAAGTTCTTTCTAGAATATTATATGGTGGGCCCTACTTAAATAACCGCCCTAAGCTCTTTCTAGAATGTTCCATAGTGGATCCTATATAGTCTACTAACCAAGCCCTAATTCTAAAAACTTCTATAATTTCTCAAATATGGTTCTAACTATCTATCCCTATGTGTTAACAATACAAATATCTTATCTATATCCCATTACATATTTCAAAGTAGTAATGAATTGCATATCTTGTCTTTAACATTATAACTAAAAAAATAGGTTTAATATATTATAAGGTCTTATTTAATTATTTTAATAAGATTTTATTTGATTCTTTTAGTACTATTTTAAAACAAAATTTATCATATTTTAGAAGATTATAAGTTGACAATACATAAAAAAGAAATATAAGTTGTCTTCTTTGCAAAGATATACATTTTTGGATATCTATTCTATAAAATTTCATTGCTTACTTATAAGTTACAATACAAATATTTTATTTCATTATAATTCTTATATCTTGTTCATTTCAATTTAAACTTTTTTCAATGAAGACTTATGCCAACATGACAAAGAAAAAAAGGAAAAAAGAAAAATATATATATATATATATTATATGGCCAGAATTAGAACACATTGTATTAGAGGGCAGAGGCTCTCTCCAAGTAATTTGTAGCTCTATTCTGGAAAATCTTATGGTTTGTTTCTTTTGTTGTATTCTTCACATGTTTTTGATATTCTCAAGTTAAAAGGTGTAACATGATGAGATATAGTTCTGATATTAGTTATTTTCGGTTGAATTAAAAATCAAATGAGCTGAGAATAAGCACCTGAAGCTAAACTAAATACCAAGAATGATCAAGCAGACAAGAGTAAGAAAAAAAATACAAAAACAAAAACAAAAACAAAATCCACTAAAACAAACAGTGAAAGGAGTGGAGCCTTAAATTGCTCAGAGTGGAGCAGGAAACTGCAGGGGAGTGGGCTCCTTCCACCCCAAAACAGGATGTAATTCAGCCTTTGTAACCATTATGTTTTGATTTAGAAGCCCCTTTTTAGTCAGATTTCAATAGTTTTTTGTCACTGGAAGCTTAAAAAAAACAGAAGATAGCATGGTTTCCAATTGAACATGCCCTCAAGTTGGTCCAAGTTGCTAAAAGTTGGAGAAAGTCAAAGTTATGGAGATCCTATACCAGAGGGTATCGAGGCAGCCTGTTCGTTGGAGCAGTTTATTTGTTCAAGCCAAGCGGTGCTCGGTTTGCATGCGAGACCTGGAAGAATGATACTTGAATGTACAGGCTTGTCAATACATATGTTGACAGCCATACCCTACACAAGTGGACGTGATTCCTCTTCGTGTTCACGACATTAATTCACGTTCATCTTCCTAATGATTTTAGAGTATGAAAATTGCGTAGTTTTATTTTAACTTTGTGTATTCTACTGCCATTTGTTTCTGCAGTGTCTGAAGTTCAAGACCGAACAAGCCCAGGATTTGAGGAAGATGGAGAAGCTCATTAACACATTTTTTTAGTATGATGGCCCGAGGACCAGATGGTGCGCGTATTATGCCTCAGTTTTGACATGCTCTGCTATGCAGTCTTGAATGAATGCTGATTTTTTTTCTTCTTGCTTTTCCATTGTTTGTGCTTGTCCGTGGAAATCGAGGCCCTCTTACTCACCTGAGTAGTGTCGGAAATTGTTTCGAAAACTTACTGCTCTACCCTCACGGAGTTCAGAGCCAGTTGTCCCTGACTTTTCAAGTCGATTTGGATTTTCTCGAAATTTGCGTGAAGTTCTGCACGATGATTTCCACGAAAGCCAAATTTTCTTCTTTTCAATGGTTGTAGTCGAGGTGCCGGAAGACTTGTCAAAAGAGCATGTTGCTCCACCAGCTTCAGAGAAAGGAAGAGGACGGAGACAACGAGGTCATGGATTCTAAGTCTAGTTCGATAGTTTATATCCCTTCTTTCTTTTTTTCGGGTGCATATTCTGAAAATCTATTTACAGTAGGAGTAGCTTTGTATTCAACGTAGTGAACTCATTTATTGTTGTGTACAAGTTTTTGTGTACTTTGCTTTTGACTAACCCTTAATTGTTGTTGTTAAGTGAGTTGATATACATCTCACACACTTACATGCTAGATGGGATGTAGCATATTATTACTTCATAATATTGTCTAACCTTTAATTGTTGTTAAATGAGTTGGTATACATCTCACACATTTACATGCTAGATAGGATTGAGTTCTCTCCCTATGTGTTTGTCAATGAGACATAAGTAAAAACATTTGGGTTTAGGATTCCTAATTTAAGACATATTCTATTATAGAAATTAATGGACATTATGTTTAGATGGAGACATTGAAAAGTAGAGAGGGTCGAAAATAGTATAATTAATATATTTTTGGATATAAATTAAATAATAATATTAATATGTAATTTGGTATTTTTGTGATTAGCAATATTTGAAGTAGGTTGTGGATCAACCATAAATTTAGTTAAATATAGATAAGGTTATCGAAGGAAAGTATGGAAAATAGTATGGTAAATATTTTGGATATTGTAATAAATAAACTACAATTATTAAGATTGGTACTCAAATATAAAATGTTGTAAGTATAGGTATTGTAATGCAAAATTTTGAATAACTGAAAAAAAGTGTCAAATGTTGCTAGGTTGTATTACTAAGTTAAAGATTTTTTTAAAAATCTTTTAAGTATTAAAATATTTTATAATATAATATGGATTTGGTATAGAATATTTAAAGATGTTTTTTTATTATTGTAAATTTTTTGAAAATAATTTTTGTAGTATAATTATAATCTATTAGATTTTAATTTTTTTAGATTTTATCTTTTGTACTAATCTTATTTGTGATGTATTTAGTAGAGAATTAGAAATCATAAAATCTAAATTTATTTTTATGATATCTTATGATTTAGTGATTTATGTGAATCATATTATTGTGATTTTATTTATCTTTATTAAGTATAAATAAGTACCAACAAACTATAAAGTAAAATTAATATATAATATTAATTTTATAATTGATGTATAGGAATTACATACTTACTATCAATATAATATATATTTAGAGTGTTTACTGATGGTTGAGGAGAAAATGTGGTGTTTTAAAAGTCGTGTAGCTAATTTTCAACCAAGGATGTAGTATAAGATTATGCAAGATTTTGTACATAGATTGAATGCATTTATTGGTAGAGAAGTATATGTAAAGGTAATTTATAGAATATCTTTTGGAATAAAAGATAATACAAATAAAAGTAGAGATTGTTGCTATCTAAAAACTAAAAAAATATATAATTTGTACTTAGAAATGGAATTGATGCAAAAAAGTATAAGCAAGATGGTTGAAAAAAATAGAGAATTGTTTTACATTTTTCTTATTGATATCATATATCAAATTTCAAGAAGAATATTGTACTCATGTGACATGCATATTGCACATTGTGATTTGAAACTTGATAATATTTTACTTAAAATGTCTAAAAATGAAATTGGAAGAAATCAAAAAGGTACAAAGAATAAGTATGTGTATAGTAGTGCAAAATGTATGGCTCTTGAGGAATTAAAGAATAAATTTTAAACAATGACTATGTATTCTTTTGAAGCAAATGTTTATTTATTTGCAATAGTATATTATAAGATGCTTTCGAAGAAAGATCCATTTTATGATTCCTATTCAATAGAAGATATATTAGAAAGAATAAAAAATATTTATTAATTTATAATGGTAAGAAATTAATTGTATTTAAGAAGAAATTTATGATTAGAATAGTTCATAGAAAGGCACTATATTTTAATGTGTCAAAAGATAAAAGTTATTAAAATATAGAATTACAACAACCATATAATGGATTGCTATTAGTAAGCCTTATATCAAAATTTATGATATTTACTTATTAAATTAAGTGGATTAATTTTATAATTTTATAATTTTTATTTTTTGTATAAATACTTATAAATTATGATGATGGTTAGATACTTAAATATAAGAACACGTTTGTAAAATTATATTTAAATAGAAAATATATATTATGCATTTGTTTTTTTTTATTTTTGTTAATAGATGGTTTTTTATCTTATTTTAGGTTGGTAAAATTAAAAAATAAGTATTTAATAGAATACAATGCTTATTGCAAGTAATAAAACTATGTGCAAATAAAGTGAAGACATTGTATTTTGTTGGAATATGTAGAATAGGCAAGATTGTAATAGCAAAGGCCACATTGAATTATGTGAAGCTTATGAATAATGCCTCATGTTTTGTTGAGTGCATTGAAAGCAATTGTGATTGTTATAAAACTCCTCGCAATATTTTAGAGAAATTAAAAATTAAAACAAAACCAAAAGATTTGAAGGGTGTTGAAGAAATATTGTTTGGTTAATAGTAATTTGATAATGTAAAGAATCAAAGGCAAATTGAGATAGAAAAGCCATGGAGTATTGCGTTAAAAAAAATTATAAAGTGAATATTTAAGAACTTGATAAAGAAACAAATTTAAGATTGTTTATTATTTATTTTTATAGAAACCAAGATAAGTTATGTAATGAACCTACTAAATTTAGAAAAAAAATTATAAAATATTGTAATATCCTATCATTGAGCTTAAAAGTTATGGGTGCATTTTTAAGAAAGAAAAAAAGGTTGAGGTATTAGAAAAGAGCTTTACAAAGATTAAAAAGGATAAGGGATTTAGAAGGGGATTAAAAAAAAATTAGTAGCCATAAGATTTGGAATGTATCAAAAATAAGTTTTGATAACTTAAAAGTTGAAGAAAAAAAATATATTTCGGACATATGTTTATTCTTTTGTAATGATGTATATCCAAATGGGATATTAAAAGAAAGAGCATTACAAATATAGACTAATAATACAAAAAAGCTATTTGAAAAAGATATAGAATATATATTTAATATTTTGATAAAAGTAGATAAAGATAGAATTATAAGAATGCATGACTAATTAGAAGACATAGATAGAAAGATTGTTGAAACAAAAATAGAATATAAAGATATATAAATGTAAAATATAAATATAGAGGAATCTCTTAAAATTCTAAAAATATAAATTTATCTAGCAGTTATTTATATTGCAAGTATAGAGTAAATAATAATAAAAAAGACATATATTTAGAGTTTAGAGGTAGGACATAGTAATATAATTCAAGTGCTATTGTGTTTTTGAGGTATATGTTGATGCAAAGTTATATATTGATTTATTTGTTTTTCATTGTTATTAAATTTTAGATGTATAGGAAGTGCTTGAAATGTATGAAAAAATTAAAACTTGTTGTGCATTAGAATTATGTTATTTTACAGTTGGAGGGATTCTATTTCAACATTTAAATAACAACATATGTGATAAAATTCGAAGAATTTGTTTTTAAACACTTTGATTGTTAATATTTGTTAGTAATCTTATATCAAGAGATGACACAAGAAGATTAAGCACATTTTATAATTTGAAAAAAATATTTGTTAATTTAAAATATTTTCTACTAAATATGTCATCTATATATTATATAGATCAAGATGTATTAGACAGAGCAAGATAAATGCTAAATTAAAAAGATATTTGGAAAAGATTTAAGACTTTGAATGTCTTATAATTAAAGGGTTGCACTTTTATAAAAAGATTTTTAAAGAAATTCAATTTGTAATAATATTGAATTGGAGAATTTCAAATATTTGACTACCTTGGATATAAGTGAGTTCTTAAGCTTGACATTATTACCAAATAAATTGAGAAAATATACATCTTTGACTACCTTAAATATGTTGTGGTGTTTAAACTTAATATTATTGCCAAATAAATTTTAAAAATGTCACATCTTTGACTACCTTAAATATTTAAAGGTGCTAAAGCTTTACATCACTATCAAATGAATTAAGCAACTTGACAACATTGTCCACCTTAGATATAATAGAGTACTTAAGCTTGACGTCATTGTCAAATGAATTGGACAAATTTACATCTTTGATAACCTTAAATATATCAAGGTGATCAAGCTTGATAATATTTCTAAATGAATTAGAGAACCTCACATCTTTGACTACCATATATATAAGAAAGTATTCAAGCTTGAAATTATTGCCAAATGAATTAACCAGCCTCATGTCCTTAACTACCTTTGACATGGATAGATGCTTAAGCTTGACATTATTGCCAAATGAGTTAGACAACCTCGTATCTTTCACTATCTTAAATATGTGAAGGTGCTCAAGCTTCACATTATTGCCAAATAAATTGAGCAACTTCATATCTTTGACTATCTTAAATATATCAAGGTGCTTAAGCTTGACATCACTACTAATTGAATTTTACAAATTCACATCTTTGACTACCTTAAATATGAGGTTGTACTCAAACTTGACATTATTGCCAAATAAATTAATCAATCTCACATATTTCACTATTTTTAATATGAATTTAGACTTAAACATGATAAAATTACCAAATAAATTTTACAATCTCACAATTTTTTTTACTACTTTTGATATAAGCTAGTATTCATGCTTAACTTTATTACCAAAAATATTGGATGGAATCTTATTACCAAAATATATGGCATAAAAATTTAGATTTAAGATTTTTAAAACTTATGTAAGAGGATAGAATAGCCTATTATTAGATATGATTTGATATCCTAAAAATCTTATATATCACATAACAAAATTTAAGTGTTACTTGAGCAAGTTAAATTCATAGATCATATATTTATTTTTATATTTTTTTATTAAATTAAATTAAATCTTAAACTTAAATTTAGAATTTATAATTTAAGATTTTTAATTTCATAAGTATTTCAATCTTCTTACATCTTTCTTTATTTTTCTTTAAAAGAACCTCTTGTTTTTTATACTATTTGTTCTTAAGGTTTAGGATTTAAATATTCTAAAAAATATAATACATATGCTCTTAGATTTTAAATTATAATTTTTTTGAATTTATTATTTTTAATTTATTATAAAAATATATGAATTTTAGAAATTTTATATTAATTTATTTTAATATTTTAAAATTTAAGATTCCATAGATATTAATAATTTATTGTAAATTATTTTAGATTTATAGACATTAGAAATTAAACTTATAAAAATATGTAAAATTGAATTTGAATTTTTTTTACTTTTAAGTTTAGAATTAATATGATTTTATACTTAAAATTTAGAATTTTATGCTTTTAGATTAAAGTTTATAATTTTGGTAAAATTTTAATTTTTAAATTAATTTTAAATATTTTATGAATTTAAAATATCTAATTTGAGTTAGTCTCTATTCATACTATGGATATAAAATAAAAAATATAAATTAATTTTTATTTACACTTTATTTCTAAAATATTCTAAGTTCTAAATCTTAAATCTTAAATCAAAATTAAAAATTGTAAGATTTTAATTTATTATATACATAGTTTTTGTTGTTGTTGTTAGGACTTTTGAAACATTTTAATAAGGTAATATGTTGCATCAACTAAAAATTTATATATACCTTTTTTTAGCATCAATATTTTGACATTTTAATCTAATATCTTTTTATATAAAAATCAATATGTGTTATAAAAAAACTTAAAAATCAAGTAATGGTTTTATAGATAATTTTATTTTTTGCCATCATGTAAAGATTTTCTTTTTTTAATAATTATTTTTTGATATACTTGAGAGTATTTCCAATAATAATTGAAGGTTTAGAATTACAAGCTTGTTTAAATGAGTATCTTTAGAATTACATGATTTGAGACTATATACAAACAACTATACCTAAATCAGATATCAAGAGAATAATAATATATTTTTTTTAAAAAAAAAAAGAATAAAGAAGAGACAAAATCAAAATCTGCCTAGGATGGCTTCCATCTAGCATCAAAATTAGCTCTAGCGGTAACTTCTATTTAAACTTTGGAGATTCTAAAAAAACATTTGGCATTCATGCTTGAATACATTGAAATATAAAAAATAAGTTTATACCAAAATTTTCCTATTTAAATTTTATTTTCAACTTTATTGATGAAAGTAAAACTTTGAAAATATTGATTGCAAGAATTTTGCTATTCACTAATGAGGTGCACTTGATGTATTCCAATAATGGATCTATTTTTTTTTTTGTTGCAACATAGTTCTTGCATTAGTATCATTTTCAATTGAATGAACCATATTCTACTAACTTGGGATCATGTGATAATAAGTGTATACACAACATACATATTTGCATGATATAGTGAGTTATTTTAAGCATTTATATGTATATAATGACCATCTAAAATTTGTGCAATAGATGTGTTTACTCAATGAAAGGACTCTTTTCATCACTAGTATCATAATTTACTTCAACAAACTAAATGGTTGTAGTAGACTAAATATCCAATTCACACTTAGCACCAGATGAATAGACACTTCAAATAGCACCTTGTGAAAAAACTTTTGAATAAATTATAATTTATATCCTTTTCAAATTTCTCATAAATATTTTTGTATATTTAAATATATATATATTATACATATATGTATAATATATATATATCTATATATATATATATATATATATCTATATATATATATATATATATATATATATTACATTTAATTCTACACCTTTCTTATTAATAATTTTAAAACTTATAATATTTGATTTTTCATAAATAAACTACTTAAAAAATTTGAAGAAATTATTTGATATTAATATTTGTAGACATGCATGGATAACTAATAATTAAATTGAAAATGTCGAAGTGCAAGTTAAGTACCTGATATACAAAACCACTAAAAGAAAAGCTTTAGGTATAAATTTTTAGTATAATGTTGTGTTAGAATGGATATTTTTGGGCATTTTTTGATAAAGACATGGCCCTAGTCCTATATTTCTACCTATATCTAAGGTCCTACATCCTCTGTAAGACATGTATACATTTTTTTTCTTACAATTGCTATATTAGCGATTGGTATTCCTAATTTTTTCTAATAAAATCTCTTTTTTGAAATTTTTGACTTCACTTTGGTCTTTAAAAATATTAAATCAGCCTAAAAACTATAAAAGACCTTCAAACCTTATTCAAATTCTTTGTAACAGCCTCCCAAGGTTGTAAAACTATTTATACCAAGGTCTTGAAAATATATTATAAAAATTCCTTAAAATATTTAAATAAATTCTAAAAATTCCAATAATATTTTATAACTTTAATTCCAATTAAAAACTAATTTATTATATATTACTGATTTATAATAGTAATAAAATAAACTTATTTTTTTATATATAAAAATAATTAAAAAAGCCATGGAATTTATTTTTATGATTCTTCTACCTATTAACTTACATTTATAAGTTTTGGATGTGGAATACATTTAGATAGAAGGCTAGTGTAGATATTGATCTCAATAATTAAAACATAATGGCTTATTATTAAGAAAAAATATTAAAAAAACTAAAATAATTTCTTTCAAGACTTAGTAAGACTCTATCAAAGGCATGAATCATAATAAAAAAAACTTAAAATAACAATACATTCTCATATAACCAAAAAATTAAATTAAATTAAAATTAAATTAAAATTTAAAGATAGATATAAAATCAAAATTAAAATAGTTATTTCCAAATACAAAATGACTAGGAAGTCTTGCACCAAGATAGAGCACAAGAAAGGCATTAACAACAACAAAGAAAGCCTCATTTTTACCTCTATGTACACTATCTACTAACGAATTACGTGGAAATATTCTATAAGCCATATAATACGTGTCCAATTTATAGAACACGTGTCTAATTTGTAGAATAAGTTTCTAATATGAATGCCAAATGATCAACTTATAATACAAGTAGCTAAATAAGTAACAAATAGCCAACTTATTGTCCAAGTTATTAACCTACCAATCACTTATAAATATGTTAAATCTACAAATCTTATAAAAACTTTTCAAATAAGTTATTAATATTAAAAATTATTTCTATTTATTTCTATTTAGTTCTATTTATCTAAGTAAATATATTAATAAATGACTATCTATTACATTATTTATTTTAAAATAAAAATAAATAATTATAAATAATTATGTCATTACTTTATAAGTTGATGAAATTTAAGATCTATTGAATGGTACTACCAACAAACTTTGGTCTTTGTTCTACACAAAGGTAGTTGATAGGTCCTTTTAACTATCCATAATGTCTCTTACTAAGACAAAAAAAACTACTTTGTTATTTGATCATTATTGAAACTTTCATAGCCACTTTTAAATAATGTATTTTATATTCTAGCAAGTATAGTACACAATTCTAACATTATTAAATATCAAGAGTCTCTTCGAAGGTTATAATACCAAACATATTGTTTCTTATCATTTATTCAAAGAAGAGCATATCTTTCTTGAGAATCTTTGTCAAAATAGTGATGTTGACCAAGTTGAGACAATCCAAGTATTTTATCTAGTAACTTTGTAAATAAAAATTCATAATATGAATTTTTTGGCTATTGATTCTTCTTGTTTGCAATAAAGTTCTAAAAATTGATTCTTCACTTAATTTTTCTTTAATTTATACCATCTTTTTTTCAAAGATTATTCTTTAATTTTTTATAAATTATGTCATTAAAAAATTAAAATTAAAATTAAAATTAAAAATTAATGCATTTGCTAGATTCTAATATGGTTTCTACATGTATTGAAAAATATTATATTTGCGCCAATACATAAGATGTTTCAATTTTTTTTAGGGCCACCTTAAATCCAAGATCTCTTCTACTTCAAACTCTTATGTTTTATCTATTTTAGCAAAAAAGATGGTGGTGATTTTTTTTTTTAATATGCTAATTTTTGTATATAATTCAATTAGAGATACATGGAATACTTAATAGATCTTCATTCATAGTCGTAATTGAAATTTACTTGCTATTAAATTAATTTTTTTTTGTGATAACAAATGGATCAAGCCTTTAATAATCTAATTTGTTACTAGGTCAATTAGTCCTAATATTATAACAAAGTAACCATGTCTTATTACTAATTTTAAATAAAGATTGTTCTATTTTAAAAATATTTGCATAATTTTTTATTATTTTTTTATCATCTTTTAATTGTATCTTCATTATTGTACAAAGTTCTTTCATTCTACATACTAAATTTCCTACTGTTGGATTTTGAACTTTTGATAAATCAAAAGTATCAAATCTGTTGCAATATTTATTTGAAGGTGATATCATTCCACATTACAATTCCTTACTTGTCAATACTTCAAATCAAGTAGTTTGTTGGCTTAGTTATTGTTGCATTTAGACTTTTTCTATCTCCCTTCAATTACTTTGCAACAGAAAAATTTCTAATCAAAGTTGCATATTTGTTAACAAGTAAAAAAACTTTGGATAAGTTGTTGCTTTGCACACATATACCATTTCTAATATATACAATGTGGAATGTTGATAGATAGAATTGCACCAAAAGTAAATTTAAACAATGGATTACAATATAGATGCCACTTATTGATATTCTCCAAATATATTTAAATTAAAAATAATTAAAATAGATTTATTTATTGTAATAAGTATTTATAAAAATAAAATACACTCTTATCGACTAATGCTTACCAATTAGTCGTTTATTCAAGGTCTAAATTAATATAAAGACTTGTAATTTGGTGTAGGTATTTAAGAAGACCAATAAAGGCAATTGAAGTATTTGTATTCCAAATCTGTGTTGCTTATAGATTTACATAGCAAATGTAAGCGGAAAGAGAAGTATTGCAATTCTCGTATCACGAGGGTTTCGCGAGCAATTGAAGCTTAACAGCAAAAGCTGCAATAATAAAACAGGTGATATAGTTTAATCGTTCTATAGTTACATTTTACATGTCTTTTCAACACTCAGGTACATTGCATTCATTCCACCATTCTGGATCAAGATACATACAACAAGTATTTGCAATATAAAAGGCGTAAATTATCGATAAAAGCACAGAAGGTATTGTAATCAACACAGAAGAGAGATAGATTATAAATCGAATACGCTGTAAACATCTGAATAAAAACGGAATCCACATGGGAGAAAAACAAGAGACACACTGGACGGTTTTCATTGTCAACTTGCTTTATCTCAACTACACTCTAGATTTAAGACCACAAGGAATGCTTCGGAAGAGGTTAAGACAAGCAGCGCTTATAAAGTAAGTCAAACCGTCGTCTCCGAAACAGCACAGTGAGAAATACCTTCAAAATGGAAGATTAAAGCAGAATGGCCATAATCGATTTCAACACCAAACATCGTAAGATTTCACTAGCGTATACATGTATTACGTAAGAATTCGACTATGGGCCCTAACTACGACTAATGTCGTAAAGAATTATACGAATCTGAGGTCAAGGGTGCGGGGTGTAACAAGATCAGTAGAGAACAAGGGCACCGATGCGGAAAGATACACAATCAATCTAGACATGGGCCAGTTCACTTCGATCTCGACATCGCACCCACAGCAATCAGAAAAGCATTGAAACAAAAGCATTCACAAGGGGGCACTGCGAAGATGGGCACCGACCATTGCGCGACGCAATTGCGTTGCAGGACGGATATGGAATCGAGGGACGATAATCCCAGCTAGTGGTCCCAGTTTAATGATTTCGCTTCCCCAAGCTGTACGACGCCATCGGAGTAGGCGGTGGAGGTGGTGGAGAAGGTGAGCATCTCCCTCGTCCGATGTTCTTTGGAGGCGGCGGTGGAGGTGGGATTGCCACAATTCGTCGGCTGTTCTTAGGAGGTGGCGGAGCAGCCTTAGGCGGTAACCGTTTCTTGACACGTGCCTTCTTTGCTCTGGTGCTGGCAAGCAGCAACCTCTCCCTCTCAGACCGAAGCCGTGGACGATACGTCCTGAAATCTTCGCTGCTGCTCAGCTGCTCCGCTGTAAACTGCTGGAGCATAGCATCGGGGCGTGAGATTCCAAAAACTACTAGAAACGCTGTTATTGTTGTGCACACTTACATAGTGTGAAAAAGGATATTTCTATCTGGAATCATGATTTAGAAAACATCAATGTTGTCGATCATAGTACTTGGAACATCTAGCTAAAGGTGGGGACTAAATTTGAAATGAAGTTGACTACAAAAGTTTCAACAGAAGTGCATCCATCAGTTTAGAGATAAGCTTCTACTATCGTGAAGAAAGTATACTCACTTCCACTTCCTTTGAAGTGCTTTCCTCGTGTATCTTGGAAGCTAATCCTGCTGGACCACTACTGTCAAGCCCATTTGTTTTTTGGGTTTTCTGCCCTGAAATCAGTTTCATGAGTTAAATGAGAAATGCAATGCTCCAGTGAAAGAGTAGGTAAATATTCAATGACGTTGGTAATGGGCACAAACATCGAAACCCGTTTTCATAGTTCATTCCGAAATGTGAGAATATTGTTCGAAACACCGAATGCTGACTCCAGTACTCAGGATAATACACTTCGGCAAATGAAACAGACGTCAGATCCACATGTAAAAAAACTAGAACCAAGTTCACGAAATCCGTCCCAAGCAACTGCGAAACCAGGAACAGATGTAGGGGGTCTTGCGAGAGAAACCTTTGAAGAAATGACGTGGAGTTGCTTCAACACTCGAAACCAACAAATCCAGGCTGCTAAGGGCAATCAGCACTTGCACGGCTAGCAGCCATTGCAAACGTGACGAAACCATGTCGGTGAAGAGGGCGACTCCAGACTTCTCAAATCATCACCAGCATCAACCATCAATCTGAACCAGCGGATCCCGTTTCCAGGAAGACGGCGCCTATCGACACTACCCTGTGAGGAACTGAATCACCATCGCTGATATAGTCTAGACTAGAACGTTAGATCCCTTCGCCGCGCCGCGCCGTACAAAACGTAGGCAATCGACAGTCGCTACAGAAGTGTAATAAAATAAAAACATAAAAGACGGAACCCCCAAAGCTGCCACTGACAAGTTCCGGAATTCCACACGGCTTCAAATTTCCGCCGCGCCGTCCCGCAGTGAGCTCATGGCTTCGTTTGCGAATATTATAATGACGTCTGTGGAAGATGAGAATCATATTTCAGAAGCAGAAGCCCCTTGTGCTAGAAAGGCGTGAATGCCTTCCTATTCCGAAGATCAGGCGAAACGTGGTGATGGAATCCACACCCGCTACAAAAACGCAGCGCCAGTTTCAATGCAAGCAAGGGTCGACGCAACCGTCCAGCATTACATATCCTAAAAAAGTTCTCCTTTGCATCGCCTGGTTTAGACATGAATCGGCTGTAAATGCGGCATGATCGTCGCACAAGCCGGATCGACATCTTGTGGTGCATGTACGAATCCGCCAACCAAATCTCTAAAAGTAGACCCGTCTACGAGGGTGTAATTAGAGCACACTCGACGGAACAGCGCTTCGCAGCAATGGCGGCCATACCTGAATTCCCCCGCTTCTGTCGAAACAGCTGAACCCACCTACATGTGATTGATGGCTTACACCAATACTTCGTAACAGGATCCGGGCGTGCAGGCCATCCCTCCCCCCGTTTCAGCTCGGAGGTATATCGACGTGGGCATATTATATACTGGACCATTCCGCAATGCCATCCACTTGTTGGATCGCTCATCTCCGAGTCTTCCAACGGTTTTCGAACCGGTTTGGTCCACTGGGTCGTCAGCTTAGAGGTTTTATTGAGGTGAAAATATTTACACTAAAATTTGGATGGTTGATTATAGGTATAATCGTTGGAATTGACATGTAGAGTTTTTTTTTTTTTTTTTTTTTTTTTTTTTAAAGTTGTTCCTAGAAAATATTTATTTTGCACAATTAGTAGAGACTTGCAATTTAAAGAAATTTCTTTCATTCATTTTTTTGTGTCTATCTTAAAGTATAAGTGTTTTGGCTAATAATTAAAAATATGTATAGTAAAATATATATTTAAATTCGATTTTAAAACTTTCGTGATAATTTTTTAAAAATAAAAGATAGACAATTTTGTACTTTATTAGAAAGAAATTGTTAGAGATATAGTCCTTAGACCTTTCTAGAGACAAGTTTTTAGAACCTTCTAGAAAGAAGTCTCTAGAAACTTCCAGAAGATTCCTTTAATATTCTATTAGAATATTCTTCAAAGATTCCCTAAAGATTCTTTGAAGATTCCCTAAAGATTCTCTTAGAAGGCTCTAGAAGATTCTTAGAATATTCTAGTAGATTCTAGGAAGTTACTTGAGAAGCTTCCTAGCTCTTGGGTAGTTGCTCGAGAAGTTTCATAGTTCTTGGGAAGCTTCTTGATGCGCTTCCTTAGAACCATAGGCCAGTAGTATATATAGGAGTCGAGGCTGAAGAGTTCTTCAGTCTCGACAACACATCTCTTGGAGTTCTAGCTCACCTTTCTGGTGTTGTTCTTGTACTCATCTGTTTAATCTAGTTCTGCCACTTCTTCTTGAACTTCTTGTTAGATTTCAAGTCTCTATTTTGTGTCCGTGACAGAAATCAATCCAAATTTTGAAGGAACAATTAATATTGTTTTCTAGATCTACAAATTGATCACATAATAGAGATTGGATGTGATTATCAAAAGCCATATTAAAAAAAAAAAAAAAAAAAAAAAAAATCTTCTAAATTATTTTAAATTTTTACTTAGATAAATTATTTTTATCTTGTTGTAAACTATAATTTTCAAATTTTACAATAATAACATAAAAATTTATCTTGTGCCAAAGTATACAATAATGTTTTCTTTGATTCCTTTTTGATGCACCTATTTATACCTATTGGTCTGGCATAGAATGTTTTTACCTTTTATCTTATCTTTTTTTTTTCCAAAAAATAATTTGGCTATACATATTTAATTTTATTGATAAAAATGTAACTATTTTTCAATAAATATAAAAACTGTATACATAATTTTGTAACACAAAAATATAACTTTTGTTATAATTATTTAGAATTAAACTGATTTATTAGCCAAAATATTATATTATTTGATAAAAATCTAATAAAAATATATCAATATAATTCATGAGTAGATATTAAACTTTTTTTAAATTAAGATATTTTTATTTTGAATTAGTTTAAATTTTAATATTTTTATTTTTTAATTAATATTATTAGCATGAGATTAAAAAAATTACTTAAGTAAATAATTTGATTTTTATTAAAAGAGATCATGTAAATTAATTATTAAAAAATCTAGAAACAAAAAATAAAGTTTATGGAATAACAATTTAGTTTTAATTTAAACTAATAATGTGTTTATATAAATATATGTTCAAATCTAAATATAATAACTATCATCTTTAATATTCTATTTTTATATCTATTTTTAATGCATCCAAATGTAATCCAAAAAATAAGTTTTACATATCATTTAAATATTTTGTTATTTTAAAAAATTAGAATAATTTAACATCAATAGTAAGAAAATTAAAATTTAATTATTTTCTTAAAATGTTTATTAAAAAAATAAAGATATTTAAATTTTGTAAATTTTTATAATAATAATCTTAAACCGAAAAATAATTTTAAATTTTAAGTTATTGATACTTTATTATTTTTAAATTTATATTTTAGAAATACACTATGGGTTTTCTTAACAAATTAATATCTGGCCCTTATCTAGCTATATGTTGATGAGATTTACATAATCTTTAGTGTATACATATATATTGGAATGAAGATCCTTGAATGTTTTATAAAATTATACACTTTGGTATTTTAAACTTATGTTGATAAATATTTAAATATTAAAAAATTAATATTAACTTTTATATATATATATATATATATATATATATATATATATATTTTGAAAACTTTGTTATATATGTATAACTTTTTTTAAAAGATACATATCATATAAAAATTGATTTTTAGTTTTTTGTTTTATAATATATATATATATATATATATATATATATATATATATATCCAACCTAGAGTCAAAACAATTTTACATTTAAACTCCAAAACAATTTGACAAATATATGTCAATTTACCAAGATAATACATGGAGTAAAAAATAAATAAATGAACATAAAATTACTTTAAAGTTAAATAGGAAATGCAATGTTTACAAAGCAATGGATATTAACCACCTTTATGTAAGACCAAAGGAGAATGTCCACTCCTCAAAAATCAAAGAAGCCCTTATTTTGTGGATCTTGCAACACCATTCTTAAAAAAAATTATTTTTCTCAAAATTAATCAAAGATTGTGGTTGATATTTTGTTGAACATCTTGCCATTCCAAAAGGCATCATCAAATTTTCTAATAAGTGATTCAAGAAGTTCATTTCTTGCTATAAGTTAAAACTCATTATAATGCATAGAGGAGCATATTTTATTGATTACAATGCAATTGATGTGGCTTTGTCTGCTTGGTGTGTTTGTCTTCCCAATTATGACTTCTTTGATATATAATAAGACTTTTTTACAAAATTGAGCAACAAATTATAAGTTATAAAAAGGAAATAATACAAATTACAATTGCATCTACTACAAATGTAAATAGAAGTCATAATTTTTTTATTGTTTTTTTTTATTGTTTTTTTTATTGTTTCTTTTTTTTTTTTACTATTGTATTGGCCATGCAAATAAGTCTCGTTGCTTCAATTGCTGCTTAAGAGAGTAATTTGGATTTTCTTATTTCTCCAATAAAATGGCCAAATTCTTTTTTAATAATGGCTCAAACAACTTAATGCAAAGATAGCTAGGACAAATTAACACATCATCTTGCTAATGGACAATGTGCCCTCACACATCACAAATGATTGTCCAACTCTAAACATTAAGATTTGTGCACTTCTTTAAACTTTAATTCCAAAGTTTAGCCTATGGATGTAAGCATAATTGTTGTAATATAGCCTTATTGTTTGTATTTTTATTTGTAATGTGCCCTTGACTACAATAAACTCAACATATACAAGGTTGGCAAGTTGAAAATAATACATTGGTCACTTGTAGCCAATAATGAAATCTCTTTTATTACAATCAACAATTACTTTTGCCACGCCGAGCTCTTCAAGCATTCAAACTAAGTCACAAATGTTGACATCAATAAATGAATAGTAGAGGGAGGGCTAGAAAGTACACTTGAACATCTTCTATTGCAAAGTCTAATGTTGATAAAGGGTCTCCTCAACCCAATTAAAGAAAATAGCATGGCATATATTGAATTGGAAGACCATAAGATTATTTAGCTTGTTTACTAATATGAAGCAAATTAGGGCAAGGATACCACCAATGTGCTTAAGGAGGAGCAAATGTTGGAATAGTTGCATATCATGTTTTTTATCCTTTTCTTTCACTTCTACTTCTATCTTTCTTTTCCTCTATAAGCTATATTTCCTTATTATAGCTATAACTTATAATTTGGCACAATTATAACTTAAGTACCATAGAACCATATTAGTTCTACCATTTTTCTATAACTTTGCAAATGTTATAACTAAATAGGGAATAACTTATTAGATGTAAAACCCTACGAATTTAATTTTAGATACTTACAAGATTGATTTAATTTTAGAAACTTCAAAAATATCTTTAAGTATTACTTTTTTAATATAAATTAAAAACAATAAGCTTTATTATTTGCAAGTTAAATCCAAAGTAAATAAGCCACTACTATAATATTTTTGGGCATAAATTCTTATAAAAAAACATACTAATTACTTTTCATTCAGATGGTTAATGAAAAATCAATGATATATATCCTTGAAGCAATACAAACTTTACTTATTCAAAAACATGTCATTACAACATTTTTATGTTTTTTAAATCACAAACTTCCACAATGTCAAATCACAACAAAACCCATATCTAAACCAGAAATAATACACAATCCTGGAAGTAAAGACCAGCCCCAAATTGCTATACAAAGCGCACAAGAGTACCCTTGAGACAAATTAGGGCTGACGGCAGCATTATGAGCAACAAACGATGCAGGCGAGGTGCTTTCTCCCTTTGGTCTCTGCATTGCAGCATGAGCACAGGTTCTAAGCACGACCGGGCTCTACATCAAAGAGACGTGCAATACATCACATGCTAACTGAATGCTTGCCGAAGCTTCAAACCCTAGCCCTAGTTTTTGAGCTCCTCACAACACAACAGGTGCACTCGCTCTACAGCTTTAGTGTTGGAGATGATCGACATCAGCTGGGTGAGTGTCGAAATGGGGTCTCGCAACTGCACAGGAAAAGGGTGCCGAGAAAAACTCGTACTTGCCACTCAATCTTGGAGCGGTCCTTTGCTAAGTTCAGTGGCCTAGAGATCATTTCGTGTTACATGATGCTAATGTGTGTTTCAGCAATGGGTTGTGTTTACTTTACAAGATTTGAACTCGAATGAAAACCATGAACCCATATATGAATCACCCTTTTTCGTCTTTCTGGATGCACAAATGGGCACGCGGATATCATGCCAGAACTCGATTGGGACTTTCAAATTACTTCAGAGGAGAGTCTGCGCCACTTGCATGATTCCCACCACATCCGAAAATGGATCAATGCGTCATTCTACAGGCGGGACAACGGAGTTCTCGATGCAAATCGTAATGTCGATCGGGTTGGACGCAGGATAGGCAATCGGACTCGTGAATTGGAAATCGGAGACCTTCATTCCTCGTTTCATTTAAGCAAAAGCCAGGGGAAAAGATGCACAATTGAAGTTGCAGAGATATGGCCAGCCATGGTGCCTTGCCACCGTCTCTGGCACGGCTAGAGCCTCGCTCAGAAAAATCACGAAGCGGGTCCCCGGAGCCTCTGAGCAGCGAGAGGGATGACACGTTTATCCAGCTCAACCAGCACATTGATGTGGAGAAGGAGATTACTCAGTTCGTGGAGGAGTTGGACGAATATGAGGGCAGAGAGGAGTTGGTCTTTACCTCAAAAACACGAAAAAGCCCTTGTGCGGAAAATGTAAATAACTGGGGTGGAGATGTCATCGCCCCCGGATCCACTGACAGGGACAACAATGCCTCTTCACTCTTCTAGAAGACGAGCCATGCCACTGAGCAGAAGGATGGCGTCCCCGTCTCCGTGGTACCCATTGCTTCACAATACCTCCACTGCCTTTGTCATTTATTAAGGCTTGATCTGTATTGCGTTGCGGTGGTAAACCTTGCATACCAGCAGGGGTGTCCAATTGTAATGAACCTCGAAATATTCTGTCACGATGTTACAGAAATTCTACTTGCAGTGATTTTGAAAAAGTCTCGTGCTGTGGGCTATGCTTGTGCAGCTTGCAGCCCACTTTGAGAGAAAGGATTCGCGTTATCCTTCATTTGTTGGAGCTAGGTAATGGATTTTCTTATTTTCTCGCCGATTTCCTGATATTTTGATGAGGATCATAGTTTTTTTAATGCAGATGTAGAGTTATAGTATTGACATGTGGAGTGTGGGTGATGAGAATGAGTGCAGGAATAGTGTGAGCATGACAGGCACCACAACGGCTGGATCGTTCCGAACGTTGCAACGTAGTCCGATCCGGAGGACTTCTATGGCGGTTACTTATCCTGCCCTTTCTCCGCAGGTACTCACTGAATACCCCTCACTAATCCTTTGTGTCTATAATGGTTTTATATTCAAGGAATGTTTATATCTATTGGATTACCATGAAAATGTGTCTGCACCAGGTGAAGTGATAGTTTGATTCTCAGGAAGAAACCAGCGACGACGTGAAAGAGATCCTGTTTGTATTTACTCTTGTGTGTTGAACTGTGTGAAGGTGGTCGAGGTTATCAGGTCCCTAGAAGAACACAGGAAAAAAGCTGAAGAAGAGGGCAAACTGCATGGACGCACGAGCTGTGGCCCAACGCCTGAATGGTGTGAAGGTATTCATTGTTTTTTGATCTTGTCTAATGCTAATACAAGAATGTACACGTCTGCTGAAATTTCATACTGAATTTAACTGGAATGTGGTTGCAGATCTTGGAAGATAACAAGGGAAAAGCTGCCATGCTCAAGACATTCACAAGAAAGAGTAGACTCTGGGAGATTGCATGAAAAAGAAACTGAAGCGACAAATCTGGTAGGATATTCAGCAGAAAAGTCTCTGCAAATTCTTTCTATGCAATGTCCAAATTCAAACCCTGTCTTCTCTGTTGGATATCCCAGCATATATTGCTGCCAAAACTTCAGTTAATGCTTTTTTTATCCTGAAATATATTTGCGTGTTTCTTGTACTTGAATAGATTTGGGATGAGAAGTTGCACGAGTTCCACAAAGGAGTAGTGCAGCATGCAGCGACGTTGAAACGTGAACAACTCAGTGTTATACAAGCCTTCAGGCAACGCTCAACTGCAAAAGCACCCACTAAACCCCAGTGGTCTCCTGCGCTTCTAAAACACAGAAAAGTGCAGGTAACCAACCAATGTCAGGCTGAACGCCATTTTGGTTGGGAGCATGAAGTTGAAACTTCATTTCCTCTTGGCAATCCATAACCTGTAGATAACATATGATTGATTTGCAGTTACCTTGATTTGCTGTTTGAAAGCATGTGCACCAAGCTAGCAATTTTTTCAATACTCTGCTTGTGTAGACCTTTCTTGGTAAACAAGGAAACTATTTAGAGGCAGATGAGGTTAAACGCATTGCAGACAGCATGGAGCTTTTAGAGCTACGAGCAACAATAGCTGCATATGCAGCTGAGGTAGCACTCAAAGAACAAGCTCTCCGAACCAAGCAACAAAACGAAATGGAGGTTTTGTTGCAATGGGCTGCCGAAGGACGTGATGAGCTTCGAAAGCAGAGAGACACGGACCATGCCAGATGCATAGGTATTGCTTGCTACTTCCTGACTTCACTGCAATTATCAGAAGGGAAAATATGGCATTAGTGTCCTAATCGTTGCAAATTGTTTGTGGTGCTGAAGAGATTCCATAATGTGAATAGGGAGTTGTGGGGCATCCAGAAACAAGAACATGTGAAAGTTGAACAAATATTGGGTAAACGAATTGATGAATTCCAGAGGAGTGGTGGGAGTCTGGTTATGCTTTCGGACACTATGAGTGGTATGGGCTCCTTGACACTACCTGGAAATCAGTCCTCATGACCTGAAGGAGATGAAGCTGCACCATCTTACGGACGTTCACTTGGATCCAGGTAAAAAATTTGTGACAAAAATTGTGATTGATGAGATAGTTTCATCCACACTCTAGCACCGTAGAACAGTTTTAGGAAACAATATGAACATGAATACTTGGTTTTGGTTGTCTTGTGTGTACTCGTGTAGATATGAATCGTAGATACAAAATGTTTCATATTTGAAATGAATAAGTGTATATGTGTTTTTTATTAGTTAATAATAAGTAGATTCAATGTGGGTTAAAACAGACTTTATATAGGAAATAATATATAAAACTATATTATTATGTTTGAAAAGCAATGAACCTGTATATTATTTATTTTGGATATGGAAATTTTGGTACCCGTCTTGGCTATTTTGATACCTTACAGTTGTTTATTGATTGTTTGAGAGTGAAGGACAAGAAGAGTAATGGTGAAAAAATATTTTATATTCTCAAACAAACTAATGACCAATTCTAGGAGCACCAAAATAGTTAGAGGATACTAAAACATTGGTTTGTTTTAATTTGGGCATTACATAAACACCAAAGAACAATGCGATTGATTTTTAATTATTTTTTAAAAAGTGTAAAATGTGCAACATAAAACAAAAAAATCTTCATTTTATACATTATGCAATTAAAAAAATATCAAATCTAAAAGAAGTTAAAGGACACATATTGTTGTGGTCTTATTTATATATTCTAAAGCAAAATTTAACTATCAAACTATTAATTGAAAAGAAGTTGTCTAAACAACATTGAGCATTGAAATTTTAGCATATTACATGAAATCTACAAATCATATGTATACAAGCATATATAGATATGTGTATATAATTAATTTTTGCCTTATAAAACAACATTTTTTAGATTATTAAATAAAATTTTGTTTGAAATTTAGTTATTTATTCATAAAATTAAAAAAAATCAAAATATATAGTGGATAGTTTATATTTAAAAGAGTTTTAAAATATCAATTTTTTTTACATTTGAATGTGTAAAGAGTTTTTTTCCATAATTATACTTTTAAAATATAACTCAACTATCAGTAATTAATGTAAAAAATTAGTACATTAAAAAATAGACAAACAAGTATCTTAAGAAAGTATTAAAGTTATATTTAACATTTTACTACATATATGTCTTTCATTTGATAAAACTGAAGACATTACTGGATAATTGTTCAAACCATTTTTATATGTAAATAGTTCTTTTAGACTATTTCAAAACTAATACATCCTTCAAATAAGATATATTTTATACAATAAAATATTAGAATCAGAATAATAAATTTAGGGGAATGTTAAATAGACCCAAGTTTTTACTAAATTAACTGACACATCCAATTCATCATGAAAAAAAATAAATGAATATCTTTTGTTTCTAAATAAATAAAAGCTTTTGTTTCTCCACTGTTATATCCAAAACCAATGAAAATCACATTCATAATGATTACCATATTTTTCATCATGGGCAGGTCAATTCAGTAAAAATTTGGCTCTATTTAATATTTAAGAATAAAAATTCATGCACAGGTCGATTTAGTAAAAACCTGGTGTACTTAATATTTATGAACATATGAATAAAAGTTCGTGTAAAAACTACTAGCTGAAGTTTGTCGTACATTTGTGCTATCTCAACAGTAGAATGTGCCAGGGGTAATTTCTTGACAAAGTGTCTAGTATTGAAAAGATTAGTTACGAATAAAACAGATAGCAAGTTGGTCACAAGACAAGGAACCTGAACAAAGAATATTGCTCATTAGCAGAAGTCAACCACATTCACTGCCAAGAGGACGGAAACGTGAGACCGAAGCTGGAAAAACGCCCCCACATAAATTGAAGTACCGAACATACAGTTGCCCAAGCAACCTTGTCGTTACAACCTGAATCGCATACTTACAAACGGATGTAAACGTTCTACTCAAAAAAATAGCGTTTGCAAAGGATAAACGTTACTTTTACAACTTATGCCCAATGAGGCTTGACGAAGGCCATTCATACAACGAGATCATTTCTATCTCTGATCAAATCTCAGAACTAAGGGTCAGAAACCCAAATCTGAGCTTGCTTAGGCTTCGCCATCAACCCGAAGAGAAACGAAATGTTTGATAACCAAATGGTGGATTGTAACGAAAGTCCCTCTCAAATCATCTTCGAAGCAATCTTTGTCCTCTGATGTTGGCATCTCTTGTTCTACGGTTCAGCTCTTCAACGTCCTCACGAAGATGCTCAATGCCAGGAGCTTGTCTGTAAACAGAAAGATGAATCAGTAGATTTATAACAAAAACATAACAAAAAAAGTATACACAAAGTATATCGAAGACTACACTAAGCTAGCTTATCTGAATAACAACAATGGAAATATTACCTTTCAATTTCTTTATTCATATCCATTGACATTTCCTTCATTACAGATAAAACGTTACTTAAATCATCAAGCATGTCATCCTGGGTTTCCCTTTCAGCCTGTAATAAACACAAAATGCAAACTATCAGAAGGCTAATCCATCAGCATCAACTAGACTAGATATAATAAGAAAGTTGTCTGAAATTACAGATACAACAAACAGATCCATCAAGTCCTATACCAGGAGAAAAATAATTTAACGGCATTCCTTAGCTTCGGGACTCAAACAAACTCACATTGATTTGCCCCTGAAATGTTTCTTTGTCATGATATGAGCCAGATCCGGACTTTTTCTTCTCATTAGTCCCATTTAGACCGAGGGCTTCGCGATCCTCGGCACTCTCCTTGTTGTTCTGATTAACTGCAACGTAACACGATCAATATCCAATCTAGCCTTCCAAACCACATAAACCAGAAGCATATAATAAAAGGAACTGCCCAAAATGTGACATCTGCAACTATTGCTGTACAATACGAATTGAGGCATTCAGAACCACATTTACAGAAGGCTTCAACTACCGTGAAAACTATAACCATAGAATTATATTCATGGTGAAATGATTAAGCAATTACCTCGGCCAACCATTGGTCCCGTGATCTTCTTAGTCTTCGTAGGCTTCCAGGACTTCGAAAAAAATCCTCCTAAACTACCCAGCAGCTTCTCTCCCTGCGCATACCAGCAATCAGACGTTACCCAACGAGTAAAACTGTCATAGAATAGTCAAGCGAACTGAATTCTGTTTCATCATTACCATTCCGCTACGATGCGCAAGGCTAGACCGTCAGATAGTACACAATGAACAAGACACTACTGTAGTGTGCTTGCCAAGTAGCAAGCATACCTAGATGCACTAACATTTACAAATCCAGACCTGGGAGTAAAGTCGCGAATTCTATGCTGTCTACGCCTTACGATTTCTGTTTGTAATGCCACATAGTACGCGGTAGAGACGTTAGAAAGTTAAAATCCTGAAACCCAAGAAAGTACAAAAGCATACCCTGCTCAGATGTTGGTCAATATCGACGGCCTTATCGTGGGTGCGCGTTATCTGATCCCCCTGATCAACCAGACTTATGAGGGTTTGGGATCCAACGGCCATGGTATCCTCTGCAACTCGGAGACAATTTCTCAGCGTATCTGAAGTCTCCTGCGACTTCTTTACGGCGTGCTTCTCCAGATCCGCCACCGCCTGATTAACGAACTCATCGTCATGGTCTCCACTCCCATCGCGGTATCCACCCTTGGCCCTCGAATTCCCGTAACTGAAAAGTTCATCATCATCTGCAGATTGAGTTTTGATCACGCCCTTCTTCCCATCACTGCCACCACGAGGTGGCTTTGGGTAAGCATCCTCGTCATCGAAGGGGTTTCTAGGACCCCGTCTTGCCATAGTTTACACCCTGCGGAAAATTGTACAAACCTTCTTTTTCTTCACGGCTACGAAAATAGGACACAGCGTGTTCGCACCCCGACCAGTTACTTCTGCTTGAATTTTAAGTGTCTGGAGAAGAGATCCAGATTCAGTGAAAACTATGAGAAGGGGGGGGGGCATTAATAACAACCTTACACCCACAACAGGAAAGAAATCACATGAACCCTGGATATGAACTCCCCAATGTACAACAAACGGCGATCTAAATGTATCACTCCCTAATTGAACACCAAACCCATCGGGCACTTCTACGAAACAAGCAAAACCACCCAATTAAGCAGTTCCAACACTAAAACTTGACCACTCGACCATTCAAGCACCACACAAACCCCAAATGGACTTGCACCAACGCAACCTTCTCAAAACGTAATTGAACAAAGCAAGACATAAGTGCGGGTTCCAAAGCCTCAAAAACTTAAAAACAGGGGCCACCAAATACTTCGAAAGAAAACTCAAGAACAGAGCCAAGCGCCTCACCTTGCGACGAAAGCTACAGAGGACGGGAGAGATGAAGCGAATGCAATTGGGAGCTCAACTGTGAGCACAAGAAGTATATCACGAAGAGTGAAAGCTGGAAGACGAAAGGGGAGAATGATCGTTCAAAGGGCAAGACGAAGGCGAGACGTTGAAGTCAAAAGCGTGGGGGGGTGAATAGGGTCGGGGGGTGGCCCACGCGCTCTGGGGAGGCTCAAAGGGCAGGTTCCGCCTCGCAATAGGGGATGCGAAGCGAAGAAACTGAGTTAGTGCGTGCAAGGGCAGTGCTGTGCTACCAGCAAGTCTCCCGCGGAACAGGAAAATGAATCGGTAGCGAAGGAGGAAACCCAATCGGACCACTGCATTGGAGGACTCCATGCCCCGCCCAGATCGCGAGGACACCACCCCACATCACGCAACTCGCCACCGACGCCAGCAACTTGGACCACCGCTGCCGCGCATTCGGCGTCGCGTGGTGGATCGCGCATTTCTATTCCCCGCCGCGTGCTGGTAGGTGCTGTGACGTGACGCCTTTGGACGTCTGTTCGCGTTCACTTCCGAGCCCGGCGATGACGGCGGCAGCGGCGGCGGGTTTCTTTTCCGTCACGCCCTGTTCCATGGATCGGGCCGCTTCCGCAAGTTGGCGATTATTATTAGGCGATAGAACGACGTTCCCACCCGTTCCCGAAGGGTTCTCCGAAAATCGTGGTTTTCATAGGAAGAAGATGTTAATTGTTCAATTAAGGTTTGGTATGGTGTTAACTAATGTTTTTGATTGATTGAAGGGCTTCCACTACATGACGTAAGCGTATAGGAGAAATTTTAAATATATATTTATATATATATATATACATACATTTTTGTTTTATTTTATTTTATTCAATAAAAATACGATCCAATCAATTTTGAAACACATGTGCTAAGTAGATTCAGACTTCTGATTTAGAAAAAGTCCTAATATAAGAAAAACAGCGTTTCAATTAATTCAAACTTGGGTTTGTGTTTTAGAGTTTAGCTTTGCGAATATAAAGCAATCAGATTCCACCAAGTTTAGAAAAAAAAAACAAACATACAAACAAAACAAAATATAATCTACAGGTAATTTATATATTCTGCTATTCAAAAGTCAGGGTATTTGAGTGGTCCTCAAAGGTAGTTGATATATGCATAACTTTATGCTTATAGTACATAATTTTATGTTTATGTTGCCAATAATAAATATCAAATATATTATGATTAATATTTTATGGTTCGAAAGGATTTGTAAAATTAAAAATACTCTACATTTGTTGGTAATCTAAACTAATACAACTGATCTTTGAAATAGGGATAATTTTATTTCTTATTTATTTATAATTTTTTCTATTGGTAACAATAACAACAGTAATAGTGGGCAATTATTGTACTTGACACATGCAGTCATGTGAGTAACTAAAAATCTCATTAAAATACAGCCAAATACAGATTTTTTTTATATATATTTTTTATTTACTTGGAACATGAATACGTACATGACATACACAAGATAAATAATAGTCAAAATCATAATTTGTCTATTCAAAAAATACTGGGTAAGGTGGCTCTTGTGAGGAGGAAAACATTTACACCAACAAATAAATCAAAACGGAATGTATTCGTTAAAATATATTTTCATTGTTTCTGAAGTTCACAAAACTAATCTCAAAGTATAAGATGTAATGTTTCATATTATTGTAAAAAAAAAAAGCAGCGCTGTAAAGTACTTAATTTTCTACTGCTAAGCAAAAAAATGTATTGTTTTGTTTCTTCTTCTTTTTTTCATTTTAGCTTTTTATTATTATTTTTTATTTTTTATTTTTTTATTTTTTTAACAATCACAGTGAACATAAAAGTAGTTCAATTATCATTTTTTGATCAAGGTTCTTTTTTCTTTATTCTTTTTTAAA
This sequence comes from Physcomitrium patens, assembly GCF_059467195.1. Taxonomy (NCBI): domain Eukaryota; kingdom Viridiplantae; phylum Streptophyta; class Bryopsida; order Funariales; family Funariaceae; genus Physcomitrium; species Physcomitrium patens. The sequence continues at coordinate 22,149,740 of NC_143410.1, read as the reverse complement.
AGTAGTTTATTTAAGAATAAATAGCAGTAATAAATTACTTCTTTTTTTATTATCTTTTAATTAGAACAATAACAAATACACACACACACACACACACACACACACATATATATATATATATATATATATATATATGACAAAAATTGTAATAGTTCATTTTATACATTCAAGCTACATATATATATATATATATATATACAAGAGAACACACTTTTGGTCAAAATTTTATTTTCACTTGACTAAATATTTGTAGTAATTATAATTTACTATGAATCCCATGTTCATTGAAGATATATAGATATACACACACACAAGCTCATAAATATATATATATATATATATATATATATATTCAAAGAAACAAACAAACAACAAGTAAAATTGCTTACTTATATGATTTAGAAGAATGTTCAAGATTAAAATTATAATTTTAGCTAATTTACAACATGTTTTTAATTTAACTCACTTAGACACTTGGAAAATTGAAAATATGTTCTTAATTATTTTATAAGTATTTGAAGTTTCTATTGTATTTATTAAAGGCAATAGAATTACATTTACATCTAAAGACAATTTTTGATAAAAACATAGATGTTAATTTAATATAAATTCAAATAAATCTTTAAATATTATATAAAAATTATGTATTGAACACAGATATAATCAACTACTAATAGTGCACTTATTGAATGAATCTTAATAAGTTAATAAAATAAATAATAAAAATCGAAATATAGCTCAATAAAGATATTTATATGCATATATATATATATATATATATAAGCATTAGAGCCTCTTGCTATATTTTGAAAGTAATCAATTAAAGAAAATTATTGATGCACCATATCAATTTTTTATATCAAGAAAACATGATCAATGTAAAAAATTGAATTTTGTATTAGAGTGTACTATTAAGATTTTTGTTTTATGAAACAACTAAAATATTTTTAAAATGTTTTATTTTCCTCAATGAAATGTTGTTAATGCTTCTGAAGTTTGCCAAACTTCTCCATGTGACCTCTGCACAACTTAAATTGACTAAAAAGTAGGCTTCAATGCTTTGGGCATATTTAAAAATCCAATATTTAATCTCAATACTGACCCAAAAATAATATATATATATATATATATATATATATAGATATATATATAGATAGATAATAGCACCCAAATAAAAAAAACAAAACAAAATTTTGAATTAAACAATTTTTTAGGCAAATATTATATACATGTTTTTTAAAAAAACCTATGATTTGCTTTTTGTAAAATATTCATCATCTACATCTCAACCACCACCCTTTCTCAAAGCAAAGAAAGAAAAAATTGGGCAAAAGAATGAGACATATTATTATCTAGTTGTGTACAAGAAATTCACATGAGATACGAGAAGGTCACATTGGATGTAGTAATATTAATTGGAGATAGGGATGTAACATTAACAATTCTCTTTATACATTTTACTTCAAACCATAATCAAAGTTTAATATGCAAAAACAAGTCATGCATTTTTTTATTTTTTTTTCTATTTAATATTTTTTTAAACCAATAAGTGCTTTAGTGCTCTCACTTTGTAATGCAGGAAAAATGAAGAAGAAACAATGCAATTGAAACAACAGATAAAAGCTTGATTGGGTTTTGTGCAATGGAGAAGTGGAGCATAACCACTGTTTTTGTTGAATTAATTGAGATTCGTGCAACCAACATAATTGGATGATATGACAAACAATCACTTAAGACTATGATATAAAAAGATATTTCCTATTTTAATTCATATACACGTATATTAAATTTTTATTTTTAAGAATAATTATGCAACTTAAATTATTTATATTTAATCCAAAAATATCATTATATATATATATAAATGCACATCAAAGAAAAAATGTCAAAAAAATCATAGTCAAATGGTTGTTTGTTTTGTAGTTGTTTTAAAAGAATTCAAAGTTCAACTATGCAATGATTTGTTACACTCAATATTAACAACATCAATACTAATAATAAATTAAATATCATGCCTATTTCTATGTTTTGTTACATATTTCAATGTATACCTTTGTTTTAGACTCAACCTTAAAAAAATTATACTTTCAAACAGTTTAAAAATATACATTTTTATAGAAATAACCATCAAATATAATCAATGACTTATTGTCTCTTTAGTTCTACCATGCATTCATGTCTGACTTTTTTTCAGATTTATATATTTTTAATTACTTAATATTTAAAAATACTTGAGGGATAGATCAAACATATCTAGTTTTAATTTAAGTTAATTGTGAAGCATTTTATAAGCTTGAAAGCATCATTAATTTGTGAATTTGATGTGAACAATTCTAAAATATACATTTGTAAAATGATTGTGATGTGACCAAGAAAGTCACAGTAGTTTCTTTTCTAAGTTTATTCTTGCATATGGTAGAATTTACATGTTTCATGAAAAACTTTTTGCAAAACCAACATCTTTTTGTCAATTCAACATCAAATATTACATTATAACAATGATTTCATATCTATGATTTTAGTACTTGTTGGGTAAATAAATAAATAAATATATATATATATATATATATATTGTTGATACTTGATAGTTTAAAATAGAATTGTCTCTTACTGGGTTGTAGGACAATTAAAATAGAAAATCATGCACCATGCTCTTTTTAATATTATTAATATTAAATGTAACAACTTAAAAAAAATATTATACTGCATGTTGGTTAAATTAAGAAAAAATATGCATTATTATCTCAATAGTTTTTGTATAGTGATAAACTAAAATTAAAAAAATACGTATGGTTTTGTACAAGTGAACTATCTTAGCATTATGTTCTTACAAAAGTTTTGGTATGCCATCATCTTTATTCATGAAAGGTTGCATATATCAAATATGGACTACACTCAGTTTTATTCTCATAGCATCCGTCAATGATTCCATGAAATTCTCACCAATATTGATAAAAACAGTGGAAAAATCAAATAAAAACATTTATTCATAGCACACACAGCTTCATGCTATACCACACCACCCCCTCTTGTTTTGAATGAAATCTTGCTCGATCCCAATATCAAATAACAAGGTGCAACTTTCCCGCAGATTTGATATCTATTCATCCAAATTTTATAAGATAAATGCACGAGAGTATATATTTTAAAGAAGAAACACAGTCAACTTGCCACTCTTGCCGCATCCCCAAAATTCCTGTTACCAAAATAAAGTAAATGAAACAAAAAAAAAAACTCCCCAATCAGGAAATCAAGAAGGGGACCCAATTGAATGAAGTGCAATAAGGATTGTTCATTGAATGACTGTTGTAAGAAGACGGGCACTTCCCCGCTCTAGAAGACCCGCTGCCTCTTTGTCGCTCTTCGCTGCCCTGCCCCTGCCCCTGGGGACGACGGGGCTGGGTTGTGGGGGGGGGGGGGGGGGGGGGGGTGTGTGAGAGTAATAATAGGCAGGCTCAGCCGACCTCCAACTCGTGCTGGTCCTCGTCCTCAGAACGTTCTAGGTTTCGTTGCCTTGGCCACACTCCAGCACAGGCATCACCCTCTGCACTGCTCTGTTGTGCTCTCTCGGCACCCAGATACACACCCTCTCACACCCACGCAACACCCTCTTCCTCCGCTTCTCCCTCCCTCCCTCCCTCCCTCTTCTTCCTCCTCCTCCTCCTCCGCTGCCTCGGCCTCGTAAGGCGGTGTGCCCTCTCAATCCCCTCCCTCCCTCCTTCCTCTCCCTGGATCGCCGCCTGCCTTCAATTTGCTGTGTTTGTCAGCGGGTGAAAGCGTGTCGCGAGTGATTGGGTCGCGCTGAGTGTGTGCGCTTGGGTTTGGCCGGGTGTTGTGGAGTCTGTGTGGGTTTGGGTTTGGGTTTGTTAGTGGGAACGCGGGTTCGTTGGAGCACCTGCTGCGCGGCTATGGCGGAGAACCAGGCGAGTCTTCTGTTGCGGAAGCAGTTGAAGGATTTGTCTAGGAATCCCGTGGATGGGTTCTCGGCTGGGCTTGTGGACGACTCGAGTGTGTTCGAATGGAACGTGACCATTATCGGACCGTCGGAGACTTTGTACGAGGGGGGTTTCTTCAACGCCATCATGAGCTTCCCTCCGGATTACCCCAACAGCCCTCCAACCGTTAGGTTCACCTCCGAGATGTGGCATCCGAACGTGTACCCTGATGGGCGCGTGTGCATCTCCATTCTGCATGCTCCCGGTGACGATCCCAATGGGTACGAGCTGGCGAGCGAGCGGTGGTCGCCTGTGCACACCGTGGAGACGATATTGATCAGCATCATCGCCATGCTTTCGAACCCGAATGATGAGTCACCCGCGAATGTCGATGCCGCCAAGGAATGGCGAGAGCAAAGGGACGAGTTCCAGCGCAAGGTGAGGAGGATTGTGAGGCGGTCTCAGGAATTCGCGTGAGACGGTAACGATCCTGCAGTGGCTGCAAGAGGGACATCCCCCCCACCCAACCCCCTCCCGAGCGATTAATGGTCGTGGCTTCGCTCCACCTTAGGCGTAGCTGTGGTATGCACAGTGCTATAACAGAAATTTTCGAGGAATGTGAGAATGCGTGGGTGCTATGTGGTATGTTGTAGTGGATTGAGAGAGTAGGGATTCAACCCATGTAAAGATTACTATGCACAGGAGGCCCTGGAGGTTGGCGGAGGAAAGCAACAGAGCATGGTTGTCGCAGAGTGCAGTTCAGGGGTTGCGTTCTGAGATGGGGCAAGGATTTATAAAGGGTGAATAAACACAATATGAATAGTCTTGCTCTCTTTCTGTTCCAGACTCGCCTGTCAACATTTTCCAACCATGTATGCCAGCGCTGACATGGCCAGTATGTGCAAATGCCTCTGGTTTTCATATTTGTATGGTGCATTCGCGTATGTGCTAATTAAATATCACAGGGGTCTCTTTTGCAAGGAAACTATGTTTTACACGCAGCTATTACCTGTTATGGTCGGTTTTGCAACTTGCAAGAGTATTTGTTTTCATTTACATTGGACTTCCTTTGCCTGGTCACCAGGTATTGTAGTGCGGTCAGGTGTATGAACTTAGTGTAATGGATTTGTGATTAAATTCCAGCCAAGACACACTTCATACTAAAACTCGATAAGTTTATGTGTGTATTGTTCAGGGTGCATTTAACCTAAGATTAGGGTGTCGTGATTCATTTTTGTCCATCCATTTCTTTAGATACTCCTTTTTTCGCTCATGTTTTGTTTTTTTTAAAAAATGAAAGTTTACAACGGTTTTGTTACATTATTTATCCTTTGGTAGTTCTAGAATGTGAAATTTAATTATTAAAATCTTTCAAATAGACCGCTTCAGTTTCACCATGGAACGCAGTGGACGGTGTTCACGTTTGATAGCATGTTTTCGTTTCTGATGACAAAACAAGAGCTGAAGATGTCGAAGAAATTAATGCTGTCAGGCATCTCTTCTGTGATTTGTTGGAACGGCTACACACAAATCTGTAGACCTCCAATTGGGATATCTAAATATATTGGGATATGGTTCATGTGTGACCATGTTTCCTTTGAATATAAATCATAAGCTTAACTTATGAAGGGCTTTTGAGTGACCTAATCTTGATGATATCGAAAAGAGAACAGGACGTGAAGTATAAGGGATAGCAGACTCAGAGAGTTTTTGTTCATTTTTCGGTCTACTTAGATGCTGATGACCACAATATTTGTCCCATTGGAGGACAATTTAGTTGGTGGCAGTACTTTCCTCACATGAGTGGGTCAGGGACCTTGTGCTTGCTCAACATGGGCCACTCTGAATCTGTGCCACTGGTACAGTCATGGAGTCTCAGAGGCACAGCTTAGAACCATTTCTGGCAAACACAATCACATACTATTATCATACTGTTTACAGGGAGATGAAGCGGAACCAAGGAAAAGTCCTCAGGAACAATGCAAGGTGGTTTACTGATGTGTAGATTTACTTTCCAAAACTTAGTTTGCAACCAGATCAATGGCTTGAAATGAGGGCTGCCACAGCTAAAATCACATGGATGACAATATTAGTCAAGTTTTCTCTTTCTCTCAAGGGAAGATTACAGGCTGATCTGCCAACATACTGGCTTGCAAATGATTCTTGATGTGATAGTTCAAAATTGAAACTGGGACTTCAGCACGACTTGAATTTGTGGTCTCAGTTTAAAAGTGGTGGAAAGCATACATCTGTTTATTAATTATTGAGTGAAAAACCTGCACACTGCTTTGTTAGGATCCTCTAGCCATTGCACGTGTCAGAATCCCTAAAATGTATTATAAAGAGAAATGCAACACAAGGCTGAGACCACAACCTGCACAATGATAGCTACAGGGTGGAGCACTTAATACATGATTGGAAGAGGCCTCCAAATGCATCTGTCCACAGTCCCACAGCCAGCAAAATCAGAACACTGCCGAGCTTCTCCTTGACATAGTGCTTCTCCATATCAAGGGTAGCAAAAGCCTGTCATATACTGTCAGGCTGCTCCATGTGTTAATCCTACATGCCTGTGAGCATTCCAACAGCTAAAATGATTCTACATGCATACTTGCTCATGCATACATAAATTACGGGTATTTATATTAGTAGATGGAACAATAAACTACTACTACCAACCCTTCCTCCTCTCAACACCTAAAAACAGAGATAAAGTAAAGAAATTTCTATAATGTAAATAAGTGATTGTGAGATTTGGCCAAGTCAGTAGAATGGTCTTAATAACATTGACCACTGCAACATCTAAAACACAACTTTCTGAGTGCCAGAATGGATTCATAGTTGCCCTGCTATGAATGGTCGGTAGGTGGACACATGACATTGACGAATCCCAGCACCACTAATACTCACATTCTTCAAACCAGGTTTTAATCGAAGCTGTGGCAACACCCTCAGGGTACAAGAGAATCAAACTACTAGTGACCTGGCCAAAACGGAAAAATCATTCACCGTTGTCAACTTTCACGTGAAGTTTTACAGACTGATGCGAAAAAACTGAGAAGGCATGAAGCGGTGCGCTGAACTGAGAATGTTTCGAAGGCTGCCGGCGGTTGCCCGTTGCCCGTTGCCCATGCAAACAGCGACGAAAACCATCGTGAGCTTGACGACGCAACTGTCTCTCGTTGCGGCAATCAATCTTAATGATGCTGGAATCATGAACCACTCAACTGACAGATCTGCTCTTCCCCTGCCCCTCCATCATCTCCCTTCAAGCGTCGAACCGCTGATCCCTCCTGAGATTTCCCGTATCTTTCACGCTCTGACGAAGCCCGGTTGCGAACCCCAAATGCTAACCCACGAATGAATTACAGTGCCCTATGAATAAACAATAAGATAGATGTCGTCAAACCGACCTCGACTCCACGCTCCACGAGGAGATGTATTTTTTCATTTTTACGATGAATGATATATATCATCCATTTATGTAGCGACTGAGCTTGGTTTCAAAATGGCGACGAACGTTAAATCCTTACGGGGAGTTACTGAATGTCGCGGGAGCTCACTATTCAATTCGACGTCGTTACAGTTTGTCACAGTGTTCCTTGCAATTCGTTGTCGTTACAGTTCGTCACCGTGTTCCTTGAATTTCTTTAACTCGCATTCTTGCTACCTGGAATTTTGTGTCTGCAAGGCGTGTCCCGGTCTCTATGTTCTTTAGTTGACGGAGTTTCTAAGAATAGCAGTTTATTGAAGTGTTTGGAGATCGGCACTTGCTTCTTATCAGGACATCGAGGAATGGAAATTCAGAAAGAGTGTTGAGAGGATTGAACGTTTGAGTACTTTATGTCGGGTTCAGCTCGCGCAAATATTTATTGATCTTTACTTAGTCTATATCAGATTGTGCTTGTACTTTTTTTAGGTGCTCTTTTATACTAGAGGTGATTTCTCGGCACATCAGTGCCGCATTGTGAGGGTGAGTTATCACTATTTATGCATGTCGGCACACAAGGTGTTTCTTTCGTCGTCTAGCTTCACCTTTTTAGATTGATAAAACAGAACATACTATCAGCTAACAGATTGCAATCTGTTAGCTGATAGTATGTTCTGTTCATTTTTCAGGAATGACATTAGTGTCAACTCAACACGAGTATGTTTCGGGTATTTTAATTCATAACATGCTGCAGGGTCGAAGATCCTAGTACCAGGTGCATTGCAAAGTGCTTGGATTTCACACAATGTGTTTTAATCCCGGCACTGGAGCTTCGGAGATCGCATGTGCGTTCTGTCTGTCATTTGGTATTTTCAATCTCTTAACAGTAATATCTCAAATGTTGTCCTCAGGAACTGAAGAGGGTATGGCAAATGATCAATTGGAGGATTTGGGCTACCAGATCACTTTTGGATACATATGCTACCTCGCGTTACTCCCCGCAGACGTTACTTTGATAATTGAAGGGCTCCACGAATTCGTGATCTGGTCACGTGTTCCTCAGATTGATTCTGTGCCTCTCAAATGGAACTCATTTCCTGCTATCCTTCATTTGTTTGTTTGTTTGTAAACATAACATTGCTCGGCTTGTGGTGCCAACAGCACGGGCTGCCTATTAACTAGAGAATGCGATTCAAATATATAAAACGCATGAGCCAATAATAGAGGTCAGCCTCCAACAGTCTACTACTAATGCCCCGTAGCAGATTGAATGCGCTCTAGATGTTTCCTGAGGTTTTAAAATAATATATCATTATTCAACTAATTAATGTATTAAGCACTCTAGTTAATTTAATTTCTTAGAATCAATCTCAAGACCTCATGCTTTTAAAGACCTACCCCTACCATATAAATTAGCCTTAAATATAGACATCTAAGTCTAAAAATTAAAATATTATTTGATTAAACAAGGATTTTATCTTCATCAATTATTTGCATATTGCTCTCAAACTTGAAGGCAATATACAAGCAAGAAGTGAAGAGAGAATCATTATATTGGTTCAATTTCTTATAAATAATAAACAATTGCTTAATATTCATGTAGAATTTAGTTTAAAGATTGATTTGTAGAAGTCATATATGATTTGTTTTAATAAAATATTTATTAATAAAGTACTTTATGAGCATATATATATATATATATATAAAATAAAAAATAACATAAATAAATATAAATATAAATATATAAAATTACTTTATAAGTACTTATAAGTAATTAGTATATTAAATAATTGGCTTATAAGTTGGTTGCATGTTGTACATGTTGACCATTTGTAGTACATGTTGGCCATGTGGCATACATATTGAAAACTTGCCTTATAAATTAGACACATGTTTTACAAATTGAACATGTGTTGGATGACTCATAGAACATTGTGAAGTAATTCTTTAGTTAAATAGTATATTTACAGGCAAGAATAAAGTCTTCTTCACTTTTGTCAATACCTTTTTTGTGTTTTTATCTTAGTTCAAGAATCCATAATTTCTTTGTATTTAGCAATAATTATTCTAATTTCTATTTTATATATATTTTTTTATTTGTCTTTTATATATATATATCATAAAAATTTATTACTTCTTTAAATTTTTGTTATCATTTATATCCTTGATAATTTGAAAAAATTACTAATTTATTATATATTTTTTATTTTAGAAGTGAGTTGATTATTTCACTTCTTATTATTGTATTTTAAAGGTTGTATGCATTTATCTTTAAACTAATATTTTTTTGTTTTTATTTATTTTTTGTTTTGTTTTGTTTTGTTTTGTTTTGTTTTTTTTTTAAAATTCTTTTCTCAAAAAGAGTGGACTACTCTTTTTTGTATTTTTTTATTTGATATTAGATATTATAGATTATCTTTTTCTAATTAGACTTATAGATTTATTAAAGTTGTATATTGTAGAGAGAGAAGAAAAATAAATTAAAAATATTAAATTTAATAGAAATAAGAATAAATTTGCTACTATTGTAGACCTTTATAAACTTGTCAACATTCTTAGAATAAAATTTTACATATTACTAATATCAACTATAGAAATACTATTCCTATAATTGAAGAGAAATCAACATTGAGGTCTAATGTCTATGATAAGAAATTATATAATCAAGAAAATCAAGTAGATCAATTTCACAAATAAATTTTAATATTGTTGCTATCCTAAACATAAAAGAGACAAATTAGTAGATTAGAGAAGTTTCATGGAATAAGTTCAAAAATTTAAAGATTTCCACAATAATTTAAGCTTTATTTAAAATTACATCCTTTCCAATATCATGATAGATTTACTAAAGTTGGATTTATGAGTACATTTCTATTTAAGAGTTTTTTTTTTTTTTTTTTTTTTTTTTTTTTTTTTTGATTTATACCTTTAATGGAAAATAATTTATAATCTATATATGATCTAAATTTATTTTTGAAAGTTTTATAGTCAAGTTTAGTAAAAATAATCAAAAGAATGTAGAAAAAATAAAGTTCTTATCTTTATAACATAGATCAAAATTAACTACCATCTATAATGCCAAATTCTAAAGCCTTATTTGCAATGTGGATTGGAAGACTAAAGTCTTATCAATCAATTTTAATATGTATTAAAAGATAATACCAAATATTAATTATTTACTAGACAAAAAGTAGCTTCATTAAAATAATTTATTTCTTAAGTCATTGTATGCATAAAAACTTGGTCAAGAAGTTCATATGCCATTTAAAATTTTTAGTAGGAATTTTTATCTTATTTGTAAAGAAAAAAAGTAAATCATTGCAGATTTGCATAGATTATGAAGAACTTAACAAGATTATTATTAAAAATAGGTACCATCTATATTTGCTATTATGACTTCTTAATCAAATAAATCAAAGAAAGATCTATAAAAAAATAGATCTGTATAGAATATGTAATATAATATACATTTAAAAAAGAGATAAAAAACTATATATTTCAAACAAGATATGGACATTTTAAATATGATTTCATGTCTTTTAGATTCAAAAATGTACTAATTTCTTTTTAACATCTAATGAATAATATTTTTTTGAGATTTTTTAGATGTTTTTGTTGTTTTTTTTGTTTGAATAACATTCTAATCTATTTTAAGAATATAAAAGCACGAATTTACATAAATTTTTGTCATACATTATAAAAACTTAAAGATATAAGATAATAAGCTAAGATGGAAAAATATATATATTTTATATAATTTAAGTTTATTTCTTAAGATGTATCATTTCAAATGATGGCTTTATGATAGATCCTAAGAAATTTCAAACTATTATGGATTCAAAGATTCTACAAATAATAAGAAGCATTTAATATTTTAATTTTTTTTGAATTATTATTAAAATATTATCAATTTTTTTAAGTTAGAATTTTATTTATAAATTTGACCTATAAATAAAAACTTGAGTAAAATAAAGAAGCTAAAACAACATTTGAAGCTTTGAAGATAATTTTTATTATAACACCAATTTTTTATTACATTATTATTATTATTATTATTATTATTATTATTATTTTTTAATAAAAAAAATACATTAGACTTTACCTTGGATGAATTTTTTTTACAAATGAAAGTAGATGAAAAATCTCACCATATTTCTTTTATTAAAAAAATATATAACAACAAAGATTAATTACAAGATCCACAATAAAGAATTTTTTGCAATTATAGATTTATTTCAAGAACATTGCCATTACTTAGAAGAAACTTTTAATTTACTGACTATTTATCTAGTTTTTTGAGAAACCTAAGTATTTTACATTAGCACATGCTTTGAATTATTGTCAAGTCCATTAAAAAATATCCTTGCCAAGATTTGTATTCAATAATACTTATTGGTCAAGAAAATAGTAAGATTTGTTAAATGTCTTATATAGATGTTTTTATTTTGTCCCAAAAGAAGTAAATGTAGCTTTGCATTGACAAAAATATTGAAGAACAAGCACTTTGAAGATACAACACTTAGCATCAGTGAGGTTGCACTCAAAGAGAGTATGGAATAAAATGTTTCTCACTTCCAATACCCATTACTTATAGGTAGTGGTTGCTGCCCTAAAATACAACCTCGACTCTTTGACTTTTACACACGTGACCATAGGATCCTTTTGGCATCTCATGAGCCTCAAGGGTATCCTATAACACATATTAATGACTCATACTTAGTCTTTGGATATTCCCTTGTTAATACTTTATCCTTTTGATTTTGACTCTTGGTCCATGACTTCGTCCTATATCCATTGGATGCCCTTACCATATACCAAGAGTCAAACCTTTGACCACTAGCAACTTACTTAAGTTAATATCCTCTATAAGGTAACTTATTCTACTTTTAGTTTAACACTCCAGCTTAGCTATTGGTCAAGTGGCTTTTAATACTAATACCTTTGTCAACATGTAGTATCTATCTTTTACTAATGTCTTTGTCAATAAATCAGCAAGCATTTCGTCCGTTGTACAATACTTTATATCAATCACTCCCATTTCAATCTTCTCTCTTAGAAAGTGATGTTGAATGTCAATGTGCTTGATCTTTGAATGATGCTTTGGATTCTTTACAAATGTAAGACATCCTTGATTGTCACACTCCATTTGAGTTGCTTCCATTTGCACATCTCCAATGTCTTCCAAAAGTTGTCTCAACTATATTACTTCCATTGCACCACGACTTGCTGTCATGTACTCCGCCTCCATTGTTGACCTTGTAATTGTTGATTGTCTCTTACAATTCCATGAAATTGCTCCCACTCCAACAAAGAATACATAGCCCATTTTTGACCTTCTATCATTAGCATCTCCAGTCCAATCCGCATCACAATAACCATGCAAACTAATATTATCACCTCCAAGGCATAATTTGAAGTTCAAAGTATCTTTTAAGTACCTCATGATCCTTTTGATGGTTGTCGAATAGATTGGTCCAGCCTTTGATATGTGTTGGCTCACAACACTCACTGCATATGCAAGATCCAGCCTTGTGCCATCCATTGCATACATAAGTGAGTCCACTGCTGCCTTGTATAGAACACCTTGCATTTGATCTTCAACTTCAGCAAACTCTTCATTCGTGAGCTTCATCAACTCCAAGTTTGCCTCGAATGGTGTTCCAATAGGCTTACACTCCTTTATGTTGAATCGATTTAACACTTCTTCAATGTACTTGCTTTGGCTCATTGTAATGGTCTTCTTAGCACGATCTCTTACAAACTCCACTCCTAAATAATATTGAAGCTCTCCCAAATCACTCATTTCATATTTCTTTTTTAACTTTACCTTCAATCAATCCATCATCTTCAATGTATTGGTTAAGATGATCAAATCATCAATATAGAGGATGACAATCAATATGAACCTATTTGATTGCATCACATGTAAGGAATAATCAGCCTCATTCCTCACAAATCCTTCACTGACAAAGAATATATCAATGCATTGGTACCATGCCCTTGGTGATTGCTTTAGCCCATACAAAGATTTCTTCAACTTACAAACAAGGTGTTGTTTGCCTTCTTCAACAAATCCTTGAGGTTGCTCCATGTAGATGTCTTCTTCTAAACTTCCATTCAAGAAAGCCGTCTTCACATCCATTTTATGCATTTCCAAGTCCAATGCTGCCCCAATTACCACAATGGTTCCAATGGTGGTGAATTTGGCCACGAGAGTAAATGTGTCATTGAAATCCACACAAGCAACTTATGAGTAGCCTTTAGCAACCAATCTTGCCTTATACTTCACTATATTACCCATTGCATCCCTCTTGGTTCTAAACACCCACTTACAACTAATTGAAGATCGATTTGGTGGAAGTTGAATCAATTCCTATGTTCCATTATCCATGAGTGATTTGTACTCTTCTTCTATAGCATTCTCCCACTTCAATGCATCCGTGGACTTTATTGTATCACATAAACTCAATGAATCAGCAAAAAGTGCAACATTGGCATGTTCTTCACTTACTTAAGAAAAGATGTGGTCTTTCTACCATTCACCACGTGGTTTTCTTTCTCTCAAAGGATATCTCCTTTTATTTGAAGAAGACCCTTCTTCTTGCATTCCAACCTTCTTCTTCCTCAATGCTTGTCTTTTCTCACTCAAAAGTTGATATTCTTCATCATTATCACCACCTTCAATATCTTCATTGTCTTCATTGTTGATTCTAGTAATTGAAGGCACATTATGATTTACCTTCTTTGGCACTTGATCTTCACTTCTATTTCCTCCATCCTCATTGTCATCATCATCTTCTTCTTCTTCTTCTTCTTTCTTTGCTGAACTTGAAGATGTGTCCACAAATACACCTTCACTCCTACTTGGATACTCTTCTAAGTACTCAAAAGTACTCTTATGCTCCAAAAACTCTCCAATTGATGGTGTCTTCATTGGTCCACAAACATCAGATTGTACAATCTGTAATAATTTTGTTGTACACTGTTGTAATACGCAAAGTCTTGCTTGAGAATCCTTTGGGTACTTGGCTGTGGAAGGAAGAATAAAAATTGTAATAAAAAAATCCTAATTCTAATAGAATACTAAAAATGCTCTAATTAGACCATAATAAAGCTAAGTAAACTTAATCAAATTCAAAAAAACCTCAAAGAAATTTCAAACAAACAATAAGAATTTTTAAAAAAATATTAGAAGGATTACAAATATCACTCAAATACATCTGAATTCAATCTTAATTTAATTCTAGTTAAAATCCTATTGAACTTCATTCAAACTTTAGGCCAAAACTAATTGAATCTTAAATCCTAATAAAATCCTAAACCCTAAATCAAATTCCAAACAAACCTTAAACGAAACCCTAACTAAATCCTAAACCAAAACCTAACCAAATCCTAACCAAATCCTAAATCAAACTATAACCAAATCTTAATCCAAATCCTAAACCCTAAACCAAACCCAAATCCAAACCCTCAATAAAATCCTAACCAAACCTTAAACCAAATCCCAACCAAATCCTAAACCAAATTCTAACCAAATCATAACCAAATCCTAAGCCCTAAATCAAATCCTAACTAAATCCTAAACCCTAAATTCAACCCTAATTAAAATCCTAAACCCTAAATCCAACCCTAATCCAAATCCTAAACCCTAAACCAAACTCTAACCAAACTCTAAACCAAACCCTAGTAATTCCTACAACAGATTTAAACCTCAATAACTAATAAATAAACCGTTGATCTTAACTCAAATTTTGCATAATTCTAAAAAATTAAGTTAAAAATAAGTACAAGAAAATTAAAAAGGATGAGAGTTACCAAATTGATGATAACTTCAAAAATGTACTCGGATATTGGCTGGCCTCCTTCTCCAATCTTGATGCCAATCTTCCAGAGCCGATATCTCTTCTTTACACCATTCGATTGATCTCAAATTTCTTATATACATAGAAAAATAATTCTAATATCCTCTTATGTAAGTTTCACTCCAATCCAAGTGGTAGATTGTAAGAAATCTTAAAAATCCTCACTAGACCTAAAATTCTACTTTTAGAGAGCTTGACCCACTTAAACCACAATATCCTTCAATTCAACTGTTAGATCGAGCTCAAATTCACAACACATATTGAACACAACTATGAACATAAACCTAAAAAATTTCACTCGTAGATCTATTACAAAACTCTTGAAATCATCCAAAACGTAAATCCTATTTTCTTTCATAAAACTCAAGTCATCTGAAACAAACCTTGACTTTGCAAAGCTCTTACAAAGTCTTAAAAACTTTAAATCATCCAAAATAAATATCCATAAAAACCCTATCCAATCATCTATCAAAGCCCACTCTTTGATCTGCCAAAGAGTCCCGGAGTCATTGTCGAGACTCGGTTTTGTGCCTCAGGGTCTGATTTCGACCCTGGTTCATAACCGGCCCTCTTCGGGTATCAACATCTAGTTATTTATTTATTTATTTATTATTATTATTAGAATTTATTCTTAACTTCCTCCTAAAGATGTCTATATCATTTATTTTTCCAATCTACCTTATTTTGCCTTATTTTTAGTCCTACAAAGTAAGTAGAAGTTTTTTTTTTTTTAAAAGAGTAACATTACTACTAAAAATTTTATTACCTTGCTATCTTTTATCCATATTTTTCTACCTTTTCTTTTAACTTGGATCTTATATAATAAGATCCATATTATCATCTTTCACTATATAATCATGTTATAATACGACAACGTGTTGCAACTCCACTTGGAAATGAAGCCTTTTGTTGTTTGCCTTGTATACATCCTTCATAAGCAAGTGTAATGGCATTTTGACTGAATACACCAAGATCCAAGCTACTTACCATGGATTGGAGCTCCTTCATGCATTTGGCATTCAAATGACCAAGTTGTTGATGCCTAATTCCAAACTTTTCTTGATCTTGTGGAAAATCAGCAAATGCCGCCACTTCAACTCCATTCACCTTCTTGCAATTGATGAAGTAGAGATTTCCAACTCTAAGGCCTTTGGCAACATGTTGGCCATCCAATGTCTTGACAAAACATCCATTCATATCAAATTGAATCTTATAACCATGTGATAGAAGTTTATTCACCGAAAGGAGGTTTTTCTTCATTTTTGGAACATGTAAAACTTCTTTCAATGTGATCCTCTTGATTTGGTTGTTCACAAAAATCTCTACCACAATGGAACCAATTCCAATTGCTTGCACCATACGATTGTCTCCCAGCCACACTTTTGTTGCTGGAATTTCTTCATAAGTGTTAAATGAATACTTGTATGTTGTCTTGTGCTTAGTAGCACCTGAATCTATAATCTACTTCGAAATAGTAGCCATGGAGGCTCCTTCTCTTACCATGAAAGCATACTCATTTCCACCAAAACTATCACTAGCATTGTTTGCATTCTCTCTATCTCTTTTCTTAGCCTTATAGTAATTTTTAGCAAAATGACCTAGTTTTCTACAAATATAGCAATTCTTCATATTGATTTTTGAATTATCACATTGGTGAAAATAGCTACCTTTGCCTTGTCTTGAAAATAGAGCCGAATCATCACTTGCAAGCTTCTTTTCTTTTCTATTGGTCACTTCATGCACAAGTCTTGACATGACATAATTCATGATAAGCTCCTTCATGTTGATGGACTCCAATGCCACAATGAAGTAGTTGTAGGATTCGGAAAGGCTCATGAGCAATGTCAATACAATGTCCTTATCATCAACTGGTTTATCAACAACTGCTACTTGGTTAGTAAGTGCTTTTACTTTGTTAATATGAGCCATGAGGTCATCTCTTTCTTCAATCTTTACTATCACAAACTTCCTCCTTGTCCAAAGGATGTTGGCAAGGTTTCTACTCTCATTGATATTGCAAAGAGTCTTCTATGCTTCTGTTGATCCATTACAAGCTATAACATGTAAAAAATTTGGATCATCAAGGTTTGTTGCAATCATCCTAAAAGCCTTTCTTTTACGACGTTTTTACTCCTTCTTCACCTTGATATTAGTATTGTCACTTCAAGGGTCTTGACTTTCATCAACAATGTCTCAAAGGTCCAATGAAGCCAACAAAAGTTCCATTTTTTTTCTTCTAATGGTAAAATTTGTCACCTCTAAACTTTTCAATCACTCTCAAGCTCTCACCTTTACTTGAAGCTATCTTAGGAAGGGATGTGTGAAAGAAAATCAAGAAAAGAGAAGATAAAACTCTCAAAATCAACAAGAAGGTGTTGCTGCCTTAGAAAACCCAGAATGCCCTCTTTGTAATTATACAAGTGATTTCACTCTTGTATCACTCTCAACTTGACATATAAGACTTCTCACAAGTCTTATACTCTATCTTAACTTCTTGTATAAGCTTTTCCACTCTTCAATCACCTTTCTAATCACATAGAACACTTCTTATAATAATAGGAGAATCTCTTATGAAGTTAAGTATATGAAAGTACAAAGTTAGAGCACCAATGATGAAACTCAGCAAAGTAATACAATACTCAAGTTCTAAAACATTATTAAATGGAGTCTAACAACAACCAAGACTATCAATGTACTTAACAACAAGTAAGAACAAAAACTATATCAATAACTAGATGCATAAGAAGGGTTAGAAGAGAACAAACTCAAACTTCAGCAACAACCATAAGATCTATTCCTCACAAGAAGAAAGACTTCAAAGTACTTCAAAACTCATAAGTAAAGGTGAGTGGGTCCATAACCTATTGAAGAACAAGCATTTTGAAGACACAATACTTAGCATCAGTAAGGTTGTATACAAAGAGAGCATGGAATAAGATGTCTCTCACTTCCAATACTGTCAAGGACAAGAACTCGATGAAAGCTAAAGAGTAAGTGAGACTTTTCTCAAAAAGAAATAGGACAAAATAGAAATATGTATATTAAGAAAGAAACTGGAATGGCTATTGCCAAAATACAAGAAAACTAGAGACCCTTGAAACTAGACTAGAAACAAGAAAGGAATTGACAAGAGTGAAGAGGGCTTCACTCTTGCCTCTATATATACTGTCTAACTAGAAGCCACGTGGCGATGTTCTATAAGACCTCCAATATATGTTGACTTTCTAGGCCACATGCCTTTGCTTGCAAGGCAAGTTTTCTATGGATGGACCACGTAGTTAGCTTGTTCTTTAAGCTTCCAACATGTGTGGCACATGGCTAACTTGTTGACCAAGTTTCTAACCTAAAAGTCAACTATAGACTCCTATAAAGTCAAAGCAGCGTCTATGAAGCTTCTCTAGAAGATATTACACAATTAACCTACTTTTATCTACTTTTACATACTTTTATCTATTCATATAGGTAATTATATGTATGTCCGTGACATTACCCCCCCTTCTAGGGACGAGTTCCACGAGGAGCGGTGATTATATATTGAGAAAATCTAATATGCGACGAATTGTATTTGCTACATACTCTGATCTTTGTTCTCTTCGAAGATAGTTGATGGGTCCTCTTAGCCATCGATAGTGTCCCATTCCAGGGCGAGAAGACCACCCTGTTATTTGATCACTGTTGAGGCCTTCATAACTTCCTTCAAATAATACATTTGAAACACCATCAGGAGTCGTTCCTATCTCCAATAATATCACCAAACATCGAGAATCTCTTCCAAGGTCGTGATACCAAACGCGTTGTATCTCACCATCTATTCGAGGAAGAACATGTCGTTCTTGAGGGTCTTCATCTCGGTTGCGTCGTCTTGAAGGTTGTGACAATCGCAATGTCTCATCCGGTAAGTCAGCAAACGAAGGTTCTTGAGTTGAATCCGCTGGTTGTTGGCTCTCTATCTAATTAGCGTCACAAAATGCAAAGAAGTTACAAACAAGGATAGGAAATTGAATGTTATC
This sequence comes from Physcomitrium patens, assembly GCF_059467195.1. Taxonomy (NCBI): domain Eukaryota; kingdom Viridiplantae; phylum Streptophyta; class Bryopsida; order Funariales; family Funariaceae; genus Physcomitrium; species Physcomitrium patens. The sequence goes on along the minus strand of NC_143410.1, from coordinate 22,130,503 downwards.
TTGCCTCAATCTTGTCTCTTTTATAAGAGAGGTTTTCATCTTGATTTTGATGGATGTCGTTGATGAAAAACTTTGACTTTAGCTGATGTATTTGCTAGATTCCTGGATGGCTCCCATGTGCGCTCACTAATATCATATCCGCACCAATGAACAAGATATTCCAGCTTATTTCGGCGCCGCCTTGAGTCTAATATCTCTTCCACCTCAAATTCTTCATTATTATCTACTTCTATAGGAGGCGGTGGCATTTGTCTTCTTCCTTGTATATCCACTGTCTTATATGGTTCAAGAAGAGACACATGGAATACAGGATGGATCTTCATTGACTCCGGTAGATGTAACCGATATGCAACTGGGTTGATCTGTTCAGAAACAGAAAAGGGGCCAAGCCTACGATAGTCCAATTTGTCACAAGGTCGAGTGGTCTTGATATTGCGACGAAGTAGCCATACCTTATCACCCACGTTGAGTTGTGGTTGCTCTTTACGATATACATCTGCATTTATCTTTTGTCGTTCTTGAGCTTTCTTCAACTGCGCCTTCATTATTGCATGTAACTCTGACAACTGATTTGCCATATCTTCTGCTGCAAGATTATCAACTTTTGAAAAATCAAAAGTATCAAGTCGTGGATGATAGCCATAATTGGCAAAGAAAGGTGTTTATTGCATGGAGGAATGTACCGTATTATTATAAGTAAACTCTGCCAATGGCAGAAGGTTTGTCCAATCATCTTGTTGGTAGTTGATGGTACACCTTAAATATTGTTCCAAGACTTGGTTTACGCGCTCTGTTTGTCCATCAGTTTGAGGATGGAAAGCTGAAGATAGCTTTATGTCCACTTTTAAAATCTTGAAAAGAGTCCTCCAGAATCTCGACACAAATTGAGTTCCCCTATCCGATATGATATCTTTAGGTAATCCATGATAGCGATAGATATTATCAATGAAAAGCTTAGCTGTTTCTTCACCTGTGATAGATTTTGTATATGGCATAAAATGTGCCATCTTGGTGAAACGATCTACTATCACAAATATAGAATCATAAGATCTTGAGTTTGGAAGATCTGTGATGAAATCCATAGAAACAGAAGACCATGGTTGTTCTGGTATAGGTAATGGCTGAAGAAGTCCGTAAGGTCGATGTCGAGGAATTTTTGATCTTGAACAAATATCACATGATTGTACAAAGTCTTTGACTGACTTCCACATTTGTGGCCACCAAAAATCTCTTGATATGAGTTCCAGAGTCTTATTATATCCAAAGTGCCCTGCTGCTGGAAAGTCATGACGTGCTTGAAGAACACGCAAACGTGCTTTTCCTTCTGGAACATATAGGCGTCCTTCAAAATATAATAGATTATTCTTGAACTCGAACTTAGAAGAATCATGAGACTTGGAAGAATTATTCTCGATATCATGAACAAGAGGGTCTGAGGACATACTGGACTGGATTTGCTTGAGAAAAGTTGAATCAACAGTCAATGATGATTTCACTGCTCGGAGATGAAATTGCTCCGGTTTCAAGAGGACCGTTCTTTGTTGCTCAAAAGCTGCATCTCCTTCTTTTGGTGCAAAATAAGAACGTCTAGACAGGGCATCGGACAAACCTTGTTGTTTTCCTGGCCGATAAGTGATAATGAAGTCGAATCTTGACAAAGACATACTCCAACGAGCTTGACGACGATTCAATACGCGTGCTGACATGAAATACTCGAGGTTCTTGTGATCTGTATACACAGTGACTGGACTAGAAACACCTTCTAGATAATGACGCCATTCTTGAAAGGAATCCACGATTACAAGAAGTTCTTTATTGTGGATCTCATAATTGATCTCGGCTGCTGAGAATTTTCTTGAATGAAAAGCTATCGGATGAAGTTTCTCATCTGTTCCCATTTGTGATAAAACTGCACCCAAGGCAAAATCCGATGCGTCTGTTTCCATAAAAAATACCTTGGAAAAGTCAACACGATATAAGACTGGTGCAGAGACAAACGATGTCTTCAAGGCTTCAAATGCTGCTTCCGCTTCTTGATTCCATTGGAATTTATCTTTACTAGTCAAGCGTGTAAGTGGAGCTGCAACTCGTGAGAAGTCTTTGATGAAGATCCGATAGTAATTGGCAAATCCCAAGAAACATTGGACATCTCTTACAGTCTTTGGAATCTTCCAATCCATGATTGTTTGGACTTTCTTAGAATCCATCATAAGACCATCATTTGAAATGATGTATCCTAAAAAGTCAACTTGAGTAGTGTGAAATATACACTTTTCCATCTTGGCGTACAATCCTGCATCTCTGAGTTTTTGTAATACTTGACGAACATGTATTTCATGTTCTTCAACATTCTTAGAATAAATCAGGATATCGTCTAGGTAGCAGACGACAAAATTGTCTAAGAATTCACGAAATACATCATTCATGAGATGTTGAAAAGCAGCTGGTGCATTCGTGAGTCCAAAAGGCATGACATTATATTCAAAATGCCCGTACCTGGTTCGAAACGCAGTCTTCCATTCATCTCCTTCTTTGATCCGTACTAGATTATATGCTCCTCTTAGATCTATTTTTGTATAGATCTTAGCTTGATTTAACTGGTCAAGGAGTCCTGATATCAAAGGTAATGGATACCTGTTCTTGATTGTGATCTTGTTGAGTCCTCGATAGTCAACACACATTCGTAAAGATCCATCTTTTTTCTTTACGAATAAAATTGGAGCTCCTGCTGGAGATTTTGAATGGCATATGAAATTCTTCGCTAAATTCTCGTCAATATATGTCTTGAGTTCAGCCAACTCATCTTGCGATAAACTGTAAATTGGTCCAAATGGTGGCTGAGTTCCTTCCTTGAGATCGATTGAACAATCGTATGGACGATGCTCAGGAAGAATATCTGCATTCTTTTGCTCAAAAACGTCTTGATAATCCTGATATTGACTTGGAATGCCACTTGAAGTCTTTACGCTTTCAGAAATAGGTGCAGCATAAATAGCAAAAGTTGATCCTTCTTTTGCTGCGTGTATAAATGCTTTTGTACCTATAGGTGCGAGTTTTACTATACTAGACTCATGGTTTTTTACTTGGTTAATAGAACTGTTACTAATGCTCTGAGGAAAATCAAGTTTACGAGAAATCCAATCTATTCGAGGATTATACTTTTCTAACCATGATAAGCCTAAAATTACTGGATTAAAGGGAGATCTAATTATATTAAAAATTACGCAACTACTATGACCATTTATTACTACATCTACAGGAAGTGTTTCGTGAGTTACATCTCCAGAAGACAACGGACGACCATCTATGACTTCTACGTGTACAGGTTTAGTTTTTTGTATTAATGATATTCTATGACATCTAGCAAATTTTTCATCTAAAAAACAAGATGAGGCTCCTGAATCTACCAAGGCAGAGGCTTTGTAATTATTAGGTCCTAAACGCACATCTATTATAAAACAAGGAGATGGTTCTGAGGAGAGGATAGGACCTTTATTAGAAGTTGTACAAGATTCCAGCCGCACGGTCCCTATTGTAGCTGGACGTACTCGTTTTCCGACATACTGTCTTCTTTGACAGCCGTACTCCTCATTTTGTAGTTACGTCGCTTCTTTGGACAATGTTGAGCAGTGTGCTTAGGTTCTCCACAATATAAGCACAATCCTTCTTGTCGACGACGAGACTTTTCTTGCTCAGTAAGAGGTTTGAAACGTACCGCATCAATTTGCATATCCTCTACTTCTGAAGGTATGTGTTGAGGAGACGTCGGTGTTGCCATTGAATTGTAGTAACGTTGAGGCCCACTTGTGCGACTCTCGGATCGAAATTCAAAAAGTCGATTGTCGCACTTCACAGCAAAGTCAATTGCTTGACTCAATGTTTGAGGATCAGGTAAATTAAGCATCAATTTCTTTACCTCATATTGTAATCCGTAGAGAAATTGACTCACAAGTGCGGCATCATCCCACTTGATATCAGTTGCAAGTTGTCGAAATTGCGAAGCATATAATGTTACTGATCGATTGCCTTGTCGCAAAATACGGATCTTGTTGGTTGCAACACGAATTGCATCATGTTCTCCAAACATGGATCGAAACTCCGCCAAAAAAGCCTCCAGATTATCTAATATTGGATCTCGTCGTTCAAGAAAAGATGAAAACCATGACAATGCTGAACCTGAAAGAAGTGTACCAATGAATCTAACTTGTGACCCTGGAGTTGGATAGCTCTGGGGTTGAAGTTCAATCACTAGTTGGACCTGATTGATGAATCCTCGAAACTTGGATCTGGTACCATCAAACTTCTCGGGCAAGGCAACTCTCGGTTCTCTAACACTCGAAGGGTGTTCCATTCTGGGAGAAGGGACATGGTTTGGTGCAGATGTTGAAGCAGCCGCAATCATCTCTATATCTTCACTTCCTACTATTCTTGTTGCTCCTTGTGGTGGTAAATTGAGTTGATGCATCGCAAGCATTAACTCCCTCAATTGTTCTTGCATCTGTGCCATTGCACTCTTCATTTCAACAAGCTCTGCCATAGTAGCACTTAGAAAAGAGAAGATGTCTAATAACGCTCAAAACAAATAGAAGAGAGGAATTGATAACAAAGAAAATACTAAGAACAATATCAGTTTAAAAGAGGGTAATCCGCAACTTCTAATGCGCTTATGTCTTATCAAGAAAAAGGGGTAATCCACTCTTAATCAAGAAAAGACAAAGCTCTGATATTGTAAGTGTACTCTTGTCAATCTGTCAAGGACAAGAACTCGATGAAAGCTAAAGAGTAAGTGAGACTTTTCTCAAAAAGAAATAGGACAAAATAGAAATATGTATATTAAGAAAGAAACTGGAATGGCTATTGCCAAAATACAAGAAAACTAGAGACCCTTGAAACTAGACTAGAAACAAGAAAGGAATTGACAAGAGTGAAGAGGGCTTCACTCTTGCCTCTATATATACTGTCTAACTAGAAGCCACGTGGCGATGTTCTATAAGACCTCCAATATATGTTGACTTTCTAGGCCACATGCCTTTGCTTGCAAGGCAAGTTTTCTATGGATGGACCACGTAGTTAGCTTGTTCTTTAAGCTTCCAACATGTGTGGCACATGGCTAACTTGTTGACCAAGTTTCTAACCTAAAAGTCAACTATAGACTCCTATAAAGTCAAAGCAGCGTCTATGAAGCTTCTCTAGAAGATATTACACAATTAACCTACTTTTATCTACTTTTACATACTTTTATCTATTCATATAGGTAATTATATGTATGTCCGTGACAAATACCCATTACTTATTGGTAGTGGTTGCTGCCCTAAAAGACAACTTCCACTCTTTGACTTTTATACATGTGGCCCTAGCATCCTTTTGGCATTTCACGAGCCTTGAGTGTATCCTATGACACATTTTAATGACTCATACTTAGTCTTTGGATATTCCGTTGTTAATACTTTATCCTTTTGACTTTGACTCTTAGTCCATGACTTCGTCCTATATCTATTAGATGCCCTTACCATAAATCAAGAATCAAACCTTTGCCCACTAGTAACTTATCTAAGTTAATATCCTCTATAAGGTAACTTATTATACTTTTACTTTAACAAAAAAAATATTCTTTTGAAAGTAAAATAATTTTATCTTCAAGCAATGAAATCAACATTAATTATCGATTCAATATTTTTTGATCAAGTTTAATTAAATATACCTTTGAATCTTCTTATATATAATATTAAAGATAATTCTTTTAAATCTCATGATATCTCTAAATTCAAATTCAAAAACAATCTACTGTATTTGAAGAGATACTTATATGTTGAAGAAGATAAAGTATAATTTTGTACTTTACAACTCATCACAATTTTTTAGCTATTAAATTTTTTTGATAAAATAAAAACTTCAAATTAATTTCAAAAAAATTTAGATGGTTTTAAATATACAAAACAACTATAGATTTTTTATAATTATAAAATATTTTTTTTAGATCAAAAACTACTTCTTATCAATGTTATGGACTTCTTCATCTATTATCTATATCAAATGCATAACAATCATTTGTTTTTATAGATTTTATCAAAGATCTTTAAAACTTAAGCTTTCATAATTTAATATTTATAATTATAGATTTTACAGAAAATATAATAGATAAATCAAGTATTGGTATAATAATTAAGATGTACTATCAACTACCATTAAGATAATTGAATATTTATGTTTTTATTAGAAATTTTTTTATATTAATATGATATATCTTTTATTTAATAATTATTTTTAATATTAATTATGATTATCATCCATACTTTATTACTTTTTATTTTTCAAAAGTTTATAATCATAGAGCAAAAGATTTAAAAAATCGTTTATCAAAGCTACATGTCACAATAAAAACACAAATAAGTGAAGCTTAAGAATAGCAAAAGATCAACTCAATTTTGTATTGCAAGGAACAACTTTAATTTCACGTTGGTGATAAGATATGATTATTCTATTGTAATATCAAGACTATTTGCTTTTTATGAAAAGTTAGATTATTCTAAACTTGAACTATTTCATATTTGTAAAACAATTAATGTAATTGTATATTAATTATACATATTTGAATCTATAACAATCCATCATATATTCTATATGTCTTTTTTTAAAGAAAATAAGAGAATAGATATAACAAGAAGAAGATAGATGCAACCTCTTCATATAAAAATAGACATTAATTAAGACTTTGATTTAAAGAAAGTCTTAGATTCAAGGTGGTACTAGAATATATTAAAACATCTTATACATTTGTATAGATAAGATATTGGTGAATGTACATGGAAGTCATTTAGGAATCATTCAAATGTAAAAAAAAAAAAGATTGATGATTTTTATTAATAACATCCATAAAAATCAAGATAAAGAATCCAAATATTATTTAATATATAATAAATTAAGTTTATTGAAGATTATATTTTATTATTTATTATTTATTATTTATTTTATTTATATTTTTAGCATAAAAAAGATAAAAGTTAAAAATAAATATATTCAAATTAAAAGCTATTATTTGTTGAATCACAAGATGATACATTAAGATTTTTATAACTTTAAAGACAATATTATAGAGATAAAATATTTTGAAAATAACATGTTTGTCAAATAAATGGCAATATATAAGGTATTCTATATTATTGTCTTAAAATAAACTTTTAATATTTATTAGTATTATTAGAAATATAAATTACTTGAGATGGTATTCCAAATATTTTATTTGAAAGATGTTATGAAGATGTCATATCAAGAATATGATTTTTTTTTTTTAAATCTCAATATATTCTTGCATCACTCAAAAAGACTAAAAAATCATTCAAAAATAATAATATAATGAATTAGAATGGCTATTGCTAAAAATAAGAAGACTTGAAACTCTTGAATTATGACCAAAAATTAGAATGAGATTGACAAAAGTCAAGAATTCTTCATTCTTGCTTCTATATATACTTATCATGGATATACTATATAAAAAATTATACAAGAAGTTGAATGGAAAGCTAATAAGAACTTGATAAAACCAAATGAGTACAAAATTAACACAAAGTAAGGTGAAGTAGAGCTTTAAGAGATATGTTGTCAAGACTAAAGTTTTCCTTAGTCTTCATTCTAATATATACTAGGTATTAGAAAGCTTCTTAAGAAGTTTCTATGTTGCTTGAAGATGAAGCAATCTTAAAAAGTTCCTTAAGAAGTTTTTATATTGCTTAAAGATGAAGCAATCTTACAAAGTTTTTTAAACAACTTTTTTAATCCTCTTAGAACTTTCTAGAATCTATCTCATAGAAAATTTTAGAATCATTTAAAAATCTTTTAGAAATCTTTTAGAACCTTTTAAAATTTAATAAGATATTTTATAAATATTCTTAAAATCTTCTTGTTAGATGTCTATTATAATACTATCTAACAAGGAGCTATGTGACAATATCTTATAGGACCTTGAATACATATTCAATTTTCAAGATACATATTTTATCTAGCAAAGTAATTTTTCTATATGCATATTATACTATTAGCTTGTATGACAAGCTATTCATACATGCGATACATGGCTAATTTGTTACTCAAAATTTTAACCTATCAATCAATTATAAACATGTATAAAGTCAAATATAAATATATAAAGCTATTAAGAAGCATTATTATAAAATAATATTAAATTTTATCTATATTTATATTCTATCTAATACTTCTAATCTAAATAAATATATATGTTTGTAATATTATCTTCCTTTATAAGAATGAGCTCTATAAGGAGTGATCATCATATATTGAAGAAGTCCAAGATATAACAAATTATATTTGCCACATAATGTGATTTTTTTTTTAAAGGTAGTTGATAGGTCCTCTTAGCCATTAATAGTGTCTTTTTCTAAGATAAAAAGACCATTATGTTATTTGGTCATTATTGAAGCCTTGATAACTTCCTTCAAATAAAATATTTATAAGACCATCAGAAGTTGTTCCTACTTCCAATAAAATTACCAAACATTAGGAGTTTCTTCCAAGGTTGTAATTTCAAATGTATTGTATCTTTCCATCTATTTGAAAAAAAACTTATTATTCTTGAAACACTTCATCTTGATTAAATTAACTTAAAGATTGTGACAATTATAATATCTCATCCAATAAGTCAACAAACAATAGATCTTGAGTTGAATCTCCTAGTTATTGATTTTTTATCTCCTTAGCGCCATAAATACATAAAAACTACAAAAAATAATAGAATATAAAACATAATTTTTTTCAATAATATTTCTATTATAGATTTTATTTTTATTTTTATTTTTATTTTTATTTTATTTTTGTTTTTTATTTTGATTTTGATAGATTTTATTGATTAAAATATCAACCTTCTTTGTTGGATTTATAAGATTCTTTATTGGCTTGTTTATGTGTATTCATGAATATCATATTTGTTCCAATGAACAAGTTATTCTAACCTATTTTGGCATTGCTTTCAGTTTAAGATTCTTTCTACATCAAACTCTTGATTATTATTCACTTCTAAAAGATGAGGTGGCATTTATCTTCTTTTTGAGGTATTTATTGTCTTATATGGCTTAAAAAGAGATATGTCAATTATATGATAGATTTTCATAGACTTCAATAGATATAATCAATAAGCAATTAGATTGATTTATTTACAATAAAAAATGGTCTAAATCTATAGTAATTCAATTTGTCACAAATACCATTAGTCTTAACATTGCAATAAAATAACCATATCTTATTGCCAATGTAAAATTGATGATAATCCTTGTAATAGGCATTTACATTGATCTTTTGTCATTTTTGGACTTATTTTAATTGTACCTTATTGTTGTTTGTAGTTTATATAAACAATTACCAAATCTATTATTATAAGATTATCAACTTTTGAAAAGTCAAAAATATCAAGTCATAGATAATAACCATAATTAATAAAGAAAGATATTTTTTTGAATAGAAGAATGTATTATATTATTATAAGAAAACTTTGTTAATGATAAAAATAGTTATTCAATCATTTTAGTAGTAATTAATAGTATTCTTTCAATACTACTCCAAAACTTAGTTTATGTTGTTGTATTGTAACGTAATATCAAGGGCATGAATTTCAAAGAAAGAAATTATTGATACACTCTTGTGTCACTCAAAAGAACTAGGTGGTCATTAAAAGATAATATGGTATTAAACTAAAATGACTATTGCTATTGACAAGAAGACTAGAAAGTCTTGAAATAAGAATAAAGACTAGAAAAGTGTTGACAAGAGTGAAGAAGGCTTCACTCTTGCCTCCATATATACTCTTAACTAAGAGCTATGTGGCAATGTCCTATAAGACCTTCAAAATGTATTAACTTAGCAAGACACATACTTTAACTTGTAAGACAAGTTTTCTATATGTATGGCACATAGTTAGCTTCTTTCACAAACTATCAAGACATGATTAACTTGTTGACCAAGTTTCTAACCTACCAATCAACTACAAACTTATGTAAAGTCAAAACATTGTCTATGAAGCATGTAAGAAGTTTTTTTAGAAAATATTAAGAAGTAAATTTATTTTTACATACTTCTACTTGATCATATAGATAAATACTAGAATAAATATATAAATCCATGATATTATTTCTTTTTTTAGAAATAAGTTCCATAAAGAGTAATTTTCATATATTAAAAAATCCAAAATGTAGCAAATTGTGTTTGCCACATATTCTAATTTTTGTTCTCTTCAAAGATAGTTGATAAGTTCTTTCAACCATCAATAATGTTTCATACCAAGACAAAAAGACCACCTTATTATTTGGTTATTGTGGAGGCTTTGTAACTTCTTTCAAATAAAACATTTGGAATACCATCAAGAGTTGGTTTTACTTCTAATAAAATCACCAAACATTGAGAGTCTCTTCCAAGGTTGTGATATCAAATACATTATATTTTATCATTTATTGAAGAAAAAGCATGTCATTCTCCAAGATATTCATTTCAATTACATTGTCTTAAAAGTTGTCACAATTATAATATTTTATTTGATAAATTAGCAAATGAAAGCTTTTGAATTGAAACTACTAATTGCTGGCTTTTCATCTTTTTCATATCACAAATACACAAAAGCTACAAAGAAGAATAGAAAGTAGAATGTTATCTTCTATTGATATTATTTCTTTTATAGCAAAGATTTCCTATTCTTCATTTTGACTTTGATGGATATTGTCGATGAAAAGTTTCAATTATCTTTATTGGATTTGCAAGATTCTTTGTTAGCTCTTAGGTGCATTCACTGATATCATATCCATGCAAATAAAAAAGGTATTTTAACCTATTTTACTACCACCTTGAATGTAAGACTTCTTCTATATTACATTCTTGTTTATTATCTTTTTTTGTAAGAAGAGGTGGCATTTGTCTTCTTTTTTAGATATTTATTGTTTCATATGGCTCAAGAAAAGCTCTGTGAAATATAAGGTAGATCTTTATAGACTCTAATAGATATAATTGATAAGCAACATGATTAACTTGTTAGAAAAAGATCTAAGCTTATAATAATTCAACTTGTCACAAAGACGAGTAATCTTGGTATTATGATAGAATAACCATACCTTATTATTCATGTTGAATTGTGGTTGTTTCTTGTGATACGCATCTACATTGATTGTTTGTCATTCTTGAGTTTTTTTTAATTGCGTCTTTATTATTGCATATAATTTTGACAAATAATTTATAAAATCTTCTACTTTAGGATTATTAGCTTTTGAAAAGTCAAAAGTATTAAGTCATGGATGATAACCATAATTGATAAAGTAAAGTGTTTGTTGAGTAAAAGAATGTATTGAATTATTATATGAAATTTTTGCTAATGACATAAGAATTGTCTAATCATCTTAGTGATAATTGATGGTACATCTCAAATAGTGCTCTAAAACTTGATTCACTTGTTTTGTTTGTCCATTAATTTGAGGATGAATAGCCAAAAAAAGCTTTATATCTACCTTTAGAATCTTAAAAAAGATTTTTTAAAATCTTGATATAAATTGAGTCTCCCTATTTCATATAATATCCTTTGGCAATCTATGGTAGTAATAGATATTGTTAAAAAAAAACTTAGTAGTTTCTTCACTTGTGATAAATTTTATATATAGTACAAAATATACCATCTTGATAAAATAATCTATTATCATAAATATAAAATTATACAAACTTGAGATTAAAAGATCAATGATAAAATTGATAGAAATGGAAGACAATAGTTGATTTGAAATAGATAATGGCTAAAAAAGTCTATAAAGTCGATGGCAAGGAATTTTGGATCTTGAATTAATATCATATGATTGTATAATTTTTTTGATTATATTTTACATTTGAGGCCACCAAAAATTTCTTGATGTTGTATATAAAATGTCTAGCTGCTGAAAAAAGATAACCAGCTTAAAAAATATATAATTGTGTCCCACCTTTTAGAATATATAATCATCGTTCAAAATAGAGTAGGTTGTTCTTGAACTCAAACTTAGAAGTATGATGAAATTTAGAAGAATTATCCCTGATATCATAGATAAGTGAATGAAAAGACACATTTGATTGATTTGCTTGATAAAGATTGAATCAATAGTCAATGTTGATTTTATTGCTCAAAGTTGAAAATTCTCCAGCTTTAAAAAAATTGTTCTTTTTTGATTAAAAGATACATCTCTTTCTTTTGGTGTAAGATAAAAACATCTAAAAAGAGTGTCTAATAAACCTTATTGTTATTTAGATCAATAAGTGATCTTAAAATCAAATCTCAATAAAGACATACTCTAATGAGCTTGGCGATGATTCAAAACATGTGTTAACATGAAATACTGAAGGTTCTTGTAATTTATATACATGATGATTGGACTCAAGGCACCTTCTAGATAATGACACCATTCTTGAAATGAATCCATAATCACAAAGAGTTCTTTGTCGTGGATTTCATAATTAATTTTAATTATTAAAAATTTTGTAGAATAGAAAGTTATTATATGGAGTTTATCATCTATTCTTATTTGTGACAATATTATATATAAGGCAAAGTCTAATGCATCTATTTCTATAAAAAAAATGCCTTAAAAAAGTCAACACAATATATGATTAGTATAAAAATAATTTTTTTTAAAGCATCAAATAATACTTTAGCTTCTTTATTCTACTCAAATTTGTCTTTATAAATCAAAATTATAAGTAGAGTTGAAATTTGAGAAAAATTATTGATAAAGATTTGATAGTAATTTGCAAAGCTAAAAAAACATTATACATCTCTTATTATTTTTAGAATCTTTTAATCTATAATAGTCTCGACCTTCTTCCGATCCATCATTACCTCTTTGTTGAAAATGATATATCTTAAGAAATCAACTTGAATAGTGTGGAATACACTTTTTAGTAATTTGGCATATAATTTTGCATCTTTAAATTTTTGTAATATACAACGAATATGAATTTTATACTTTTTTGTATTCTTAGAATAGATTAAGATGTTGTCTAAATAACAAATGATAAAATCATTTAAAAAACTCAAAAAAGACATCATTTATTAGATTTTGAAAAGCAATAGTTGCATTTGTAAGTCAAAAAGGTATGACATTATATTCAAAATGCCTATATTTGATTCAAAGTATAATTTTGTATTCATATTTTTTTTTTTAATGCATACCAAATTATAAGCTCTTCATAGATCTATTTTTGTATAGATCTTTACTTGGTTGAATTGATTAAAAAGTCTTGAAATAAAAGATAGAAGATAATTATTTTTAATGGTGATCTTCTTGAGTCCTTAATAGTCTATGCACATTCTCAAAGATTCATCTTTTTTCTTCACAAGTAAGATAAGAGTCTCAACATGAGATTTAAAAGGGTGTCTAAAATTTTTAGCCAAATTCTCTTTAATGTATTCTTTGATTACAAACAACCCATTTTGTGATAGGCTATGGATTGGTCCAAATGGTGGTTGAGCTTCTTTTTGAAGATCAATGAAACAATCATAAAAATAATTCTTTGGAAGAATATCTATATTTTTCTTCTGAAAAAAGTCCTAGAAATATTCATATTTATTAAATATATTACTTGATTTCTTTCCACCATTAAAAATAGGCATGGCATATATAGCAAAAGATGACCCTTCTTTTGCAGTATGTATGAAAGTTCTTGCACTTATCAATAAGCCTTTGGATGTATTAAACTTATGTATTTTAACTTAACTAACAAAATTTTGGATTAAACTATGAAAAAATTAAAATTATGAAAAATTCCATCTATTTGAGGATTATATTTTTTTAATCAAGATAATTCTAAAATAATTTTATTGAACAAAGATCTTATTACATTAAATATTACTATGCTATTATGATTTTAAATTTTACATCTAAAGGAATAATATTATGCATAACATGTCCAAAAAATAGCAAAAAACTATCTATGACTTCTATATATATGGATTTAATTTTCTTGATTAATAATATTTCTTATTTTTTGACAAAATCTTCATCTATATATCAAGTTAAGGCTGAATTCCATTGTGAAGTCGATCTTCTTGCTTCTTTTAATTACACAACTTTTTGATGAACACTCTAAATTTTTTCTATAGGTGTAGGAATAATACCTCTATGATTTACATTGGAAATACATGAGATTTTTAGTCATAGAGTATTGACAAGTTCATGAATATCTACTATAGTTACAAATCTATTCTCACTTTTGCTAGAATTACCATCCATAATATTTTCTTCTATAGACAATTCAAACAAATTCAAAAAGTTAAATTAGAAGAAGATAATCTACAACTTCTAATATCAAATGAAAATTTTCACAAAAAGAATAATCTACTTTCTTTATCAAAAAATTCAATGTTAGAAAACAAGATTGTTTGTTTAAAGGTAGATAGTCCACAACCTTCAAAACAAAATAATAGAAGTGGAATAATCAACTCATTTCTAAAACAAGATAAAAAAAATTAGTTAACACTTTTATTAAACTTTCAAAGAGATGAATCTCAAAGAATGAAATCATTAATACACTCTTATGTGAATCAAAAGAACTATAAAATCACTCAAAGATGATGTAGTATTAAATAAGAATGACTATTGCTAAAGACAAGAAGACTAAAAAGTTTTAAAACAAGATTAAAGATTAAAAAGGCATTGACAAGAGTGAAAAATTATTCACTCTTGCCTCCATATATATTCTTAAGTAAGATCTACATAGCAATGTATTATAGAATTTCCAAAACATGTTGATTTTGTAAGACATGTATCTTAACTTGTAAAATAAGTTTTCTATATATGCCACATAATTAGCTTGTTCTGTAAGCTACCGATACTTGCTTAAGTTGTTGACTAAATTTTTAACTTACCAATCAACTAAAAATACATGTAAAGTCAAAGCATCATCTATGAAGCTTCTAAAAAGCTATTCTAAAAAATGTTTTGAAATAAACATACTTTTATCTATTTCTACTTAATCATATATATAAATATTAGAGTAAATATATATGTCCATGATACATGATTTTATAGTAAAAATATAATCAAAAATAAAATTTTGATTTATATTTAATTATCTTGGTTTAATAATAATTCAAGATATTTAAATATTTTTTTTAAAAAATACTCTTAATTTATTTATTTTATTTTAATAGCTAATAGATTAAAAGTTGGTTAATAATTTTACTTTCTAGATTTTAAAAACTCTTTTATTGCTTTAGAAAGGCCATAAATTAATAAAAACATAGTAGAAGAGATAAGTTATTAATATGGTTGAAACTAAGATTAAGTTGAAGATAGGATTAAGCTAAAAAATTCCTTGGATAGATTGGATTAATATCCAAGGATCGACCATTTATGAAACATAGTCAAAATCAGACCTCTAACCACTAAAATGGCTACGTAAGACAAAGTATAAGAGTATTTAGAGATTGACAATTAGAATTAAAGAGTTAACTTCAAGTTCATTTCAAAGGCATAAGGCTTATTTTCATAAGATTTGAAATGACTTTGCAATTATTGTTCAAAATTAAGATTTATTTTTGTGACTTAGAATTTATTCAATACAATTAAGGCTAACACTCTTGGCTAGTTTGTGCAATTGGTATTACATCTGTAGTTTAAAATTGAATACTACATGGTTGATTAGGTGTGCTAAATATACATCAAATTTTGTATTAATCTAATAGTGTAATTTAGAGACATTTATTTTTTAATACAAGAGCATATCAGAAGTTGGCAGTTTGAGGTCAAATATGATCTCTATGTTATTTGAAGATCTATTAGTCAAAATAAGGTAAAATTTAGCATAGTGTTAGAAGACTTAAAGATTAAGCTCTGCACCAGTTTTAAACTAAAGTTAATAATTAGAAAAGAAGAAATTGCTACTGAAACATCTGCATCAACTTTCAAGTTAGCAGCCCATTAACATTAGTGCAATTTTTTGGACGTTTTTTCACAACTTGTAAGTTAGATTTGGCTAAATTTTTTTGAACATGTAGAAAAATTTTAGTGATATTTGTGTACAATTTTTTTCTCAAAGTAGATAGTCAAATTAAGAATTATATTTTATTAAAGCTCATTGACTAGGATTAGAACTTGCAAAGAAAAATCGAAATTGCCTCATTATGAAAGTAATAAGGTAATTAGAATTTGTGTATAATTGAGATTACTAAGAAGAGTTTTTTTAAACACTTTATATTGGATTTAAGACTCTTGAATTGAAATTTGAATTAGATTCTTCTTATTTTGATGAAACCTATTAGAATTTTTAGGATACTTATAAATTACAACTTTATTTTCAAAAGCTAGATGCCACATGCATTTTCAAATAAGACAATATATAATATAATAATGTACTCTATCTATCTATTAATTTGAAGATAAAAATCTAAATATAGCTTTATATCTATTTTAAAATCTTGATACAAATTGAGTCTCTTTATTTGATATAATATTCTTAAAAAATCTATGATAGCAGTGGATATTTTTTAAAAATGTTTAGTAATTTTTTCACTTATGATAGATTTTATACATAGCATAATATATGACATCTTGATAAAATAATCTATTATCAAAGATATAAAATCATATAAAGTTAAGACTAGAAGATTTAAAATAAAATCCATAGAAACAAAAGACCATTGTTGTTTTAGAATAAGTAATAGTTGAAGAAGTTTATAGGGTCAATGATAAGAAGTTTTTGATTTTAAAAAAATTTCATATATTTTTGATTGTACAAAGTCTTCGCTTCTTTCTACATTTAAAGCCACCAAAAATCTTTAGATATTAATTTAAAAATCTTGTGGTATCTAAAATATCTGGTTGTTAGAAAATCATAATAAGCTTAAAAAATACGTAATTATGCTTTATCTTCTAAAATATACATATTTTTTTGAATTATAATAGATTATTCTTGAATTTAAATATAAAAATCTCATTAAACTTAAAAGAATTATTTTTAATATCATAAATAAGAAGATTAATAGATATACTTGATTGAATTTGCTTGAAAAATATTGAATCAATAATTAATGCTAATTTCATTACATAAAGATGAAAATGCTCTATTTTCAAGAAAATTATTTTTTGTTGATCAAAAGCTTCATTTCTTTTTTTGAATAAAAAATAAAAATATTTAAAAAAGTATTTGATAAACCTTATTTTTTTTTGAGTTAATAAGTAAACTTGAAATCAAATCTTAATAAAGATATGCTTTAAAAAACTTAGAGACAATTCAAAATAGGTACCAATATAAAGTACTTGAGGTTCTTGTTATCAATATATATATATATATAATGATTAGATTATAAGGATCTTCTAAATAATAACAACATTCTTGAAATGAATCCAAAATTACAAGTAATTCTTTGTTATGAATTTTATAGTTAATTTGAGTTATTAAAATGTTTTTGGAATAGAAAACTATAAAATAGAGCTTGTTATCTCTTCCTAATTGTAATAAAATTTCATCTATAGCAAATTTTTCTGATTTTATTTCTATAAAAAATTCCTTAAAAAAATTAGTATAATATAAGATTGGTGTAAAAATAAATGCTATATTTAAGGTTTCAAAAGATGCTTCAATTTCTTTGTTCTATTCAAGTTTGACTTTATATATCAGACATGTTAGAAGAGCCTTAATTTAAAAAAAAAAATTAATAAAAATTTAGTAATAATTGGTAAATTCTAAAAAATATTATATATCTTTAATTATTTTTGGAAACTTCCAATTTATAATCATCTGGACTTTTTTAGAATCCATCATAAGGCTATGATTTAAAATGATGTATCTTAAAAAGTCAACTTGAATAGTGTGAAATATATATATATATATATATATATATATATATATATTAATTTTAGTCCATAATTCTGAATTTCTAAGTTTTTATAGTATACAACAAATATGAAGTTCATATATTTTTTTTTTTTTATGTTTTAAGAGTAGATTAAATGATTATTTAGATAATAGATGAAAAAATCTTTAATAAAAACTCACAAAAGATATCATTTATTAGATGTTGAAATATACATGTTACATTTGTGAGTCCAGAAGACATGATATTATATTTGAAATGTCTATACTTGCTTTGAAATGCAGTCTTCTATTCATCTTATTTTTTAATGCATATTAGATTATATGTTCTTTGTAGATCTATTTTTGTATAGATTTTTATTTGATTGTGTTGATCAAGAAATTCTAAAACCAAAGATAGAAGATAACTATTCTTGATGGTGATCTTGTTGAATCTTTGATAGTTACATACATCTGCAAAGGTCCATTATTTGTTTTTATAAATGAAATAAAAGTTCTTATTGAAGATTTAGAATGGAGTATGAAGTTCTTAGGTAAATTCTTGTCAATATATTCCTTGACTGCAATCAACTTATTTTGTAATAAGCTATAAATTGGTCCAAATGGTAGTTGTGTTTATTCTTGAAGATCGATGGAATAGTCATACAAATAATTTTTTAGATGAATAACAATATATTCGTTCTCCAAAATGTCTTTATAATCTTAGTACTAACTTGAAATGCAACTTGAAGTCTTTTCTTTTGAAAATAGATGTGGCATATATAGCAAAAATTGATTTTTTTTTGTTGTTTGCATAAAAGTTCTTACATCTACCAATAAGAATTTAATTGTATTGGACTTATGGATTTTTATTCAACTAGCAAAATCTTAGACTAAAATACAAGAAAAAAAAAAAGTTATAAGAAGTCCAGCCTATTTGGAGGTTATACTTCTTTATCCTTGATAATGCTAAAACAACTAGTTTGGAAGGAGATCTTATTACATTAAATATTACTAAGCTATTACAATCTTTAATTGCTATATCTTAATGAGTTATTTCATAGATAATATTTGCAAAGGAAAAAAAATGACTATGAATGAATTCTACATGCATAATTTTATTTTTCTTAACTAAAAATATTTTTTATTTTTTAATAAAAGCTTTGTCTATAACAAAAACTAAGGCTCTTAAATCTAGTAAGGCAAAGACTTTGTAATTTTTTGATTCCAAATAAACTTCTATTATAAAATAAAGTGATGTATTTAAAGAAAGAATATGACTTTTATTAGATATTTCATAAGATTTTAATGGCATAATCTTGGTTGCACCTTGAAAAAATTATTTTTCAATATATCGTCTTTTGTGGCAACTATGTTCTTCATTTTGTAGTTGCATTGCTTTTTAAAATAATATTGAGTATTATATTTAGAATCTCTAAAATAAAAGCATAAAATTTCTTAAATAATATCAATTTTTTTTTATTTAATAAGAAGCTTGAAATATATAGTGTTAATTTACATAAGTTCCTGTTTTAACGAATAAACTTCTATAAACTTAGAAGCTATTACTATAGCTTGATTTGTACTTCTTTAAGCAACTATTTGTTTTTGGCATCTTTCAAAGAATCGATTATCACATGCAATTGCTTATGTAATAAATTCTTATAATGAGCCTACTTTTGATATTATCAATAGTAAATCTTTGATGTTATCTTTTAACTCATATTAAAATTGATTGATAAGGGCTTTGCCATTTCAATCTATATTGCTAGTAAGATTTTAGAATTTTACACCACATATTGTGGTTGAATGTGAACTTTGTTGTAAAAATATAAGTTTGGTTTTTACTATCTTCTTTTCAATCACATTCTCTAAAAGTAGCCATAAACACTTTTAAGAATGAATTTAGATAATAGAGAAGACTTAAATCATTTTTCAACAAAAGTGCAAACTAAAAAAGCACTTTCAAAAAAAAGTGCATAGATGAATCTATCTTGAGTAAATCTGTTAGGATATTAAAAAAGATGCTACCTTAGATAGAATTTTATTTATTGTTGAAAGCCTTAAAACTTTGATCTTGTTTCATCAAACTTCTTAGACATACATATCTTTGTTTCTTTTATATTTAGAATAGCAAGACTTCTTAGATTTAGTTATAAGCTTGATCTATTTGCTTCTCTCAATTGCACAACTTCTTAGGATAGATTTTGAACTTTATTATTGAGTCTTCCATAGGTGTCGGAATACCACATCTATAGTTGATATTAAAGATACTTGAGATTTCTACCTTCAGAGTAATGATAAGCTTATGAAGATTTATAATAGTTGCAAATCTATTCTTACTTCTAAGAATAACATCCATAATTTTTTTTCTATAGATAATTTAAATAAATCTAAAAGTCAAATTAGTAGAGGATAATTTGAAACCTCTAATATCAAATGAAAAGTTCTACAAAGAAAAATAGTCGACTCTATTTAAGAAAAAAACTAGTATTAAAAAGCTAAAAATAAGTTTAAAGTTGGGTAGTTCACAAGCTTCAAAATACAACAATAGAAGTAAGATAATTCACTCACTTCTAATACAAAATATAAAAAATGAGTTAGATCTCTTATCAAAATATCAAGGATATAAATTTCAAAAAAAATAAATCTTGATACATTCTTATGTTATTCAAAAAGATTAAAAAATCACTTTAAAATGATAATATATTCAATTAAAATGGCTATTGTAAAAGACAAGAAGATTAAAAAGTCTTGAAACATGACTAAGGGCTTGAAAGGCATTGACAAAAATAAAGAAGTCTTCACTTTTACTTCTATATATACTATCTAACTACGAACTGCATGACGACATCTTTTAGAAACTCCAACACATGTCTGATTTGCAGGACATGTGTTTTAACTTGCAAGGCAAGTTTTCTATATGCGTGCTATATTGCTACCTTATACCACAAGCTATCTACACATGTAACACATGGCTAATTTATTGGCCAAGTTTCTAACCTATCAATCATCTATAAACATGTATAAAGTCAAATATCCATCTATGAAGCTTCTAAAAAGCTTCATCACAAGATAATATCAAATCTACTTATATTTTCCTTCTACTCAACACTTCTTATATAGATAAATATGTATGTCTATGATACTTGAATAATAATCAAATAATAGGGTAGTCTTTCTTCTCTAATATAAGATACTATTACTAATTGAGAATACCTATCAACTACCTTTGAAGAAAATAAAGCTGAAAATATGTAGATAATACAATTTGCTACAACTTGGATATTTTCAACATGTGATTATTGCTCTTTATAGAACTATTTCTATAAGGTAGCTAATGTCAAAGATATACATATTGATACTAATACCTATTAAGATAAGAGAAATAAAGTATGAATAAATATATATAAATTTAATAATATCTTATAGAAAAGCTTCATAGATGCAAATTTGTATGAGTCAATTATGTTTAATTTATGATTGTATGAATCAATTACATTTAATTTTAAATTAGAATAATAAAGATCAAAGAATTAATTTAAATAAAAATTAATAAATTTTAAAATAAAATAAATATTACCTTATATATTAATATAAAATATAGGTATTATAAATTCTTTTAAAAAATTATTATTATATCTTACAAGTAAATAATAAATACATAAAAAAGTAAAATTTATAAAAAAATGTATTTAAAAAAATATTATAGTTGTGTAATAATAAATTTAAAATTTTAATCATTATGGATAAACTAATATATTAAATGTATTAAAATTTTATATTAAAAAATAGTATAAAATATTTTTAGAAAAAAATAAATCATATTTTTACTAAAGGTAATTAGTACTTAATAATATTTATTTTATTTATATTATATTATATTCTATTCTATTTTTAAAATTAATTTTTATTTAATAGATATAAAATAACTATTTGAATCATATTATGGTTATTTAAAGAATAAATAATTATAATTTTTTGTGAGATATACATATATTTATTTTTATTATTATTATTTTCTATTTTAATTTTAATTTTATAATAATTTTATTATAAAAAATTATTAATATTTTATTATAATTTTTTTAGTTATCTATACACATTAAAGTCCAATCTATTATTTTAATGTGAAACATAAATTATTTGCTCTTAAAACATATAATATTTACTTTTATTTTTTAAAATTATTTATATTTCTTATTATTTTATATATTTTCATGTGCTATAATATTCTTATTATTGCATTTTTTCTGAGTTGATTTTTATTTACTAGATTATATATATATATATATATATATATATATATTCATTTTACTTTTAGTTTTATTATCTACACTCTATTTGTAAACTAATTGTATTTGATACATGATTAAACTCTACATTTTGTGCACCAATTTGTTTTTGTTATTTCTTTATTCCGTAAATATTATTTTTTGACTAAATTAAAAAATTCAATCTTTATAATTTATGAATTTGTGTACATATTTATTATTCTTTGATACCTTTAGATTTAAAATTTGAATAGATTAATTAATTTCTTCATTAATTTATTTTATAATTTTAAAACCAGTTTAAAAATTATATTCCTTTGTGAGTGTTATTGTAAAAATTATATTCTTTTGTATATTGTAGTGTACATGCCTTTTTACAACGAATTAATATGTATTATTGTGCTAACTAGAAATTGTAATATTTTATGATCTAATAGAAACAGACATACAATTTTTTCTTTTTTTCTTTTTTCTTTTTCTTTTTCTTCTTCAAGATTTTCATACTTGCTTATTGGTTACAATTCCCTTATCTAAAGGAAATGATGATAACAAGGTAGAGATTTTATCGTATTATAGTAAATATGATTCGACTTATATGGTAAAGATTTGAGTCCATAATTTCTTATCAAGTCAACTGTCACCTCAACCATCATGTGTTTGGTGCTCAGTGCAAGTTTGAAAGTGGTGCACAAGCATATACCGATACACTGGCAACAACGGGTTCTCAACTTATTGCTTACCACAACGTTGCCTACATGATTCAGATCTGTGAATTTATGAAGGATAAAAGCTAATTGAAATTGTGTTACTATATTAATTTTCTAGAGCAACCGACAAATCCAATCAGAGCATCTCATACAAAGAATTGAAAAACCATAGAACACTACGAAGGGCATCCAAAGGTAGCGTTGGAAAGCCCGCTGAAATTGGTTATGTTCTGTTTTCATAGGTTTTTCCTACAACAGTTACAGTGACAACCCTTCCGTTCTAAGGCTGTACTAGGCTTTCCTCAGCTGCTAGCAAAGGTAACAAGAGATAATGAATATAGAATGGCTCAGTTCTGGTTGCAACTGCAGCAAGTAATCCAAGGCAGTCAAACCTTCTTGTATAGCTCTATACTGCACTGGACTCCACCGCGTGAGTCTCGTTCCGCTGGCTTCAACCAGCCACCATCCCCCCCGATTTCCTCGGATTTGAAGCCCACGTTATTTAAAGCCTTTCATTATTAAAAAGCCTTTCATTAGCTTCAAAATGGTGCAAAACTGTTTACTCCTTGCCGTCGGCGGCTCTCAAGGAGCCCAGCTGCACTGGGGCCTGGGTGCCGACCACCTTGGAGGATCCATATTTGGATGCAAGATCGGCACCCGATTCCTTCTCTTTCTCGATCTGCTCCTTGATCCATTTGTATGTGATGGCAAGCCCGTCCCTGAGGCGCATGGAGGGAGCCCAGCCGAGCTTCTCTTTGATCAAAGTGTTGTCTGAGTTCCGCCCGCGCACTCCCTCCGGTCCGGGGATGTGCTTGATTGGGAGCTTCTTGTTGTCAAAGCTGAGCACAATCTCGGCCATCTCGTTCATGCTCAGCATCTCGTCACTGCCGATGTTTACTGGTTCCTGGAAGTCGGACTTCGTCAGGCGCAAGACGCCCTCCACGCACTCGTCGATGAAGGTGAATGAACGGGTTTGCTTGCCATCGCCCCACATCTCAAAGTACTCGGTAGCTGTCAAGGCCTTCCTGCAGAAGGCAGCGGGAGCCTTCTCACGTCCCCCTGAGTTGAAACAACATTTGGGCCTTAAGCAAAAACTAACACAGTTTTTTACTTGACGTTTATTTAAAAAGATATGAATGAATCAGGATAAGAAGAAGTGGTAGATGAGAGAGTGGAAGAAAAAAAAAAGAAGAAGCTCAAAATGAGGATTCTTCTGACTGCATTGCAAACATGTAGATTTGAAATCAGTTTTTAAGAGATAGTGAAAATGACGAGGAGCCTTACGAATTATTACCCTTCCAGGTTCCATAGGGACCGTAGATGTTGTGGAAACGACCAATGCGACACTCCATGCCGAAGTCCTTTGTATAGTGCCTACACAGCTCCTCCGTGGCTAACTTCTCAAGGCCATAAGCATCCTGGGGCTGTTACACGGAAATCACTGTCAGTAACAGATCAAGTTTTATTCCTGACAAGATGGATATTGTCAGACAATCATCACTTATGAGCGCCAGGACATGTGGAATACGATCCTGCCACTCGAAACATGAAGACGGAATCTGATAAGCACTGCAAACCTACAGAAAGCTTCAATAATTGGCAATCCATGACACTCAAGTATAGATCGCCGAAACAATACGATTCACCGACATTACTAAAACAACTGTTATTTAAGATTCTTAGTCGCCAATACTGTATCATTTGGGAGGTGAAAAAGGCAATACCAGAGCGGGCCAAGCGTCCGACTCCTTCAGGCTGCTCACGTCAGTCTCCAGCTGTTTGAATTCAGGATAGATACACGCGCTTGAAGCATAGAAAAACCTGCAACATCCACCAACTCCACTCAGGAACCGACAAAACCAAAAGATTTGAAACGGGAGCAATCTCTCTACGATCGGTAAAGGAAGAAGATTGTACTCACAATGATATTCCACTAGCCACAATCTTTACCAAGCAGAGAGAAACAGAGATTGCACATAAGCAGAGACCTTCGAAAGCAAGAATAAAGAGCTGGAAATGGCTAAGGTAAAATTGGAAGGGCAGAGAGGAGCATGCACCTAGAGACACCATTGATGCGTGAGGCTTCAAGCATGTTGAAGCTGATCATGGTATTGTTGTACATAATGACAGCGTGATTGGACTGGATGAAGCCCATGCCCCCCATGTCGGCGGCCAGGTTGAAGACGTGATTGGCGCCCTTGGTGACCTTCAAGCAATTGTCCATGACGCGCAGATCCACGAGGTGGAACTCGTCGCAGAACATATCCTCGCTCATGTGCTCATTCTTCTTCCAGTCGGAGGCAATGATGTAGTGCCCTTCGCTCTTCAATCGGCGCGCGATGTGCGAGGCGATGAACCCACCAGCCCCTGTGATGGAGATTCGCAGCTTCTCCGCGGGCCTGTATGCCTCCCGGTCCAAGTTTGTGGCGGTATAGTCACCGAAGCGGCCATAGCTCGCCATCTCTGAATTAATCTCCAACAAACCAACAGCTATAGTGAAAATTTCACCTGTCTCTATGATCAAAAACCTTACACACACAAATCAAAAACCCCAACCTCTTCCCGCAGCGACGAAATCACAGTGCACCCTCGCACAATCTTTGTAGATGCAGTAACCTGCGGTGGGGATAGCCAAGTGAGGGCCGAGAGAGCTAGTCCTTCCTCGCGCAGCCTCAGTGGTGTTTTAATACTGCAAAACGCGGAGGAGCTCGAAGAATGCAAGGGAGATTCCGCCCTGGCTCCGGTCAACTGTGTGCTTTGCCGCTCCTTAGGGAACTACCAGAAAAAGATCACTCTTTTTGCTTTCCTACCGATGGGCGGCTTTTACGACCGCTGGACGAAGGTCTGTTTTTGAGAGTTAAGCGGTCCGGGATTTTCTCGTTGCCTTGCCAAACTTTCGGTGCTGTCGAGACGCCCTGGGTCAGATGCAGTCGACCTGCTTTAACTGATATCAGTGCACACTGAGTTCAAATTACTGTTTAACAAAGAAGGGAGGTAATGTTTATCAAAACTTGGCATCTGTCTTCTCCCATCCGCATGGTTCAAGTTGCCGATATTGCAGTAAATCGTAATATTCTCCAGATTCTCTTTACTTTTTCTTCACTTTTCTTTCCGTTACGAATTAACAAAGGTTGATGTTCTTAGTCACTATCTAATGTGTAGTATTAGAATTCTAATCTTTTCAAGGAGTAACAGTTATGAAAGATCGGCTCTAAAGACAACACGATGTCACGTTGAAAATCAAAACAAAACAAATGATAAAACTAGTTTTCTAAGAAATCTGTTAAGTGACGTCTTCCATGGGTTCTGTCCTTAATTGGACAGTAAGCCGTCGTTGAGTACCCTATTACCTCTGCTCCACATAATTAAACAAAGCTGAGATGTATATACAAATACATATATACAGACATACGAGTTTGTATTTATCGAAGTACTCCATCAGGACATTTTCTTGTTTGAAATGGTTCACAACACGGGAACTCGGTGCTCTCAGAAGTCCGTGAAGAAGGTGTAAAATGATTCGAGTCACCTGCCAAGCCATAGCTGTGTGTTCCAGTTTGTCATATCTCCACAAATAGATGGGCCATCTTCGCTTCCATTTTTACTCGGACGGCATTCAGTCCATTAGTGTCGGCACACAGCTCTCTATTTTTCGGGTGTGGCATCACGTTTCGTAACAAGTATCTCGTTTTCAGGTGTTTCGTAACAAGTCTCTCGTTTCGCGACGTGCAATCTTGTTTGGATTGCTGGTGGCCCCAGTGGTACAACCAAATGTAAAAAAATTGTAGTTAGCTTTCTAATCTGGCACACTAAAATCGTCGACTTCAATCTACAGATACCATAATGCATCACCGTCCTTAACGCTTCAGAGGTGGGCCACTCACCTGCATCGCATGAGTGATCCATCAGGTCGATGTCCTTCCAGTTGCGCACATATTAGTACCCACGAAGCGGAGTTCATGTGGGGAACAAATTTGGATCCACCGAGGAAGCCACCGTGCAGAAAACATTGGATGTGGAACGAATGGTGGAAACCACTTCCAGCGTGACTATAAGCTTTTGAGGCACATCCCTCGAATGGCGTGTATCCCCGAACTTCGCACGCATGTCCCTTTATTCTCGCCCTGGTGACGATCACGTGGTTCTTGGGGCTTCGCATTCCTGGGTGACTTACACACCTCATGCACGCTACTCGTTCGAACCTCCTAGCTCTCTTGTTGACTGCAGATAGCATCCCTGGTGGTGTAGATTTAGTTCTGGCGCGCGAGGTGTGGAGGTGTAGGGCCTGAGGTGGGTTAGTTTGCAGGATTTGGATGGTCACATTTAGCATTTTGGTGGAAATGTGAGATTGGGTTAGACGAGGCAGCCTAGAGGATAAATCTCTTCCTTTGTGAGTCTCTTCCTCTTCGCATGCTGCTTCAATGAGTTTACGGAATTCGAGGTTAGATTTGGGGCCAGATTGCAACATCGTGCACTACAATGGAAGGCGTGCTGCGCAGTGTGAGACCTCCCTGTGTCCCACCCTCGTGTGCCCGGCGGCTCTTTTCGTGCCGCGCGATTCCTTCCAGCCGTGAAATTTCTTCAAGACAAAGAATCACAAGATGCAGGGTGGTGGAGAAGACGGATGATTTGAAGCTGAGACTTCCACTTTGTCGGTCCGCATTCGCCAAGACATCCAGTTTTGCACGGTTAGCAGCGCGTGACGGCAATGAAGACAGTTTGGAAAGGTTGGGGAGGCTGGTATCCGTGCGAAGCAACGCACGTAGCGATGGCGCTGGCATAGAAGGGGATGCTAGCGAAGGTGGCCTGTTTGGGGGTTTGCTTGAGCCCATAGCCCCCCGACAACCGAGTGACCCAGATGATTCTCTCTTTAACGCAGACTTCGCGCCGACGATGCCAGCAGGCCGAATTTTCACGGTCTGGGATATGGCCTGTCTGTGGATAGGGTTAGTAGTCGGGGTGCCAACGTATTATATGGCGGGGAGCTTGGTGGAGATGGGGATGTCATGGTTGGAAGGTGTCCTCACCGTATTTGTTGGGAATGTGGTGGTTCTTGTTCCGTTGGTGCTCAGTGGTCACTCGGGAACGAAATTCGGCGTTCCTTTTCCAGTGCTGGCGCGCGCTGCTTTCGGCATCCGGGGTGCGAATGTGCCGTCCTTGTTGCGCGCTTTTGTGGCCTGTGGGTGGTTCGGCATCCAAACGTGGATCGGAGGGCAAGCTATATACCAGTTGCTCAACGCGCTCTTCCATGGGAGACTCGCAAGCAGCGTGCTGCCGTGGTTGGGTATAAGTGCGTCAGAATTTGGATGCTTCATGGTGTTTTGGCTGCTTCAGGTTCGCTACTCTTCGCATCTTGAACCCCAATCGACCGAAGTTTAATGACCAACGCTCACACACAATTGTTGAAGTCAAATTGAGTACTTGAGTGGTTAACAGTACTAGGGCCACTTTTCTACTGTTCGAAGCCGTCTTTGAAGTTTAATACCCTTGGATTATGCAGGTCGGGATTGTTTCAAACGGGATCGAAAGCATTCGAGAGCTCGAAAAGCTGAGTGCTCCAATTCTCATAGCTCTGTCAGCTGCATTACTAGCGTGGGCTTACGTTCAAGCAGGGGGATTTGGGCCCATGTTGTCACTTCCTTCTCAATTCATTACCGGAGGCCCTAAAGCAGGCCAGTTCTGGAAGACCTTTTTTCCAGCCTTGACAGCTAACGTCGGGTTCTGGGCTACGCTCAGCCTGAACATCCCAGGCAAGGCATCTGAATAATTCCATCATTCTCATCAATATTTCTGTTATTTCTGGAATATTGCACTGCTCTATGGCACTTGAGGCCATGGCAAAGCATCGGAGTGAACTTGGGCATCACGTCTGCATTGCTTCTATCGCAGATTTTACGCGGTACTCGAAGAGTCAGGTGGACCAGCTGACAGGCCAAGCGATCGGACTGCCTCTATTCATGGCGGCTTTCACATTTGTGGGCCTAGCCGTCACTTCGGCGACTGTGGTGATTTTCGGGCAAGCCATTTCGGATCCCATACAACTCCTATCTCGCATTGATGGCTTCTTCCCGATTCTTTTGTCACTCGTAGGGGTTATATTAGCCACTCTGACTACCAACATCGCAGCCAATGTGGTCGCTCCTGCCAACGCTCTCGTGAATCTGAATCCGTCCATCTTCTCCTTTAAAACAGCCGGTCTCCTTGCCGCTGTGATCGGAGTCTTGCTGCAGCCGTGGCGGCTGATTCAGTCCAGTCAGGGGTTTATCTTCACTTGGCTGATAGGATACTCGGCGTTGCTGGGACCTGTGGGAGGGATCATGTTGGTCGATTACTTTGGATGGCGAGGTCGGGCTCTAAACACTGACGATCTCTTCTCTTGCGACAGAAGAGGTCAATATTGGTACACCAATGGTTACAACATTTCAGCTATGTTGGCCCTTCTTGCAGGCATTCTTCCCAACATCCCTGGGTTTCTAGAGTCCGCAGGCATGCTTCAGGGCTGCCCTCTCGTTTTCACTCTCATCTACAGCAATGCCTGGTTTGTGGGTTCCTTTGTAGCTGGACTTGTTTATTGGACTTCGTCGAAATGGCAATTACAACGCTTGCGAGTGGCTAATGTATAAGCTCATGTCTTGCTATGGAAGCGTCGAGATTTGCTCTCATGGAATGCACTTGTCAGGGGTTTCCTCTGCTGAAATTCTTTGAGGATATTTAACATTGGGACTGGAAGCTTTGTATTTATATCAAATTTACCAAGCATTCAATTATTTTATTTCCTTGTGGCGGCTATGGTGTCTCCGCCTCCCTTACCTATCAAGCGAAGGAATTGTGCGAGGAGGAATAATGTTCTTTTAGGTGCCAACAAAGACTCTCTCGTTTATCCGTCGGATCAGCCAGGTATTGAGTACCTCATTTATTTTTTTGCTTATTATCAACACCGATTTGAAGACCTTGTCAAGTATGATGATATCATCTACGTGTGAAATATTATTCAAGTTTTGTAGACATTTACATTTCTCGGCATGCTGTGTCCAGCCAGCTGCTCTTTTTAGCTCTGCACGTGCATTGGGAACTGCACAGCATCGAAGTACAGACAAAACAGAAATTATTTGAATCTGTGTCATCCTAGTTCTTGTCTTTTAGTTAGAATTATTGGTGGCCGATTGATGCTTACTCTTTCAGAGACTCTAGATTGTGTGAATTGACAAGATCTGAATTAGGTGCACGGTGCTATCCTCCGTTTGGATTAGTGAGCTGGGGTACAACTTGTAAGTAGGTTACTATTAGATATTGTCCTTCATGAATGATGCTGATAACGAAAACTTCATTGGAGTTCTACGTCACAGACTGGTGTCACCTGATTCTTTGAAGGCGAGGGATCACACAGCAGCGAGTCTCATCAGACATGGGTGCCATCTTGGTATACCTGTCTCTAAAAGTTGCAGAATTTTCATGGTGTGTGACGATCTTGCAGCGCACGACGATTGGGTGCCGAGTCGGTATTCAATTGCGAGAGGGCTGAATGAATGGGCATGGCAGCTTCGGCTGTATGTCCTTCCAACAGACTATTGGCTGACTATTTCCCAGCAATCTCTTGCCTAGTCTGCCCTCAACCACTCCGGTTACTACGCTGTGATGTAGCAAAACCTTCATGTGCCGTATCAGAGTTTTCAATCATTACTTCAAAGCATTGTTATTTTTTTAATAAAAATCGCTTGTACTCTGACAGAGTCAATCCCACGAATTTTTCCAGGTGTATCTACTGCTACGTACTTACCCTTCGCTAAACCGGGTTGTACACAATAAGTCGTACCATGTAATGTTGATTACTACACACTAGTCAATCTGACGCTCATTACGAACGTCAACACATTTCCATCAGTTCAAGTAATTTATTAAAAGGAGAGACTTATCTAAAATGTCTTCCGTGTAACTAAGTCGCCAATCACGTAACAAGCCCTATATGCAAGAATTGAGGAGCTTGGTAGAGTGCAGATTCAGCCGTTAGTTTGTAAAAGCCTCAAATTTGGCGGTGAACCGAATATCACAGATAATAGATATGGTACTATCCCAGTCACATTCAGTTCATAAACACAGACCTGTAAACAGTCAATCTTGATTGATCACTCGAAACTGGAAATAGCAACATCTTCAAAACAACAGCAATCGGTAATGCTACTTGATCATCTTCAACTACCTTTTCAACTCCTACATACAATGACAGCAACCCAAGCTTCAAGTTCCAAGGCTAAAAGGAAAAACCATTAAACCCTAGAAGAACCACGAATGAACGAATCCATGGAGACTATCGACAGAGCAAACCTAACTTGGTCTCAATGCTGGTTCCACTATAGGACGCTTGTTCCAGTGGCAGAGAGAGAGCGCGAACTGGAGGCTACGTGGAAACACCCAGAAAGGCAAATGTAAAACTTGGTCTCAGGAAGAGCAGAAAATTGCACAGCGACGGAGACAAAAATGATGTCCAATGGCAATTGAGTCGAAGACGACGAGGCCAGAGTGGCCCCACGTTTGCAGTCTCACGTGGCTAGTCGGGGAAGCTCTCGCTTCCTCTTAGTTTGTGGCCGAGTTCTCGTTTACGTAACCACGCGTGGAACCGCGTTCAGAAACGTTGTGGTTGCTTAAGCTCTTTGAAGTAGAGTGAATGAATTGCGCGGGGAACCACGCTGCGAGGCTCCTCTCGAACATCGAGATTGCGACCAGATAAGCTTCCATAGTTGCGGTAATCCATCTGACAAGCGAACAGACAACTATCTCCAAAACATCTTGGAATCGACTACCTTATCGGATTTTGCTTCCATCCGAGTGCCGATTGGCGGGAGGATGATTTGTAGTTATTTCTTGTTGAGGGAGCACAGAAATTGAATTTTTTTGGGCAATGGCGTGGGTGTTGGCTGCTGCGCGGGTGGAGTAGTCGCGTGCATGGGGGCAGCCGAGTTGGGAATCGGTTCGCATAGTAGCTGACGCCGAAGTTTGATTGACGGCGTGGTGTACAGCGTGTGCAGTGTTCATTTTCCACAATTTGTCGAGTTTTCTGGAGGTCAGGCCGCTGTGCAATTTCTTTTGTCGACGCTTGAAGTTTTGGTTGTAGTCTGCGAAAGATCAGGGTGTGCTGATTGAGCAGGGTTGCAAGGAGTGGGTTGCAAGGAGCGCGGAGAATGGCAGTATGTGCATGCAGTACGGGATTGTTGCAGCTTCTTCCGAAAGCCCCTGCAGTCACCTGCTCATTGTCCTCTCAGGTATGGCAATTTCCGCCTAGGTTATGATGTCTGTACCTTAGGTTGATGCTCCTAGACCATGACGAAATTTGAAGTAGGATTGAGTTCAATCTCCATGTCTCGTATGATGTTCATGCAATTATGTAGTACCTCACAGTCAAATACAGAGTCCAACGAAGGCGGGGAGTCTTGATCCCGAAGCAATCAAATTTTGCACTTTTTTGAAGATAATTTGTCTGAATGCTGTGATATTGTGTTGTGATGTGACAGTTGCGGACTGAGAAAAGTGCACAGTTTTCGTGCGTTGTGTCTTCGTCGTCTGATTGTGTATGTAACTTGGGGTACGTCAGCAACAAGGGCACTTTGGTTCACTCCTCGTCTTTAGAGAGGTCTCAAAATAGGAGTAGCGGCTTTAGACATGGCAGGAGTAGCAGGAGCAGAGGCGAGCCGCGGAAAGGGTACAGAGGATGCGGCAGGTTGGACCCGAAGCAGACAGTAATACATGTGCAAGCGCGGGTACAAGACACTGTAGAGCATGAAACGTATGATAGTGGTAATGAGCTAGATCGAAATTTTCGAAGTAAAACCCGAAGTCGAGGAGAAAAGAAGGGGAAAGAGAGGAGAAGGGTGCAGGTGATCACCAATAATGGCTTTGTGGACCTGGAAGAGCAGTTGGGTATCTCCAAGGGGCGAAAGGGAGAAGGGAGGCTTAGGTTGCGACTCAGCAGCCAACAGAATCGGAATAGAGTGCAGAGAGATGAGGAAGGAAGGTTGTGTTTTGAGTATGAATTTAACGCAACAGACGGTGAGGAAGTACCTGAACTTGACAATAACTCCTTCTACTCTGCTGAAGAATTGCAGACTCGGCAAGAGGGCGATGCACCCAGCCTTGCTCAAGCTGCGACGCCCTTGGAAATTGGGACATTTTTAGCCTCCGAGCGAGGTAAATATTTTTGAACATTTTTTTTTGATTTGAATGATTATCTACACATTGAAGATCATTGTTACCATCTGAAAACATGCGTATTGGCATGGTGTGCAGGAGCTGGCCGGAGTGCTGGCGGTGGTCTCTCTGCTGGTCCTGTGGAGTTTGACGCAGAGGAGCAATGGTCTGGTGATGAGCAAGAAGGTGATGCATACGTTGAAGCAGAATCGCATTCTACTAAGTTTCTCCTGGATACTCCTGGTGGCCAGCAAGTGGCCGAGCTCGTGGGCGCGTGGGACGGCTTAGCAGGGAGACTTCCTCCTGATTTTGCTTCCAGTGCCGGATCCACGCTTCTA
Organism: Physcomitrium patens; assembly: GCF_059467195.1. NCBI lineage: Eukaryota > Viridiplantae > Streptophyta > Bryopsida > Funariales > Funariaceae > Physcomitrium > Physcomitrium patens. The sequence continues at coordinate 22,097,203 of NC_143410.1, read as the reverse complement.
TTAGCTGCTCTGAGACTGACTGTCAGCACTCTTCGCCATACATCACCTACTGAAGACGGGCGCAAGCCCCTTTCTCGTGCATTGTCTGTGGCATTTATCCTTGCTGACCTTCGGGTGAGCTACCCTTCGTAAACCAGAACTTTTGTTTCCACCAAAGCATGATTAGAAGAAAGTTCTGTTAGTTAGAGAAGCCATGAGTTTTTTTTTTTTTTTTTTTTTTTTTGAATTAAAGTGAAAACGCCTACATTGACATGCAATTCTGCTTCGTGTGACACCCTAGATGGACGCAGAGGTGATTGCAGCCGGTCTTCTTCGGGAGGTTGTCGAAGCAGGGTACCTTAACATTGCAGGAGTGGAGAGGGTTCTAGGCAAGGAAGTGGCCATTCTTCTCGAAGATTGTGCTCGTGTTAAGTATATGCCTTCTCTCTTAGACACATTAGACGATGCCTCCGTCAAAGCTATTCGCCAGTATTGTCTTGCGTTCCACGATGTCCGTGCTATCGTAGTAGAAGTCGCAGCCCGCTTGGATACTTTGCGGCACATTCAAGTGCTTCCACGGTACAGACAACAGATGCTTTCGCTGGAGACTATGCAAATCTATGCGCCTCTTGCGCATGCTATGGGTACCGGCAAGGTCAGCCACGAACTTGAAGACCTTGGTTTCAGGGTACTCTTTCCAGACTCTTACACATACATCGGAAGCTGGCTCAAGTTACACTTCGCTGATGGTCAAAAGGTCGTCCAACAGTGTCAAAATGATTTGCAGAAGGCCTTGGAAGAGGACCCAGAGATGCAATCCCTGATAGAATCAGTCAAAATTTCAGGCAGATGTAAGAGCAAATACAGCACTATGAAGAAGCTTCTTAGAGATGGTAGACCACCCGAGGAGGTTTTTGACGTGTTGGGCCTGAGGGTGGTGCTGACCCCTAGAAAAGAGGGCACTAGCTCTGTGAAGAAGCGTGGTGCAAGAGCTTGCTACAAAGCATTGGAAATTGCGACGACTTTGTGGGAGGAAGTTCCTGGAAGATTGAAAGATTACATTGCGAAGCCGAAGAAGAATGGTTACGAGAGTCTGCATTTAGCTGTAACTTTGAGCAACCGCGGGAATTGGTCAACTCTTATGGAGGTACAGATACGCACGGAAGAAATGAATGAAATGGCGGAGGGTGGACTTGCTTCACATTCGCTTTACAAAGGCGGGCTCACTGATCCCGAACAGGTGAATAACTTTTTACATGGCTCTAGTTTCTGTTTATTATCTGCAATTAGTAGACTAGGGTGACGCTTGTAATATGTTCAATTCTTTAACGAAGGTCCATGCATATTTATCCGTGGTCTTGTCGCTGAGTTGTTTCAATGCAGGCAGGTTATCTTAAGGCTATTATGCAAGCGGCAGCTGATGTAGCATCAACCCGATTTTCAGACTTGACAAACGAGTCGGTTGAAGTTATTGGGGAGGGGTTTGCACAGAGCAAATTTGACGACCAAATGTTTACCTTTTTTGATAAGAACAATGATGGGGTGATCAGTATGGACGAGTTGAAGGATGTTATTGGCGAGCTAGGAGGGGATGAGGAGGATGCGAACGAGCTAATGAAACTTGTAGACTCCAACTTCGATGGGTCAGTCAGTCAAGAGGAATTTAAGGACTTTCGTCGACAGGTAATCATTCGTTTTTCTTCGATGCCGTACCAGTAGTTTTTCTCTTGGTAAGACACTGGTAGTCATTCCAGTATGATCTTTTTTAATTCGATCTCTCCTGTATATACCAAAATTTCTAAAGTGACCAACCAAATCTGCTTGTAGGTTAAATTGTTTGAGAATCTCGCTGGAGTGGATAGGCAATTTACGACACAGCTTGATCAGAAGCTTTTGACTGCTTCAAAAAATTCAAATGGGATTGATACTGTCGATCAAGACGAGCAAACGATGTTACCTATAGCTAATGATTTAGAAAGGAAGGCGAATACCAATGGATCTGCCAGCCCCTCAAATGTGCAGGAGGTTGACTATCCTTCCAAAGATTTAGAGCGGCAGATGTGGATGGACAGGATTAATGACTCAGCGAAGGGTTCAACAAGTAGCAGCAGTGGCAATGCTACCAATGATGGAATTATCATCCAAAGTCCAGCTAAGTTAGCAAAACCTTCGAAGCCTGCATCAACATTAGTAGACAAGAGGTCTAGTTCTGTTGTTGGCAATGTCTCTGTTGCAGATGTAGTTGGTTCCCCAAGGTATTCGTGGCAATCGTCAACTAGTGGCGAGTTTGAGAAAGAGGACACGATGCAGTTGCATTCCCAAGTGACGGATGTTGAGTCGGACATTGATAGGACGCTAGCTAATGCAAGGAAGCAACTTGCAGCAGGTGATTTTAAAGATGCACAGCGTACCTTACAGAAGGTAATTAGTTCTCATGAGCCTTTTTCAGTCTAGAAATCACGAACTAAGCTAATCCTGAGGCATAAATTTCCCCATGTATGTCGTGATTGACTTGACTGTGTTTGTTCTGACAGCTGGCAAAGAAGCATCCTAACAATGCAGATGTTATGGTGCATTTGGCTCAACTAGAACGAGAAAGAGGTACGTTTTTATTCCTTGACCCATTCAAAATCAATGGTCGTATTCTTCGTCAAGACTCTCATGTTATGGAGGTTCTGTATCCAAATGCTGAGATGTAAATTATGGTGAATGGCAGGGGATATGGTTGCAGCAGGAGCATATTACGAGAGAGCAGTTGGAGCGCTTAAGAAACAAGGAGATTACGGTCTTATTTATGTTAAAACACTGCAAAGATGGGGGTCTTTAGAAGCACAGGCTCGAAATGCCAGTAGAGCCAGATATCTATATCTGGAATCCGTCCGAATAGCTCATAATGGAGAGAAGAAGGGAGTTCAGGAACTACTAGGAGCAAGTGTTTATGGATTGCATGGGTGGGCTATGCTAGAACAAAAGGTAGGAAATTGGAGCAAAGCGAGGGAATTGCTAGAAAGAGCTGCAAAGATGCAACCCGGAAATGCTGTAGTTCACCAGAGCCGAGCTCTTCTAGAAGCACTAGCCCACAATTACGCTGCTGCTCGTTACCATTTTAGACTTGCTGTGGAGGCAGCTCCAGAAGATGTGAAGTGCTGGCAGGTGAGCACGAAAATTCAGTTTATTGTGCTTGAATGTATTTAATAACGGTCAAGGTGTACTTTTGTAATGTAGACATTTCAGTAATGATGAGTCATGCAGTTCTCCATCAAGCTGTGATCCGACGCATTTTTGCATTTCACCTCCCTTTTAGGCGCTTATTTGTTTATTGTGGTGCGAAAGGATATCATTAACTTGTGAAATTATTAATCATATTCGGATTTATACGTCTGAATGATTTGTCTTGATTGTATGAGAAGTATCTGTAACGGTTAGTACTTCGGTTCTTGAATGACAGGCATGGGCGTTGTTTGAAGCAAATCAAGGCAAGCGAGGAAAAATGAGGCAGCTTTTTCAGAAGGCACTAGAAGTAGAGCCAGAAAATCTCCACGCACTTCAGGTTTCTTCTTTTATGTTTTCAGATGTTTTGAGCATGTGGCTAAGCATCAAATAAATGCAGTTGTGTGTGAAAAGCATGTATTCATAGCAGACATACATTCTACCATATAACTGTCATGCACTCATGTGACTAATCGTTCAGGCTTGGGCGCATCAAGAGTCATTGCTAGACTCAGACTCAGCACGGGAACGTGCTCGTAAATTGTATCAACGATGTGTGGAAATGAACCCCAATAGTGTTCACTCTTGGCAGGTACTCAATTCAATTTTCTGCTGCGTACTGGTTGGTGTCAGTGGATACGAGGAGTGACCAATTTAATCGTTGCTTTCGGCTTGGAGGCTTACTGAATCTCCATCACTAGATGACAATCAATAATTACATATTATTCTGACATGTAAGTTCGAATGCAGGCATGGGCTTTATTGGAACAAAACGCTGGAAATGTAACAGGTGCTAGGATCCTTTTCGAAAGGGGTCTTGGAGCCAATCCTCGAAGCGTTCCATGTCTTCAGGTAGCTGTGTCTAAATCCAAGCCTGTGGCTAATATGATCTGCTGTGATGTGACTTAATCAGGTTTTAGCTCTTGGAATTTCTTTTGTTTCTGATGAATCACTTTTTTCTTTTCATGTACAGGCCTACGCGTACATGGAACGTGTCAATGGAAACCTGAAGACTGCCCAGAAACTGCTAGTGGCAGCATTGCAGTTGGAGCACGAGAATCCGGCTGTTTTGATGGTGAGAAGCTCTCTCATGCAAGAACTCAGCATTGAAGCAGCTTTGCATTGTTTTAAAAATGCCAACTTCTGTGAATAGTGTTACTATTTGGTATTTCGGGTTGAACTTCTGAACATGTGCGCGATGTTCTATGTAATCTCACGGTGCGCTGATGGTTTTCTGTGTAGGAAATTGCTCTCACAGAAGAAGCCATGGGTAACAAGGAAGTGGCAGCAGAGTATTTTCGAAAAGCTGGCATCGTAGATAAGCGAAAAAGCCGTTTGAAGCGCCGTATGTTTGAGTCACGAAAAGCAGCACCCAAGTTAAAGGTACCAAAGCCCCAGGATGCAAAGCAGAATACAGAGGTTGTGTAATCTTTTGATGAAAGCGCTATCAGAAGTTACCACTCGCCAGGTCATAGAAGTGAATGCTCTTGCAGCGTGGAGAATCACTTGCTTCGAAGTATGAAATCTGTCTACTAGTTACGTTCTTCAGCTTGTATATTTGTGAACCGATATGTGCTTCATTCTATTGAGGGTTCCCCAGGGGATCAGGGGATCAGCCTTCTGGTGGAATCACATTGTTTCGTACCAAATTTATTTTTTCGGATAAATGACAGCTACTGCTGTTAACCTTGTGAGTCAATGAGTCAATGGGCATCTGTCGACAAGATGCAAGGAGGGGGGGGGGGGGGGAAGAGAAAGAGGCTTCAAAGTTATTATTAGCAAGGGCGTGCATGAAAGGAGTTGTGAAACTGTTTGATCATACTATTGGTGTGCATGCACTAACTTAGCAATTGAGAGTAAAATCTACTCAATTATTTTTTGGTAGATGCAAAAAAATTATTACTGTTATTATTATTTAAAAATTTAAATGGTTTTGAAAGAACTTGAAGGATACAAAATTATGAGTGTATCATAATAAAAATAAGATTATGAAATATGATAAATCCTAATTCTTTTGAGGTAAGCAAGGATTAAAATATGGCATATATTGAACAATTGTGACAAACGGAAAGAAAATTTTACAATGTAAAACCAAAATGACTAAGTACCATGTAAAACCAGAAAGGACAAATTCATTATGTAAATTAATGACTAAGTACTTAGTCATTATATATGTTTATATAGTGACTATATGTGTATATATATGTATATAAATATGTATGTTTGAAGAATAAGAATTAAGATATAATCTACAATGGAAAATTATAAGAACAAAATCTATAATGCTGTACTTCCTGTTATGAAAAGATTATATTAAGTATATATAATTTATAATATCTCTATCTAGTATATATATTTATGTGTATACATACATGCATGCACATAAATTTATCTGCAATATTTTAAGAATACATCTATACATATTATCAAATACTGAATATAACATTCTGAATTTTAATGGTTGATTTTTATTTCATTCAAAGTTTTATTATATGAGCCCAAAATAGGTATATTGTGTGTGTTATAAATATTAGTGTTTTTTAAAACATATGTATATTAGCTAGTATTGCATGTTGTAGCTTGTAGAATATTCAGTTATCTCTTCTTTTATAAAAAGCATGTATAGTTTTCTTAAGTACATATTTCAATTTGAAGATGTTCTATATATATATATATATATATACACACACATAGTGATGTCTAGTTAAAAGAAAAATGCTCAGGAGATAAAAATGGATCCATTTTCTTTTGTGCTTGCCTATGTTTTTTATGAACTAGTGAGAGAAAAGTCTAGAGAGGAACAATGCTCTGTTATGAGCAAGTACCACCTCAGCCAACAAAATGCATAACGTGTCTCATTAACGACAACTTTTTGCTCCTCCGTGCAAATGCCACTGTCCCTATTTTTAGCCCCCACAGTGCAACTATAGACACCGACACCATCAGTTGGATCTGCAATGTTCCTAGCTGCAAGCGTGCATTGTTCCAAAGGCATGGAGAGTGATGCGGAGTTTGGTTATGAAAAATGTTAGGTTATGAGAAAAGCTTTTCCCTATCCCAAGGGATTTCTCTTAACCAGACACCACTGTACATATACAAGAAAAGAATTTGGTTTTTTGCATAATACATAGTGAATTAATTTAACATGAATAAATTTATATATTTTGCAAAACATTAAATTAATAGTTTTAATTATATATTTCTTAACATAATTTAAATTATGCATTTTAATTTTATTACAAGCATTTTTAGAATTATGCAAAATGATAAACCTACAATATTTAAGCATTATAGTTTTATCACTATAATTGAATCTCTTAAAAAAATGTTCAAGAGAGAATTTTGATAAAGTATATAATTGATCTATATATATATCTATATCCATATATATAAACATTATTGATTAAAGATCAATTGTACTATATTATTAACATAAATGCACATTTCAGTTATTAGTAGAAAAAAGTTAAAAAGTAGTTTTAGGTCAACGTACATATTGGTAATATATATATATATATATATATATATATATTTATTCATTTAATTTTCTTATTTTATTCAAATGTATATAGAATCAAAATGTAGTGAGATAGCTAACTAAGTCGATGAAAGAAGTTGATTTGTTGAAATTTTGGGTATTCCAAATAATGTCACAATTGCAGGGTAATACTAGGAAGCTAACGATACGAATCATCAAATCGGAACCTAACTGAAACCAGATTGATTCATTTGTTGCAAAGGAAGTTTGCTGCAATGCACTCCATGTCGACCCATATTTCGTGTCTTACTGCGCCATGAGATTCATTTCAAACACTGCACATGCCAGATGATAAAGTATCAGATTAATGCAAAAAGGATCACACTATCAGATGTCTCAAAGAACACTCTATCCTTTTCTTGAATGAGTAGTAAATCCCTCCCACATTGCTTACCAGAGTGCCAAGACGCCATGAATGCTTGTTTTCTGTTTTTGTTTTCTTTTTTCTGAAGAAGAAGAAGAAGAAGATGGCTTCAAAGATTATGCTTGGCCTTAAGTAAGGGTAACCACCGACTGTCTACTGGTCTCCCTTGTGACCCGCCGACTGAGAGCCCAACAGACAACAACATAAGTAAAATCATTCATGAAGAAGAAGAAGCCGCAAAGACATGAAAAAGAAGAACCGTAAGTGACCTTACCCTCCCATGTCCTGGGTCCGAGCTTATCGCACTCTTCCGAACAAATTGCCTGTAAGCAGTTGAATGAATCATTTTGTCAGCAAACCACTAGTGCCTGACCATTTCGCGGACTCTAGTGAGTTTCTAAACCAGCTACTAGCTCAATTTTTTAATCCGCAAATGTTGTGTTAATACTGAATGAAGAGGTTGAGTTGTCACCTTGGCGGAATAGTTAAGCTTGATAGTGTCCCGCACCATTCTAGTGAGGTCAGCTTCTTCCTCCCCAAGTGGAAAATAAACAACCTGGGTAGTGAGAACCTTCAACCATCAACTTTCCTGCTTAAAACAACCATCTTAAGACATTGTATTATGTACATTGACGAATCCCATGAACTTCAAACGATCCATTACTTACGGTTGGATCACCATTTTCTTCACTTTTTCCATTTGGATGGACAAACATGTCTTGTGTCGGCGTCAACCACGCTTGAAATGATCCATTAATCTGCAAAAGAGTAGAGCCACCCCATCCAACGGGGAATAAATCATGTGAAAAGTTCCCCTAGCTTATGTTACGGAAGTTCTTAAGACTTCAACATCCGACCCAAGAACACCAAGCTCTTGGACTTGTAGCATTGTATCACAGAACAAGACTATAGATTGAAATCTTTTCAATTCGTCAATCGCCACAGTTCTCTTTCTATATATATATATATATAGACACATTGTGCGAAATATTCCAAGTAACGACACGAAAGATTGAGAGTTCACTTACTGGAGAGAAGTAGGTTTTAAAGCAGCGGCTGCATTGTTGCCGCACCGTCGAACGTACTTGAGCTTGAACGAAAAACCCCCACCCACTCTGCCCTCCCCCCATCACATGAAAAACTGCGATGACAATTCGGACACTTCTCCACCTGGCTACTGACATCCAAATTGACAGGATCGCTCACCATCAACTCGAAAATTCAGTTTAATTTGCTCAGAACATTCACGTGCTTGAATTGGGATTTCAAGAGACGTATAGAAACTTACCTTTTGCACAGCCAACTCGACGTGCACGAGGTCCTTCGGAACTTTTCCAGGTCCCTGGAAACTAGAATCTGTGGATATGTCTTCAAGGTTGAGGTCCTTCAATGTAGTGACTTGCTCTGTGTTCCATGAGTCGGCCCACTTGCCATCACTTCTGTTAACCGTAATTAGAACCGGCAAAACTCTTTCCCTACCTTCTTTTTTCTTATTCGTTTTCGGCAATTTCTTCGACACAGGCTTACTCTCAACATGTGAAAATTCCTTGCGGGGCTGCGAGACAGAATTGTATAACAAGGAGAGACAGCTCTCAGAGAATGAAGTTGAGAAACATTCTCTGATTCAACTATCAAAGAAAACTTCCCATAAAGGCAATACAAATAATCGAAGGATTTCAACCTCAGGAGGGTGCTGCCCAGTTGTGCACACTACTACGCGGCCACTCCTACAACACCAACCCATGACACGCCCGGCACCACACCGAGACTCAAATCCAAGGCACCACCGGCTGTCAGACACTCCCCCTGAACAAATCCCTCATGAGTACAACTCAACCAACATCGAATTCCCCAAAACCGGGACAAAACCCAGCTGGGTGCACCCCAAAAACCCGAAAAACGAAGCTTCATACACAACAAATGATTGTGGATGCGGAAACCCAGATTCCAATGGGTTCGTAATTCAATCGGAGGCAAAACTCCCAGCTCCATCCAAGTCATGAGCTTTGCTTCCAGAGAACTACTCCAGCTTAGCCGAACCAGAATTTGCAAAAGTTACATTAACCAATGCAGCTCAAAATGGATTAGGAGCAGAAAGATTGAAGAGAAAAGAAGAGAAGGAAGGAATACATGGAGTGGAGAAGGAAGGCCGAGGTGTGTGCAACAAGACGTTGGCCATATCCACTGCTTGGGAATATTGCAAAACACGCAGTTTCACAACACCTGCTCCAGCATTATCCACGCTCACAAAGTGAGTAGAGTAGAGTGAGTGAGTCCATCGCTGCCCCTGGCTGCTTGGGAACATGCTTTGGGAACCAAGGGTACGAATCCACCTCGACGTTCCCCTGCCATTTTAAGTTTAAGATAATTGCTTGTATTGTTTGCTTTCCAATTGCTTATATTTTTTACATATGGCATTTCTGAAGATAAAGCCTTAGTGAGGGTAGATTTATATAATGTAATGGTTTTATTCTTTCTTCAGTTTTATGATTTTTGAAACCATTCATTTACAATAGCTGATTTCATATTGGGTAGTATTCATGATTTCTGGATAAATCAGGCTAGTTCTAAAATGGTATTTATTTTTTATATTATTTATTTTTATATATTCTAATTGAAAAATAGATTTACATACGTATAATATGTCATCTTTTCAATAAATAATATTTATGATTTTTCTACATCAAATGATTATGCCAATTATTTTATTTTTTAAACCTGTGTATTAGTAATTTTTTTGATAATATATATAATAACCAAGAAAATAATTTTCAATTATTAAAAATATAAGAATGTGACTATTGGTATCATTCTAATAGAAAAATATAAAAAAAATTATTAGACGGATGTGAATACTAAATTTGAATTTAAACAAAAGCTATCCTAATTTAGTTTATGCATTATTTTAAGTAAATTTAATTTTGGATATTCTGATCTTTTTTAATTGTCATTTTTTTTTTGTTGCATTCAAAAAGTTTTATCTAATTCTTGTATTGAACTTTGTTGAGATTTCTCATGATAATTTGTAAGATTTTGCAAATTTCAGATCAAGAAAATTAATTAGTTTTTTTTAATAATTATATAATAATAATAATAATCTAGGATTTTTTAAATAATTATTAATAGAAAAATTAATAAACCTTCTCTAAAATTTTGATACAAATTTTGAATTTCAGATTTGACATAATATGTTTTGAAAATTAACAATTTTGGTACATTTTGTGGCTAAATTTTTTTGCCTTATTAGCACCATTACTGATCTTTTGTAACACATAGAATAAATTAATTTAGTGAGATAGTTTACAATCACCAAAATTACCAAAATTGAGTTATTATTATTGGAATATAAAATATTTATGATAAAATATTTTATGAATAATATCTATGCCTTTTTAAGAATAAGATATAGTTCAATATTCTTTCAAAAATTGATGTCTTGGAAACTTAGCTTTTGCATTTGTATTATAAGATTATTAAATTTTTTTTTACAAAGTTTGATATTTGTAATAATTAATAGTTTGAAGATACTAATTGAATATATTGAAAAGAGTAAAATATTCTAAACTTAGAAATATGATAAATTTTTATAATAAAAAAGATAAAAATATAATATTAATATGAGTAAACTTACAAGTAAAGACTTTGAGCAGAATTTAAAATTTGTCATTCATTATCAATAAATTTTTATCTTCTAAATTTATTTCCTATTTTTATTTTTTCTTCTATTTTAGTCAAAATAAGATTACATTATTTATAAATATATATATCCAGATTTATTTATAACTTTATAGAAGTAATTTTATAGAATAATGTTTTTTTTTAATAGCAATTTAATCATTTAAAATTTTAGATTTGAAAACTTAATCTTGTTCTATATACACTTTTATCAAAGTATTGATACATAGAAAGAAAAATTGATAGTAAAAAAAATATAGTAGAAACAAGACACAATATTAATATCTAAACAAATAAAAATAAATCTTAAAATAAAGAAGTATTTTAATTGCTCCAAAATTTGTATTAGAAAAATTAAAGTGTTACTTGTCTTATCTTTTGTTAATACAATAACATTTGGTTCTTAAAAAAACTTATACAAAATTTTCTAAAAACTAGAAAGTATCCTTGAAGTTTAAAGAACTTCTATAAAAACTTATAGACTAATATATAAGATTAATTTATTCTAAAAAAATATTTTCGAAGATTCTACATAATTTTATAGACTATTAGATTATTTATTAAGAGCAATAGGAATATATTAAATATATTAAAAGGTTTAAACGTCTTAATTATAGTATGTTCTCATACTTATAATTTATTAGTTTAGAAGGATCTATCTCTTCCATGAAAAACATGTGTAGAACTTTTTTACCAATGTGAAGAGATTATATCTTCATTAGATTTATTGAAGATACCAAAATCTTCTTTCTTAGCTATCTTTGCTCAACTTATTCATTGGCATCCATCAAATGAGGATATTATCCTTGTAGAGTTCTTTATAGACATTTATATAAGTTTGGTAGCAATAGTAAAGATTGGACTTATTGTTTGATAGTATATTCACGTAGATACTAGAACTGCACCTAATCAAGCAGTCGAATATCAACTCCAAAGATTATTAGTTATGTATCCTAAACAAGTACAACTTCTTACCATTCTTAGTTATTTTAGTCAAGTCTCTTATAATATCACTTTTATTAGAACTGAGGATTAGAAGAAATCAGGCAACATAGATTTATTGATTTCTAGATGCCTTGTCAAGGTCATTCACATATTGGAGGAGGTCAAGGGTTAGATGATCTTTGATCCAATTTATTTACAAATTTAAAATGATTCAGACAGTAGTGGTTTACACATCAAACCACACTACCTAGATATATTTTTAAAAATATATGACCATTGAGTGATATTTGAATACAGGTATTGAATTCTTATCAATATATTAACCAATTCCTTGCTCTTCCAATCTATGTAGATGTAGCAACTTTGGGCTTCTATGCCCATCAACCTTGTCTGATTTGGATCAACTTAGCATTATTTCATGTGCTTATAATGACACTTTTTAGAAGCAAACAACATCTTGAAGGCCATGTTGAGGATATCTTTGATGATAATTGAATTTTTTTGGTTGTCACTAAAGCTGATGAACCTCATCTTGATCTGGGTAATAAGATGGAAGCACTTTATGGCACATTTCTTACATTTATAACATTTCCAACATCATTTGAATTTTGAGCATATGGACTTGATATGATTTGGAATGTCAATTCATAAACCTATGGAGAATCTAATGCCAATGAAAGGAAGCATACTATGGACTTTTTAACTAGCACCATAGCTTCTTGTAATCTTGTTGAAGGACAATGTTGTTTTTTCCTAGGCCAAGCTGTGGACTTCAATACTTTAATATAGATTTTTGGCATATGCCTTATTATGAATAATAATAAGGCATCCTATAAACTTTATAGATGCTACTTTTACTTTACATGTATTTATAGGAAGCTTCCTATAAGCTTTATAGATGCTGCTTTGGCTTTACATGTATTTATACTTGATTGATAGGTTAGAAACTTGGTCAATAAATTAACCACGTGTCACATATGTTGGTAGCTTACAAAACAAGCTAACTATGTGGCATCCACATAAAAAACTTGCCTTGCAAGTTAAGATACGTATTGTGCATAGTCAACACGTTTTTGGAGGTCCTATGGAACGTCGCCACATAGCTCCTAGGTAGATAGTATTTATAGAGGCAAGAGTAAAGTCTTCTTCACTCTTGTCAACTCCTTTCTTGCTTCTAGTCTAGTTTCAAGGGTGTCTAGTTTTCTTGTCTTTTGGCAAAAGCCATTGCAGTTTCTTTTTTAATATACATATTTGGTTATTTCTATTTTGTCATCTTTTTTTGAGAAAAGTCTCACTTGTTTATTTTTTTTTATCAAGTTCTTATTTTTGACACATTGACAAGAGTGCACTTATAATATGAGAGCTTTGTCTAATCTTAATTAAGAATGGATTATCTCTTTCTTGTGATAAGACATAAACATATTAGAAGTTACGGATTACCTTCTTCTAAATTGATACTGTTCTTAGTATTTTCAAGTCATCAAGTTATCTCTTCTATTTTTCTTGAGCGATATTAGACATCTTCTCTTTTCTAAGTATTATTATAGTAGAATTTGTTGAAATGAAGAGTGCAATGGCACAAATGCAAGAGCAATTGAAGGAATTAATGCTTGCAATGCATCAACTCAATTTACCACCACAAGGAGCAACAAGATTTACAAGAAGTGAAGATATAGAAATGATTGGAGCTGCTTCAACATCTGCTTCAAATCATGTCTCTTCTCTTATCGTGGAACACCCTTTTAGTATTAAAGAACTGAGAATTACCCTACTCAAGAAGTTTCATGGCACCAGATCAAAGTTTAGAGGTTTTATCAATCAAGTACAACTTGTGATTGAACTTCAACTCCAAAGCTATTCAACTCAAAGATTGCAAGTTAGATTCATTGATACACTTATTTCATGTTCAACATTATCATGGTTTTCATCTTTTCTTGAATAATGAGATACAATATTGGATAATTTGGAGGCTTTTTTGGTAGCGTTTTGATCCATGTACGGAGAATATGATGCAATTCATGTTGCAATCAACAAGATCTATATTTTGTGATAAGGCAATTGATCAATAACGTTGTATGCTTCACAATTTTCACAACTTATAACTCATATCAAGTGGCATGATGCTACACTTGTTAGCCAATTTCTCTACAGATTATAATATGAGGTAAAAAAATCAATGCTCAACTTACCTGATCTTCAAACATTGAGTCAAGCAATTGAATTTGTTGTGAAGTATGACAATCATCTTTTTGAATTTCAATCTGAGAACCATACAAGTGGACCTCAACGTTATTATAATTCAATAGTAATACCAACATCTCTTCAACACATACATTTGGAAGTAGAGGATATGCAAATTGATGTGGTACGTTTCAAATCTCTTAGTGAGTAAGAAAAGAATCATCATCGTTAGGAAGGATTGTGCTTATATTGTGGAGAACCTAAGCACACTGTCCAATATTACCCAAAGAAGTGACGCAACCATAAAATGAGGAGTACAGCTATCAAAGAAGATAGTATGTAAAAAAATAAATTTGTCCAGCTACAATAGGGACCGTGTGGCTGGAAACTTGTACAACACCTAGTGAAGGTCCTATTTTCTCCTCAGAATCCTCTCCTTATTTTATGATAAATGTTATTTTAGGACCTAAACATCACAAAGCCTCTACCTTGTTAGATTCAGGAGCCTCAGCATGTTTCTTAGATGAAGAATTTGCTAAAAGACATAACATACTTTTAGTGATGAAAACTAATCATATTCATGTTGAAGTCATAGATGGTCGTCCATTGTCTTTAGGAAATGTTACTCATGAAATCCTTCCTAAAGAAGTAGCAACTAATGGTCATAGTAGCTTTATAATATTTAATATCATTAGATCTCCCTCTAATCTAGTCATTTTAGATTTATCATGGTTAGAAAAATATAACCCTAAAATAGATTGGACTTCTTGTAGTCTTGACTTTTCTAAAAGTATAATTAAGAGTGTAGTTAATCAAATTGAAAGTCATAAGTCTAATACAATTAAACCTGTATTTGTAGGTGCAAGAGCTTTTTTGCATGCTGCAAAACAAGGATCACCTTGTGTCATTTATGTTACACCTGTTTCTATTGGTAGAAAGACTTTGAGTTGCATTCTAAGCCAATATCAAGATTTTTAAGATGTATTTGAGAAAAAAAATGCGGATACTCTTATGGTGTCATAATACATGAAGTCTTGCTTGAGAATGCTCTGGACACCTAGCTGTGGAAGAAAGAATAAAAATTGTAATAACAAAATTCTAATTCTAATAGACTACTAACAATACTATAATTAGACCATAATAATGCTAAGCAAGCTTAATAAAAATTTAAAAAAATCTTAAAGAAATTTCAAACAAATAATAAGAATTCTTAAAAAAATATTAGAAGGATCACAAATATCACTCAAATATATCTCAATTCAATCTTAATTTAATTTTAGTTAAAATCCTATTGAACTTCATTCAAACTTTAGGCCAAAACTAATTGAATATTAAATCCTAATAAAATCATAAACCCTAAATCAAATCCTAAACAAACCTTAAACTAAATCCCAACTAAATCCTAAACCAAATCCTAATCAAATCCTAAATCAAATCCTAAATCCTAAATCAAACTCTAACCAAATCGTAATCCAAATCCTAAACCCTAAACCAAATCTTAATCCAAATTTTAAATCCTAAACTCTAAATCCTAAACTCTAAATCCTAAACCCTAAATCCAAAAACCTAGTTTTATATCTCAGGGTCTAATTTCGACCTTAGTTCATAACCGACCCTCTCCAAGTATCAACATCTAGTTTTTTTAAGTAATTTTTACTAGAATTCACTCTTAATTTTCTCTTAAAGATATCTATATTACTTATTTTTCCAATCTACCTTATTTTGCCTTATTTTTGGCCCTACAAACTAAATAAAAGCTATTTTTTTCTAAAAAGGTAATATTACTACTAAAAGTTTTATTACCTTTCTATCTTTTATCTATATTTTTCTACCTTTTCTTTTAACTTGGCTCTTCTATGATAAGATCCATATTATCATCTTTCACCATGTAGTCATGTTACAATACGACACTAGAACATTGTTCCTATGACTACTCAATTGACCTTCAAGAAGGAGCACAACCGCTATTTGGATCAATCTACAGTTTATCACAAAATGAGTTGGCTAAACTCAAGGAATATATTGAAGAGAATCTAACCAAGAACTTTATATGCCATTCCAAATCTCCAGTAGGAGTTATAATTTTATTTGTGAAAAAAAAAGATGGATCATTGTAGATGTGTGTCATTTATTGAGGACTCAAAAAAATCACCATCATGAACAGGTACCTGCTATCTTTGATATTTGGAATCTTTGATCATTTGAATCAAGAAAGATTTATATAAAAATAGATCTATGAAGAGCATACAATCTGGTACGCATCAAAGAAGGAAATGAATAGAAGATTGCATTTTGAATAAGGTATGGACATTTTGAATACAACGTCATGCCTTTTTGACTTCCAAATGCACCAGCAGCATTCCAACATCTAATGAATGATGTCTTTTGAGAGTTTTTAGATGATTTTGTTGTTTTTTACCTAAATGACATCTTAATCTATTCTAAGAATACAAAAGAATATGAACTTCATATTCGTCATGTGTTACAAAAACTAAGAGATGTGAGAGTCTATGCCAAGATAGAAAAGTGTGTATTTCACACTACTCAAGTCGACTTCTTAAGATACATCATTTCAGATGATGAACTTATAATAGATCCTAAGAAAGTTCAAACTATTATGGATTGGAGGATCTTAAAAATGGTAAGAAATGTCCAATATTTTTTTGGGATTTATCAACTACTATCGGATCTTCATCAAAGACTTCTCCCAAGTTGTAGCTCCACTTACACATTTGACTTGTAAAGACAGACTTCAATAGAATCAAGAAGCAGAAGTAGCATTTGAAGCTTTGAAGACAACTTTTGTTTCTGCACCAATTTTGTATCACGTTGATTTTTCTAAGCCATTTTTTATGGAAACAGATGCATCAAACTTTGCTTTGGATGGTGTATTGTTACAAATGGGAACAGATGATAAACTTCATCTAATAGCTTTTCATTCTAAAAAATTTTTAACAGCGAAGATCAACTACGAGATCCACGATAAAAAACTTCTTATAATTGTTGATTCATTTCAAGAATGGTGCCACTATCTAAAAGGTGCTCCTAATCTAGACACTATATATATGGATCATAAGAACCTTGAATATTTTATGTTAGTACGTATTTTTAATCGTCGCCAAGCCCGTTGGAATATGTCTTTATTAAGATTTGAATTCAAGATCACTTATCAACCGAAAAAATAACAAAGTTTGTCAGATTCACTCTTTAGATGATCTTACCTTGCACCAAAGGAAGGAGATACTGCTTTTGATTAGCAATAAATAATTCTCTTGAAGCTAGAGCATCTTCATCTTTGAATAGTGAAATCAATACTAACTGTTGATTCAACTTTCATTAAGCAAGTTCAGTCAAGTATGTCTTTTGATCTTTTTATTCATGATATTAAGGAAAATCCTTCAAAGATTCATGATACTTCCAAGTTTGAATTCAAAAACAATCTACTATACTTCAAGGGATGCCTATATATTCCAGAAGGTGAAGCTTGATTACATGTTTTTCAAGCTCGTCATGACTTTCTAATAGTAAGACATTTTGGATACAATAAAACTTTGGAACTAATATCTAGGGATTTTTAGTGGCTCTAAATGTGAAAGGCTGTCAAAGATTTTGTACAATCTTGTGATGTTTTTCCAAGATCAAAAACTCCTTGTCATCGACCTTACAGACTTCTTCAGCTATTACCTATTTTAGAACAACCATGGTCTTCTGTTTCTATGGATTTCATGACGGATCTTCCAATCTCAAATTTTTATGACTCTGTATTCATAATAATAGATTATTTTACCAAGATGGCATATTTTATACCATGTAAAAAATCTATCTTAGGTAAAGAAACAACTAAGCTCTTTGTTGATAATATTTATTGCTATCATAGATTTTGCAAGGATATTATATCAGATAGAGGAACTTAGTTTGTATTAAGATTTTTGTTGAGTTTTTTCAAGATTTTAAAAGTGGATATAAAACTATCTTCGGCATTCCATCCTCAAACTGATGGACAAACAAAGCGTGTTAATCAAGTTTTAGAGCAGTATTTAAGATGTACCATCAACTACCAACAAGATGATTGGATAATACTTTTGCCATTAGCAGAGTTTGCTTATAATAACACAGTACAGTCTTCTATAAAAAAAATATCTTTCTTTGCCAATTATGGTTATCATCTACGACTTGATACTTTTGATTTTTTAAAAGTTGATAATCTTGCGGCAAAAGATTTGGCAAATCATATCAGAGCTACATACAACAATGAAAGTGCAATTAAAAGAAGCTCAAGAACAACAAAAGATCAATGCGTCTATCGAAAGGAACAATGATCATTCCACATGGGTGACAAGATATGGTTACTTCATCGCAATATCAAGACTATTCGTCCTTGTGACAAGTTGGACTATCCAAGACTTGGACCATTTTCTATTTTTGCATAAATCAATCTAGTTGCATATTTTTTACACATACTGAAGTCAATGAAAATCTATTGAGTATTCCATGTGTCTCTTCTTGAACCATACAAGATTGTCGACATATCAAGAAGAAGACAAGCTCCACCTCTTCCTATAAAAGTGAACAATAATGAAGAATTTAAAGTAGAAGAAGTCCTAGATTCAAGGCGACGCCAAGATAAATTAGAATATCTTATCCATTGGCGTAGATATGATATTAGTGAACGCATATGGAAGCTAGTAAAGAATCTTGTAAATGAAAAAAAGGTGGTGGAGGCTTTTCATCGACGACATCTATCAAAATCAAGATGAAAACCTTCTTTATAAAAGAAATAAGATTTAAGAAAGATAACATTCTACTTTCAATCCTTATTTGTAGCTTCTTTATAGTTGTGATGCTGAGAAGATGGAGAACCAATAACTAGTGGATTCAACTCAAGAGCCTTCATTTAGTGATCTACCAAACGAGACATTACGATTGTCACAACCTTCAAGACGACACAATTGAGATGAAGATCATCAAGAACAACATGTTCTGTCTTGAATAGATGGTAAGATATAACATATTTGGTATCACGACCTTGTAAGGGACTCCCGATATTTGGTGATTTTACTAGAGGTAGGAACAACTCCTCATGATGTTCCAAATTTTTTATTTGAAGGAAGTTATGAAGGCCTCAATAACAATCAAATAATTGGGTGGTCTTCTCGCCCTAGTATGAAACACTATCGATAGTTGAGAGGCCCTATCAATCATCTTCGAAGAGAACAAAGATTAAAATATGTAGCAAATATAATTTGCCGCATCTTAGACTTCCTTGACATATAATCATTGCTCCTCATAGAACTCGTTCCTAGAAGGAGGGATAATGTCACGGACATATATTTATTGTAATTTTTACTTAGGTGATATGAATAGGTAGAAGTAGATAAAAGTAGATTAATTTCATAATATCTTCTAGAGAAGCTTCCTAGAAGCTTGATAGATGCTGCTTTGACTTTACATGTGTTTATACTTGATTGATAGGTTAGAAATTTGGTCAACAAGTTAATCATGTGACACATATATTGGTAGCTTGGGGAACAAACTAACTATGTGGCACCCACATAAAAAACTTACCTTGTAAGTTAAGATATGTGTTGTACAAAGTCAATACGTTTTTGGAGGTCCTATAGAATGTCGCCACATAGCTCCTAGGTAGATAGTATATATAGAGGCAAGAGTAAAGCCTTCTTCACTCTTATCAACTCCTTTCTTGCTTCTAGTGTAGTTTCAAGGGTGTCTAGTTTTCTTGTCTTTTGGCAATAGCCATTGCGATTTCTTTCTTAATACATATATTTAATTATTTCTATTTTATCATCTTTCTTTGATAAAAGTGTCACTTTTTTATTTATTTTTATCAAATTCTTGTCTTTGATAGCTACAAACTCAATGTATCTTTGTAGTTTTAGCTAAAGAATTAGAAAAAATAAATGATTAAGATACTCTCTCACGGGATTTATTTTTAAAGACGCTCTATATTCTACCAAAATTTCTAATTTATCCCAACATTGTCATAATGAAGTCCTTCATTTAATTAGAAACAATGATATTGATGACATAGGAGTTGTTTCTTCAATAGATTAAATGTTAAAGGCCATATTGACGAATAATTATGCTTTATTGGTAAAAAAAGAGACCACAAAGATTGATAATTGGCCATTGAAATTAGGACCACATCTTATTGATGTCGAAGCATGAAGGCTATAAGCTTTTATCTGCTTGTATCATAATTATTTTGCCTTTAGTCTAAAAGAACTTAAAGGTTATAAAGGCAAATTCATTCACATCCAATTAGAAGATAATTATCAAATCTTTCAATTATTATATAAGCTTAGGGCCTTAGAAAAAGCTGGTCTTTAAGCTTGTTGCTAAGAATTATTAGCTACAAGTTTGATTGAGCTTTTCAATGGTGAGTATACTTGCGCTATGGTCATACTTGTGAAGAAAGATTTTTTTTGTAATTAGATAGAGAAGTGGATATATAGGGAGTAATATTTAGTTAATTCTAAGTCTAAGTCTTATTAATATTCAATACTAATGCTAGAAGAATTACTTGATGTAGTAGAATTCTTCCAAATATTTAGCACTTTAGATTTAGGATTTGATTATTACCAATTATTATTACTTGTTGAATATTGGGTGAAGATAGCATTTTAGAAGATTGATCAAGATAAAAAAGATCAACTCTATGATTAGAAGTTCATTCTATTTGGTCTTAAAAATGCACCAACTAAGTTTCAATGGATGTTGGACTAAGTTTTATTTAGCTTGTCATTTTTTAGATACTACATTAATGATATTATTATTTTTAGTAGCATCCTGTAAGATCATGTGAGGCATTTGTAAGCAATATTTGAGTGATTACAATAATAGAGATTATGCTTGTATCATAAAAAGTATAAATTCTTCTATAAATGATTACTATACTTCAATCACATGATTATTCTAGAAGGTATAGGCATACAATAAGCAAAGATAGATGCCTTGCAAAAAATCTTGACACCAAGTGATGTTTCACAACTTTAGACCTTTTTAAGATTGACAAACTATTATCTAAGTTTTGTTAAAAATTTAGCATCATTGCTAAGCCTTTAATTATTTTCATAGATAAAGATTAATCATAGACTTGGATTTATGAAAAATAACATGCATTTGACATATTGAAGCAAAATTTGGGTTCAATTCCAATGCTTCAATGTTCAAATATCAATAGATTTTTTCAACTACATACAAATAAGAGTACAATAGAATTGCGAGTAGTTTTAATACAAAAAAAATGATATAAGATAAGAATATGTTATTGCATTTTATTTAGAAGTAAAAACAATGCAATGTCAAATTACTTATCTTATTAAGAAGAAGCTTTGGCAATAGTTTGGGCTATTATTTATTTTTGACCTTACTTATATAATTAATATTTTATATTGATAAAAAACCATCAATCTTTGAAGTTACTTATGGAATCTGATAAGCTTATTGATAAATTTATAAGATAGGTTTTGTTTCTTTAAGAATATGTCTTTGAGGTTGTGCATTGAGTAGACATTACTAATTTGGATGTTGATGGATTTTCATATAATCTATGTCTTTTAAAAGAAAACTTAATTGAAGGTCGGTGGCATAGAAATTATGATTGAGAAGTAGTTTTTTGATGGCATACAGCCACATACTTGACTTTAATATCAAGTTCTATAACCATGGTTATTGATCAGAATTCAAATGAAGAATTGAACAAAAATCAAGTAAGTTATAATATGTAAGCAGATCTTGCAATCTTGCATAAGCTTCAATAAGAAACATTTCTTTTGGCTATCTCTAATATGAAAAGAAATAAGATTAGTCATCAAATAAAAAGATTTTGTTGAGTGAACAATTTATTATTTTGTATGTGACTTGATAGAGTTAGACACATAGTTCCAAGGATAGATCAAAGAGCCTCCTTAATATGCCAAGTATATGAAGAACTTAAACATTTTGAAGTATATAGGACACATTTTATATTGCATAATCAATATTAGAAGAGTAATATATATTAATAAGTGGCTACATATGTTTCTTAGTGTGAAATATGTCATCAAGTTAGATCAAATTTTGATACCTTATCACCTCAATTGAAGCCATTATCTATGATGGATTTGTGTTATTATTGGTCTTTAGACTTTGTTGGATCACTTATTATTACTTCACATGGAGCTAAATACATGTTGGTGATGGTAGAGCATTTTAGCAAGTCGATTGAACTTGTGGCTTTATTATAAAATTCTTCAAAATTAAAGTATTACTTGACTTAGTGATTGTCATACATCAAATCTCAAATAAGAGCTTCAATTTTATTTGTGAATAAAAAAAATAGATCATTATAAATATGTATAGATTATTAAAGACTTAAAAAAATCACCAATAAGAATAAGTATTTGTTATCTTTGATATTTGGAGTTCTTGATTAATTGAATCAAGATGTGATCTATAGAAAAATAGATCTATAAGGAGTATGCATTGCGGTATGTATCAAAAAAAGAGATGAATGGAAGACTGCATTTTGAACTAGGTATGGACATTTCAAATACAATGTCATGCCTTTTGAACTTATAAATGTACCAGCAGCTTTTTAATATCTAATAAATGATGTCTTTTGAGAATTTTTAGATGACTTTATTATTTGTTACCTAGATGACATCATAATCTATTCCAAGAATACAAAAGAATATGAACTTCATGTTTGTCATATATTACAAAAAATAAGACATGCGGGATTTTATGCCAAGATAGAAAAGATATATATTTTATACTACTGAAGTCAACTTTTTAAGATACATCATTTCAAGTAATGGACTTAAGATGGATCTTAAAAAAGTTCAAACTATTATGAATTAGAAGATTTCAAAAATAATAAGAGATATTTAATACTTTTTGGAATTTTTCAACTACTATCAGATCTTTATAAAAGACTTCTCTCAAGTTGCGATTTCACTTACTCATTTGACTTGTAAAAATAAACTTCAATAGAATCAAAAAGAAAAAAATAGTATTTAAAGCTTTGAAGCAGCTTTTATTTTTGTACCAATCTTATATTGCGTCAACTTTTTTAAGCTATTTTTTATGGAAAAAAATATATTGGACTTTACTTTGGATGCTGTATTATTACATATAGAAAAATATAATAAACTTCATCTAGTAGCTTTTCATTCAAGAATTATTTAGTAACGAAGATTAATTACAAAATTCATGATACATAATTTTTTGCAATATTAGATTTGTTTCAAGAATCGTGCCATTATTTAGAAGGTACTTTTAATCTAGTCACTATTTATATAAACCACAAGAATCTTGAATATTTTATGTCATTATATGTTTTGAATTATTGCCAAATCTATTAGAACATGTTTTTGTCAAGATTTCAATTTCAAGATCACTTATTGGTTAAAAAAACAATAAGATTTGTCAGTCGTTCTTATTAGACATTCTTATCTTGCACTAAAAAAAAGAGATGTATTTTTTTTTATTAACAAAGAATGATTTTCTTGAAGCCAGAGCATTTTCATCTTTGAGCAATAAAATCAACATTGACTATTGATTCAACCTTTGTGAAATGAATTCAATCAAGTATGTCCTCTGATTCTCTTGCTTATGATATTAAAAATCCTTCTTAATTCTCATGATGCTTCCAAGTTCAAGTTCAAGAACAACCTACTCTATTTTAAAGGATGCTTATATATTCCAAAAAAAAAGCACGTTTATATGTTCTTTAAGTATGTCATGATTTTTGAGCAGTCAAATATTTTGGATATAACAAGACTTTGGAGCTTATATTCAAAACAATTTAGTGACTAAAAATGTGGAAAGTACTGAAAGACTTTGTTCAATCATGTGAAGTTTGTTCAAGATGAAAAATTCTTCATCATTAATCCTATAGACTTCTCCAACCATTGCTCCTACTTGAACAACCATGGTCTTTTATTTCTATCAATTTTATCATGGATCTTTTAATCTCAAGTTTTTATGATTCTATATTTGTGATAGTAGATTTTTTTTACCAAGATGGCACATTTTGTATCATATATAAAATCTATCACACGTAGATAGATATTATATATTTTTCTTATAAATATCAATTTCTATTATAGATTATTTAAGGATAATATATTAAATAAGAAAAATAAAATTATATCAAGATTTTAGAAAATCTTTTTTAAAATTCTAAAGATAGATATAAAGTTATCTTGAATCTTTTATCTTCAAACTAATACATAGATAGAGCATGTTAATCAAGTTTTGGAGTAGTATTTGAGGTGTACCATCAACTACAAATAAGATGATTGGGTGATTCTTGTGCTATTGATAAAGTTTATTTAAAATAATATTTTTTTATTCACCAAAAATCTTTCTTTGATAATTATAGTTATCATCTATAACTTGATTCTTTTGACTTTTTAAGAATGAATAATCCTATGGCAAAAGATTTAACAAATTATTTATTAGAGTTACATGCAATAATAAAGGCATAATTAAAAGAAGCTCAAGAATAACAAAAGATAAATACAGATGCCTATTACAAGAAACAATCACAATTCAATATGAGTGACAAGGTATGATTACTTTATTGTAATATTAAGATTATTTGTCCTTTTAACAAGTTAAACTATTGTAAGTTTAAACCTTTTTCTTATTTATAAATAAATTAATTTATTTTTTTATTGATTATATCTAATGGAATTAATGAAGATCTATTCTATATTTTTTATATCTTTTTTAAACCATATAAGACAATGAACATACCAAGAGAAAAAAAACTAGGACCTCTTCTTATAGAAGTAGATAATAATAAAGAATTTGAGATGGAAGAAGTCTTAGATTCAAAGCGGTACCAAAATAGGTTGAGATATCTTATTCATTAGTACAAATATGATATTAGTAAATATACATGGAAGCTAGCAAAAAATATTACAAATGCAGGAAAGAAAGTGGAGACTTTTCATCAAGGACATCTATCAAAATTTAGATGAGGAATAACAAATCTTTGCTATAAAAGTAAAAAGATCAAGAAAAGATAATATTCTATCTTCTATCGTTATTTGTGGTTTTTTTGTATATTGTGGCATTAAAAATATAGAAAATCAACAACCACTATATTTAATTCAAGATCTATTGATTGCTGGCTTGTTGGATGAGATATTGCAATTGTCTCAACCTCAAAGACATCGTAATTGAAATAAAGTTCCTCAAGAATGGCATAATCTTTCTCAAATAGATGGAAATATTATATTATAATAATTTATAGTATGTAAAAATTAACTAAAATATATAATATATTTATAAATACTAATATATATTAAAGTGGTTAATATATTAATTTAAAGAAATTTGATATAAAAAATTATTTTAAGATTTATCTATTTTATTTATAATATTTAAATTACATAGGATTTAGATATTTAATATAAAATTCAAAGAAAAAATTTAGACTCAAAGATGAAGATTCAAACCTCTAAGAAATTTATTTTAAGAAATGAAAATAAAGTATGGATAGATGAATGCAAGGAGTGAAGATCTTCATCCCTATTGGTCAAAAGCCATGCCCAATAGACTCTCAAGAGGCTATTTGCAACCATAACAAGGATTTTGGTGACTTCAAAAGAAGCATTTAAGTATCAAAAGCAAGAGTTATAAGTTTTAGAATTTGAACTATAATTTAAGTACAAATTTTAGAGGATTTGGAGTTAATGTAATGAAGTTACAGCCATTTAAAATTAAGATTTTTTTTTAAAGATATACTATTGCTTTTTTGAAGATACAAGGAGCTATATAACAGATTCTGAAGATCAAAAGATGCAACCACAAGGATAAATTTAAGATCTATATTTTTTATATTAGAATTTTTATATTTTTAATTTATATAAAAGAATTATAGAGCATTGAAGACAACATATATAATTCAAAGGCAATAAATGAGTTGTTTTATTGATAGTAATAGTTGGAGCCATATCTTAAGTTTTTAGATGAATTTTTAGGTCAAAAATTGTAAATATATGTATTATTAAGTTAAGAAGCTATATATAAAAAAATTATGGTATTTGAATACTTAGCTTGTGAGATATGAAGAAAATTGCATACAGGTGTATATAAGCAAGGGTCTGAAGCTACTATTGGAATTTTGGCAATATCTTAAGATTTATAAAAAATTTGTAATTAAATTTTATTGTGGTACTTATTAAAAGTACATCACTACTTCATCTAAAATTTTGGTTTGCTTAAATAGTCCAATCATGAGATATGAACTATTGAAATTTGGAAAATTTTCATCTTAAGAATATATAAAGTTTTATAATATTTTTATGATATTTTGGATGATCTTTGGTACTTAAGGCTTATGTATTGATGTAATTGTACATATAGGAACAATTTCATATATAAACTTGGTATTTTTTTTATCTTAAAACTTGGTTGAGCAATTAGTAATAACCAAAAGTCAAGCTCTTTCTTAAGGCAAATTCTCTCTACCTTGACATATTGGTGCTTCTATTGAGAGAGTCTTAAGACACTAAATTTTTCAACAATAAAGATGAAAGATTAAATTCCAAGATTTTTATTGTTAGGTAGAATGGATGTTTATAATTTATTTTGGATATTTTCTCAATTAATAGAAGAGAGGCAACATGTACATGGAGAGGATAGAAACACCATCAAAGCTTTATCAATAGTAATGGATAAGGTTGGAAGGTTTGATGGGAAGAACATTATTATGTTCCTAAGCATTTTTATATATAAAATGGAAGTACATTAAATTTGAGAAATCTAAATAATTACCACTTTTGATTTGGCAATCATACCAAAAGTTAGAGAGAAGATACAAGAGTTGGATACTGAGGCTATATTATGGAAGAAATTTGAAGAATTCTTGAAAGATAATTTTTTTGAAAAAGACTTAGAAAGAATAAAAAAAACAAAATTTTTGGAATATTTTGAGCAAAGGTTAGAGAAATAAATAGCTCCAAATTAACTAATCAAAGAATTTGAGAGTAAGTTTGAGTGATTGCTATGGCAAGAGAGATAGCTTTTGGAAATAAGAAAAACTAGATTATTCTTGCAAGCAATTAATGAAAACTTGGAATATAAGCTACTCTTTTATCTAGCAAATAAGAAATTTGAGAGTATTTTTATGAATAATTAGAAGTTAATAAAGAAGACAATGAGGCTTTTGACTAAGCAACAAAAAATTAAGACTTCTTGTTTAATATCAAGGATGGAGCCAATGCTTACATCTCCAAATCTAGTGCTACTTTAAAAGGTGAATAAGACTATCAAGGATGACATTCTTGAAGAATTGATCAAAAGCATACAAGATTTGAGAGTAGTAATGATCAAATTGAAGAAATCTCCAATGACAAGCTCATCAAAAATAATTGAAGACTCAAAGAGATTTGTAGAGAGATATATGTGGTATAATAATTCAAATCACAAGTGTGATGAATGCAATAGTTATAAGGCTACAATCAAGGATGGTATTGTATATTTCAAGAAGGGTAGGATAAAACTCAATGAGTCGAATGAACCTTTGAAAACTAATTTTGAAAAGATTGATATGAAAAAATTGGTGGAGGAGCAAACACAAAAGAAAAATATCATACAAGAAAAAAGAGCTGAGTCTTATTACATTACGGTTGAATAAAAAAATAATTAAGATTAATTCTTTATCAACTACAAAAGCTATGATTAAAAGAGTTGAAGTTATTAAAAAAATAATTAGATGGAATGATCCAATTGATGCTATTAGCATTAAAGTATTTTTATAAGGAAATAAATATGATGATGATTTGCATGATGCTATGATTAAAGAAAAAAGAGATAGAACTATTCATGAAGAAGATGTTGAGCTTGAAAGTAAGAAGAAGTCTCTAAGGAATAAAAAAGCCTCTAACAAATAGAAATCAAAGAAGATGCCTTCTTCTATTCATTGTGGTGGTGCATCATTACCTAATGAGTTGTAGAAGAAGAACAAAGAGAAAGAAAAAGCTGACATAAGTAAACCTAAAAATAAGAATTTTACTTATAAGCTTCAATCTCATATTGAAATATCTACATATATGAAAAGTATTTTTAAAAAGAGGATCTTGAATGCCAAAATTGAATTCACTCTAAAAGATGCTCTTGATATAGATAAAAAAAAATTCCATGAATTAATTATCAATATGATAGAAAAAAAGATACAGATGATAGCTAAAGCTATTATGATAGAGGCATTGGATACATGGATAACTATGGATGAAGAAGAAGAAATAGAGTAGGTGTGAGCTCTCAATTATATTCTAAAATTTAAATTTTTATTATTTTCCTATTTTATGATAATTAAGTATATTAGATTAAGATTTATAGAAGTAAAATTTAGTTTTATAGAATTTTTAGGATTAAAACCCTTGATGGTATAAATTATAGCCTAATTTCTTGAATTAGGTTAATTAGGACTAAAATGATAAGAATTAAAAAATTAGAATAGCAACTTAGTTAATTTAATAATTTAGAGGTTGTTAGTCATCACTATGATGGTTGACTAAAAGCCTATGAATGCACTTATAATCATTCACATGATTTAGGAGTTGGAATTATACTTCTCTAAAAGATTTAGTGAAGTTAGCAATGATAATTTTGAGTTTTCTTCCAAATTCGACAAATTCAAGTAACATGGTGGTTCTTCTAATTAATGGGAGTCTTTTTAATGCAATGGTGGCACCAGATTTACCCCGTAGAGTGAAGAAAACAAGATCAGCATCCTCTCCTTCAAAATACAAGTGAAGCAATGAAATTCTCATTTTGAAGAATTTCACAAAACAATTGCCAAGATCCTTGTAAGTAAAATCTTTCATGAAAATTATAATTGAGTATGGATTGAGGCATGTGAGTAGTTGATCTTAGCTTAGAAAGGTGTTTTGAAGACAATGGTGAAGTTAGATTTATCAAAAAATGCTTACTTGACCACTTAAAAGAGCCATCAGCCTTGGTAATGAGATTAGATCTTGGATGAATGAAGGCCGTAAATCTAGATTAGGGATCTTAAAAATTAAGGATGGAGATGTAGCCACCCTTCTATGAGCCTCCACTCAATTGTATAAGAGAGGCTTGGTTTTCCAAGCCCTCTTTCTCTCTTCTTTTGAATGAAGGGCAAAGCTATGCCAAAATTTGGCCAAAACCCTCATCTTAATTTTATTTAGATTTTAAATCTCATTGTGAACCTTGTGATTGTGTGTGTATGGATTTTTAATTGTGAAGAATGGTCATTAAGTTTTAAAATATGCTTCATTGAGGTAGATAGCTCCTCGGCCATCTAAATACCCCAAGGGTTTCAATGGCCTCGGATTTTCTTCAATCAGTCACTTAGTTTCATTTGTTTCAATATGAAATTCTGAAAAGTTGTAGCTTTTGTTGTTAGCTTTCCGACAAGATAAGATTCGCTTGATTTGAAGTAAGAAGGAATTTTTGGTGAATTTTCGAATTTGAGGGAGTAGACTGCCTTTGCAGTTTAAATCAATCAAGTTCGGAAAGGCATTTCTCAGTGCTTGATAATTGGATTCATTTGAAATTTTGGGAGCATCAAGATTTATAAGCTGAGCTTTGAAGGGAATAATTTTTGTTGGATTTGAAGAAAATCTGAAATTTTAGTGAATTTCTAAGTGAAGAGGGTTGGTCGCAATGGCAGTTTGGATCACTCAACTTCAAAGGAGCGATTCTCACGACTGGATAATTAGATTGCAACGAAAATTGTTGGATTAGGAGTATCTTTAAGTTAGTCTTGCAACAAGCTAAGAATCATTCATATCGAATCTCATTAAAAATTTTGGAAAATTTTGGAGTAGAAAGGGGTCGCTACCTTCAATCCTTGCATGTTATCAAGGTACCTTCACTTTCACCTCTCTTATTTTATTTTTACTATTACCTTCACATCTCACCTTTTGGCTAATAAATTTAAATTTTTAACTTTTAAACTTTAATATTCTCACTTAATTTTTGACTTTTAACTTTTAACTTTTAACTTTTAACTTTAATTTTTAAAATTAACTTTTAATTTTTAAAATTAACTTTTAATTTTTACTTTTAACTTTTAATTTTTAAAATTAACTTTTAATTTTAACTTTTAAACTTAATCTTTAATTTAAACTTTTTAACTTAATATTTTAATTTTAACTTTTAACTTAACTTTTTAATTTAAATTTAAATTTTAAATTTTAACTTTAACTTTTGAACTTAATTTTTAATTTTAATTTTTAATTCAAATTTAATTTTTTATTCTTACAATTAATTAATAGTAATAACTTAATTAATTACTTTTACTATGTTTGCATAGTAAATTTCATTTAACATTTTAATTTAATATTGTTAACCATTTCTTAGAATGTGTTAATTTGAATTGAACTACAAACATCCACATTTAAATTAACTCAACAACTTCACAATCGAGAGTCCCTCCATTCCACTCCTTGAACCTATCGTGTGGCGTCAATTTAATGAGTGGTGAATTTGGGGCTCATATTGATATATTATTAATAGATATTTACTTAATTTGTAATATTAAAAACTAGAAGTAAGGTTGATATAGGAGATAAGGCTTCATTTAAATATGTTGAACTTATTAAAAAATATCAAATGGAATGTTCATCTTTAGGATCTATAGAGATAAAGAAGATTAGTGGCCAATTGATATAAAGAAGATTACACAAGAAGCATGTATGAATACTTGTTTTAAATGTTATAATGATAGAATAGGAATTAATAGCTATTTAGTTTCTTATTAGACAAGAGCTACTACAAAGATATATATGAGGTTAGGAGACTTTAAAGATCTAATTTTGGCCTTAGTTAATCATGGATCTAAAATCAATATTATGTCAAGGTAGATATATGAAAAGAATAAGTGGCCAATTGATATCAACTATGGTTGAATAATTAGAGGTATAAAAAATTAATAAGGTAATTTATATAGAGCTTATCTAATTGTAAAGATTAAGATTGAAAATATGGAAGTAGAGAAAAATTTCTTTATAAAAAACTCTACTACATATTTAGTAATACTTGTTTAGTCCTATATTATAGCTACTAAAATGGAGACTAAAGTCTTAGATGAGGATTAAATTATGTTAGGATTTGTAGTTGCATTAGAAAAAAAGTTGTGTAATTTATTATTGTAAAACTTATCTATAAAAGATGCAAAGAATAATTAAGAGAAGTGCCTTTGGAGCCAAGATATAACTTTATGGCTTTCTAGACAGTATCTTTGTAGGATGGAAACACATAGATGTAAATGAATCATTTACAAAACTCAATGTAGATAACATAAATTTTATATTTTTAAACTTGATTAGTAATGGATTTGTGAGTGTTCAAAGGATTAAAGATTTAGATTCTATAAATAAAAGAAAGGTAAAGAAATAAAAAATAAAAAAACTTTAAAAAATGGATTAAATTTTAAATGATGAAGCTACAATTGGAGTAATAAAAGAAGTAGGTTTAGTGGATGATTTGTTAAAAATTCTAGAAAAATTAGCTATAAGCATAGATGGAGATGCTATAGTAGAAATGCACTCAAGAAGGACTTATGAGGAATTAAAATAGATGGTAGAAAATAAAAGATTTATTATAAGCCATGGATTGAAACATGAGACTAAAATTCAAAATTAAATATATAATGTTGGGAAGAAAGTTAATACTTGTAGCTACCCAATTATCAATTGATACTATAGAACATATTGGGCAGGCAATTAAAGAGCCAAGTTTAAGAGAAATACACAGAATTAAACATTAATTTACTCAAGAATCATTATCTAAGTTGAAGATTGGAAGGGGTGATTTTTTAACATCAATGGAAGAAAATATATTTTAAAAAATTCTTATTGAACATGATAAGACATTTGCCTTAATTTCTAATCAGATTGGATGTGTAGATCTTAATATTGTTGTACTTATGGTAGTTTTTACAGTGCTACATATTCTATAGAATTTAAAATCTATACATGTGCTTAGACCTTTGCTTCCAAAATTGATAGAATTATTAAAAGTGAATATGAAGATGGTTATTTTGGAACCTTCAATTGCTCCATATTTTAATAGATAATTTACAATATCTAAGAAATTAGAGGCATTAAGGTTCATTCAGGATATGCAACCAAAAAATAAAGTGACTATTTGAAACACAGAGTCAAGTCTTATAGTAGAGGAAGTGGCTAAGAAATTTTTAGGTCATGCCATTTATTCTATTAAAGAATTATAATCTATATATGATTAGTTTCAATTGGTTAAAAAAAAATAAGAATTTAACCACCATGAAGACTTTTTTGGGTTTAATGAAGATGTATATTTTACCTTAATGTGCAACCAATTCAATGGCTCATATGAAAAATACTATAAATTAAATATTAAAAGAATTTATATCTAAAAAAAATATTTTATTTTTAGATAATATACTTATAAAAAGAGATAGAAAAAAAATATAAAAATAAGATCATAGAAATTGAAGGTTATAGAAAATTTATCAAAAGGCATATTAAAGATGTGACTAGGATATTGAAGAGATTGGAGTCAGTTAATCTCACATTATCTTTGGAAAAATCAAGCTTTAGAATTGATGAGATTATAGTAGTAAGATACATGCGTAGCAGATATGGTAGGAAATCAAACCTTAATAAAATTGATGCTATATCTAGAATGAAGGCTTGTAAAAGTATTATAGAAGTAAGAAGGTTTTTAGGAGTATGTATATTCTATCACATTTGGGTGTTCCAATTTTTCCATATCTTAGAGCCATTATACAAGTTACTAAGAAAGGATAAAAGATTTATTTGAGAAGAAAAACAAGAGATAGCTATGAAAAATCTAAAAAAAAATATTGAATTCACCACCTATGCTTAGATAAGTAAATTATTAATGTGGAAGACTAGTGGTTGTAATAGTGGATATAAGTCCTATAGTAATTGGATAGGCTATTGGATAAAATGATATAGAAGAAAAAAGATTTATTATAAGATTTGGAGCCAAGATTCTTATTTATAAGTTAAAAGAGAGCTTTGGAAAGTATTTACCACTCTAAAAGCTAAAAGAAATTATTTGATTGAAATAAATATGATTTTAAAAATAGATTATTTTCCATTACTTGAAATGCTAATTAATTATACTACTTTAGATATTGCCATATTAAAATAGATAATAAAACAAGATTGATCTATCTCAAGGATCTATTAACTTTTTAATTTATAATAATGTAAAATCTAATTACAAAATAGGACAATATAAATAAGAATAAAATTGAATAAAATTAAAAAGAATAGGACACAAAAGACAAAATTAATCAAACAAAAATAAAACAGAGTAGAATTGAATAGGAAGATGCAAAATCAAACTTTACAAAGAGAAAAGGTCCAAAGCCATACTTGACCAAATGTTCAAAAGGCCTTAGCTAAACCTGTTTATACTTTGTTCAACAATCGTAGAACTTTCTAGAATATTTTTAATAAGAGATCCCACTTAAATATCCACCTTAAATTCTTTTTAGAAGGTTATATGGTAGACTCTATCTAGATTATCACCCTAAGCTCTTTTTAAAATATTCTATGGTGGATCCTATATAATCCACTAATTTAGCCCTCATTCTAGAAACTTCTATAAGTTCTCAAACATATTTTCAACTATCTATTCTTATGTATCAACAATACAAATATCTTATCTATACCTTGTTATAATTAATTTTCTTCTACTAATATAGAACATCTTCATTTTGCTTTCAATGGTATTTTTAAATTATCTCTTAGCAATGATTGAGATTCTATGCATATTTTTACATTGCATTGTAGATGGAATAATCTTTTCAAAGAACTTTATGTTGAATGGATGTGTACTGCCATAGTGAAAAAAATAATTATTCATCCCAATCATTATGATGAACTACCACAAATTTCCATAGTATATCTTCCAAGATTTGATTCACATGCTCTATTTGTCCATCTATTTGGAAATAGAAGGCTTTACACATGGAATGTCATGTGCCTAATAGCTTCAATAAGGCTTGTCAAAAACTTCCAATAAAATGTGGATCTTGATCTAAAACTATGACACGAAGTAATCTATGGTGACAAAAGATAATATCAAAAAAGACTCATGTAAGTATTGGGGCATCAATATCCAAGAGCAATGTAGCCAAGTAAAGTTGTTTTGAGAGTCAGTCCATAAAGACAGCAACCGCAATGTAATTATGAAGCATCTACTATAAATACATAGTGAGATCTATAGTCACTTACTTCCAACATGCTGTATTTAGTGGAATTGGCTGCAATAGTCTAGGAGACGTTGCATTGCGTGCTTTATTACATTGACATGACTCACAAGTGCACTTAAAAGCTCAAATATCATAATCCAAACTGTCCAAAACTATCTCCTTAAGATCCATTCTAGAGTCTTTTCTTGCCCTAAATATCTAGATATTGAGATATCATGTCCTTCTTAAAGTATGTGTATTCAAAGTATATCATTGGTAGGTACATAAATTTTTTTCTTAAAATAGAGCAAGCCATTACTAAAATTATAATCTTGATATTAAATATTATCCACTTTTAGTCAATCATTAATCATCTTAAAATAAGCATCTCAATGCATAGCTTCTTTCATTTCTGCCTCTTTAGTTAGGTTTGAAATGATACTACTAATAGTAGCAACTTCCACCTTATTTTTTGATTTGACCTTAAACTCTAGTCTTTACAATAAGTTGTTTAATATAATATGTTGTTGCTCATATTTATACTCAAGTTGGATATCAAAAAGTTAATAATATTCTTTCCAATGATGATATTATAAATTCATATTTTCTAAATGCAAATCATGTAGCAAGGGTCAAAGGTCAATCTAAACAACCATTGGCTTCTCCAAAACATAGTGTCGCTATATCTTTATGGCGTGTACAATTGCTAATTGCTCTCAATTACATATAGAATAATTGTGCTCTACCCTTTTGAGTTGTATGATTCATATGCCACAAGTTGAAGGTCCCTATGAAAGTCTTATTGAAAGACCTTTGCAATAGCAAAGTTGGAAGTATCAATGTCAAGTACACAAAGAAAGTTGGGATCATATGGTTGCAATATTGGAGCAGTAATGAGTGCCTCCTTCAATATATTAAAGGCACTTTGTTGCTCTAGTTTCCATTCAAATGAAGCACCTTTTTCCAATAGATTTATCAATGAGACAAAAATGTTTGCAAATTGCTAAAAAAAAATGGCAATAATATTTAGCAAGGTCTACAAATGAGCCAACTTCAAAAGCATCATTGAAAGATGGCCAATCTTCTATTGCTTTCACCTTATTGTATTCCATACGCATGCCTTTGGAAGACATTTGTCATAGACATAGACATGTAAATCAATAATTACTTATATGATTTAGATAATATTAGATAAAAATATATTAATTCTATAATATTTTC
Source organism: Physcomitrium patens (assembly GCF_059467195.1). Taxonomy (NCBI): domain Eukaryota; kingdom Viridiplantae; phylum Streptophyta; class Bryopsida; order Funariales; family Funariaceae; genus Physcomitrium; species Physcomitrium patens. Next base: position 22,061,872 of record NC_143410.1, on the reverse strand, counting down.
TATAAATACTTTTTAGAAGCTTTATAGATGCTGCTTTATCTTTATATGTATTTATAATTAACTTTTTAGATTAGAAACTTGGTTAACAAGTTGATCATATGCCACACATGTTGATAGCTTAAAGAACGAGTTAATTATATGGCCCACACATTGAAAACTTACCTTATAAGCTAAGACATGTGTCTTATAAAGTCAACACATATTAG